>NC_069692.1:54971529-55595038 GCF_023699985.2 Odocoileus virginianus
ACCAGTCAATCCTAGGGAAATCAACCCTGAATATTCATTAAAAGGACTAATGTTGAAGCTGAAGCTCCAATACTTTGGCCAGCTAATGCGAAGAGCTAACTCACAGGAAAAGACCCTGATGCTGGGAAAGATTGAAGGCAGGAGGAGAAGGGGCTAACAGAGAATGAAATGGTTGGATGGCATCACTGACTTGGAAGGCATGAGTTTGAGCAAGCTATATGAGATAGTGAAGGATAGGAAAGCCTGGCATTCTGTGGTCCACGGGGTCACAAAGAGTTGGAAATGACTGAGCTACTCAACACATATATATGTTTTCCACACCTTCTTTATGCATTCATCCACTTAGGTTGCTTCCTTGTTTTTGCTATTATGAATAATGCAGAGCATGAGGCTGAGCTTCCCAGGTGACTCAGTGGTAAAGAATTCACCTGCAGTGCAAGGAACTCAGGTTTGATCCCCGGGTCAGGGAGATCCTCTGGAGAAAGAAATGGCAACACACGCCAATATTCCTGCCTGGGAAATCCCGTGAGCAGAGGGGCCTGGTAGGCAACAGTCTATGTCTAGGGTCACAAAGAAGGCAAACACGACTTAGCAACTAAATAAAACAGCAAAAAACATGAGGATGCAGAGGCATTTTTGAGTTAGTGTTTTCATTTCCTATGAATAAATGCCCAGAAGTAGATTTACTAGGTTATATTGGCTTCTCTTCTGGCTCAGAGAGTAAGAATCAGCCTACAATGTGGGAGACCAGGTTCGATCTCTGTGCTGGGAAGATACCCCTGGAGAAGGGAATGGAAACCCACTCCAGTATTCTTGCCTGGAGAATTCCATGGACAGAGGAGCCTTGCAGGCTACAGTTTCTGGGGTCAAAAAGTGTAGGAAAGAGTGAGCTACTAACACTTTCATTTGCATGATTTTTTTTTTTTTTTTGGTGTGGAATCTGTATACTATTTTTCAGTGACCACACCAATTTACATTCCTTTTATTGTATTCTTATGAGCGACTGAACTGAACCAAACTGAAAACATATCTTGTTTAGGTCTCTTGATAATCTTACTTAGAAGTAGGTCTTTATAATTTTAGGTAGTCTCTGTACAGTATAAGTAAGAATTTTCTTCTCTGCTTAATTTTTTTATATCTCTAAGTCTAAAATTTTGATATATATCTCCTAAATTGATTTTCTCATAATCTCTTATTTATTTCCAATTGTTTTATCCTGTTTTCTCCTCTATTGTCCTAATTAAGTGTCTCAAAATTAGTGTTGATTTTTTTGTTTTGTTTTATTATATTTGTAATTTTCTGGACCATTTTCAGTGTTCTAAACTATGCATTTTCATTTTAATATTTTTTATCTATTTATTTGGCTGCACCAGGTCTAACTGCCAGCATGTGGGATCTTTTTGACCTTCACTGTGGCCTGTGGGATCTTTAGTTGCTGCATGTGGAATATATTTCCTTGACTAGCAATTGAACCAAGATGTCTGGCTGTGATTACTCACCTACAGTGGTCTCAGAGTGTCAAGCCAATTAGGCCTTAGGAAGCATTACTATGAACAAACAGTGAAAGTGATGGAATTCCAGTTGAGCTATTTCAAATCCTAGAAGATGATGCTGTTAATATGCTGAACTCAATATACAAACAAATATGGAAAACCGATGGTGGCCACAGGACTGGAAGAGGTCAGTTTTAATTTCAAACCCAAAGAAAGGCAATGCCAAAGAATGGTCAAACTGCCGCACAATTGCATTCATGTACTGATGTACAGAACAGACTTTTGTACATCATGTACAGATGTACAGAACAGACTTTGGGACTTTGGGACTTTGTGGGAGAAGGTGAGGGTGGGATGTTCTGAGAGAATAGCACTGAAACAAGTATACTCTCAAGGGTGAAACAGATCACCAGCCCAGGTTGGATGCATGAAACAAGTGCTCAGGGCTGGTGATCTGGGAAGACCCAGAGGGATGTGATGGGGAGGGAGGTGTGGGGGGGGATCGGGATGGGGAACACATGTAAATCCATGGCTGATTCATGTCAAAGTATGGCAAAAACCACTACAATATTGTAAATGAATTAGCCTCCAACTAATAAAAATAAATGAAAACAAAGAAATAATGAGAAAACAAAGAAAACTCAACATTCAAAAAACTTAGACCATGGCATCTGGCCCCATCACTTCAAATCAGATAGATGAGGAAAAAATGGAATCAGTGTTGACAGACTTTATTTTTCTGGGCTCCAGAACCACTGCATGTAGTGACTGAAGCCTTGAAATTAAAAGACATTTGCTCTTTGGAAGAAACGTTATGACCAACCTTGACGGCATATTTAAAAGCATAGAAATTGTTTGCCAACAAAAGTCAATTTAGTCAAAGCTATGATTTTTCCAGTAGTCATGTATGGATGTGAAAGTTGGACCATAAGGAAGGCTGAGTGCTGAAGAATTGATGCTTTTGAACTGTGATCTTGGAGAAGACTCTTGAGAGTCCCTTGAACTGCAAGGAGATCAAACCAGTCAATCCTAAAGGAAATCAGTCCCGACTATTTATTGGAAAGGCTGATGCTGAAGTTGAAGCTCTGATACTTTGGCCACCATATGCGAATAGCCAACTCATTAGAAAATATCTTGATGCTGGGAAAGGTTGAAGGCAAGAGGAGAAGGGGACAACAGAGGACAAGATGTTTGGATGACATCATTGACTTAACGGACATGAGTTTGCGTAAGCTCTAGGTGATGGTGAAGAACAGGGAAGCCTGGTGTCCATAGTGTTGAAAAGAGCCAGACATGACCAAGTGACTGAACAACAACAAGAAGGAGAAATTGAACCCTGACCTCCTGTATTAACAGCATGCAGTCTTAGCTGCTGCTACACCAGGCAAGTCCCCCAAATTACATATTTTCATGATATTCTCATATCTTAAAAATAGCTTCTTATAATTCTATCACATTTTGATATATTTTTACTTTTCGTCAGTTCCATTCAGTATGTCAGTTTTCTGCCAGTTGAAAAATGTCTTTACTTCCATTCTCATTTTGAATCTTTCTGCCACCTTCAGGTAATTGTATTTAGTGGTGAGGACTTTTAAATATTCTCTTCCTCCAAAGAATAAATCTTAAAAATCATTTGTTTTGGGGTCTGGAGAAGTGAGCAAAGAGTCAGAAATAATATCCAAATTTGTGATTTTGGAGAGAAGCTGTGTGACTAATCTCGCTGTTTCCAGAAACCACCTCAATGCCACATTCTTGGATATCTTTGTTTCTCAAGATTTTCTAGGTAGATGACTTTTTTCATAAACATATTTTTAAATTAAACTTTTCTGTTTTGACTGTTCTCATCCTGCTAATGCAGTCACCACATCTCCACTATCTTTTTAGCTTTTCAAAATTGGTTTTCTACACTATTATTCACTTCCTGGCTTTAGCTTTTGTTTTTCATTTACTTATTTATTTTTGCTACCTTCTTTTTGAAGCCTTGAGAGGAAGAGACAAAATGCCTCAGTTAAATCCAGATATTTAATCAGATAGATCACTTAGAGAACTTTCTAAATTGGACATCTCAGATTAAATGGATTAATCCCTAGAAAAATACTGCTTGGAAAACTGATTCAATAATAAATACAAAATCTGAATAATCCTATAAGCTCTGAAATAAATAGATAAAATAATTTAAAAAATATTTTCATGATGAGGAATAGTGGAAAAATACGGTCTTATATATAAGTTCTCTCAAATATTGAATAAAGTATGAGATGTAATATTATTTTCTTCAGAAAATAAAGGAATTCATTGTATCAGACTGGCATAATCATATGTTATTTTCAATCAGCACAATGAAGATTTGATTTTTCTTGACTTCACTGCATTTATTTCTCTTTCTTGTGCCTTCTCTAATAATCCTATCCACTGATTATTTTATTCTAATTTAGTGATACTTTTTAAAAATAATTTTAAGAATATAAGCAATTAAGCTACACTGGTAAGGTTGGAAATGTTTAAAATATTCTGCATGACTTCCTCACTTCTTCCTTTTTACTCCAGAGTGACAGGTGAGATCTCTAAATGAGGTATGCACACAGCAGGGAGATTTCAGATTGTGAATACCCTCTGTTTCATAATTCAGTTGTAAGTCACGTAGCTTAGATGGCATTTTGCAAGAAGTTGTGTGTCACAAATCATAGGTTTCCAACCAAAAGCAATTCTACAACAGGGCTATCAGCCAGCGGATTTTTGGATAAATACTATCTCCCTAAGAAATATTATTGCCTCCTTACCAAGGGATTTAGTTATAGGTACACGGAGATTGTATCAGGCCCCCCATGTTCTTTCATTACCTGGATATATTACATTCAGTAATGAAAGAGAACAAGTGTTCATCTCAACTAAATTAACTCCTTTCTCCCTATAATTCTAGAATTTCCACTTGAGTTTTCTGTTTTTTTGTTTTTTTTTTTTTTACATTTTCCAAAACTCTCATTCCATAATTCCATTTTTACACATTTATCATAGATATTTTGATAAGTGTGTTGAAGTGTTCCTAGGAAAAGATGAGTATAACTGGTAAACAGATATTGCACAGTCTTTGTATATTTTGAGATGGCTGGATGGCATCACTGACTCGATGGGCATGAGTTTGAGTAAACTCCGGGAGTTGGTGATGGACAGGGAGGCCTAGTGTGCTGTGATTCATGGGGTCGCAAAGAGTCGAACATGACTGAGCGACTGAACTGAACTGAACTGAAACCTGAATTATATGTGTATCTGCTTTGTTCCCTCTTGAATATATGGAACATTCTTTTGTTTGTTTATTTGTTTTTTGTAATTTCATTGTGTATTGTATCATGGATATGATATTTAACATCAGAAAATGAAATAGCTGTATCATATATGTGTATACATAAAAGTGTTTACATACGTCTACACCTATGAATGCATACATACACACAAATCCCCTTTCTTCCTTCTGGTGAGGAGACTAGGATGAGGTGCTGACTATTTTTCTAGTGTAAATATTTTAAGGATTTTTTTCAAATTTATTTTGAAATGTTTCCATATACAGCTACCATATATAAAGAATAAATATTTTTGTGCAAAATGTATTATGTTCATCATCATTACATAATTTTTATAATCTTTAATTTGAAATTTGTTTGGCATTTGATTATCTTGAAAGAATATGTGGCCTGGAAAATGTGTATTTTTCTGTTACTTTTTTTAGTCCATTTTTTAGATGAGAGGGTTGGGCCTTACTCTATTTTAGGTCTCTTTAAAATCTAATATTCTACAAATGTAGCAGCTTATTTTAATGGCACACCACTCCATTACTCTTGCCTGGAAAATCCCATGGACGGAGGAACCTGGTAGGCTGCCATCCATGGGGTCGCGAAGAGTCAGACACGACTGAAGGACTTCACTCTCACTTTTCACTTTCCTGCATTGGAGAAGGAAATGGCAACCCACTCCAGTGTTCTTGCCTGGAGAATCCCAGGGACGGGGGAGGCTGGTGGGCTGCTGTCTATGGGGTCGCACAGAGTCGGATACGACTGAAGTGCCTTAGCAGCAGCAACAGCAGCTTCTTTTGTGTTAGGCATTGTCAAATTGATTTTATCAAGTATTGTGACAACTGCCTTTAATAATTCAATGTGAATTCAAGTTTGTGAATGGTTATTTAATGTTTCATCTCTTTGTTTGAAAGGATCTGAAGGTGAAAATCATGAATGGGTTACTGGTGCCTACTTCTTTCTCACTCCCAGCTGCACTGAAGCCACCATCTCTCTGAACCAATGAAGTCCTTGGTCAGGTATATTGGTTCCTATATGAAGCAGGAAGGGAGGTAAGGTACATTTGTGTAGTAGCTTCTCATTGCCTCTTTAGCTTTTAATTGTCTGATTTGAAAAATGCTAGAAATGTGAAGGTTGCAGATTCAGTGGTTGAGATGTGAATAGCTTAAATAAAACTTCGCAAACAAATTCTAATGAATGTACTTGGATATCTTCTTTGTTGTTGTTCAGTCACTAAGTCATGTCTGATTCTTTGCGACCCCATGAACTGCAGCTCTTCTGACTGACTCATGTGCATTGAGTCAGTGATGCCATCCAGTCATATCATCGAGATGTGATAAATTCACAGTTTTATTTAAATATCAGAAAGAACGGCCATTGTCTCTGGAATTCAATTAAATCTCTGGTCCAATCCCTGGTCAATCTTACCACTACTAATTGTGGGCCCTAAGGCAAGAATGGAATCAAGATTTCTGGAAGAAATATCAATAATCTCAGACATGCAGATGACACCACCCTTATGGCAGAAAGTGAAGCAGAACTAAAAAGTCTCCTGATGAAAGTGAAAGAGGAAAGTGAAAAGTTGGCCTAAAGCTTAACATTCAGAAAACTAAGATCATGGCATCTGGTCCCATCACCTCATGGGAAATAGATGGGGAGACAGTGGAAACAGTGTCAGACTTTATTTATTTGGGCTCAAAAATCACTGCAGATGGTGACTGCAGCCATGAAATTAAAAGACACTTACTCCTTGGAAGGAAAGTTATGACTAACCTAGATAGTATATGAAAAACCAGAGACATTACCAACAAAGGTCTGTCTAGTCAAGGCTATGGTTTTTCCAGTGGTCATGTATGGATGTGAGAGTTGGACTGCAAAGAAAGCTGAGTGCTGAAAAATTGATGCTTTTGAACTGTGGTGTTAGAGAAGACTCTTGAGAGTCTCTTGGACTTCAAAGAGATCCAACCAGTCCATTCTAAAGGAGATCAGTCCTGGGTGTTCATTGGAAGGATTGATGATGAAGCTGAAACTCCAGTACTTTGGCCACTTCATGCAAAGAGTTGACTCATTGGAAAAGACTCTGATGCTTGGAGGGATTGGGGGCAAGAGGAGAAGGGGACAACAGAGGATGAGATGGCTGCATGGCATCACCGACTCGATGGGCATGAGTCTGAGTGTACTCTGGGAGTTGGTGATAGACAGGGAGGACTGGCGTGCTGCGATTCATGGGGTCGCAAAGAGTCGGACACTACTGAGCGACTGAACTGAACTGAGTTGAGGGCAAGAATACAGAGTGACACTCATCTTCACCATCTCACTTTTATCTTTTACAACTTAGATATTTCCAAAAAAAACAGTCAGAAATATAAATTTTAGAATTTAATTAGATAAGGAAATTTTTGTCCAAGTGATTAAGGAGTTTTCCAAAATTCTTAGAAAGTAAACCTAACATTTGTAAACTTTCTTATATTGAGGCAAACTAATGTGGTGAATTTATAGAAGCAAAAAACAAATTTTAATTTTCTGTTTGCTGTATCATTCATATACAATTTTCAATAAAGATTCATAAGTCTTTTCATTATGTATTTTTTTTAGTATTTAGCCAACTTTATAAAAAAAATAAAGCAAATTATTGTTTACTTAAAATATACCCATCTAGAGAGGCATTACAAATACAGACTTCAAATTCCTCAGATCTTTTAATTTCAAGTTTGCTTTCAAAAATATTTTTATAATTTTTTAAAATTTATAAACATGTATTAATATTAATATACTTTTATGCATTTAGATATGCATTTAGATAATTAAAGACAATCAACAATATATATTGCATTGAATGAACTAATTTAGTAACTGTTTTAGGAAACACATAAACAAATCATTTATCTTATATATGTATTTCTATTTTTCTATTCTTTTAAAATATTTACCAACTTTAAATAAAGTAATTAAAATTTACTTTTTGTACTTAAGAGAAAACACAAAGCAAGCAATCTAGTAACTTTTTAATTATTTTATTTTTTCCATTATATATCATTTTCAAACTTCTTTATTAGGTAAAATAAGCATAAATATAACTATGCAAATAATAAATAAATATACCTGTGTGATATCTATGACATCATTGACTCAATGGACATGAGTTTGAGCAAACTCTGGGAGACAGTGAAGATCAGGTGCAGTCCACTGGGTTGCAAAGAACTGGACATGACTGAGTGAACAACAACAAACCGTAACTACACATCACTTAACGACATGTACATATTTTAATTTCCATTCTATAAGAAACATGGTAATTTAAAACTATATTTAGAGAGTAATATTTGTATATATATGTTAGTTGCTCAGTCATCTCTGACTCTTTGTGACCCCATGAATTGTGGCCCACCAGGGTCCTCTGTTCATGGAATTCTCCAGGCAAGAATACTGAAATGGGTGACCATTTCCTTCTCAGGGATTTGTATATATATTTCTTACTTTAAAAATTGTCTATGTGTCCAAATATAACTTATTAATTCAATTTAGAATCAGTGCAAAATCTTCCAAAGACTTTGAAATTGCAATTTACAATATTATGTTCAGTTTTTATAATTTGTAGTATCATCAAACACTCCAGTACATTGATGCTGTAGAGTCAGTGAAAATGAACAAGACTGAACTTTTAAGTTATATTCATTATTAACATTTCAAACATTTTTTCAATTATTCAAATTCAAGTTTTTATAATTATAAACAATTGAGGAAACAATAATAGAATGCTGTTTTTTTTTTTTGTTTGTTTGTTTAAGTTAAATGAAACTCCTCTAATTTGCCTAAAAGTTATTTCTATGTTGGGAAATTTCATAAGAAATTTCATAAGGGCCTAGTGTTCTTTTCATCTAAATGATTAATTAAATTACCTGCGAAACAGGTATGCTTTTTCTACTTTGTTTAATTTTGGGCAAAGGGAAAACAGAAATAAAACAACTAATCATTTTCTTTTCCTTGTATTTTTGACTATGTGAACAACAATCCTCTAGTGCACATACCATTATAGAAAATTATTTATGGTGAATTAATTTTAAAATTTCCCAAGCAAAAATTAAAAGGAAGAAATAGTAAAAATGAAGTGAAAGAAAGGTAGCTTCAGCCAGATACACAATCATGATAGTTAAAAGTTAAGTTTCTTCTTACTACAAGGATCAATAGACTCAAATACAGAAAACATTTCACACACACACACATTTTTGTTAGGAATCATTTATGCAATAACACACCCTGACAATACCATCAGTTCAGTTCAGTTCAGTCTCTCAGTCCTGTCTGACTCTGTGACCCCGTGAACCACAGCATGCCAGGCCTCCCTGTCCATCACCAACTCCCAGAGACCTCCCAAACCCATATTCACTATGTTGGTGATGCCACCCAACCATCTCATCCTCTGTCGTCCCCTTCTCCTCCTGCCCTCAATCTTTCCCAGCATCAGGGTTTTTGCAAATGAGTCAGTCAGCTCTCCGCATCAGGTGGCCAAAGTATTGGAGTTTCAGCTTCAATATCGGTCCGTCCAATGAACACCCAGGACTGATCTCCTTTAGGATGGATTGGTTGGATCTCTTTGCAGTCCAAGTGACTTTCAAGACTCTTCTCCAATACCACAGTTCAAAAGCATCAATTCTTCGGTGCTCAGCTTTCTTTATAGTCCAACTCTCACATCCATACATGACCACTGGAAAAACCATAGCTTTGACCAGACAGACCTTTGTTGCAATTAAGGTATCTGCTTTTTAACATGCTTTCTAGGTTGGCCATGACTTTCCTTTCAAGGAGCAAGCATCTTTTAATTTCATGGCTGCAATCACCATCCACGGTGATTTTGGAGCCCAGAAAATAAAGTCGACCACTGTTTCCACTATTTCCCCATCTATTTGCCATACCATATAATCTTATAATTTAAAATCTAGTGCTTATTAATCCTAGATATGTAAAGATTAAAGACAGATTCTGTGTATTAAGCTCACTATCAGACACAGGAGACACAGCTCCTGAGACCTTTTCTCTTTTTGTTCTAAAGAATCTGTCAAGTGAATAATCTTATTCATGTAAAAATTCCCCCAGAGTGAAAATTGCAGTTTCACATTGTCCTTTGAGAAATTTTAACACTTAGAGAGATATCTATGGCTTACAACAGGAAGGGAAAATTATGTATGTCAAAGCCTGAGACACCAAGTGGACCCTTGAAAATATATCAGTCATCTGTGCAGTGTCATATTTCCAGAGCCTGCCCAGAGAAGCCAACAAAAATTCTAATGATATGTTGAATAAGATGACTCAAAGAATATTGTTTTTAAGTAATATAGACTGATGTGACCATCTGAAATCATCACCCATATGATGACCTAAGGTCATCTGGATGCTGAAGTTATATGACTCAAATATCTTTTTTTGGTTTCCCTTGATTAAGCTATGAATATTAATTGGAAGAACCAATGCTGAAACTAAAACTCCAGTACTTTGTCCACCTGATGCGATGAACTGACTCATTGGAAAGGACCCTGATTCTGGGAAAGATTGAAGGCAGGCGGGGAAGAGGACAACGGAGGATGAGATGGTTGGATGGCATCACCGACTGGATGGACATGAGTTTGAGGAAGCCCTGGAAGTTAGTGATGAACAGGGAGGTGCTTCAATCCATCTGGTCGCAAAGAGTCGGATACAACTGAACAACTGAACTGAAGTGAAGTGATGTTGACAGAAAGAAACTTACTCTCTTTACATCCAGTTAGAGCACATAATCAAAAAGTTAATAAAAGATATCTGTATTTACCTATGATACTGTCATCGTTTGAAAGTAGAAAATCCAGAGCTTTCAGAGCAGGGCACAGTGTGCAGTTTGGGATCCTGAGCTTTGGTAGTGAGACTATTTTAATTGGATCTTTGCAGAATTTTGTGTCTGTTCACTTTTGACTCTCCAGAAGACCACCAAACAATTCTGCTGATGAAGAAAAACTAACTTCAGTGAAAGCAATTAGCAAACATAGAAGGCTCACTCACAGGACAAAATATTGCAAACTCAGGAATAACAGTGTGCACCACACATTTCATTGGTCAGGTTCTCACCCAATTCCTCTAGTGATTTTCCAGTGACTCATGCAGTCTTTAAAAGTGTACCTGGAAAAAAAAAAAAGTGTACCTGAATATTGTTTCTGCAGAGTTGAGCTTCATCTCTCTCCTATTGCAATAATCTTAAATAAAGTTTCTCCTTCCTATTTAACTTTGCACAATGAAATTTTTACTTTGACTAATACTTTTTCTAAGAATCCAGGTTTCTATATTTTGTGATAAAGACAAGTCATTCACTGCTATTCCTGAAGTCTCTTTGCCTATCTATTTAGTTAACAAAGACTAAAAAATAATTAAATATGAGTCAACATTAAATTTTAGGTTTTTTCCCCATAAGATCTATTTTCTGACTGACTTTATTTAATGTAGAGATGACAAAATAATTTATACAGACATATAAGATATTCTATGAAATGATGGTCAACATTATTTAAATAAAATTGTTTATTCTCATATGCAAATTATTTTCCCAAAGTATGTTGTAAATAAACATGTAGCTTCTACCCAGCAGAAGTTAATATCTGTAGCAATATTCTGTTATATATATATATATATATATATGTGTGTGTGTGTGTGTGTGTGTATACACATATATCATATATATGCATGAGTAATAATGAATTTCCAAAAAGGAAATTCCACAAACTTTGTTTCTGTCTATTCTCCTTGTAAAGAAAAGATCATCCACAGCCTAGATTAAAATTTTATTACATTTCTTCATCAAATAAATGGTGTATAATACTAAGAATAAAATAAAATATTCCATTTTGGTGTATTTTGTCAAAGGTTTTTTGTATCATGATACAAGTTAATAATTGATTATAATTTAATTATAAATATTTTATAATACAAGTTAAGTTTAGTTATCTCATAATATAATAATCCCTAATATAACATTTATTATATGTAGTATTATGTATAAACACCTAGTTTTCCAGAGTAATTTACAGTTATAGATTTTACTCTAATCATAAGCATATATGTGTAGATCTCAATTTTTTTTTTTTTACTAAAATGCTCATTGAGAATCTGATGAATGCTGGAAACAGTTCCCTCACAATGGCTTATCCACAAACTGTTTTTCAAAAATTCCAGAAGGTTACCAGACTCCATTTCAGTAGATTCCTTGATTTTGTATAAATTTAAAAAGGCAGGTGGGAGGAGGGTTCAGGATGGGGAACACATGTAAATCCATGGCTGTTTCATGTCAATGTATGGCAAAAACCACTATAATATTGTAAAAGTTAGCCTCCAACTAATAAATATAAATGAAAAAAAAGTGAGAATTTTTTCCACTAGATGTCCAAGGTTGATTCAACTTCAAGTTTTTTTTAACTTTTATCCACTGATATAATTTACTGTCTTGTAAGTTTTTCTGAGAGAACTTTTCTGATTTCTAAATTTAATTATAGAAAACCAAATCTCTAATAGAAGACTAGACTTGAATAGATGAGAAAACCTTGAAATACCAGGGTAAAATAATTCTTAGTGTCAGTGACTACTCTCAATAATATTTAGGCTTAGTAAATAATTGTAGTAAAGAGTTCAGAGTGATCAATGTATAATGAAAACAATTAACAAAGATTTAAATACAACTTAGATGTTTAGATCAGTGGCTTAGATGGCAAAGAATCTGTCTGCAAACCAGGAGGCTCAGGTTCATTTCCTAAGTTGGGAAGATCCCCTGGAGAAGGTAATGGCGACCCTCTCCAGTATCCTTGCCTGAAGAATTCCAAGGACAGAGAAGCCTGGCAGGCTACAGTCCATGGGGTCACAAGGAGTTGCACACAACTGAGCAACTAACACTTTCACTTTTTTTCTGCATCATATATTATACTTTAGAATGCACAGTCCTGTTAAACTGTATGTGCAATCTGGATGTATAATGTATATTTGGGTCAAGAAGCAACAGTTAGGACCAGACATGGAATTCCTGACTGATTCAAAATTGGGAAAGATATATGACAATGCTGTATATTGTCACCTTGCTTGTTTAACTTAAATGCAGAGTATATCATGTGAAATTCCTGGATGGATTAATCAAAAGCTGGAGTCAAGATTGACGGGAGAAATATCAGCAACCTCAGATATGCAGATAATCCCACTCTAATGCAGAAAGTGAAAAGGAACTAAAGAGCCTCTTGATGGTGAAGAGGAGAGTGATAAAGCTGGCTTGAAACTCAACATTCAAGAAACTGAGATCTGATTCCACAACTTAATCGGAAAAGAGGAAACAGTGACAGATTTTATTTTCTTGGGCTCCAAAATCACTGCAGACAGTGACTGCAGCCATGAAATTAAAAGATCCTTGCTACTTGGAAGGAAAGTTATGACAAAACTACATAACGTATTAAAAAGCAGAGAGATCACTTTGCCAATAAAGGTCTGTATCATCAAAGCTTTGGTTTTGGTTTATCCATATACAGATGAGAGAATTGGACCATAAAGAAGGCTGAGTGATGAAGAATTGATGTTTTTGGGTTCTAGTGCTGAAGAAAACTCTTGAGAATTCCTTGGACTGCAAAGAGATCAAACTAGTCAAATGTAAAGGAAAATAAACCTGAATCTAATTGAAAGGTTTGTTGCTGAAACTGAGGCTACAGAATTTTGACCATCTGATGCAAAGAACCAACTTACTGGAAAACACCCTGATGCTCCGAAAGATTAAAGGCAGGAGGAGAAGTGGGTGACAGCAGCTGAGATGGTTGGATGCCATCATCATCGACTCAATGGACATGAATTTGCAAACTGTGGGAGGCAGTGAAGGACAGAGGAGGCTGATATGCTGCAGTCCATGGGGTCACAAATAGTTGGACACAATTTAGAAGTGAAGGGCAACAACAAATCACAATCCTTAGGTAAAAGATTGCCTTTTGGAATACAGTTTAAGAACAATGTATTAGATAAATTTTCATTTGATTCTTCCAGATTTTCTTAAATCCCAGTAATAATGAGTTTGAAAATAAAGCAAAAACAAAGGTATATAATTATAGGAAATAACTGCCATACTCTGAATCTGCACTACTTTTCTCTGCTGTTCAATCATTTTTCAATATTTTATTTTACATTAGTGACATAGATTTATTTTTTATTAACCCATTTATTTAAGAATGTATCACAATAGCAAATGGCAAAGTTCAACAATACAGAACCAAGGTTATATTTGCATCAACTTAGTCGTTTTGTACATGGGAATGCATATGTTTCAGTGTTACTCTCTCAGTTCTTCCCATCTTCTCCTTCTCCACCTGGGTCCATATATCTGTTCCCTATGCCTGTGTCTTCATCACTGCCTTGCAGATAGGTTCATCACTACCGATTTCTAGGTTCCATACATATGCATTAATATGCAGTATTTGTCTTTATCTGTCTGAGTTATTTCACTCTATGAACCAGGCTACAGGTTCATCCACCTCATTAGAACGGGCTCAAATGCGCTCCTTTTGTGGCACCTCTGGAGCCGCCTGGCCACGTGCTGGCCGTGTACAGCTCCGGACCCCTCATGGCGGGGTGCGTGGAGCCCTAGCCATCAACCTGCTGATGGAGAGCAGGGGCGATTGGCTCCAGGGCGGCAGTGGCGTGACCCGCTACTACCTGGTGCTAGGCTGGGCAGGACTCACCGTGGTGGTGGAGAATGGGCACACCAAATCTTACCTGCACGTGCAGTGCGGCTGCTCAGACAGCTTCAATACGGTGTCCGTGTTGCGGCAGCCTGTGCACCCAGGACAGCGTGCTGCCCCTACACAGGCAGGTCCCGGTGATCCTGTCACAGCTGGAGGGCAACTGCCGGCTTCTCCATCGCCCAGCTCCTGACGCGCCCCAAGGCGGCCCAGGCCTCCCTCACCTCCGAGGGCAGCCACAGGCCCCCACTCACACCTGAGGTCCTGACCTATGTTGGCCCCAGCCTCTGTGACCTCCCTGCCCCAGCCTACTTGCCCCCACACGCACTTTATGAGGAAGACCCCCAACACAGGACACTTGAAACAGACTCTCAGGAAGCCTTGCCCAGGGAACAGCAGCCACAGCTCCCCTGGGCCCTCCCCTGCCCTGGCACCCTGCCCAGGGCCACCCAGCCACCTAGCAGTGTCCCCAGAGGGTCCTCCATATGGAGGGCACTG
Source organism: Odocoileus virginianus (assembly GCF_023699985.2). Lineage (NCBI taxonomy): Eukaryota > Metazoa > Chordata > Mammalia > Artiodactyla > Cervidae > Odocoileus > Odocoileus virginianus. Next base: position 54,986,527 of record NC_069692.1, read on the forward strand.
TGGCCAGTCTCTCGGACCAACCCATGTTTATGTCTGGCTCCAACCTCCAAGGCAAGGGGGAGGCTGTCACTTCTCTATAGACTTGGGCCTCCTGCATGGATCAGGCAACCACATTCTCCAAAACCAAGCCTGGGCAGGTCAGGACCCCAGGGTGGGAGCAGGGACCACTGTCACTGTGGGGGTTCGAGGCCAGGACCTCAGGGTAGAGAAGGGATAGGCTCTGTTTGGAGTGGGGGTCAAAGGCAGGACCCCAGGGTGGGAGCAGGGGCCACTTTCATATTGCAATCAGAGACCAGGACCCTGGGGTCAGCAGTGAGTACCTCCTTGTGGGATCAGGTCAGGACGCCAGGGTGAAAGAAGGGACCACCTCTATTTGGGGAGTGCAGAGGCCAGGACCCCATGATGAGATCAGGTACCACCCTCTTGTGGGCATGAGGTCAAGAATCTCGCAGTTTGCCCTCAGATCCATCTCCCCCCAAAGCCCTCAGGAGGTCATCAGCGGTCCCTGGAGCCCCACACTGTTCCAGGAGGCAGGTGCTTGGTGACCATAGGCTCAAGGAGGGTCGGGGTTGGGGGAGCACAATATGCAATTCCTGGAGTGCCAGCTGGGATTGAAGCCATGCCCTGGGCTGGGTCTGGGACAGGGGTGCTGGTCAGGTGGGCCTGGGCCGGCACTCTGCTTGGTACCACCTGACCTGCTTGGAGGAGCTGAGTGAGAAGTCCTCACAGGCCCTGTCAGGTACATGCAGGGTGGGCTCCCAGCCCCATCCACCCAACTCAGAGCCAGTGTCCTCCTGTGTTTCTCAGCACTGAGCTCTCTGTCTGCTTGAGGATGACTGAGCTTCCTCGGCTGCTGGGCCTTGCTGCAAAGCAACCCCCTGGTGGTGAGTGGCCCTGCCCATGGTCCCTTGCTTCATATGAGACTTGTGAGAGGGAGGGAGTGGGATTCACAAGTGAAGAAGCACCAAAAGCACTAGACTCTCTTTTGGCCCCCTTGGTTTTACTCTGAGCTGTATTTTTAACCCTGTACCTACAGCACCTCTACTGACACAGAGACAATTTTATCAATGTCAGCGCCATCCCTGTAGGATGACTTCATGGGTGTTTCCAGATTCAGGCTCTGCCAGACCAAATAAAAATGCTTTGTTTTGTAAAAAATAAATAAATAAAAGAGTCCCTCATTACTGCTGAGTAATATTCTATTGTGTATAGCACAACTTCTTTTTTTTTTTTTTTTACACAACTTCTTTATCCATTCATGTACTGATGAACGTCTAGATTGTGTCCATGTTCTAACTATTGTAAATAGTGCTGCAATGAACATTGGGGTACATGTGTCTGTTTTGACTTTGATTTTCTCAAGGTATATGCACAGTATTGGGTCATATGGTAGTTTTACTTCTAGTTTTTTAAGGACTCTCCATAGTGTTCTCCATGTCCAATTCTAACTGTTGCTTCCTGACCTGCATACAGGTTTCTCAAGAGGCAAGTCAGGTGGTCTGGTATTCCCATCTCTCAGAATTTTCCACAGTTTATTGTGATCCACAGTCTAAGACTTTGGCATAGTCAATAAAGCGGAAATAGATTACTTTTTGGAACTCTCTTGCTTTTTCAATGATCCAGTAGATATTGGCAATTTGATCTCTGGTTCCTCTGCCTTTTCTAAAACCAGCTTGAACATCTGGAAGTTCTTGGTTAATGTATTGCTGGAGCCTGGCTTGGAGAATTTTGAGCATTACTTTACTAGCATGTGAGATGAGTGCAATTTTGTGGTAGTTTGAGCATTCTTTGGGATTGCCTTTCTTAGGGACTGGAATGAAAACAGACCTTTTCCAGTCCTGTGGCCACTGCTGAGTTTTTCAAATTTACTGGCATATTGAGTGTAGCACTTTCACAGCATCATCTTTCAGGATTTGAAATAGCTCAACTGGAATTCCATCACATCCACTAGCTTTGTTCATAGTGATGATTTCTAAGGCTCACTTAACTTCACATTCCAGGATATCTGGCTCTAGGTGAGTGATCACACCATTGTTATTATCTGGGTCATGAAGATCTTTTTTGTACAGTTCTTCTGTGTATTCTTGCCACCTCTTCTTCATATCTTCTGCTTCTGTTAGGTCCATACTATTTCTGTCCTTTATTAAGCCCATTTTTGCATGAAATGTTCCCTTGGTACCTCTAATTTTCCTGAAGAGATCTCTAGTCTTTCCCATTCTGTTGTTTTCCTCTATTTTTTTGCATTGATTGCTGAGGAAGGCTTTCTTATCTCTCCTGGCTATTCTTTGGAACTCTGCATTGAAATGGGAATATCTTTCCTTTTCTCCTTTGCTTTTTTCTTCTCTTCTTTTCACAGTTATTTGTAAGGTCTCCTCAGACAATCATTTTGCCTTTTTGCATTTCTTTTCCATGGGGATGATCTTGATCCCTGTCTCCTGTACAATGTCACGAACCTCCGTCCATAGTTCATCAGGCTCTCTGTCTATGAGATCTTGTCCCTTAAATCTATTTCTCACTTCCACTGTATATTCAAAAGGGATTTGATTTAGGTCATACCTGAATGGTCTAGTGGTTATCCCTACTCTCTTCAGTTTAAGTCTGAATTTGGCAATAAGGAGTTCATGATCTGAGCCACAGTCAGCTCCCAGTCTTGTTTTTGCTAACTTTATAGAGCTACTCCATTTTTGGTTGCAAAGAATATAATCAATCTGATTTCAGTGTTGGTCATCTGGTGATGTCCACGTGTAGAGTCTTCTCTTCTGTTGTTGGAAAAGGGTGTTTGCTATGACCAGTGCGTTCTCTTGGCAAAACTCTATTAGCCTTTGCCCTGCTTCATTCTGTACTCCAAGGCCAAATTTGCCTGCTACTCCAGGTGTTTCTTGACTTCCTAATTTTGCATTCCAGTCCCCTATAATGAAAAAGACATCTTTTTTGGGTGTTAGTTCTAAAAGTCCATTGTCACCCTGCTTATTTAATTTATATGCAGGGTACATCATGAGAAACGCTGGGCTGGAAGAAGTACAAGCTGGAATTAAGATTGCCAGGAGAAATATCAATAATCTCAGATATACAGATGACACCACCCTTATGGCAGAAAGTGAAGAGGAACTAAAAAGTCTCTTGATGAAAGTGAAAGAGGAGAGTGAAGAAGTTGGCTTAAAGCTCAACATTCAGAAAACTAAGATCATGGCACCTGGTCCCATCAACTCATGGGAAATAGATGGGGAGACAGTGGAAACAGTGTCAGACTTTATTTATTTGGGCTCCAAAATCACTGCAGATGGTGACTGCAGCCATGAAATTAAAAGATACTTACTCCTTGGAAGGAAAGTTATGACCAACCTAGATAGCATATTAAAAAGCAGAGATATTACTTTGCCAACAAAGGTCCATCTGGTCAAGGCTATGGTTTTTCCAGTGGTCATGTATGGATGTGAGAGTTGGATTGTGAAGAAAGCTGAGAGCCAAAAAATTGGTGCTTTTGAACTGTGGTGTTGGAGACGACTCTTGAGAGTCCCTTAGACTGCAAGGAGATCCAACCAGTCCATTCTAAATGAGGTAGGTCCTGGGTGTTCATTGGAAGGACTGATGCTGAAGCTGAAACTCCAGTACTTTGGCCACCTCATGCGAAGAGTTGACACGTTGGAAAGGACCCTGATGCTTGGAGGGATTGGGGGCAGGAGGAGAAGGGGGCGACAGAGGATGAGATGGCTGGATGGCATCACCAACTCGATGGGCATGAGTTTGAATAAACTCCGGGAGTTGGTGATAGACAGGGAGGCCTGGTGTGCTGCGGTTCATGGGGTCGCAAACAGTCAGACACGACTGAGCGACTGAACTGAACTTAGCTGATAGTGTTCTCCATTTTGTTGTATCAATTTGAATTTCCATAAAGAGCGCAAGAGATTTTCCTTTTCTCCACAACATTTCCAGCATTTATTGTTTGTAGATTTTTTTATGTTGGTCATTCTGACACCACCCTTTTAACAGCAAGTGAAGAGGAACTAGAGTCTTTTGATGAAAGTGAAAGAGGAGAGTGAAAAAGCTGGCTTAAAACTCAACATTCAAAAAACGAAGATTATGGCACCCAGTCCCATCACTTCATGTCAAATAAATGTGGATACAATGGATACAATGACATAATTTATTTTCTTGGGCTCCAAAATCACTTCAGGTGGTGACTGCAACCTTGAAATTAAGTGATGCTTGCTCCTTGGAAGAACAAACTATGACCCACCTAGACAGCATATTAAAAAGCAGAGACATTACTTTGCCATCAAAGGTCCATGTAATCAAAGTTATGTTTTTTCCAGTAGTAATGTATGAATATGAGATTTGGACCACAAAGCAGACAGAGCTGATGAACTGATGATTTTGAACTGTGATGCTGGAGAAGACTCTTAAGAATCCGTTGGAGATAAAACCTGTCAAACCGAAAGGAAATCAACTCTGAATGTTCATTGAAAGGACTGGTGCTAAAGCTGAAGCACCAATGCTTTGGCCACCTGATGTGAAGAGTTGCCTCACTGGAAAAGACTCTGATGATGGGAAATATTGAAGGCAGGATAGGAAAGAGACGACAGAGGATGAAATGATTTGATGGCATCACCTACTCAATGCACATGAGTTTGAGCAATCTCCGCGAGATGGTGAAGGAAAGGGAGGCCTGGTATACTGCAGTCCACAGGGTCACAATGAGTTGGACATGATTAAGTGACTGAACAGCAATGATTCTAACTGGTGTGAGGTGATACCCCATTGTAGTTTTGATTTACATTTCTCTAATAAGTGACTTATATTTCTAATAACTAAAAATATAATGATTCTTCTGCATATGACATTTTGGCTTCACCATAACATGGCAAGTTATACAGTCTTTTCTGTTTTTGTTAGTAGAAATAAATAATTAAGCATATCTGAGACCTCATAGATTCTAGATTTTGAGTGTGATTAGCTGGTAATATACAGTTTTTTCCTTGTATCTATTGAATCATCTCTGACTATATTGAAAATGTGAAAACAAAATCTGTTTATTTACTCACTACATAGGAAGCATTGCTCACTTCCACAGTTTGCATGGGCCAAATGGATCTATCTCTGTATTTCTGACCAGACAAGAAAACAAGTAAACAAAGCAAACAAGAAAGAGGGGCAGTTGCCACGGGTGGGGCAGTGAATAGTCAGAGGTGCTTGGGTCAGAGTCTGAGTGACAAGAAGGAGATAACCACACAAAGTGGCTCTCTCCTGAGGTGCCATGTTGCACAGCATCACCTGGATCTTGTCTACTTATCTGGAAACCCAAGTAATTTTCCCCACAATTAGACTGCATATATAATTTAACAGGGGTATGCATACTAAAGTATAAAAATAACTTAAAAAAATACTTATACCAATAATCAGGGAAAATCTGGGTTTTGGTATGGAATACAAACAGAATCAAATTTTAGAATACAACTAAGTAAATGGCATTCCTTTTAAAATTACAACAAGTCAACTAAAAGGACTTCTAAGTAAATGGGATAATAGAAGGAGATAGTAGAAAATTTGAATGTACATCAAAATTTTCCATTACAACATCTACAAGACAGTACAGAACAACAAGGAGAAGAAACATAACTATTAATCATTGATGTTTGTGTACATGTTGCATGCATGCTAAGTCACTTCAGTAATGTCCTATGTATATGCTACTTACAAGTAATTGACATTTTGGTGTTTTGTATTTGATAGTTTTGTTGAAAATTAAGAATTTACACATCATTTTTTATATAGTGTATTAGAAGAATTAGCAGATTTTGAATAAAGTTAATTTCTTAAATTTGATTTTCTTAATTTTACTGAAACAATGAAAGAATACATCCTTGTTTTTGGAACTTTGTCTGATTGCTCATCAAGTAAAGAATCCACCTTCAGTGCAAGAGACAAAGGAGACAAGGGTTCTTTCCCTGGGTTGGATAGATACACTGGAGAAGGAAATGGCAACCTACTTGAGTATTCTTGCCTTAAAAAGTTCCATGGACAGAGAAGTCTGGTGGGGTACAGTCCATGAGGTCACAAAGAGCCAGACATGATGGAGCTACTAAAGTTCACATATCCCTGTTTTTATAAGAATACACTTTAAAGTAATTGAGGATAAAATGCAATATAGTCACAAATTTCATACAAAAAAATTAATAGTGACTATATATGTATATGAATATACATATAAACATATACATAGCACATACATATATAGATAGAGAATAATACAATTGTGTAATAAAATGCTAATATCTGGTGTTTCTATATGTAGGAACTAATTTAAATTTAGAAGTCAGTTATACTATTTTTTATGTAATTTAGGAAACTTTACAACAAATACACTCTGTGTTTGGGAAATGATTACACATGAACAGTGAACCATAAAGTTTTTCTGCAGTACAACCACATATACATACAGACACACAGAGAGAAAACCAGTAAATTCAACACATAATTTTCACTTGATCTTTACCCAACAGAGACTGTGTTTTGTTGTGCTGTGCATAGTCACTCAGCCATGTCTGACTCTCTGTGACCCCATGAACTGCAGCCCATCAGACACCTGTGTGCATGGTATTCTCCTGGTAAGAATAATGGAGAGGTTTGCCTTGCCCTCCACCAGGGATCTTCCCCAACCAGGGATCAAATCCAGGTCTCCTGCATTGCAGGTGGATTCTTTACCATCTGAGCCACCAGGGAAGTCCCCAACAGAGACTAGATATCTATAAATCCTTAACTTATCACAAAAGGATCAGACTGTGAAACTAAATTCCTAGTTGTTTTGCTACTGATAATGAGTAACATATTGGCTATAAAAAAGAAAGAAATAAAACATATAAGTATTCAGAGGAAAAAAAATTAAAAGTTTTCAAAGACATATTGTTGCTTTGAATTCTCTTCTGAGAGCTAGGAAAACATATCCCTGTGTTCCATTAGAGTTGTACTTCTCTAGTGACAAATTTTGACTAATTCTTGCAGGTAAATCACTTGGGCATAACTGTGGAAGATCTTAAAAAATAAAGTGATATTTTTAAAGGTATAATTTGACTCCCATACAAATATAAACTAATCAAATGCTAAAATTTTGGGTTAAATTTTTTCATAAGGGGTGCAATAAACTTACATTCAGTTCAAAAGTGAATCCAAATAACTCACTCAAGTACAAAAAAATACTTAATGATAAAGAAAACAGGTTTTTTCCTTATTGTGATCTGGTTCACAATATAATGCTATATTCACCATATCAGTTAACATTTTATCAATGTCTATAAAAATTTGCCTAAAATAAAATGAAAAAAAAATTGTCATAGATGTTGGTTTATTTAACTTTTTTACAACTTATATATTTCTGTCATAATTTGAGAATGGAATGAATTTGACTTGAGAATCACTTTGATATAAATCAAAATTGAACATCTATGTGTCTTTTTCTGTTTTGCACATAGGGTTATTGTTACCATCTTTTTATATTCCATATATGTGCATTAGTATCCTGTATTGGTCTTTATCTTTCTGGCTTACTTCACTCTGTACAGTGGGCTCCAGTTTCATCCATCTCATTAGAACTGATTCAAATGAATTCTTTTTAATGGGTGAGTAATATTCCATGGTGTATATGTACCACAGCTTCCTTATCCATTCGTCTGCTGATGGGCATCTGGGTGGCTTCCAAGTCCTGACTATTATAAACAGTGCTGTGATAAACATTGGGGTGCACGTGTCTCTTTCAGATCTGGTTTCCTTGGGGAGAAGGTGAGGGTGGGATATTCAGAGACAACAGCATTGAAATAAGTATACTATCAAGGGTGAAACAGATCGCCAGTCCAGGTTGGATGCATGAGACAAGTGCTCAGAGCTGGTGCAATGGGAAGACCCAGAGGGATGAGATGGAGAGGGAGGCGGGAGGGGGGATCGGGATGGGGAACACATGTAAATCCATGGCTGATTCATTTCAATGTGTGGCAAAAACCACTACAATATTGTAAAGTAATTAGCCTCCAACTAATAAAAATAATATGGAAAACAGTGTGGAGATTTCTTAAAAAACTGGAAATAGAACTGCCATATGACCCAGCAATCCCACTCCTGGGCATACACACCAAGGAAACCAGATCTGAAAGAGACACGTGCACTCCAATGTTCATCACAGCACTGTTTATCATAACCAGGACATGGAAGCAACCCAGATGCCCATCAGCAGACGAATGGAAGAGGAAGCTGTGGTACATATACACCATGGAATATTACTCAGCCATTAAAAAGAATTCATTTGAATCAGTTCTAATGAGATGGATGAAACTGGAGCCCATTATACAGAGTGAAGTAAGTCAGAAAGATAAAGACCATTACAGTATACTAACACATATATATGGAATTTAGAAAGATGGTAATGATAACCCTGTATGCAAAACAGAAAAAGAGACACAGATGTATAGAATAGACTTTTGGACTCTGTGGGAGAAGGCGAGGGTGGGATGTTTCGAGAGAACAGCATCGAAACATGTATATTATCCAGGGTGAAACAGATCACCAGCCCAGGTTGGATACATGAGACAAGTGCTCGGGCCTGGTGCACTGGGAAGACCCAGAGGGATCGGGTGGAGAGGGAGGTGGGAGGGGGGATTGGGATGGGGAATACATGTATATCCATGGCTGATTCATGTCAATATATGACAAAAACCACTACAATATTGTGAAGTAATTAGCCTCCAACTAATAAAAAGAAATAAGTATAAAATAAAATAAAGAGTAAAAAAAAATAAACAATAAAAAATAAATCAAAACTGAATATTGTATCCTTGTTAAGAGAACAAATGAATTTAATACATAAGGGATAATAAGCAATTTAAACTTTAAAATGATTGTTAAATTTCAGTATATAATTGACACAAAATTCTTATTTCTTTTGTATGTGTGCAAATGGATGAAGTTGTTTGACTAAAGAAGATAATGAGGGTTATCGGTACCTATGTATTCCCACTGGCTTTGCAAAACGTGTCTGAAAAGCACAGCTGACTGTGAATAAAGTAGGTGTCAACAAGAACTTATTTAGGAAGATGAAATTAGTTTATTCAGGTATTTGTTCATTGTTTCAAAAAATAATATCACCTATTTATTAATATTCTATGATTGTATTGATAAATGATAATATTTAATAATATTAATTTTGCTTAAATGATTAGTATTGATGTATGAAGCATATGCATATATAGTTATTATATAATGTATACTATATATTGCAAATAGCAAGCACAAAACATGATAATGAGGAAGAACAGATTTATATAGAAATAGTTTTTATTATCTTAAAATTAAGTTCAATAGATTCAAGTGATGAAGAGATTCAACGGGTTAGATCTGGTAGACAGAGTGACTGAAGAACTATGGATAGAGGTGTGTAACATTAATTATGGACAGAGGTTCATAACACAGAGATGGTGACCAAAATCATCCCCAAGAAAAAGAAATGCAAGAAGGCAAAGCATCTGAAGAGGCTTTACAAATAGCTGAGAAAAAAAGAGACATGAAAGGCAAAGGAGAAAGGCTGACATATACCCAACTGAATGCATAGTTTCAGAGATTAGCAAGGAGAGATAAGAAATCCTTCTTAGAAACCAACACAATATTGCAAAGCAACTATTGTCCAATTAAACATAAATTTATTTGTAAAGAAAGAAAGAATTCTGATGCAAATTAAAAAAGGAAAACAATGCAATAGGAAAGACTAGAGATTTCTTTAAGAAAATCAGAGATACAAACAGTATATATGTCTGCCTTATTGACTACACTAAAAAGTTTGACAGTGTGGATCACAACAAAGTGTGGGAAGTTCTTAAAGAGTTGGGAGTACCAGATCACCTAACATGTCTCCTGTGATGCAGAACAAGAAGCAAGAGTTAGAACCAGGCATGGAACAACATACTGGTTCAAAATTGGGAAAGGAGTACATCAAGACTGTATATTACAACCCTGCTTATTTAAGTTATATGCAAAGTAAATCATGAGAAATTCCAAACTGGATGAAGCACAAGCTGGAATCAAGATTGTTGGGAAAAATATTAGCAATCTCAGATATGCAGATGATACCAATTTAAAAGCAGAAAATGAAGAGGAACTAAAGAGCTTCTTGATGAAGGTCAAAGAGGAGAGTGAAAAAGCTGGCTTACAACTCAGTATTAAAAAAAAAAAAACAAAAACAAGATTATGGCAACCATTCCCACCACTTCACGCCAAATAGATGGGGAAACTGGAAATAGTGACAGCTTTTATTTTCTTGGACTCCAAAATGACTGCAGACAGTGACTGCATCCTTGGAATTAAAAGATCCTTGCTCCTTGAAAGAAAAACTATGACAAACCCAGACAGCACTTTAAAGAGCAGAGACAAAATTTTGCCAAGAAAGATATGTATAGTCAAAGCTTTAGTTTTCCCGTAGTCATGTAAGGATGTGAGAGTTAGACCTTAAAGAAGGCTGAGTGCTGAGGAATTGATGCTTTCAAACTGTGGTGTTTGAGAAGGCTTTTGAGAGTCCCTTGGATAGCAAGAAGATCAAACCAGTCAATCTTAAAGGAAATCAACCCTAAATATTCATTGAAAGGACTGATGTTGAAACTGAAGTTCCAATACTTTGACCACCTCTTGTGAAGAGCTGACTCACTGGAAAAAACCCTGATGCTGAGAAAGATTGAGGGTAGGAGGAGAAGGGGGTGACAGAGATGAGATGGTTGGATGACATTACTCACTCAATAGACATGAATATGAGGAAAATCAGGGAGACAGTGAAGGACAGGGAAGTCTGGTTACTGCAGTTCATGGGATTACATATGTGGATATGAGTTAGAGATTGAACAATAGCAAAAATTAAGTTAATATTTGTGGGGGATTAAATTTGTGATACATTCTGCTATGTTAAGATGTTTATCATAATGTCCAGGGTAGCTCTTAAGAAAATAAATGAAATAATACAATAAAGATAATGTTGTGAGTATTAAAATTTTGCCCTTAAAGTAATTTCTTAATATAAAAAGTAGTGGTATCAGAAGAATAGAGATTATAAAAAATGAGATACAAGGAAAAACCAAATGAAAATGACAGACATAAATCCAACTAGACCAATAATAACATTATAATCAACTGGATTGTTGTTGTTCAATCTCTCAGTCATGTCCAGCTCTGCATAACCCCATGGACTGCAGCACAAGATTCCCTGTCCTTCACTATCTCCTGGAATTTGCTCAAACTCATGTTCATTGATCAGTGATACTATCCAACCATCTCATCTTCTGTTGTTTCCTTTCTCTCTTGCCTTCAATCTTTCCCAGCATCATGCTTTTTTGTTTGTTTGTTATTTCCAAAGTGTTGTCTATTTGCATTAGGTAGCCAAATATTTGGAGCATCAGCTTCAGTATCAGTCCTTCCAGTGAATATTCAGGGTTGATTTCCTTTAGGATTGCCTGGTTTGATCTCCTTGATAAAAGTCCAATAAAATGGCAGAAATGTTCATATTAGATAATTTCTAAATATATACAAGTGTATAAAGTTTACATAAGGTACACTCTACATTTGAATGTACAAATAGAAAGTAAAAGGTTGAGAAAAGACATATTATTCAAATAAAAGGCATAGAAAATTGAAATTAATATTTTAAGATCAGAATCAACAAACACTAAGAGAAAAGATAATCACTAGAGAAAACAAAGAATATGTTATAATGATAAAAAGGCAATGTATCAGAAGATTATAAGAATGTGAACCTAGCAGCAGAAACCCAAAACAGGTGAAATAAAAATTGACTGAATTGAAGTTAATTCAGCAACATATAGTTGAAGACTCCATTTCTGCACTTTGAGTAGTCTATCAAGTCTAGTCTATAGAATATTTGAACAAAACTATAAATCATGTAGAATTAGCAGATAAATTGTCCATTCAACAACAGGAGAATTGCATTCTGCTCAAAAGCACATGGAATGTTTCCCAAGGTACATGACATGCTAATACAAGCTATGATACATTTTAAAATATTGAAATAGTAAAAAAATGATTTTTGACCACAATGAAATAAGATTTGGAATCCAAAAGCATAATCAATTCAGTGAATTTACAAATTAAGTGTAAATTAACATAATATAAGCCAATGAATCAAAAATAAATCATAACAGAAACAAGAAAATCATTTGATATTACATAAACGGTGACACAACATGACAAAAGTCATGTAATGTAGGTGATGAAGTGCTTAGAGTAAAAATTATATAAGTATAATTATATAAGTAAAAATTATAGCTATAAAAGGTCAGGGTGCTCTCAACCAGTACCTGAACTTTCACATTCACATACTGAAAAAATGTAGAAGAAGATCACAAACTGTAGAGTGAGATTAATTAAAACGAGTATAAACAAAAAAAGAGAGAATATTGAAAAAAGAAAAACTCTATCTTTGGAAATTATGAAAAATAAATAAATCTTGTCTATACTAAGAGAGAAAGAAGAATCAGGGTACCAAAATTAGGAATGAGAAAGAAAGTATTATTACTGAAATTGCAGAAAGAAAAAGAATTGCAAAGAAACATTATGAACAGCTCAATATAAAAAAAAATCTAGGTAATCATGTTTAAATAGAGACATTCATAGAAAAACATAAACTACTGAAATTGACTCCAGAAGAAACAGAAAATCTAAGTAGATCTTTCTAAAGTAAATAGGTTGAATTATCAATTCAATGAGCAAACAGACAAATCACACCAAAAATGTCCAAGATTAAATGACTTCACTGGGGAATATTTGAAACATGTAAAGCTGAATTAATAGAAATTATTAATTCTTCTAAAGATAAGTGAGGAGCGGACATTTCTCAACTCGTTTCTATGAGGCCAGTATTACATTGATAACAAAAACAAAGACGTCACAAGAAAGGAAAACTGCAAAATGAATTAATCTGAACACAAAAACTCTCAACACAATTTTACACAGCAAATCCAAAAACATATAAAAAAATGTGCACACCACAACCATGTGGGATTCATCATAGGAGTGAAAAGTTGTTTTAACTTTCAGGTAGAGAAAAGTGGACATTTGTCAGAATCAGAATATTTTCATGATCAAAACAACCAAAAAAAGAATAAAAGGATACAATGAAACTTCCTAAACCTAATAGCATTTTAAAAGAGGGAGAGAAAACATAACCAACAAATTCAATGATGAGATAATGGAAATACAATTGGAGAAGTTAAATATTACTTTCCATCAACTAGTATAGGCTTCCCTAGTGTCTCGGTGATAAAGAATCCACCTGCCAATGCAAGAGACACGAGTTGGGTTGGGAAGATTCCTTGGAGAAGGAAATGGTGGCCCATTCCGGTATTCTTGCCTGGGAAATCCATTGAGAGCAGAACCATGACTTAGCGATTAAACAATTACAACAGTATGATCAAAAAGAAAGATTAATAGAGAATATTGGAATTGTGAGGATCTGGAGAAATCAGAACCCTCATATACTACTGGTGAAATGCAAAACTGTGCATGCAGATGGTTTGAAAAAAAGTTCCTCAAATGGAGAATTTCCGTAAAATTCAGCAATTCAATTTCTAGTTGATACTCAAAAAAGAAGAAAATATATTTCCATACAAAAGCTTCTACATTGGTGTTTGTAAAGTTTTATTCATAATGATTGAAAATTTGAAACAACCCAAATATTTATAATGGTGCTAAATGGAAAATAAATACTTTGTATTCATGTTAACACAATGTAATATTATTCAGAAATAAAAAATAATGAATTATTAATACATGTCACAACATTAATGGATCTTGAAAACATTATGCAACAGTAAAGAAGTCAGTCACAAATAACACAATTAGAAGTGAATAAATATTCATTTAAATAAATAAATACTTTTTAGCACTCTTATTTATTAAAAAAGTATCCTTTATACTATGATATAACGGTATTTTTTACTGACTTTGTGTTTCTTTCTGTTTAAGGTAATTTTTATTTTATTACCAAAACATTTTGGAATTTTTGCAGCTAAAATTGTCAAAAATTTTGGGCTTCTTGACATTCTCTCATAAATTAATACTAAAATAGTGCCTAGCAAAGTTTACAAATATAAATAATTCATATAAAATTAGCAGCACTTCATTAAAAATTAGTAGTACTTCATATAAAATTCATTTTAATTAACATTAGTGTATAGTTACTATAAAGCTAGTTTCTCTATAGGAGTAGCAATATCTAGAAATAATTATATATCACCAACTATAATAGAAAACATAAACAAAATCTTAGATTTAACTTGCAAAAGATGCTCAAGTTATCTATTCCAAAGCTCTATCACACTATTAGCTTCAACTAAAAAGAGAAAATAATAGATGTTCTGAACTCATTGAAATATAATTTTATATATTAAGCCATAATCTGGTCAAAATGCCAATTATTTTCAAGTTACTTCACACATGCATTGTTATATTAAAGCACTGTACATTATTTTAGAAACTGATGAACACATTATAAAATCTATACACAAAAATTATATCTTCTAAAAAGCTAAATCTTCTTTGGAAAGGACGATTAATGAGGTGCGCTTTATGTACTCAGACTACAAACTCCATATGGTACCACTGTGAAAAGCAACAGTGAGCCAACTCAGACCTTTGAGAACAAGCTCGCATATACAGGATTCTGATATTTAAGAAATCTGGGCCCAATTTAATGGGAATACACTGAGTCCTTTAGTACAGGGTATTGAGGAAATAACTCACAAAGGAAAAAAAAAAAGTATATGGGGATGAATTTCAACCTTATACTTTATTTGGGATCAGAAGCTGAATGTGTTCAGAATTCTAAAATTAAAAGGCAAAATTTTGATGTAAATGAAAGAAATGTAGAGAAATATCTTCATGATTTGGGGATGGAGAACTTTAAAAACTAAATTCACAATATATAACTTATAGTACTGTATTAGAAATTAATTTAGGGATTTCTTTTAAATGAATGACACTAAAAAAATGACAGCAGTAATAAGGAGTAATAATATTAATGGATAATTCAGTTCAGTTAAGTTGCTAAGTCCTGCCCCACTCTTTGTACTGTAGTAGTTTGCCATTCCTTCTCCAGTGGACCACATTTTTGTCAGAAATCTCCAACATAAGCCATCCATCTTGGGTGGCCCAAGATGTATAATCAGTAATGCATAAATGTGTTTCTATTGATATATACTTCATAATAGTGTAACTTAAAGTACATAATATAAATGAGGTTTTTAACACAGGTTTCAGCCTGATCACATTTTGCCCAAAAATGTTCAAAAATATTTTCTAGGAATTTGGAAAAACTTAATGGGACAAAAAATCTCACCAAAAGTACTGTTACATGAATGCAGTGGTAAAGATATAGTGCATCTATACAATGGAATATTACTCAGCCATAAAAGGAGTGCATTTGAGTTCATTGCGGTGATGTGGATGAACCTAGAGCCTATTATACAGAGTGAAGTACATCAGAAAGGGGAAAGCAAATATTGTATGTTAACATGTATATGTGGAATCTAGAAAAAGAGTGTTGATGCACCTATTTACAGAGAAGAAATGGAGACTCAGATGTAGAGAATGACCTTGTGGTCCCAGTGAGGGAAGGAGAGGGTAGGAAAATATGAGAAAGTAGCATTGAGCTATTTACACTGTTACATGAAAAAATAGATAAAATGTGTGAAATTGTAGTATAACACAGCAAACCCAAACTGGCACCCTGTGACAACCTACAGGGTGGGATGAGGGGAGAGGCTTAAGAGGAAGGGTTTATACATATATGATTATGACTGGTTTGTGTTGTTGTATGGCAGAGACCAGCACAGCATAGTAAAGTAATTATACTCCAATTAAAAAATATAAAAATATATTGTCACTAAGGACTTTAAGTTAGTTTTTTTTCAGATTGTAGTTTCTGGAAATCAGGACCAACTGTGAGGTGTTCATGGCTCCATCTCATTTATGAATCTACAACTTTATGCCCAAGTCACCAGTCCCCCTTGCTACGAGAAATCTAACAGAAGAAATCTATTCATTCACACATTTATCAAACATTTATTAAGCACTTTGTATATTGAAACACTGTATAAAATGTGCAATGAGACCTGGTAATGTACTACAGACAGATAAATTAATAGTCTCCTCAAAATACATCTCATGTTCATCCAATTTCATTTAAAAAGCAAAACACATGTAAATCCATGGCTAATTCATGTCAATGTATGGCAAAAACCACTACAATATTGTAAAGCAATTAGCCTCCAACTAATCATTTGTTTCTTAGCAATGAATTGTATGGCTTTCTTTCTGGAATCTTAAACCAGTTTCTCTACATTCTATTTTAGGAAATAATGTCCATGTAATAGAAATAGAACCCCAAAGACTGTTTTTTACAGTCATAAGCAAGAGTTCTAGTTTAAAGTGTGAAAATTAAAAGTCTATGATAAAAGCAAGTAGTTTCAAGACCTATGTCTGTAGAGTTAGGAAATGTATAAATATATATTTATGTGAATTTGCCCCAGCAAAGTATTTTACTCAGGGCTTTAAAAATTGCGTCCAAACCAAGAAGACTTATGATTATTAACAACCAAGATTTTTAAATTCTGCCATTAGTGACTTTTAAAATTAAAATATGAATTTATTGCTTTGGGTTTGTTTTTATTGGGGTTTAACATGTAAATTTTACTGCCTCTCTGGCAAAAATTTTTGTTTTGCATTTTCTTTTCGGAAAAAGGAAAAGAAACTGGACTATATATAAAAAGTGGCTTATTGCATATGTGCATATATGTATTTTTGGTTTTGATTAGTCTTGGCACTACTAAACTACATTTTCTCTAGTGGTTGGATTCTTTTGACTGTTTCATTTATGTGCACGGATACACTTTTCCTCTCTAATGTCCACTGGAAAATAATATCGCCTTGCTTCTTTAATCTTTATAATGAAATTATATAGAAGTCATTAGTTATTTAAGCAATTCCAAAATTATACTGTCCATATGCAAGTCAAAATTACTTCTAACAAACAGAGAAAGTATTTTTATATAATTGTTTCAACTATAGCATGGATTGAAATTTAGCTAACATATCCACAATTATTCCTCATATAACTTTTGTCTTTCTCTTGGGAGTAAATCAATAATTCTGTTAGGCATAAAAAGTCAAAGTTTGACTATATTATAGCTTCAGGTTTTGTAACTGTTCATGCTTTTTACATGTCAGAAATAAAAATGTTTTTATGCATGTTAGGTGATTTTATGTTACCTGTGTTATACTTTTTATTTTCATTCATAATATTTAAATAGTTTTTATATGTTTAACCTTTTTCGCATTGCTTTTCAAATTATCTTTTAAGAGTTGAAATTTTATGAAGCTTTTTATTCAGAACCTTTAAGATGACCTTTCTCTTGAGAATCACCCAATTTTAAGATATATTTGATGATTATATATATCAGGGCTTCCCTGATAGCTCAGTTGGTAAAGAATCCACCTGCAATGCAGGAGACCTCAGTTTGATTCCTGGGTTGGGAAGCTGCTGGAGAAGAGATAGGCCATCCAGTCCAGTATTCTTGGGCTTCCCTTGTGACTCAGCTGGGAAAGAATCTGCCTGTAATGCCAGAGACCTGGGTTCAATCCCTGGGTTGGGAAGATCCCCTGGAGAAGAGAAAGACTACCTACTCCAGTGTCCTGGTCTGGAGATTCCATGGAGTGTATGTATAGTCCAAGCAGTCGCAAAGGGTCAGACATGACTGAGTGACTTTCACTTCACTTCACTGATGATTTTATAATCAAGCAGTATTAATCGGGCATCTGCTGTGCTCAGTCCTATCTGGCTCTTTCCTACCTATGGACTGTAGCCTACCAAGATCCTCTGTCCGTGGAATTTTCCAGGCAAGAATATTACGTGGGTTGCCATTCCCTCCTCTAGGAGATCTTCCCAACCCAGGGATCCAATTTTTGCCTTTTGCATTGGCAGGTGGGTTCTTTACCACCAGGGCCACCTGGAAAGCCCTGTATATAAGACATATGGACCATGATCTTAGGACTTAGAGTAATAAGCAGAGTAATACATTCAATGTTTTCTATTTCTAGAATATCTGTCCAACAACAAAAAAAATTAAATGGTGAATAAAATACTAAATTACAATATTTAAAAATGAGACCATATTTTCAATGTATAGATTTCATCTAATGTGTTTATTTGTCCTCTCATGCATAGTACTCACTTGTTTCAAATTTAAGTATTAATCAATTTATTTAATAATAGAGTTATTCCATTATCTCATTTGCAAAGTTTTCCATTAGCTCAATTTATATTATCAAAGTAAATATTCTAAGAAGTTATAAGAATACTTAATTCTTACAATGTAAGAATTATAATAGAATATAAAAACATTTAATTTACATGTGGACCACTAATTTTTCATTAGTATTTCTTTACAAAACTGATATATTTGTCACTGAATAGCTTTCAACTTAATAGCAATTTAACTTAGGACTGTGTATCCATGTACATATCTATAAGCACGTATATGTATATTACTAATTATGATGAAATGTTTGACATACATGATTAGATGAAAATGGTGAGTGCTCTAGAAAACTGGGGAAATTTATGTAAGTGATCATTCAAAGAAGTCATTTTGTGTTCTGGGGACATTTCAGGTATTCCTGGGATCATATATATTAGAATAGGATAAATATATTAGAATATATTCAGAATTATTGGCTGCAACAGCTGGCATTTATCAGGTAATTGGTGGATGATGAATTCTATAAATTTTTCAATGCACAGAATAATCCCCTGAACATAAAAAGAGTGTTTCATAGTTTGTACAATTTCCAAAATCTGTTAAAAATTGTCAATCATATTGGAATATTATATCATCCTACTCTGAATTTCTAATAACAAACAACTATTCTTGGTTTCCAATTATTATTGCCACACTCATAGCAATACTGCCTTTGGATGCAAACAGCTAACCACTTCAATGTGATTTTTAGTTCAGTCATTTCTATTAAAGATATATTTGTTATACATAAATATTAAATTACAAATTAGTGCCCTTTTATATCCTCTGATATTAGAATGAGGGTATCTCTCTGATTTTTACATTACTAGATGTGTAGATTATTAGTGCCTATAAATTATTTTATATGAAGTAAAAGACCAGGTATATATTGAGTTAGACAAAAATGTATCATAAACAGAAAATATTGATCTGATTTGGCTAAGAGTATCAATTGGGAGAAATAGTAAGTAACTGAATACTGATGGGTGTGACGGTTGCATTTAAAGACCATAAATAAGAGATCTGATTTCCTCAAGCATGGGAATATATGCAAATTAAAAGTTATACATGTCGATGTATGTCGTGGCCAATACATGCTGATGTATGGCAAAAAACACCACAATATTGTAAAGTAATTAGCCTCTAATTAAAATTAATCAATTAACTAAGAAAAACCAACTAGGGCTTTTTGTTACCAACTGTAGCAAAAACTCCTATGTTGAAATACAGAAGAATTGTGGAAGAACCACTACTCTATGTAATTTATATATAAATGCATGGGTTTATGTGAAATTGCCCTCATATATAATACATTATGATTAAAGTTATTTCTACTGACATTTTAAATTAGTTTCCTTTGCTTTTATATTCATATCAATATAAAGTTTTATTAAACCAGTTAAATTAGACTGGATCAAAATTGTCATCTCGTAACAAAAATATAAAAAATAATTTACATGTATTTTTTAAAGATACTACATGCACACTTGAGAGATATTTTGAGTTCAGTTTCAGACCACTGCAATAAAGTGGATGCTGCAATATAGGGGATTACAGAAAGTATTTGGATTCCAAATACATGTAAAAGTTATGTTCACACTATATATGATAGCATTATATCTATAAAAAGCATTGTACATAAGTTAAATTAAGCATATTTTATTTCTAAAAACAGCTAACCATCATCTGAATCCTCAATGAGTTATAATCTTATTGCTGGTGAAGGGTCTTGCCTCAGTGTTGATGGCTGCTGACTGATCAGAGTGGTTGCTGAAGGTCAGGGGTGTCTGCGGCAATTTCTAAAAAATATAGACATCCATAAAATTTGCATATCAATTGACTCTTCTTTTCAGGAATGATTTCTCTGTAGCATACAATGCAGTTTAAAAGCATTTTAATTGCCCACAGTAGAAGTTCTTTCAAAATTGGCATCTATCCTCTTCAACTCTGACCATGCATTATCAACTAAGTTTATGTACTATTCTAAAACTTTTGTTGTCATTTCAACAATCTCTATAGCATATCCACCAGAAGTAGATTCCATATCAGGAAATCACTTTCTTTACCCACCATAAGAAGTAAAACTTCTGTTTAAGTTTTATCATGAGATTGCAGCAATAAAATGTGACTATGTATAGATATAGTCACATTATCAGGCTCTGTTTCTAATTCCAGTTCCCTTGCTGTTTCTACAACAAATGCAATGACTTTCTTTCCTGAAGTTTGGACACTTCAAAGTCATCCTTGAGGGTTGGAATCAACTTCTTCCAAGCCCCTATTAATATTGATATTTTGACCTTTCCCCATGAATCATGAGTGTCCCTAATGGCATGTAGAAGCGTGAAAGATTTTCAACTGACTCTTCAGAGATCCATGGGAGGAATCATTATCTATGATAGCTATAGCTTTATGAAATGTATCTCTTAAATAATAGAATCTCTTAAATAATAGAAATTGAAATTTGAAATGACTCCTTGATCCATGGGATGCAGAATGGGAGTTGCATGACCAGGCATAAAAGCAACATGAATCTCATTGTATCAGAGGTCTTGCATCAAAGGTCTCATTGTATAATTGAATCAGAGGTCTTGGATGACCAGACATTTTGTCAATAATCAGTTATACTTCGAAAACAATTACTTTTTTCTCAGCAATGTGTCTCCACAGTGAGCTTCATTCAGTGAGCCATACTGTAAACTGATGTGCTGTCATGCCAGCTTTGTTGTTCCATTAATAGAGCACAGGCAGAGTAGATATGGCATAATTCTAAAAAGCCCTATGAGCACTGGCTTCAGCTTTAAATCACTAGCTGCTTTAGCCACTAACAAGAAAGCCAGTCTGTCCTTTGAAGCTTTGAAGCCACGCATTCATTTTCCCTATGTACCTATGAACATTCTACACTGTATCTTCTTCCAATAGAAGGCTTTTCTGGCTACTTTGAAAATCTATTGTTTAGTATAGTTATCTTCATTAATCATCTTAGTTAAATTTCCTGGATAACCTGCTGTTGTTTGCACATCAGCACTTTCTGCTTCACCATTTACTTTTATGTCAAGAAGCTGGCTCCTTTCCTTAAACTCTGAGCCGACTCTTGCTAGCTTGACACTTTTCTTCTGCAGCATCCTCATCTTTCTCAGGTAGGGACTGAAAAGAGTCAGGGCCTTGCTCTGGGTTAGACCCAGGGGATGTTGTAACTCCTTTGATCTTCTATCCAGACACCTAAATCTTCCTCCATATCAGCAACAAGGCTGCATTCCTTTCTCATCACTCATGTGTTCACTAGGGCAGCACTTTTAATTTTCTTTAGGAATTTTCCTTTACATTCATTCCCTGCTTTGTAAACTGTTTAGAGCAAGAGGCCTAGATTTTAGCCTCTTTTGACTTTGTATATGTCTTCCTCACTAAAGTTAGCAATTTCTAGCTTTTGACTTAAGGTAAGAAACATGCAATTCTTCCTTTCATTTGAATACTTAGAGGCCATGGTAGGGTTAATCAAGCCAACCCAATTAACTAGGTTGAGTTAACTTCAATATTGTTTTATCTCAGACTATAGGGAGGCCAGAGGAGAGAGAGAGGTAGAGAAGCAGTAGGTGGGTGGAGCAGTCAGGACAAACAGTATTTATCTCTTAAGTTCTCAGTCTATATGGGTGTGGATCATGAGTCCCCAAAACAATTACAGTAGTAGCATCCAGGATGACTGATTAAAGGTTCCAGGGGTTAATAGTCAGTCCCCTGTTGCTCTGGCTATGCCATGAGAAAATCACCCTGGGAAAAGAATAAAAGCAAAATATAACAATACAACATAACCCAAATAAAAGTACATTGGGTTGATTAGTTGCGGTCGTCACATCCTGCTAAACTAAGGAAAAACATAGTGTGGACCTTGGAATGATGGATCGGTGCAAGTTCAGAACACTGTTTGTAACAATTCTAATAACGGCCCTTCACTAATAGAAGCTCCTCCCACTTTCAAGAACTGTCTTAATAAACAAATATATGGGCGATAGTGTTCTGCACTCTCAACATTTCCCATTTTAACCCTGAGTAACTACCTGAGGACTTACCAGCAGGAATTTTCAGAGGCCTCTCAACCTTCCCAGGTTCTGCATCGCTGTATTTTCACTTTGGCTCGTAGCAGTCTTTTGCCCCTGCCCCACGTAGGGTGCCACTTGCTACGGCCAGCGCAGCAGGTTGGGGTCGAAAGTGGTCGATGCACAGTTTGGGAAAAAGAAACTAGAAATAGAATTAAAGTATTAAAGATGGGACCAGAGGACTTAAGACCTCTTGGATCAAGAGTCCTGTTCCTTAGAGCCGCATTACTTTTAGTTAGTGTCTTGGCAAGCAGAAAGTATCTTGTGTTACGATGAAGTCAGCCTCCTGTGTCCCCAGTCACGTCTCCCATTTTACTGATTACTTTAAACTATCTATGTAATTTTCTTGTACAAGGGCTATCACCTAGTTGGAGGTCATAGACTCGAATATGCCTTGGGAAGACATCTTAGTGTGTGCATAAGCAGTGTTCTGAGCTTGCGCTGACCCGGCGTTCCAAGGTCCACACTACGTTTTTCCTTAGCTTAGCAGGGTATGATGACCCCAACTAATCAATCTGATGTACTTTTATTTGGGTTATGCTGTATTTGATATATTTGGTTTTTATTCTTTTCCCATGGTGATTTTCTCATGGCTTAGCCAGAGCAACAGGTGGCTGACTATTACCTCCTGCAAAAGGTTGTTGTAAAAAACATAATAATAAATTAAAAACATTTGGAATATGGGATTAATTACCCAAATGTGACACAGATCTGCAAACTAAAGCAAATGCTGTTAGAAAATGTGCCAATGGATTTGTTTGATGCAAGGTTGCTGCAAGCTATCAATTTTTAAAAAAGGACATTTCTCTAAAGTATGAAAAGTGAAAGGGAAATAAAATGAAGTATGCTTGCAATTTTCTATAATGGTCACAAATATTAATCAATATGAACTTTCTTGTTAAACTGCAACTATCGTAGTTTTCTTCAAAATTATTACTGACATGGAAATTTCTTAGCAACGTAACATTACATTCAATGTATTCAATAGGGGATATTACTCATCCTAACTTATTTTTGAATATAATAGACATTTTAAATATAATTTACAAACTTTAAGAATACTTGAAGAATATATAATGTGTGTTCCTCTTTAAGTAAATGAAATAAAACAACAACAAAAAAAATGTATAACATCATTCAGCATAAGAAACCTGTTAAAGGTAGAGAGAAAAGCTCCAGAAATGAATTAAAAGTGAGTGAGGAATGTATTTAAATGTGGATATAAGTTAAACAATATTAAAATCATGACTACCCCCATTATAACAAACCTAGACAACGTATTAAAAAGCAGAGATATAACTTTGCGGAAAAAGGTCCAAAAAGCTATGTTTTTTCCAGTAGTCATGCAAGAATGTGAGAATTGGACCATAAAGAAAGTTGAGCACTGAAGAACTGATGCTTTCTAAACTAGGTGCTGGAGAAGTTTCTTTAGAGCTTCTTGGACAGTAAGGAGATCAATCAGATCAATCCTAAAGGAAATCAGTCCTGAATATTCATTGGAAAGACTGACACTGAAGCCAAACTGCAATACTTTGGCCATGTGATGTGAAGAGCTGATTGAACTGGAAAAGACCATGATGCTGGGAAAGACTGAGGGCCAGAGGAGAAGGGGATGACAGAGGATGAGAAGGCTGGATAGCATCACGGGCTAAATGGATATGAGTTTGAGCAAACTCCCAGAATTAGTGAACAACAGGGAAGCCTGGTGTGCTATAGTCCATGGAGTCACAAAGAGTTGGACACGACTTAGTGACTGAACAAAACAACAACATCCACTTTACCAAAAAACAAACATATATATGTGGAACCAGGGGATATTAGGATGAACTGTAGGAATGCCAATTTCCTTATTTTTTAAGAGGAAACATAGCAATAAATCTTTGAGCATTGAGTGTTTAATTTGAAATGTTAAGCAGTAGCAACATAAATAATAAGGTATAATGACCTAAAATTAAAATGAAAAATACACAAATATTCTAATTTTTGAGTTTTATTACAAAATATCAGTAGATTATTTCTGATATTGTTCAAATAAGATATAGAAAGCCAAGTAGATTAGATAAATTAAAAAAATAAAAATCTGACAAATATTGAAAATAATAAGATATAAATCATGTCACAATAATTTATAAAGCATATAAAATGCAATTAGAGTAAAACAAGAGATAAAAGTTTTTATAGACACAGACAAGCACAGTTAGTGTGACACCTATTAAAATAGTTGGAAAACAGAACTAAAACAAACTTAATTCTCTACTGTTTAAAAGAGACTCAACAGTTTGATGCCAGAAGTTTAAAGAAATAGAATAGGAAAAAAATAAGAAAGTGATGCTAATTAAAACAATGTGGGAACTATATGATGAGGACATCATGGAATTTACCATCCCAACCCAAATATCTTTGAAAGTGAATGAGCATTATTGATAATTAATATACAGAATATGATTAAACCGGTCATCATATGGACAAACTTAGATGCCAAATGACAATTGGTTAGCATTTACTTATATTTATCCCCCCCTCACCCCGGAGTCATAGTGGATGACAAGTGAGGGGGGATTGAAGAGAAGTAATTATGTTATATAACCTTATTTAAGGTAAACATAGCATATTTGAAATGGCTGGCAATAGACTAACCTGCCTAGTAATCAATATACTTAATCCTCCTCTATGAAGTAGGTCTGGTTCTGATAATTTTACAGATAAAGAAACTATGCATAAATAAAATTATGTATCACTATATGTAAAATAACTTATTTATAAAAGTTATGTATAAAAAGAAAATCATTTATAAAATGAGGTAGAGAAGAAGAATTAGAACTGAGAGGGTAACAGGCAGAAAGGCCAGGGGTCTCCAAACTGAGGGAATAGGCTGCAAGTACCAGACATTTTTCTCTCTCTTAAGCCTCAGGAGGAAACAAAGTAGCAATATTATTTTTCTTCTCTACACAAATTTAAAAGGAGGTTTCTCTTAAAATACTGTGTTGCCCTAATGACACCTAGTTACACCTGAAGCTAACTATTCTCAAACCTTGAGTTAATCAATGCATTTTTTGTATGGAAATGTTTGTCTTAAGCTATGTTAATATACTATGCATTTACCCCAGACTCTGTCTTCAAGTCAGTTCCGCCTAATGGCTCAGAACCTACTTGACAAACCAGTATGTTATGCTAAGATATTGTTCCCCTAATCTATGTAAACAAAACTATTTGTATGGTAATCTGCCCTTCTACAAGATTGAAGTCAATCATTTTAAGGCCCAGGATGAATCATCTGGTACCAAGCTTAACCCAAAATGCATCTTATGGATGAGGGGCCTGGTGCCATTCTGAGTTTTAAGACATTCCTTTCTTTTCATTAACAGACTGCTAGTGACTATATAACATCCAGCTGAAGACTAGCAGGGCTGTACTCTTTCTGCCCCCTTCTGATGCCTATGTCAGAAACTTTCTCTATCTCCTTTATACTTTAATAAAATGTTATTACACAAAAGCTCTGAGCGATCCAGCCTCTTCTCTGGCCCCGGATTGAATTCTTCTCTTCTGGAGGCCAAGAATCCTGGGGTCTTATTGTTCAGCAACAACATTTCAGAACCAAGTCTGGTGCTTTGAATATATCAAAGCATTTACCTCACCGCTTGCCATTACTAATCTCAGCAATACTTGGCAAATTGCACTAAATGGCCAAGTTTTTTTACAATATCAAGAAGAAAATTTTGAACTAACTCAACTTTAATATTCTTGCTGGTCCCAAACACCTGCCATCATATACATTTATGAGTGTAATGACTTAGATTCGGTAGGTTAATTATCATTAATAATAACAACCAGATTGATTTGACATTGCACTTTAACTCATTGTTATGTTAATATGATTGATTATCTTTTGTCCTTTGAATACCATATCTGAAAATCATAACACTTTAGACCAAAATTATCATTTTATTTTAGATAACTTTCTCACCTTATGCTTTCTTTTTCTTATGAATTATATGTACATATATGCAACATCCAAAGGAATAAATGTGCCATACTATATAATGTATAATCATTTAAAAATATCTTTAATCTACTTTACCTAAGTTGATGCCTAGCATATAAAGAAAACCCCAAAATATATTTATCTAATGCATTTAATAAATAACTAAATAGTGAAAGTGATGTGTGTTGATCACTCAGTTATATCCAACTCTTTGTGACCCCATGGACTGTAGCCCACCAGGTTCTTCTGTCCATGGAATTCTCCAGGCAAGAGTACTGGAGTGGGTTGCCATTTCCTTTTCCAGAAACAATTAGTAGTAAGACATACAATCAATGTTTTAGAAAGATAAAATTAAGGAACAACATAAATGGTTAGACAAAAGGAGCCCAGGTGGAAGAATGGAGCAATAAAACAGGAGTACGAACAGGAATGGAGAGAACAATTCAGGAGATTTTGTTTAAGACAACGTATTCTGAACTTACTGACTGAATATGCAGGGAAAGGGAGAGGGTAGAATCAGAGATAAATCTGTGGTTTCCAGCTCAAGTGACTGAGCAGATGAAGTACCTTTTAAAGGAATAAGGAAGTCAGAAGAGGGGACAAGTGCAGTTGATTCTGTCAGGCGAGTGTATGCTCCTCAGTTTTTGTCTTGTCACAACAAAGATTTGGAGTGATGGACATTAAAGCCCTCTCGGCGTGTCACAGTTCTCGGGTCTTGGACAGACCGTGTTATAGCTCTCAGGTCTCAAATGGACCGTGTTATAGCTCTTAGAGAAATCAGTGTTACAGCTCTATTTTATTTAGAAGATAGCAGGAAAATCCATCTTCGAGGTGTGAGAGCACATCGATCCAAAGACATGAAGAGAAGAGAGCCCCAGTGCGTGGGAGAGAGAGAGAGAGAGAGAGAGAGCTAGCTTTGGCTCCTCTTTTTATGTTTTGCTCTCCCTGGGCCTGTCCTATGTAAATTAGGTCAGCCAGGAGTGCTGTTTGCTCTACCTGAGTTTCTCACTCCTATCCTCGGACCTTCGTTTGTTCTATTTTCACAGGCTTTTCCCTTCCAGGTCTTTCAGCCACCACCATTCTGGATTCCTTTTCCCTATTCTAACTACCTAACAATTCTTAAACAGTTAGGGTGGGGAAGGGAGTTAGAGGATTCACTCCTCCAGAGTTGAGAAGAGGTGGAAAGTTTTACAGTCAGCATCCATGATTCCACAACCTCAAGTTCAAACAACCATGGATCATATAGTAATGTAGTATTTATTTTAAAAATGGACATATAAGAGGACCCCTGCAGTTCATACCTGCTGTTGTTCAAGGGTCATTATAGAGAGTATGCAATATGTGTATATTAAATGAAGAAAAAAAAAAAAAAAAGGTTAGAAACCAGTATCTATCTAACATCAGAAAAAAAAAAATCCTCCTTTGTTGTTGTTGTCGACTTAAAAAGATGAGCTGTGAGTTAAGTTTTATTTGGGGCAAAATGAGGGCTGCAACCCAGAAAGCAGCCTCTCAGATAGCCCTGAGAGACTGCTTCAAAGCAGCAGTGGGGGAAAGTCAAAATATAAGCTTTTGGTGAAGGGGGAGTTCAATACCATGACATACTAATTTTACAGAAGATTATTTCATTAGCCATGAGGATCTGATGTTGCCATGAAGGGATTTAGTGCTTTTCTAGGTATGAGGAGGTGCAAGGATTGAGATAATAAAATCTGTTCCTAAAATCATCCAACTGTCTAAAGACCTGTCACACCAGATTCTCTGGAGCACAGAGTGCCTCACTCTGCCCTGAGCTCCCTCAGGGGATATTGAAGGTCAATGGCTGTAGCAGTATGCGGTTCAATCTCTGTAGAGGTAGATGGCAAATGCCTTTCTTGTTCAGTCTTTGGCAATGCTCTTGGTACATGTCAATTTGTAGTTGACATTGTCACCGTTAAACCTACAGATATTTCAAATACATTTAGGTGGGACACAAAATATATTTCACAAGTATCTTAAAATAGAGAAAACCACATTAAAGACTACTAGAAAATAATGACTAAATTGAAAGTACCATAGGCATTGAATTTGTGTGCATGCTATTAAAACAAAGATTCAAATGATTATCAAATTCATCAAAGTTTATATTAAAATTTTTTAAATGACTCAATGAACTGTATTTATATAGTCAAGAAATATAGACATTTTAAAATTTGAGTATAGCATTTAAATAATTATCTGAAAATACTTGGTATTGCCCTTCATCTATATCTTAGATGAATAATTGTTCTGAGTGAAAAATTGAGACTGAACAATCCGTTCTGCATAATAGTACACATACACACAGACAAACACATTCAACATACCATAATTCTACCCCTGCTTCATTCTCCCATCATGTGAAATGGCAACTCACTCCAATATTCTTGCCTGGGAAATCCCATGTCAGAGGAGCCAGTTCAGTTCAGTTGCTCAGTAATGTCCAACTCTTTGCGACCCCAGGAATTGCAGCATGCAAGGCTTCCCTGTCCATCACCAAATCCGGAGCCTGCTCAAACTTGTGTCCATCCAGTTGGTGATGCCATCCAATCATCTCATCCTCTGTCATCCCTTTCTCCTCCTGCCTTCAATCTTTCCTATCATCACGGCCTTTTTTCATGTTAGGTGGCCAAAGTATTAGAGTTTCAGCATCAGTCCTTCCAATGAATATTCAGGTCTGACTTCCTTTATGATCGACTGGTTTGATCTCCTTGCAGTCCAAGGGACTCTCGAGTCTTTTCCAAACCCACAGCAGACGTTATCCTAGATGGGGAAAAAATGAAAGCATTTCCCTTAAAGTCAGGAACAAGACAAGTGTGCCCACTCTCACCACTACTATCCAACACAGTTTTGGAAGTTTTAGCCACAGAAATCAGGGCAGAAAAATAAATAAAGGGAATCTAGATTGGAAAAGAAGAAGTAAAACTCTCACTGTTTGCGGATGATATGATCCTCTACATAGAAAACCCTAAAGACTCCACCAGAAAATTACTAGAGTGAATCAATGAATATAGCAAGGTTGCAGGATATAAAATCAACACACAGAAATCCCTTGCATTCCTATATACTAACCATGAGAAACCAGAAAGAGAAATTAAGGAAACCATTCCATTCACCATTGCAATGAAAAGAATAAAATACTTAGGAATATATTTATATAAACAAACAAAAGACCTATATATAGAAAACTATAAAACACTGATGAAGGAAATCAAAGAGGATATAAATGGATGGAGAAATATACCATGTTCATGGATTGGAAGAATCAATATAGTGAAAATAAGTATACTGCCCAAAGCAATCTATAGATTCAATGCAATCCCTGTCAAGCTACTAATGGTATTTCTCACAGAACCAGAACAAATAATTTCACAATTTGTATGGAAATACAAAAAACCTCAAATAGCCAAAGCAATCTTGAGAAAGAAGAATGGAAAACTGGAGGAATCAACCTGTCTGACTTCAAGCTCTACTACAGAGCTACAGTCAACAAGACAGTATGGTACTGGCACAGAGACAGTCATATAGATCAATGGAACAAAATAGAAAGCCCAGAGATTAATCCACACACCTATGGACACATTATCTTTGACTAAGGAGGCAAAAATATTCAATACAGAAAAGATAACCACTTTAACAAGTGGTGCCGGGAAAACTGGTCAACCACTTGTAAAAGAATGAAACTAGAACACTTTATACACCATCCACAAAAATAAACTCAAAATAGACTAAAGACCTAAATGTAAGACCACAAACCATAAAATACTAGAGGGAAACATAGGCAAAACACTCTCCGACATAAATCATAGCAGGATCCTCTATGACCCACCTCCCAGAATATTGGAAATAAAAGCAAAAATAAACAAATGTGACCTTATTAAACTTAAAAGTTTTTGCACAGTGAAGGGAACTATAAGCAAAGTGAAAAGACAGGCTTCAGAATGAAAGAAAATAATAGCAAATGAAGCAACTGACAAAGAATTAATCTCAAAAATATTTATTTAAAATATTATTTAGAATATTTAGCAATGCCTTAAGCTCAGTTTCAGAAAAAAATAAATGGCCCAATCAAAAAATGGGCCAAATAACTAAACAGACATTTTTCCAAAGAAGACAAGCATATGGCTAACAAACACATGAAAAGATGTTCAACATCACTCATTATCAGAGAAATGCAAATCAAAACTACAATGAGAAACCACCTCACACCAGTCAGAATGGCCATGATTAAAAAGCCTACAAACAATAAATGCTGGAGAGGGTATGGAGAAATGGGAACCCTCTTAACACTGCTGGTGGGAATGCAAACTAGTACAGCCACTATGGAGAATAGTGTGAAGATTCCTTAAAAATCTGGAAATAGAACTGCCATATGACCCAGCAATCCTACTTCTGGGCATACACACTGAGGAAACCAGATCTGAAAGAGACACATGCACCCCAATGTTCATTGCAGCACTGTTTATAATAGCCAGGAAATGGAAACAACCTAGATGTCCATCAGCAGATGAATGGATAAGGAAGCTGTGGTACATATACACAATGGAATATTACTCAGCCTTTAAAAAGAATACATTTGAATCAGTTCTAATTAGGTGGATGAAACTGGAGCCTATTATACAGAGTGAAGTAAGTCAGAAAGAAAAACAACAATATAGTATATTAGAACATATATATGGAATTGAGAAAGACGGTAATGATAACCCTATATGTGAGACAGCAAAAGAGACACAGATGTACAGAACAGTCTTTTGGACTCTGTGGGAGAAGGTGAGGGTGGAATGACTTGAGAGAATATCATTGAAACATGTGTATTATCATATGTGAAATGAATCACCAGTGCAGGTTTGATGCATGAGACAGGGTACTCAGGGCTGGTGCACTGGGATGACCCAGAGGGATGGGATGGAGAGGGAGTTGGGAGGCTGGTTCAGGATGGGGAACACATGTACACCCATGGCTGACTGATGTAAATGTATGGCAAAATCACTACCATATTTTAAAGTAATTAGTCTCCAATTAAAATAAAATTTTAAAAAACTTTTTAAAACAGAAAAAAAAAGAGTCAGATATGAGACTAAAAAAAAAAAGTCTTCTCCAACACCACAATTCAAAAGCATTTATTCTTTGGTGCTTAGCTTTCTTTATGGTCCAACCCTCACACCGAAACATGACTATTAGAAAAGTCATAGCTTTTACTAAATGGACCTTTGTTGGCAAAGTAATATCTCTGCTTTTTAATAGGCTGTCTAGGTGGTCATAGGTTTTCAACCAAGAAGCAAGTGTCTTTTAATTTCATGGCTGCAGTCACTATCTGCAGTGATTTTGAAGCCCCCCAAAATAAAGTTTCTCACTGTTTCCCCATCTATTTGTCATGAAGTGATGGTACCAAGTGCCATAATCTTCGTTTTCTGGGTTTTAAGCCAACTTTTTCACTCTCTTCTTTCACTTTCATCAAGAGGCTCTTTAATTCTTCCTTGGTTTCTGCCATAAGGGTGGTGTCATCTGCATATCTGAGGTTATTAATATTTCTCTTGGCATTCTTGATTCTAGCTTGTGCTTTATCCAACCCAGCATTTCACATGATGTACTTTGCATATAAGTTAAATAAGCAGGGTGACAATATATAGCATTAATGTATTCCTTTTCCAATTTGGAACCAGTCTGTTGTTTCATGTCCATTTCTAACTGTTGCTTCTTAACTTGCATATAGATTCCTCAGGAGGCAAGTTAGGTTGTCTTGTATTCCAATCTCTTGAAGAATTTTTCACAGTGTGTTGTGATCCATACAGCCAAAAGCTTTGGTGTAGTCAATAAATCAGAAAGGTCACAGGACAGCAACTAAACAACAAACCACATGATTAGATTAATCTCTGTTAAGAATTCCCAGAATATTTGTACTTAATCCAAGCAGAGAGATAATGTGTTAATCTATCTGTAACCTTTCCACAATCCCTGCAAATTCTCAGTGTCATTACAGCACCTCTTTTATTTATTCAATCATCATGTATTAAATAAATTTTCTTAGGCTTCCTCTTTGTGCTAGGAACTAACATAGATATTTGTGTTAGTGATTCAGTGGGAAAAAGACACAGGAAATTTACACTATAAGTGTCTAAAGAACTGAGCTATTCAAGCATTTGCAATAAAATCTATTAGTGTTATAGTAAGGTAATCAGAGGGTTCTTCCTTGAGTGAAGCCAGAATTTGTTCACTTTAACATTACCCCATTAAGATCAATTCCAATCACATAGACAATGCAAGAAATATAATATACTAAACTGAGCATATTTAAGCTTATGGAATAAATATAGGAATTAATGAATGAATACTGACAATATAAATTAGTATTAATTTAAAACCTATTTTTTAAGCATGAAATTAACTATATAAAACTTGTTTTTGATGGATCAGCCAATCAACAGTGATATTCTTCAGGGACACCTGGGGCTCTCACTGATCCACATTACCTGGGAAGCCCCCAACAAACATGTCCCCAACTAGAGCCAGTATTGCAACAGGACTGGCCCTTGTGGTTCTTATCATGACTGTAAGACACACCTCAGCAATAAATTTTACTACCATAGATTGTGGAGGGGGAACATGGCATTTCTGGGTTATACAGCAATGTCACATCTCAGATAAACAGATGGAGCAGACCTGGTGTTGTGCCTTTGTTAGGGTTGAGGGTGGAGTGCCTAGGGTTTCAAATTTCATTCTGTTGGTGAGATTAAAAGAGCAACAACCAAAAAAAGTGGAAATTAAAGATTAGGAAGGAAAAAGCAGGATCCACAAAAGGCTAGTTATCAAGGTCAAACAGGACTTTCTGAAAATGGGAACTTGATGGGTGGGGCAACTTGAGTTTTATCTAATGTAGCCTGTGGTATGTTTATTTGAGATGAATGTCTTTGAAATGAATGCTTTGGTAATAAAAAGCTTAATGTCAGGCATTTATACTGCCATCAAAAATTGTCATAATTTTCAGGCACTCGTGTTAGAAAACTTTACAGCACACTTCACAAATCCTGACACACATGCTCCCTGTCATTTTGCCTCAGCAGATCACATAGTAATTAAATGACAGGACTGTATTTGAGTCTAGATCTGCCTGTTGCCAATGTTCTTTTCAAGTATCATTTTGCACAATAAGCAAAATTAAACTTTGCCAAGAATGTACACTTTCTACAAGGATATTTTAAAGCTGCACCCCACAACCTTCTTTAATATTATTCTCATCCTGTGGATTAAAGTAAATATGACGTAAACATTTAAACATGTTAAATTATATGACTATTTTTTTTTCCCCTATGCTTCAGCTGCAGCTGTTCTCTTGGTCACATTGGTATTGTCTGTACCCCCAGTGTTGACTATTGCTTAGGAAATCATAGGGCATCAGAGCATGGGCTCTGCCTAGTCCATTTTCACACCTGCAATTGTAGCTGTCTGCAAAGATGTGCAAGACACATCTATGAAATAGAAACAAGACTGTAAATCTGCACCCTGCAAAAATGGAGTAACATATACATTATTTTGGCAAATGGTCCCACAATTTGCAGCAAATATTTCCTGAGAAATCAAATCTCAGGAAATTTAATATGGTTAATATGTTTATTTAGCATATCTCAAATATGTCTAATTGATATTGTACCCAGCTTTCTCATTTGGCAAAGAAAAAATATTTTCACTTGAAATAATAAGATTGCTTCTTTGGGCAATGACATTACTGACTACACAGCTTTGGTTCATGTAAATGAGGCTAATAAGGCCAATCTGCATCACTGAGAATATAATGTATATGTTCAAAGGTCTGAAGTGAAAACAGGCAAAAATAACCTTCCAATAATTGCACCTAAGCAGCTTCAGAACTTCCTTCGATCTTCTGTTTGGCTGTGTAAGCAAATCAATTACCAATTTCTTCTTAGTTTAAAAACAAATCTTCCTTTCAGTATTTTTGAGATCAGTTTAATGCCCTCACATTCATAAGATTAAAAAAAATAACATCACAATGATATTATATTCTCTGCAAAATCATAGAGGACAAGATTCACA
The DNA here is from genome assembly GCF_023699985.2 of Odocoileus virginianus. Classification (NCBI taxonomy): domain Eukaryota; kingdom Metazoa; phylum Chordata; class Mammalia; order Artiodactyla; family Cervidae; genus Odocoileus; species Odocoileus virginianus. The sequence goes on from NC_069692.1 coordinate 55,020,996, forward strand.
GTGACTGCATAGTAAAATATAGCTTTTGTATAAAATATCAGAAATTAAGCAGTCTTTATGTTACTTGAGATGGTATGCTTTATGTTACATTGAAGTGATTGTTCAAAATAATTTCAAAACTTATTGATTAAAATTGCCTTATAAAAATAAATATGGAGGCAACACAGAAAGAAAATATGATTGTCACTTGAAATCACACCTAACTTTAAGTAAAAAAAAAAATGAAAAGTAATTTTATGCAGTTCAACATCGTATTTTTTTTTCATTTATTTTTATTAGTTGGACGCTAATTACTTTACAATATTGTAGTGGGTTTTGTCATACATTGACATGAGTCAGCCATGGATTTACATGTATTCCCCATCCAGATCCCCCCTCCCACCTCCCTCTCTACCCGATCCCTCTGCGTCTTCCCAGTGCACCAGGTCCGAGCACTTGTCTCATGCATCCAACCTGGGTTGGTGATCTGCTTCACCCTAGATAATATACATGTTTCAATGCTGTTCTCTAGAAACATCCCACCCTCGCCTTCTCCCACAGAGTCCAAAAGTCTGTTGTATATATCTGTGTCTCTTTTTCTGTTTTGCATATAGGGTTATCATTACATCTTTCTAAATTCCATATATACGATATCCCATTTTATTAAGCAGACCTAAATCTAGAAATTATTTGGATTTCCATCTTAAAAAGAATATATATATATATATATATATCCTATTTGAAATTAAAATAATATGCTGAAGCTTTGAGATGAAATTAAAATGATAAGTTCTAAAAACGGAAATAGTGCTTTCATTGGAATAAACATATAGCCATCCAGACTGGCTTTTTAAAGATGAAAATACATTTGAATGCACAAATTCTAGTAAGCTTACTAAAAAGTTGGTCCCTTTAATTTCACATTTCAAGCATGTTCTTAGCAAGAAGAAAGTAGCATAACAAGTGCTAGTGTTGCTGAAATAGTTGTATATGCCTTAGTAAAAAACATATACCTATATACTTCTATTCTTACAACATAGTATATATTGCAAAAATCAGTGAAAATATGATGGTAACTAGCAATTATCCATAAAATAGAATAAAGAATGAAACCCAACTCTTCTTAAAACAAATAGTAAGGGAAAATATCATTTGTTATTTTCATAATTTGTTATATGTATATACACACACACATATGTATTCTGCTGTTGCTGTTTAGTTGCTAAGTTGTGTCCAACTCTTTGTGATCCCATGTACCATGGCCCACCAGGCTCCTTTGTCCTTGGCATTTCCCAAGTAATAATACTGCAGTGGATTGTCATTTCCTTCTCCAGGGAGTCTTCCTGATCCAGGGATCAAACATGCATCTGTTACTTGGCAGATGGATTCTTTACCATTGAGCAATGTGGGAAGAATACATATGTATATGTACACATATATAATCAATAAGCAATCTATTATTTTATACTTTAGGACTAAACTAATTACAGTTGCCTATTATGTGATCATTAAATATGTGTTTTATATACATTTTTCATGTAGTTAGGCAATACCTTACATAATAGCTACTATTGGTAACTATTAAATACTATTGCCAACATCCATTGGATCATCAAAAAAAGCAAGAGAGTTCCAGAAAAGCATCTACTTCTGCTTTATTGACTATGCCAAAGCCTTTGACTATGTGGACAACAACATAATGTGGAAAATTATTCAAGATATAAGAATACCAGACCACCTGACCTGACTCCTGAGAAATCTGTATGCAGGTCAAGAAGCAACAGTTAGAACTGGACATGGAAGAACAGACTGGTTTCAAATTGGAAAAGGTGTGAGTCAAGATTGTATATTGTCACCATGCTTATTTAACTTATATGCAGAGTACATAATGAGACGTGTTGGACTGCATGAAGCACAAACTTGAATGAAGATTGCTGGGAGAAATGTCAATAACCTCAGATATGCAACTTACACCACCCTTATGGCAGAAAGTGAAGAAGAACTAAAGACCCTCTTGATGAAAGTGAAAGAGGAGAGTGAAAAGTTGGCTTAGAGCTCAACATTCAGAAATATAAGATCATGACCACTGATCCCATCACTTCATAGGAAATAAATGGGGAAACAGTGACATACTTTATTTTAGGGAGCTCCAAAATCACTGCAGATGGTGAGTGCAGCCATGAAACTAAAAGATACTTACTCCTTGGAATAAAAGTTATAATCAACCTAGGCAGCCTATTAAAAAACAAAGACATGACTTTACCAACAAAGTTTCATCTAGTCAAAGCTACAGTTTTTCCAGTAGTCATGTATGACTGTGGGAGTTGGACTATAGAGAAAGCTGAGCACCAAAGAATAGATGCTTTTGAACTGTGGTGTTGGAGAAGACTCTTGAGAGTACCTTGGACAGCAAGGAAATCCAACCAGTCCATCCTAAAGGAGATCAGTCCTGAGTATTCATTGGAAGGACTGATGCTAAATCTGAAACTTTAATACTCTGGCCACTTGATGTGAAGAACTGATTCACTGGAAAAGACCCTGATACTGGGAAAGATTGAAGCTGGGCAGAGAAGGGGACGACATAGGATGAGATGGTTAGATGATGTCACTGAATCAATGGACATGAGTTTGTGTAAACTCTAGTTGTTGCTAATGGACAGGGAAGATTGATCTGCTATAGTCCATGGTGTTGCAAAGAGTTGGACAGGCTTGAGTGACTGAACTGAACTGAACTGAGGGAACGTACAAAGATGGGTACAGTAAAGGAAAGAAAAAATAAGGACCTAAAAGAATCAGAAGGGATTAAGAAGAGTTGACAGGAACACAGAGAAGAGCTATCCAGAAAAATGTCTTAATGACCTAGATAACCATGATGATATGGTCACTCACCTACAGCCAGTCATCCTGTAGTGTAAAGTCAGGTGGTCTTTAGAAGCATTACTATGAATGAAGCTAGTGGAAGTGATGGAATTAGAGCTGAGCTAATTCCAGTTCTATGCATTGATTCCGTGAAAGATCTGCACTCAATATGCCAGCAAATTTGGAAAACTCAGCAGTGGCCACAGGACTGGAAAAGGTCATTTTTAATTCCAATTTTAAAGAAAGGTAGTATCAAAGAATGTTCAAACTACTGTACAATTCTGCTCATTTCACATGTTAGCAAGGTAATGGTCAAAATCATTCAAGCTAGGTTTTAACTTTACATAAATTGAGAACTTCCATATGTGCAAGCTGAATTTAGCAAGTGGAGAGGGACCAGAAATCAAATTGCAACCTTCATTGGATCATAGAAAAAGCAAGAGAATTCCAGAAAACAATTTCTACTTCTGCTTCATTGACTAAGCTAAAGCCTTTCACTTTGTGGATCACAATAAGCTGAGGAAAATTCTTAAAGAAATAAGATATCAGACTACCTTACCTGCCTCCTGACAAACCTGTATATAGGTCAAAAATCAACAGCTAAAACTGGACATGGACAAAGGACTGATTCAAAGTAGGGAAATAAGTATATCAATACTGTATAGTCATCCTGCTTATCTAACATATATGCAGAGTACATCATGCAAAATGCCCGGCTAGACGAGTCACAAGCTGGAATGAAAATTACTGGGAGAAATATTAACCACCTCAGATATGCAGATGACACCACCCTAATGGCAGAAAAATAAGAGGAACTAAATAGACTCTTGATGAAGGTCAAAGATAAGAGTGAAGAAGCTGACCTTAAAATCAGCATTCAAAAAAAAAAAAAAAAAAAAAAATCATCGCATCCAGTTTCATCACTTCAAGGTCAAAGTGAAAATGAAAGTATTCAGTTGTGTCTGACTCTTTGCAACCCCAGGGACTGTATATAGTCTGCTAGGTTCCTCTTTCCATGGAATTCTACAGGCCAGAATACTAGAGTTGTGTTGCCATGCCCTCCTCCAGGGGATTATTCCAACCTCGGGATCGAACCCAGGTCTCCCACACAGCAGACGGATACTTTACTGAGTCACCAGGGAAGCCCTGGCAAATATATGGGTTAAGAAAAGAAACAGTGAGAGATTTTATTTCTTGGGTTATAAAATCACTCAGATGGTGACTGCAGCCATGAAATGAAAACATGCTTGCTCCTTGGGAAGAAAAACAAAAAAACAAACCAAAAAAAAACCGATGTCAAATCTTCAGAGCATATTAAAAAGCAGAGATATAATTTTGCTGATAAAGGTCCATTGTCAGGAAGCATTTAACAAGAGGCTTCCTGTGTGCTGTTTTGGATCTGGCAGGAACCCTCTGGCCCTTATTGATTCCTGAATATTCAGGAATTAAGAGGAGAGGCACGCCTTTCGCCTTTCCCGGGTCTGAGGAATCCAGGCATTTCTCATTACAGTGATAAGTATCCACTTCCTTTTTATGAGCCAAATGGTAAAAGGTGATTGTTTGCAACTCTCTCTTTGATAGGGATCATCTTATGTTTTGTAAGTCTGGAATTTTAACCTTTGTCTTCGCTGAGAATTACTATAGCATATATGCCTATGCCATGTTGATTAAAAACACCTTTGCTCCATGAGAGCTTTGGTCCCCGTGTCTTTCTTTCTTTCCTTCTTTCTTTCTATTCCTTCTCTCTGTCTCTATTTCTGGCTAATTCCTTGGAGCGTGGATGCCCACTGAGCTCACTTTCTTGCCTGGGCTTCTAAGACCCTCTCGAGAAGGCCCACTGTGCCTTCACCCACTCGAGAGGGCGCCTGGTGCCTCCGTGCAGCAGCCCGAACCCTAAGAACAGGGCTCTATTAGCTTTCCATGTAAGCCAGGGGATATCAGCCTCTTTCTTTCTCTTACTCTCAGAACCACCAGGTTCCGGTCCATTAAAGGACCAACAAGTGCTCTCTCTTACTTTCTTATCGTCAACTCCGGACCACCAGGTTCTGGTCCATTAATGGACCAACAAGTGGCGCCCAGAAACAGGGACTCTGGTACACATAGCTTCGGACGGAGTGACCCCCTCCAGGGCCTATTGAGGCCGGTAAGTGTTAAGACATGGGTCAAATGGCTGGAAAGCCCCCTCACTTTTCTACTTTACTTTATCACTTATTTAAAGTTCAGGGATTTTCGGTTTCATGCCAGAGAATAGAGGCTTGCCTTCAGACAGTGGTTGAATGTAACCCTTGGTTCCCTGATGAAGGTAGTTTTGATCTAGAAATTTCGCAGCAGCTCGAAGAGAATGTTGAAGGAAGCGTCAGACAGGGAAGAAATATTCCGATAGATTTCTGGCCCCTATGGGCCCTCATTGAAGCCGCGATTTGGCCATTACAAGGTAATTCTAGCCCTCCTGATATTCGGCGACAGGCAGAACACCTATTACATGAATATAAATTAGACGATGATACCTTACAAAAGACCCAATTAGAACAACAAAAGATATTTAAAGATTTTCCTACTAACCCTGCCCCGGCTGCTCCAAGTGCTCCTCCCCTGCCAGAGGGCACATATCCCAAAGTCTCTCCCTCGATAAAACCTAATGATTTTGACAACAACTCACCTAAGATACCTTTTAACATTAAAACTAACAACACCTTTCTGAATAACAATAATCTACCTGCTTCCCAACAGAGGCTCTCTGAGTTGCTGGCTTTGCAATTGCAAGTCTCTAAAGCTGAAGGTTTCTCCGCCTTTCCAGTTTTAAGAAATGTTGACGTTGAGGGGCAAATAACACCTCAATATGAAGGTATTAACCTTTTTCACAAGCAACAAGTGAAAAAGGCCATAACTTTGTATGGGTCACATTCGCCTTTTACTAGAGAGATTCTAAATGCTATGGCCTCTTCTATTGGAACCTTTATTCCCCATGATTGGTGAATTTTAATAAAAGCTCTCCTTAAATCAGGAGAGTATCTTCAGTGGACAATGTGGTTTCAAGATATAGCCAGAGATCATGCTAACAGAAATGCTCGAGCTGGCGCTCCCCAAAACCAAATTATTTTTGAAATGTTAACTGGCACCGGACAATTTGATGCTATAGAAGCTCAAATACGATGCCCTCCTTTGTTGCATGATCAATTAAAAACAGTGGCCCTTGAAGCTTGGGATCGAATTACTTCTCAAGGGGAACCTACAGGTAGCTACACTAAAATATTGCAGACACCTAATGAAACATATGCCGATTTCTTAGCTAGATTAGAAACTGCTATTTCCCATACAGTAATTGGAGAAGAAGCTAAAAGGCAACTAGAAAAATTACTTGCTTATGAAAATGCAAATCAGGAATGTCAAAGGGCTATAGCCCCAATTTGTGATATAGGGACAATTTTTGATTATTTGAAGGCTTGTCGCAATCTAGGATCAGAAACTCAAAGAATGCAAATGTTAGCTGAGACAATGGCTATTTGCTTTAAAAAGGGAAATGAAGGATGTTTTACATGTGGAGATAAAAAACATTTAAAAAGGGATTACCCTAAGAAGGTTAATAAAAAACCTTCAAAAGTCTGCCCCTGCTGCCGTAGAGGAATGCATTGGGCCAAAGAGTGTAAATCTAAACTTGATATTGAAGGAAAACCTATTTTGGGAAACTCCAAGCAGGGGACCCCCCAGGTCCCCTTCAACAAAAACCAGGGGCAAATTCCATCTTTTCCCTCAAACCCTCAACATCCGGCAGTGCTGCCATCAATATACCAGCCCTAAATGACTTTCTCCTTTACCCTCAAGCAGTCCCCTCTAGAATACCTACTGGACTTTTTGGACCCCTGCCCCCACAAACCTTTGGTCTTTTACTTGGCCAATCTAGTTTGACTTCTAAGGAAATTACTGTTCACCCTGGAGTAATTGATTCAGATTATAAAGGAGAAATTAAAATTATGATGTCATCTCAGATTTTATGGCAGTTTAAAAAGGGAGATAAGAGAACTCAAATACTCCTTTTGCCTTACACTTCTGTTAACTCCTCTACTAATGTACGGAGAGGCAGATTTGGTAATACAGATCAAAAACAATCCTTATGGACATCATTGTTATTTAAATATGACCGACCAAATATAAATATCAAAATTAATGGTAAAATATTTTCTAGTCTCCTCGATACTGGATCTGATATTACTATTATATCAAAACATTTGTGGCCCAAATCCTGGCCTATACAAAAAAATCTCTTGCCAAATTGCAGGGATTTCTCAAACCAAAGTATAAGATGTTTATTAAAGTACTCAGATTTATCCATGTGAAGGACCAGAAGGCCAACCTGCAACATTAAGACCTTATGTGATAGATGCACCCCTTAATCTAATAGGAAGGGACTTACTTATGCAATGGCAAACTCAGATACACATTCCACATTTTTCCTAGGGGCCACTGCTCGTGTAACAAATAGTACAATTATTAAAATAACTTGGAAGAATGACGAGCCTATTTGGACAGAGCAGTGGCCCCTCACGAAAGAGAAATTACAGGTGGCTAAGGAACTCATAGATACACAACTAAAACTAAAGCGTATTGAGGAATCTTGTTCTCCTTGGAACTCTCCTATTTTTGTTATAAAAAAGAAATCTAATAAATGGCGTCTCCTAACAGATCTTAGAAAAGTTAACGCATCTATGAAACCTATGGGTGCATTACAAGCAGGATTCCCATCACCTACCACTATTCCTCAAAATCGGCACATCATTATTATTGATTTACAAGATTGTTTTTTTTTAATATACCCCTACACCCTTTAGACCGAGAGAGATTCACCTTCTCTCTCCCTTATCCTAATTATATCGGATCTCATAAACGATACCAATGGACTGTACTGCCACAAGGGGTGATGAATTCTCCTACCATGTGTCAGTATTACGTAGCTAAAACCCTTGAGCCTGTGAGAAAACAATTTCCTGACTTTCTTGTTATCCATTACATGGATGATATTCTGTTTTTGGCTCCAGCCATTTTAGAAACCCAACAGATGTTTGATATAGCTCAACTATGCTTAAAAAGCTCTGGATTAATCATTGCCCCTGAAAAAATTCAAACCTCTACACCTTACCATTACCTAGGGTCTGTTGTTAATAGACAACGTATTACTCCCCAACTAACCCAGATCCGTACTGATAAATTATCAACCTTAAATGATTTTCAAAAACTCTTGGGAGATATAAATTGGATTAGATCTTCTTTAGGTATTGCTAATTATCAGTTGAATAACCTATTTAATACTTTAAAAGGGGATCCTGATTTAAATAGCCCTCGTTCACTTTCTCAAGAGGTACGAGAGGAACTCAATTTGTTGCAGAATAAATTACAAAAGCAATTTCTTACTCGCATCAAAGTAAATTTGCCTCTAGTATTATTTGTACTCCCCTCTCTTCATTCTCCCACAGGGCTTCTTGCCCAACAACACCCAGTAGAATGGATCTATACCCGTTTTAGGGGAATAAAGTCACTTATACCCTACCTTGATTTAATCGCTCTAATCATTATAAATGGAAGAAATAGCACTAAGACTCTGGCTCAGATCCTTATAAAATTATAATACCTATCAATAAATCTCAATTTGAGAATGCATTACAAACTTCTACTGATTTTCAAATAGCTTTTCTGGAATATTTTGGAGAAATTTCATTTCATTATCCTTCTGGTAAGCTGTGGAATTTCTTCAAAAATACTGAATTTATTATTTCTCGCATTATCAGTTCTTGAACTACAATCTGTTGTTAGAAATTGCAATTCTCCCATTTATATTACACATATTCGAGCGCATTCTTGTCTGCCCGGCCCCGTGACCTATGATAATGAGCAAGCTGATAAACTGGTCTCTTTTGCTACTCTGGAGGAACAGCATGCTCTGTTGCATAACAATGCCGGCTCCTTACACCAGCTATGGAAAATCCCATATCGTCAGGCTAAAGAAATCATTAGTATTTTATTCTTTTTGTTGCAATGGTGAATGGTATTGTTTCCTTAATTTCTCTTTCTGTTTTCTCATTATTAGTGTATAGGAATGCAAGAGATTTCTGTGTGTTAATTTTATATCCTGCAACTTTACTGTATTCATTGATTAGCTCTAGTAATTTTCTGGTAGAGTCTTTAGGGTTTTCTATGTAGAGGATCATGTCATCTGCAAACAGAGAGAGTTTCACTTCTTCTTTTCCTATCTGGATTCCCTTTACTTCTTTCTCTGCCCTGATTGCTGTGGCCAAAACTTCCAAAACTATGTTGAATAGTAGTGGTGAGAGTGGGCACCCTTGTCTTGTTCCTGATTTCAGGGGAAATGTTTTCCATTTTTCACCAATGAGGGTGATGCTTGCTGTGGGTTTGTCATATATAGCTTTTATTATGTTGAGGTATGTTCCTTCTATTCCTGCTTTCTGGAGAGTTTTAATCATAAATGGATGTTGAATTTTGTCAAAGGCTTTTTCTGCATCTATTGAGATAATCATATGGTTTTTATCTTTCAATTTGTTAATGTGGTGTATTACATTGATTGACTTGCGGATATTAAAGAATTCTTGCATTCCTGGGATAAAGCCCACTTGGTCATGATGTATGATTTTTTTAATATGTTGTTGGATTCTGTTTGCTAGAATTTTGTTAAGGATTTTTGCATCTATGTTCATCAGTGATATTGGCCTGTAGTTTTCTTTTTTTGTGGCATCTTTGTCTGGTTTTGGAATTAGGGTGATGGTGGCCTCATAGAATGAGTTTGGAAGTTTACCTTCTTCTGCAATTTTCTGGAAGAGTTTGAGTAAGATAGGTGTTAGCTCTTCTCTAAATTTTTGGTAGAATTCAGCTGTGAAGCCATCTGGTCCTGGGCTTTTGTTTGCTGGAAGATTTTTGATTACAGTTTTGATTTCCTTGCTTGTGATGGGTTTGTTAAGATAGTCTATTTCTTCCTTATACTTAGGAGTATATCTACCTAAAGAAACAAAAGACCTATACATAAAAAACTATAAAACACTGATGAAAGAAATCAAAGAGGACACAAACAGATGGAGAAATATACCATGTTCATGGATTGGAAGAATCAATATTGTCAAAATGGCTATACTACCCAAAGCAATTTATAGTTTCAATGCAATCCCTATCAAACTACCAACGGTATTTTTCACAGAACTAGAACAAATAATTTCACAATTTGTATGGAAATACAAAAAACCTCAAATAGCCAAAGTAATCCTGAGAAAGAAGAATGAAACTGGAGGAATCAATCTGCCTGACTTCAGACTATACTACAAAGCCACAGTCATCAAGACAGTATGGTACTGGCACAAAGACAGAAATATAGATCAATGGAACACAATAGAAAGCCCAGAGATAAATCCACGAACCTATGGTCACCTTATCTTCAACAAAGGAGGCAAGGATATACAATGGAAAAAAGATAACCTCTTTAACAAGTGGTGCTGGGAAAACTGGTCAACCACATGTAAAAGAATGAAACTAGAACACTTTCTAACACCATACACAAAAATAAACTCAAAATGGATTAAAGATCTAAATGTAAGACCAGAAACTACAAAACTCCTAGAGGAGAACATAGGCAAAACACTCTCCGACATAAATCACAGCAGGATCCTCTATGACCCACATCCCAGAATTTTAGAAATAAAAGCAAAAATAAACAAATGGGACCTAATGAAACTTAAAAGCTTTTGCACAACAAAGGAAACTATAAGCAAGGTGAAAAGGCAGCCCTCAGATTGGGAGAAAATAATAGCAAACGAAGCAAGAGACAAAGGATTAATCTCAAAAATATACAAGCAACTCCTCCAGCTCAACTCCAGAAAACTAAATGACCCAATCAAAAAATGGGCCAAAGAACTCAACAGACATTTCTCCAAGGAAGACATACAGATGGCTAACAAACACATGAAAAGATGCTCAACATCACTCATTATCAGAGAAATGCAAATCAAAACCACAATGAGGTACCATTATACACCAGTCAGGATGGCTGTTATCCAAAAGTCTACAAGCAATAAATGCTGGAGAGGGTGTGGAGAAAAGGGAACCCTCTTACACTGTTGGTGGGAATGCAAATTAGTACAGCCACTATGGAAAACAGTGTGGAGATTTCTTAAAAAGCTGGAAATAGAACTGCCATATGACCCAGCAATCCCACTTCTGGGCATACACACCAAGGACACCAGATCTGAAAGAGACACGTGCACCCCAATGTTCATCGCAGCACTCTTTATAATAGCCAGGACATGGAGGCAACCCAGATGCCCATCAGCAGACGAATGGATGAGGAAGCTGTGGTACATATATGCCATGGAATATTACTCAGCCATTAAAAAGAATTCATTTGAATCAGTTCTAATGAGATGGATGAAACTGGAGCCCATTATACAGAGCAAAGTAAGCCAGAAAGATAAAGACCATTACAGTATACTAACACATATATATGGACTTTAGAAAGATGGTAACGATAACCCTATATGTAAAACAGAAAAAGAGACTCAGATGTATAGAACAGACTTGTGGACTCTGGGAGAAGGCGAGGGTGGGATGTTTCAAGAGAACAGCATTGAAACATGTATATTATCAAGAGTGAAACAGATCACCAGCCCAGGTTGGGTGCATGAGACAAGTGCTCGGACCTGGTGCACTGGGAAGACCCAGAGGGATCGGGTGGAGAGGGAGATGGGAGGGTGGACGGGGATGGGGAATACATGTAAATCCATGGCTGATTCATTTCAATGTATGACAAAAACTACTGTAATGATGTAAAGTAATTAGCCTCCAACTAATAAAAATAAATGGAAAATAAAATAAAATAAAATAAAAAAGAAATCATTAGTAATTGCTGCACCTGTAGACCCCTACACCTTCGACCCATCCCAGAAGGTATTAATCCTCATAGTTTGCAACCTAATGAACTATGGCAAATGGATGTAACTCATTGCCCTGAACTTTCTCCATGCTCTTTTCTACATGTCTGTATCAATACAAATTCCTCTTTTATCTGGGCCACACCTCTTCCTGGTGAGGCTACACAACATGTTATCACTCACTTGTTACCTTGTTTTGCTGTAATGGGAACACCTAGTTCTATTAAAACAGACAATGGACCACTTTAAACAATGTTCACGATCTTTTACTATCAAACATATTACAGGTATTCCTTATAATCCACAGGCACAAGGCATAGTTAAACGAGCACATCACACACTAAAGTTACAAATAAAAAAATTAAAGAAGGGGGAATACGCAGGAATACTACTGTCTTCCTTATCCAAAGCAGACTTTACTAGATTCCAATATAAGATATTTTCTAAACCCATAATTATTGTTAATACAGCTTTATTTGTTTTAAACTTTTTAAACCTGCCACAGGGAAATATTTTAACAAGGACAGAAAGGCATTTCGAGGAATTGAAGGACACTTCTCTTCCCCTGCCCATTTGGTACCAAGACGGGTTAATGAAACAATGGAAATCTGGGAAACTAATCTTATAGGGAAAGGGATATGCTTGTATTTCCTCAAATGGATCCAACAAACTCACATGGCTTCCTCTCCGAAAGATTCGACCCAAGGGGGCCCCCGGCATTCAAAATGGAGATGAAACAACAAGAACCCCAGGAGGAAGAAATTCCAATACGGGTCATGGCGGCTCTAAAGGTCTCCAGGAAGAGCCGCCTTCGGCGGCATCAACTCTATGATCTGCTCACTTGGGGACAAATAAAAACCCTTACTAATAAAGCTGAAGATTTGATCTCTCAACAGGGAATGCCTTGGAATCCCGAGTACATTTTCCTGGCAATGCTCAGCTTGCTAGCCTGTGCCTCCCCTCATTCGAGCTCTGATTAATCAGACTCAGCTGGGCTTACTTACCCAACCCCTCTTTTTTGCAGGTCCTAAAATAGACGGAGAAAAGACCCAGCGTATCAACCAATGACTCCACCCATATGCTCCCTCCATGGAACCCTTACGCCCTGGGGAGGAGGGAAAACTAATTAACATTTCTTTAGGTTATGAAGTCCTGCCTTTGTCTATGGGCTCAGCAAAATTATGCATAAACGTTGGCCGACTAACTTGGGCTTTCATCCTGCCTCCAAAAGAAGACTTTCGGACATTGCTGCCCTTTTTCTGTCTGTGAAATATGTTTACTACTGAAACTTTAGGGAAAGAAGGAAAGAACAAAAAACATTATTCAAAAGGTTACTAACACAAGGTTGAAACATTACCATGACAAAGGACTTCTTGGCTGACACCCTCCTCCTCTAATCATCCTCCATAAACAAATTGGGCCTGAACTAGAGACATGTAGAACATATGGAAACTTGCTGCCAGCACCAAAGAACTTGGGACTCGGACCGGAAATTTCAGAGACCACTCGTGGTCATAGTAACTATTTCTCTTTGTATAATCAGTCATATTTTATACAGGCCTGTGTCCCACTTCCTTTTGTTATAGCCATAAGAAATTTACAAATTGATCTGTAACTTGTATTAATTGCCAATTTTGTGTTACTCCTGTTCATTTCAATCATAGTACCTACAGCTGAGAACAAATCAAATTTCATTCACATGATAATGCCTCTCTGAGTGTACAATTACTGCAAAAGGAAATCTTTAAAACTTTTTCTAAATGTCTGCCCTCTTCCACTAATTTGGAAACTTTAGCTGAAGAAATTATCCGGGCTAGACCCACAAGGATGATTTCAAAATATTACCCACAGCATCGGGTCTAGAACTGTAACTTTGGTGATTGTCTTCATAATTGTATTTGTTGTTAATTGTAGCCCTTCTATAAGGTTGGTTAATACTAACCAAACTCATTTAGTCAGGACCTTTTTTTTTACAAATATAATAAAATAGGGGGAATTGTCAAGAAGCATTTAACAAAAGGCTTCCTGTGTGCTGTTTTGGATCTGTCAGGAACCCTCTGGCCCTTATTGATTCCTGACTATTCAGGAATTAAGAGGAGAGGCACGCCTTTCCCAGGGCTGAGGAATCCAGGCATTTCTCATTACAGTGATAAGTATCCACTTCCTTTTTATGAGCCAAATGGTAAAAGATGATTGTTTGCAACTCTCTCTTTGATAGGGATCATCTTATGTTTTGTAAGTCTGGAATTTTAACCTTTGTTTTTGCTGAAAATTACTACAGTATATATGCCCATGCCATGTTGATTAAAAACACCTTTGCTCCATGAGAGCTTTGGTCCCGGTGTCTTTCTTTCTTTCCTTCTTTCTTTCTATTCCTTCTCTCTGTCTCTATCTCTATTTCTGGCTAATTCCTTGGAGCGCGGAGGCCCTCTGAGCTCACTTTCTTGCCGGAGCTTCTAAGACCCTCTCGAGAAGGCGCACTGTGCCTTCACCCACTCGAGAGGGCGCCTGGTGCCCACGTGTAGCAGCGCGAGCCCTAAGAACAGGACTCTAATGGCTTTCCGTGTAAACCAGGGGATATCAGCCTCTTTCTCTCTCTTACTCTCAGGACCACCAGGTTCCGGTCCATTAAAGGACCAACAAGCGCTCTCTCTTACTTTCTTATCATCGACTCCGGACCATCAGGTTCTGGTCCATTAAAGCACCAACAGTCCATATAGTCAAAGCTATGGTTTTTCCAGTAGTCATGTACGGATGTGAGAGTGGAACCATAAAGAAGGCTGAGAACTGGAGAATTGATGCTTTCAAACTGTGGTGCTGGAAAAGACTGTTGAGAGTCCCTCATACTGCAAGGAGACCCAACCAGTCAGTCCTAAAGAAATCAACCCTGAATATTCAATGCAAAGACTGATGCTGAAGCTGAAATTCCAGTATTCCAATACTTTGGCCATCATGCAAAGATGCAAAGAGCTGAGTCATTAGGAAAGATCCTGATGCTGGGAAAGATTGAAGGCAGGAGACAACAGAGGATAAGATTGTCAGATTGCATTACAGACACAATGGATGTGAGTTTGAGTAAGCACTGGGAGATGGTGAAGGACAGGGAAGCCTGGTGTGCTGTAGTCCATGATATCACAAAAAGTCGGATGTGACTTAGTGACTGAACAACAACATATACATGTATATGTATGTATCTATAGGTCTATTTATATATCTATATATCCATTTTACAATATCACTAGCCCTAATATCATTGACTCCTGTTTATCAGTTTGTATATATTTTTAATAAAGACTATAATGGCACAGATGATTTAGCAAGAGGCTGAAACTGAGATGACAAATGTTTCCGTTTATGCAATAACGAAGCCATTCACTCCAGGTCTCTACTCACAGAATTCCATCATATGTAAGTCTGAGTCTTCTTTATACTGATTACAACCTGAAAACCAAAAATAAAATAAAATAATGATGGGGTCAAAATACTTAACAAATCAAAAACTTCAGATATTTTAAGGTAATTATTCTCACATTACAATTTCATTTCATTTAAGTTAATGCTTATTTAGTGCTGTTTATAACACACTACTCTATTCAGTATCTGGCTTAAAACATAGAGAATGATGGTGGGAATCATCATACTTACATTGATACTTGGACATTTGCTTATTGAAGCCTTACCATACATGAGCAATAGAAACATATTCGAGAGGTCTTCCCTGGTAGCTCAGCTGGTAAAGAATATGCCTGCAATGCAGCATATCCTGGTTCAATTTCTGGGTTGGGAAGATCCCCTGAAGAAGGGATAGGCTACCCACCCCAGTATTCTTGGGCTTCCCTGGTGGCTCAGATGGTAAAGAATCCACCTGCAATGTGGAGACATGGTTTTGATCTCTGGATTGGGAAGATCTCCTGGAGAAGTGAACAGCTACTCACTCCAGTATTCTGTCCTGGAGAATTCCAAGTACAGAGGAGCCTGGCAAGCTACAGTCTATGAGGTCACAGAGTCAGATATGTCTGCGTGACTTTCACACACACACACACACACACACACACACACAAGAAAAAGGCTCTCGGAAAGAGGACAGATGTCCTTCACTTTAGAAGATTTTTGCCAGTACTTTGTGAGTTTATATTTAAACTTCTTCCACAAATGACAAAAAAAAAATATTAAAAAGAACATATGTGACTTTTAAGATGACAAAGGAATTTCAGCTTCTTTGAAAGTGGTCTATGTTATTGTGGTTAGATGGCAGCTCTTTAGCTTCAGTACAATATGTTTTCTTTCAAATTCTGATTTCATTTTAAGTTGTAGTTTCCCTAACTTATTAGAATGCAAAATCTATACAAAGCAATGTTTGCATAATTATAAAATAATTTACTAAATGTTTCCTTTCAGGAAGAAAAAAGCTTATGTGCAGGAATTTAATTAGTCATCTGGCAACATAAAATATTCAACAGTGGTTTAATTGCATGCATATCTGGAATTTCCTCCAAAAGAAGTAGATTCCTAAGGTCAAACATTTATTTCAAAGTCTTATAGAATAACCATCTTGTAATAAAAGGAAGAACAGCTTTTCATCAGTATGATGCAAATTCACTTGTGAAGAGTAGTGACCCAAAATACTCATCACATACATGATTTATTTATATTGATATATAAATCATTTATGTTGAACTCATTTGTACACTGTGGAATATTCCAAAGAAAATAGCAGTAAAAAATATAACCATGGACATCATCCACTGTGGGCCAAAGTAGCTAAAGGATAAATGGTTTTTGATCAGAGACAGTAATCTCTATAAAGTACCTTACTTATTTTTCAGTTTTCCATTGTATAGATTGGCATTCTATTTCCCCTTTGTCTGCTTGCCCACATTACTGACAGGAGATACTGAAGCAATCTTGAGATTGCTGAGAGAAATCCAGCACACTGAGTGTGATAATATTACTAGAATATAAGACTCTTTTAGTTATTACAAGCTTTACTTCATATCAATTTCTTGCATTTCCCCTGTGAGTTAAAAGCTAGCAACACACCAGGTAAAAAACTAGCAGCCATCCAAACAAGCAAGCAAAAATAACATAAAACTACAAAACCCTATGTAAATATCAAAACACATACACACAAGATCATAAAGAATTTACAACTGTGGTTCCCAATTTCAGTGTGAAAATACCCAACATATATAGGTAATGTTGTTGATAACTTATTTTTTTATTTTTCTTTTCACTCAAAGCACTTAAAGTTATTTCAAAGAAAACAAATATTACTACTTTGCTAGGAAAATTTGGTAGATTTGGTAGATTTTGATAGATTCTTGGTAGATTTTTTGTTTGTTTTCATTTCAATGAATCTTAAATACATCAGTAATATAGTTTTATCAATATTAAAGACTTATTTATTAAGTTTTAAAAATATATGTGTATTTCCATTGTTTTCTGGGACCTAATTTTTAATTTAAAACAAGTAGAAACTCTGTTTTTTTAGTTCAGTGAGGACATTGTCTTTGTGGGGGGCAGTCAATAGTTTTGCCTGTGGGTTACAGAATATTATATTTGAGCTGAGCCTTGATGGATGAATGGGGTGAAACAGATTTAAAAGGCCCTGTGAAAAGCTATAAACCCATTAGGAAGAAATAAGTGATAGCAAGAAGTCTGTAATTAGCTGAAATTGAGATAATCCACAAGGGCTTCATTGCTAATTTGAAAGTAGGATTGTGATTCATGCATACTGTACAATAATTTCAATTATTGAGCAATTGGACAATCCCCAAGTCAGAGTAAATGGAAACAGATATCAAAATAAACAAGTTTTATTTTATACAGATTTAGATATCAAAAAAGCATTGTTCCAGTTAGAACAATGATATTTTCTGAGTTTATAACATTTTGATATTTTCTAATTTGATATTTTCTACATTTATAATATCAACAGGCATAATGGGGAAGTGGTTAGGAAGAATATTTGAGGTGGGTTCAGAATTTTCATTTCACTACCTGTTTGCCTTGCTATCCCAGGAAACATTTCTTGTTATGCAGGCAGCCTCAGGATCTCTGAGAGATAGAGACCAACACGTTGGTTAACCAAATAAGTTAGCCAATGATGAATAACTTAGACACCATTCAAACTGTTGATACAAAATGTGTAAGCTCCATGTACATCCATGGGAAGTATTTGTTCCCTGTTTTGTTTTTTTTTTTTTTTCTGTGTATCATGGCTGGTTAAATGATATAGCTCTTAAATTGCCTTCTCTTTCCATCAGGTACAGAGTCACTTCTGCACTCATAATCCAACATAACTTGCCAGTAATATTCTGGATACCTGTATTTAGGGAATTTTCATTTGTTTAATAACTCCCTATGGGTAGACACTGCATAATTTATTTATATTTTTGTAGTTTTTTTTTTAATTTTGCTGAAAATTGTATTCTGCTGCTACAATATAAACAACTTCAAAATCTACTGAAGGAAAGTGCCTCACCAAAATAATCATTTTTATAAATAGAACATAACAGGGCTTTTCTTGTTGTCATGGCACTGCTTAAGAAATTTATAATTTGTACAAGCTTCAAAAAATGCTGACTAAATCTAAAATGTATTATAAAACAACAGCCAGAAGTTTAATAGAGGAAAGCATAGTTTGCTTTTGTATTCCTCATAAAATGTGATTTCTCTATCTTCTGTTATTTGGATACAACTTAAAGACAATTCTGGGCTGATCTCATGAATAAGAAACTGACTTTTTAAAATTTAAATTATATTAAAAAATTGGTAACTATTCATAGCAAAACTAACAGCAAAATAATTGCAGTCATATTTCAGAGATTCACCCAAAAAATGTATTAGAAACTGACAGACATAAATCCAGTCTTCCAATTTGCCCATTTGTTGTTTCAAATTTAACATATATTTTATATTTATAAAAGCTATCCAAGAGTCTATAACAACTTTTCAAGCTATCATTATTTTAGTGTTTATATAAGAATGCTGTTTCAAAAATTATTTTGAAATGCTTATGTGAGTATGTTTATTTCAGTGGGATCTTTAAAGCAGAAGGACAAGGTTAACAGTATGCATCTGTGTCAGAAGACATGGTAGAGAACAGTTATTCCAGTTTATTCACTAAGACCTAAGAGAGTGAGAAAACATCAAATACTCACACTGAGTATGTGTACATGCCTGCTAAGTTGTTTCAGTCATGTCCAGTTCTTTGTGACCCTATGGGCTGTAACCCACTGGGCTCCTCCGTCCATGGGGTTCTGCAGTCAAAAAACTGGAGTGAGTCGCCATGCTGTCCTTCAAGGGATCTTCCTTCCCCAGGGATTGAACCTGTCTCTCTTCTCTTACAGTGGCAAGCAGATTCTTTACCACTAGCACCAACTGGGAAGCCAGTGAATAAACACTAGTTAAAATGCTTCACAGAGAAAGGTAAATTAATAAAATATGTTATAGTAAACAGAGCAATCCACATTTATTGCTTCATAAACAATCTGTCAGTATTAGGCATTTTTAAAGGTGCTCTAACAAAATAATGCACTATATATCTATTCATTCATCCATCCACCTACCCACCTATGTATGCTTTCATAAATGTATTTGTTACTGAGTGCAAGCTTGTACTGCTTGCTGAACAATAGACCAATTAACAGAAGGACCAGTTGTTTGGGGCAAGGAATAGGGACTTTGTTCAGAAAGCCAGCAGAGCACAAAGATGGTGAACTAGTGTCCATAGAATCATCTTCCTCGATTTAGAATTGGGGTTCTTTTATACTGCTTCCCAGGTGGCTCACTGGTAAAGAATACACCTGCCGGTGCAGGACTTGCAAGAAATGCAGTTTCAATTCCTGGGTTGGGAAGATCCCCTGGAGGAGGAAATGGCAACCCACTCCAGTATTCTTGCCAGAATAATCCCATGGAATCTGGTGGGCTACAAACGTTCAGAGCCAGCCTGACTAAGCAGAGGCAAGAAAGCACAATGGTTAGAGCTAAAGGAATAGATCCAATATGGATTCAGGTATGTTCTTCTCTTATTTATTTATTTCTCTTGGCACAAGGTATCAAAATAAGGCCACATAGATTAATTACACATAGAATTTCTTGATGAGGGTGAAAGTGAAAAAGGTGGCTTAAAACTCAACATTCAAAAAACTAACAAGGCATTCACTCACATCACTTCATGACAAATAGATGGGGAAAAAGTGGAAACAGTGGCAGATATTCTTTTCTTGAGCTCCAAAATCACTGTGGACAGTGACTGCAACTGTGAAATTCGAAAACACTTGCTCTTTGAAAGGAAAGCTATGACAAATCTAGACAGCATATTAAAAATCAGATCCATCACTTTGCTGACAGAGGTCTGTATAGTGAAGCTATGTTATTTCCGGTAGTCATGTAAGGATGTGAGCCTTGGACCACAAAAAAAACTGAGCACCAAAGAAGTGATGCGTTTGAATTGTGGTGCTGGAGAAGACTCTTAGGAGTCCCTTGTACAGCAAGAAAATCAAACCTGTCAATTCTGAAAGAATTCAGTCCTGAATATTCATTGGAAGGAATGATGCTGGAACTGAGGTACCTATACTTTGGCCACCTGATGAGAACAGTCAACTCATTGGACAAGACTGATGCTAGGAAAGATTGTAGGCAGGAGAAAAAGGGGACAGCAGAGGATAAAATGGTGGAAAGATATCACCGACTCAATGGACGTGAGTTTGAGCAAATTCACGGAGATGGTGAAGGACAGGGAAACCTGGCGTGATGCAGTTCATGGGGTCACAAAGAGTCAGACATGTCTTAGCGACTGAACAGAAACAAAGCCATGTAGTAGTTACTAATGATGGATCGAGTTGTTTTGGCAGAATTAAAGCTGTTTATATCTGTAAACCTAGATATCAAAGAAGCATAGATGTGCTCTCATATCATTTATGATGCTAGTTATAATAGGCATTAACTTTATCAACTGTAATAGATTTCTGAGCACACATGGTAAAAATTTAATTTTCAATGTGTTTTCACCTACCGAGGTCTACTTAATATTCAGGTCACAGGGGGAGATTCTATATTCGATTTTCATCAGTCTTAGCCCTGTGGTAACAGAACATGAGTCCCCTTTAGGAAACATACAGCTGCTTTCAGGTCATTTATATAATGTTTGACCTGGGAACTTGAATCATGAAGCTCATCCTTTTCTTTCCCCACTTTGTCCAGCGACAGTTAGGTGCAATCAGTCAATTTCATTATATTCATTTGTTTGAGGAAAATGTTTTAAAATACTGAATACACAAGCCATCCCCCACCCCGTATCCTTGCTTCTTATACATGGTGGATTAGGAATATCCAGTAGTGACAGCTTGTTTATCTCCACTGCCAGATCCCAGATCTCTGTGATCTCTTTACTACTGAAATTAACATCATTAGGATCTCTAAGTCTTAGATTGGAGAGAAAATTTCAGATAGCACAGAACAAATTTTAAAAAATAATTTTTACAATTCTGTTCCTCCAGAACCACATTCAGTATCAAAATATGCAATAGCATTCCCCAGAGAAACAGAACCAATAGGACATATATATATATATATATATATATATATATATATATATATATATGTCTCTCTCTATATATATTTATATATATATATAGAGAGAGAGAGATAGATGTAGACATAGACATACAGATAGAGGTGATATAGATACAGATAAATATACCACTTGAGCCATCAGGGAAGCACAAATATAGATCCAGATAGATAAAGATACTAATTATAAGGATTATGGAGGCTGACAAGTCTGGAGAGCTGCAGTTGGTGAGAACCTGTTATGGAGGATACATTAATACAGTGTGCTCTCATGTCATACTGAGCAAACCTGAAAAATGATCATCATTGATTAAAAAAAGAATAATCATATCCAAAATACATTGACATAAAAAAAATGGCTTTACACGAATAACTAATTTTCTGAGTGAATGTAATATACTGATGTGAGCTGCCAAAATCTCTAGAATACACATTTGATTGAGGTTTGTGGAGCCCACCGTAAACATGTGCACATAAGCCTGGGGGATTTAGCTTTAAGAGCATCTTGATGGAGATGGTAATAATTGTATTGTAATTTGATAGGACTATCAGGAAACTTACAAGCTGGTAAAGAGGTTTTATTAAACAGTAATAAGGTGTAGTGCACAGTCTCATGAAGGCCAGAGGTCTGCTGGCTGCTCTAGGAGAAATTCAGGAAGCATCACACCTGTAATAAATAATCAGGCCCGTATGCCTTAAGTTCTGTCAGTGCTTGTGACAAGTGATACAAACACACATGTCTGCCTGGAGCTTTTCTGGAGATTGTGCCCCTCTTTCAGTTGGCTTCTCAGGTTACTGTCTTTTCAATCACGTCTCATTTGGGAGACCTGCCTTGTAGAGCCTGTGTCATGTGCATATAGTTAAATAGCAAGCCGTTTTAGGAAGTGGGACACATGACATGGGAAACTGCAGCAAGTGTGTTCAAAAATACGAAGGACAAAAGTCGACCAGAGACTGTATCTGTATTATTGAGTAGAATCTGGTTGCCTTGTTTCAGAGCTGAAGCTGACACACAGCTTATAGAGAGGGGAGGATGAGCAGGGTGATGAAAGTTTGAATAACAACTTACAGGCTTAGTTGGAGATGCTATTTGCCCTCATATTTTTTAATTGTTATTTAAATTGCTAAAATATTCACATGAAAAATAAGGTAACATTATAAATTCTGAAGCTGGAACTATGATAAAGTTAATCAGTTTGATTCACTTTTTTACAGTTTTATAAAAAATAGATCTGACCATTAATAGAATAACGATTAAATTAAAATTTTATAAAGAGATTTCAAAATCTTTTTAAAAACTGATGTTGAAAATTCTACATGCTATACTATAGAAAATTCTAGCAACTTCTCTCACTCCAGATAAAATGATGCTCTAACTCTTTCTAAGTAATAAGATTGATAATGCCCACAGAATCTCAGTGTGACTGAATTCCAGGAAGTTGAGTGTGAGATGTTTTCTTTGCAGTGTCAGTAGCTGTCCTAGCTCAGGTTCTGTGCTTCCACACCATTTTCACACTGCACCTTGTCTTTAGGCCTTTGTTTCTACGATTATCCCCTATCCTTTACCTTTGATTATTTCGCATTAATCTTTTATTATAAGTTTTTTCAAATAAACATTAGATGAGTAGGTGAAATCAGAGGATACACATTGCACATAAGTAGCATAAATGTTAGATATTTTCCTATCCTAAGGATATTTAAATATATAATATTCACAATCTTTTGCCAAATCTGTGAATAATTCATTATTTTTATAATCAATATAATCTCAAACCATGATCTACCAGTAAAAGTTATCTATTTGATAATTTGGTAGGTAATAGACACAAATATGTTAAAAAAAAAAAAAAGTTAATATTTTCAATCTATTTCACACATAGGTTTGCAAAAATTCTTTTGTGATTATTCCTACACCAGTAGGTATTTTCATAGGAATTTGTTTAGGAAACTAATTTGTTAACTATTCCTTAAACTTAGATGCTATAAATAAGACTTTCAGTTTATAAAAATGTGAAAAGTATAATTCCTGAATGTAAGATCTTATTATATAAGCCAATACCCTGTGCATAATAAGCATAACAATGTAATGTGTGTGTGTGTATGTGCATGTGCATTGAGGAGTGCTATTTATACTAGGTTAATTTCAATATTATGACCTTTTGAAGGGTTAAGGATTTGACAGAAAAGTCACCCCTTCTTTCTTGAAGAATTTGGATTGCACAATTTAAAAAATTGCATAATTTGTAGGAAGTGTATTTTTGTTTGATTGTTTTGATATCATCATTTGGTTATGTAGATTCTCAAATACATATTCTGGATTAGAATTCAGCTGGCTACTTGATAAACAGCAAAGGAGATTGTTACAAATTTTTGTTCCTGTGCTGTATCCAGTTAATTTATGATTTATTCTGTCTGGGATGAAACCGTGTTGGTAAATATTATCTAGATGACTGGTTACCTCTCCTATAGATATTGTACTATGGTTATGACTAATAAATTATTTTGCAAGTTTGGGCCTCTTGACCTGAGGCAGACTCTGTTTGGTACCATTGGCAAAGATGCTCTCATAGCATCCTTTCACTTTTATCTGATTTGGCATTTTTCCCATCTAAAGATAATCATTATCTTTCATTGTAAGTTTACTATAATGTAGAAAATTTGGAAAGAATTTAAGACTAAATATTATGATATGTGTTTATTTGTGAGTGTGCTAAGTCATTTCAGTTGTGTCAGATTCTTTGTGACTCTAGTCATAATTAAAATTTGGCACTTTTAATAGTCTCACATTAAGCACAATTCCAAATCTGAACACCAATATCACAAATGCTCCTAAAAAGTTAAAGTTACAGTGATGCCTGCTGATGCATGTGCAGAAATTTTCTGGAAGAAGTAAGACTTATTGGGAAAAAAAAAACACTTTTATTCCACATTATTACATGCACATGGGCTGTGCTATGCTGTACTTAGTCCCTCAGTTGTGTTCAACTTTTTGTGACTCTTTGGACTACTGTAGCCTGCCAGGCTCCTCTGTCCTTGGCATTTTCAGGCAACAATACTGGAGTGGGTTGCCATTTCCTCCTCCAGGGGATTTTCCTGACCCAGGAATCGAACCTGCATCTCCTGTGTCTCCTGCATTGCAAGCTGATTCTTTACCCACTGAGCTACAGAGGAAGCCCCATTACATGGAAATACTTATTAAAAATAAAATATAGAAAGTGTTTTCATGTGTTCACTTCTTTCTTTGAATGCCTGATATCACTAAATAGATTTAAATAGTTTTTGAAATCTGTTAGTATAAATAAAGAAAAGCTTTTCTTTTTATTTCTGTCGATTTAAAATGTCAATGAAGCAGGCTATTAAAATTTAATCCTTCAATCATTTATTAATCCTTAGAGTGTAATCTGTATTACTTTGCATATTAGGTGAGTGATATAGTGTTTCTTATAAGTGATAGCAATAAGATAAATTATTTTTGAAATAAAATGTGCTTAGATGGATTTCAAAATTCTCCAAGCCACGTTTCAACAGTACATGAACCATGAACTTCCAGGTGTTCAAGCTGGATTTAGAAATGGCAAAGGAACCAGAGATCAAATTGCCAACATCCACTGTATCATTGGAAAAGCAAAAGAGTTCCAGAAAAGCATCTACTTCTGCTTTACTGAGTACGCCAAAGACTTTGTGTGGATCACAACAAACTGTGGAAAATTCTTCAAGAGATGAGAATACAAGACCACCTGACCTGCCTCCTGAGAAACCTGTATGCAGGTCAGGAAGCAATAGTTAAAACTAGATATAGAACTGGTTCCCAAACAGGAAAGGAGTACATCGAGGCTGTATATTGTCACCCTGTTTATTTAACTTATATGAAGATTACATCATGAGAAATGTTGGGCTGGATGAAGTACAATCTGGAATCAAGATTGCCGGGAGAAATATCAATAACCTTAGATATGCAGATGACACCACCCCTATGGCAGAAAGCAAAGAAGAATTAAAGAGCCTCTTGATGAAAGTGAATTAGGAGAGTGAAAAAGGTGGCTTAGAACTCAACATTCAGAAAACTAAGGACATGGCATCTGGTCCCAACACTTCATGGCAAATAGATGGGGAAACAATGGAAACAGTGACACATTTTATTTCGGGGGGGGGCTCCAAAATCACTGCAGATGGTGACTGCAACCATGAAATTAAAAGACACTTGCTTCTTTGAAGAAAAGTTATTCAGGACAGCTTATTAAAAAGCAGAGACATTACTTTGCCAACAAAGGTCTGTCTAATCAAAGCTGTGGTTTTTCCAGTAGTTATGTATGGATGTGAGAGTTGGACTGTGAAGAAAGCTGAGCACCAAAAAATTGATGCTTTTGAACTGTGGTGTTGGAGAAGACTCTTGAGAGTCCCTTGGACTGCAAGGAGATCCAACCAGTTCATCCTAAAGGAAATCAATCCTACGTGTTCATTGGAAGGACTGATGTTGAAACTGAAACTCCAATACTTTGGCCACCTAATGCAAATAACTGACTCACTGGAAAAGACCCTGATGCTGGGAAAGATTGAAGATGGAAGAAGGGATGGCAGAGAATGAGATGGTTGGATGGCATCACTGACTCAATGGACATGAGACTGAGTAAACTCTGGGAGGTGGTGATGTATAGGGAGGCCTAGAGTTCTGCAGTCCATGGGGTCGCAAAGAGTTGGACATGACTGAGCGACTGAACTTAACTGAACTGATATAGATATCTATGCTAATGTAGTAATATTTTAAATTCTGAAGTCTCTTATTTTAGAATGCTAATGTAAAGTATTATAAATTCTGTCTACATTAAAAATAATGAGCAACCAAATAACAAAAAGTCTATTAGCGTCTCATTGCTTTCAGAATGATACCTTCCAATCCAATCAAAGACACATTATGTATAAAGGAAAAATAAAAAGTTACTGACATAGATAAAGGAAACCTGTATAATTTATAAAGTGCACAGATAGCATTTGGAATAAGCATGCCTTACGAAGTAATTCTAATGACAGAAAATGAAGAGAAACTAAAGGGACTCTTGATGCGGGTGAAAGAGGAGAGTGTAAAAGCTGGCTTAAGACTAAATATTAAACAAACACACAAAAAACTAAGATAATGGCATCTGGTCCCATTACATCATAGAAAATAGAAGGGGTAAAGGGGACATAGTGACAGATTTCCTCCTATTGGGTTCTAAAATCACTGTGGATGGTGACTGCACCCATGAAATCAGAAGACGATTGTTTATCAGCAGGAAAGCTATGACAAACTTAGTCAGTGTGTTGAAAAGTAGAGCTATTTCTCTGCCAACAAAGATCTGTATCGTCAAGGCTATGTTTGCCCAGTGGTCATGTACAGCTGTGAGATATGGATAGCACAGAAGGCAGAGCACCAAGGAGTAGATGCCTTCGAATGGTGGTGCTAGAGAAGATGCCTGGAAGTCCCTTGAATTGCAAGGAGATCATACCATTCTATCTTTAGGGAAATGAACACTGAATACTCATTGGAAGGACTGATGCTGAAGGTGAAGCTCTAATACTTTGGTCATCTGATGCAAACAGCCGACTCACTGGAAAAGTCCCTGTTTCTGGGAAAGATTGAAGGCAGAAGGAGAAGTGGGTGCCAGAGGATGAAATGGCTGGATAGCATCACCGATCCAATGGACGTGAACTTGGGCAAAGTCTGGGAGACAGTGAGGTACAGAGAAGCCTGGTGTGCTGCTGTTCATGGCATTGCAAGGGGTCAGACATGACTTGCCAACTGAACAACAATTAAAAAAAAAGTCACTCAAACACATAATGTACAACCTTAAACAGATTTGCAGTGTGGCATTTTGTCTAAATCTGAGAAAGTAACTCATAAAGATATTTCTATGCAGTTTACATCCAAAGAATTCAAAAACAATTGCCATTCCCAAATGGTAATCATATCTTGTGCATTCAAGCTCTCAATAACAAGATGTCATTTCCTAAGTGACTGATTTAATGTGTTGTTTGTTTGAGATGGGTGTTATATATGAATGCTATATATGACCCCTCTTTTAAAGCAGAGAGTATATTATATGCAATGCTACATTCATTATTCAATAATTCAGTTATTCATTTGTTTTCTAACCATTATATTTGATTTGCTAAATATATGTTTAACATTGATATATAATGTGTTTGACAATGTGTTTAACAATGATATATAATTTACTGGCAATGAATATTATGATGATGACCATACTAGAATTCTTCAATTCCAAATAGTACAGATACCCCTGGAGAATTTAAATCCAGATAAGGTATAATGGAAGGTATAATGAACTATCAGAATTTACTGAAAGACTTGGGGTAAACACCTTGACACTATTTAGTATGAAGTCAGGTGTGGAGATCCAAGGACTGAACACAAGATGGGCTTCATGACAGGTGAAGTCTACCCTTTTTTGCACTTCACCAGAATCACCGTCTTGGGAGGGAATCTCTGACTGAAGAGCTTAATCCACTGGCCATGGGAGGACATGTCTTTGATATGGTCTCAGCAGATCATATTCAATTGGAAGATATAATTCCTTAACATAATTTTGGAGTGTTGGACTATGGATGGCTGTGGAAAGGACTATGGATGGCTTCACAGTCAGAAAACAGTAAAATTTTGCATCTAGAAAACAACTCTACTTTATTAGTATGTCAGATTAATTATTTAACAGAGCTAAAAAATATAAATGCATTAAAACTTTCCAAATGGAAAATTTGATGTTACACTTATTGGAGAAAGAATACTGTGTATATAGATTAGAATTAAAAATCTTAGACTCAAATCACTACTTTAAATCTTATATCAGCTTGATTTGGGGCAAATAATTTAAACTTATCTCCATATTTCTTTACAGATAAATATTTTAGATATATGATATGTGTTTTATCTATCTCATTATTACATGAATATTAAATATAACAGTATGTAAGAAAAAAAAAAAAACTTTTGTTAACCACTATGAAAATCAAGATTGAGTTGATAGTACTTGAAAGTTAAAATGTCATTATTTTATTATACATGAAGTATCTCTTTAGAGTATTCTGGATATTTGCTACCTGAGTATTCAGGTAGAGAGGAATGGTGAACACAGGCACAAACATGGATATGGTCTGTGTTTTGTTGTTATTTTTCTGTTCACCTAGTAAATGTTTTGAACATATGTAGAAATTATATTTATATCAGTCTGCTTTTCAAAATGCAAAAACTTTGAAGCTAAGAAATATATGTCTTATCAAAATATAGAAACTAAAAGTAACCATTAAATGAACTTTATTTATTTTTGATGTTACAGTATAACAATAAGCAATGTACAACAAAATCAAACAGATCCTGAATGAGATTGATAAGATTTTCTGCTCTCAAAATGATTATAATGCATTTTGAGATGTTATTGTTCTCCATTCTTTAAGGATCAGTGATGTGTAAAGTTCTCCAAAAAGAACGATTACTCAGTAACTCTAAGATTTAGATTAGGTAAAAATTCTCTGATTTTAGATAAGAGAAAGTAAATAGAAATGCAATATTTGGGATAATGAATTAATAAAGTAAAAGAAAAAATGATGGAATACAGGTAGTGGTCACTTTTTAATAGTATTACAGGAAAATAATTCAGTAGAAGTCCTGCTTCAACTTTTCCTTTCCTTATATTTGTTTTTAGGTAATTTTGGGCATTTTTTGCTGATTGTTCTTAAAAGTATGCTTAGGGCATATATGACATTAAGGGAATTCTAGTAAGTATTCTGTGGCATAATGCTTGTAAGCACATATTGTGCATTTTAGAGAAACTAAATGCATTTTAGAAAAACAGGTAAAATATGAAAATAGTTAATGAGCAAAATAAAATGATAATGAGTACCATGTGTTAGTCACTAAGCTATGTCTCTTTGAAACTCTATGGACAGAGGAGCTGGGAATTCTCCAGGCAAAACTACTGGAGTAAGTTGCCATTCCCTTCTCCAGGGAATCTTCCCAACCCAGGGAATGAACCTGAGTCTCCTGCATTGCAGACAGATTCTTTACCAACTGAGCCACCATGGAAACATGACAGGTTGTTTAATAGATGCAAAAGAGATGTAGTTTAACAGAGACAATTTTTAATGAGAAAGGAATGAAAGCATTGTGGAGAAAGTGACTTTTTGCTGGGGACCTGAAATGTTGCTAAGCCCTAGAAGCGATGAAGAAGGAAGAGAGAGATCAGGGAGATGAAACAACAGACACACACGTATGCAACCACACGCACACACAAACCGGCCTCTGTGTGCTAAGTAGAGCAAATATTCAGGGACCTGCAGATAGATTTTCTTTGGAATTGAGTAACTGGTAGAAATCTGCTATCTATTCCCTTAACTGTATCCATGATCAGTTGCAGTGAGATCCTGTGAGCTGTTCAAAGTCACTGTCTACATGAGGTAAGGCAGAGTTGGAGTGTCACTCACATATCCCAGTTCTAAACCATTAATCTTTCTACACTTTTCATCAAAGTGCTCGAAAATTAGTTGGAGAGCATTCCCACTAATTGTAGTAAAAATGGAAAGGTATAGTTCATTGAGTCTTAATTCCATGAAAAGGTTGGTCATTTTTACCGATCTTTCATGTGGAGACAAAGGCGATTTTGAATAGCCGACAGTTTTGAATTTGTGTGTGTGTTTGGAGCTGCCTTTGTTTTGCTTTCCTTTTCTGACTTTAAAAATGAAATTTTCATTTTCCTAAGTAGTATTTGACATTTTAATTTCTAATGGGTATTTTATTATTTAAATTTGCGTTCAAGTAGAAAAACACATCAACCAGTTTTAAATAATTTATTGAATCTCTCTCATAGGATATTTTATGCTGTGGTGCCTGAAGACAAAATCTCAGAAGATTAACACCACAGACGCTTAGTTCTTCCTGTAAATCAGTGGGAAGCTCTGGAAGCAGATTTATTCTACTTAGTGGCTTGATATCCCAGCTACCTCAATGTATTATACTTCCATTTGTTACCTGCAAAGAAGAAGACAAGGATCGGACAACTCTTAAATGTTTCTATCCTGAAATGAGGCACATTACTTGCCCTCACTTTTCACTGATCTAAGAAAATCTCAAGTGACCTCAGCTTACTTCAAGGGGTCACATGCCTAAAAGGAAAGGATACAGGTAAGATGGTAATGATGCCTACCACTTATGAGATGTTTCTAATTTTTATTTATAAACCTATTTAAATTATTCTAATCCCTCTTCATCAAATTACACAGATGTGTGATAGCAGTGATCAGGTACCCAGGACATCATAAAAGTTAATTTCTATTTTCCTTCCCAGTTTGCAATTTTTACATACAGAAGTTTTCCACTTCTATCAAGTTTTTTTTTTTTTTTCTAAGATTTCTTTACAGGATATTTTTACAATTATGTCATTTCATAAATGATTTACCAATTTTAGTGAATTTAAAATTATAAAAAATCATGTAGATACATTGTTCATAAACTTTTTATGTGGTAGATTCAAGTTTTGAGACACTTGAAGTGAAATAAAGTCACTCAGTTGTGTCCAACTCTTTGCGACCCCCTGGACTGTAGCCTACAAGGCTCCTCTGTCCATGGAATTTTCCAGGTAAGAGTACTGGAGTGGGTTGCCATGAAACTTAGTATATATTATATGTCCTACAAGGGCACCCTTATATTAACATTGATTTATCATAGTCTGAAAGATTTCTCCATAAGTACCAGGAGACCCAAACCAGGTTGCTTTAATATCTGTTAGGAATTTTATTAGTTTTTGACCTATGCAAAAAAGACAGTTTTCATAATCCTCAAAATTACTTACTAGTCAAAATGCATATTTCCCTCCCCACCACCAAATCCTGGGTCATATACTGCACCAATATTTACATGGAAACAATTTTTTCTTTGTTGAGATTAAAATAAAGCTAACACCACACTAGATAATACACATGTTCATTGTGCCAGAAATAAAAACTTCAAAAGAACCACAGTTACATAAAAAATCATGCATTTTTTAGAAGAGGATCACTTACAACCTAGGAAAACTTAACATTGTGGAAACTGTGGACTAAATGACTTTGAAAGTGTTGCTTTCTCCTCCAATGTATTAACACTTCTTCCTTTTTTTCACTGTTAAATTATACCCATATTTTTTTCTATAACCCACTTCTAAATGAAATTCATGTAAATAATAGCACTCATTTTTAACTTAGTTATTTTGCTGAAGCAATTTAAGTAATATATTTGTTTACTAATGTTTGAATATTATGGGCATGGGTTACTTAAAAATGTACAAATTAATATGGTTTTCTTTTCAAAAGTGAAACTGAAATGAAAATCATATCAATATCTTTACCAAAATGTTACTTCATGCTCTAGAAATTTGTGAATTGTTTTTATACCATTTAAATGACCAGTGTCTTTGAGTTGGAAGGAAAGCAATATTAAAAGAAACAAAAAGGGTATTCTGCATGACACTAAATATTCACTTAGACAAATAGCTCTTTCAACTATTTTCAGCAGAAATATATTAGGAGGGCCTCAGTAAGATACTAAAATTCTGTACTAAATTCAACCTTTTACTATAGTCTTGCTTCCAAGGACATTATAGATTTAACAATTCTTTCTACAACCTAGAAATCTAACACTATATTTCCACTTCTATCGATTTCTCCTTGTACCAAACTTAAAAAAAAAAATCTATCAGATATTCAAAAGGTAGGGATTTTTATTCTTATAATTAACATCTCATCCTGTTCAACCAGCAGCATATCTACAGACCAGATAGATGGTCTGTTCAGATGTTATCTGAACTGTTTCCACTTCATCCAGCATAAACAGGATTCTTTGCTTTTTCTTATATCTTTTTTTTTCTCTTTTTTTCCATTTATATTTATTAGTTGGAGGCTAATTACTTTACAATATTGTAGTGGTTTTTGTCATACATTGACATGAATCAACCATGGATTTACATGTATTCCCCATTCTTATCCCCCCTCCCACCTCCCTCTCTACCCGATCCCTCTGGGTCTTCCCAGTGCACCAGGCCCGAGCACTTGTCTCATGCATCCAACCTGGGCTGGTGATCTGTTTCATCCTAGATAATATACAGGTTTTGATGCTGTTGTCTCGAAACATCCCACCCTTGCCTTCTCCCACAGCGTCCTAAAGTCTGTTCCGTACATCTGTGTCTCTTTTTCTGTTTTGCATATAGGGTTATCATTACCATCTTTCTAAATTCCATATATATGTGTTAGTATACTGTAATGGTCTTTATGTTCCTGGCTTACTTCACTCTGTATAATGGGCTCCAGTATAATAGCCAGGACATGGAAGCAACCTAGATGCCCATCAGCAGACAAATGGATAAGGAAGCTGTGGTACATATACACCATGGAATATTACTCAGCCATTGAAAAGAATTCATTTTTCTTATATCTTAACCTCGGGCCTCTTTACTTTATTCAAGAAGATATACAGGTCGAATGCTTATATTCTGACTAAAGATGTTTCACAACTGTTTTATCTGCTTGAATACTTCATCATTAAATCAACAGACATACTAGATGTGTGTGTGTGTGGGGGGGTGGAATGGGAGTGGGGATTAAATAGGAAGAACAATCTCAACTCCCCCCAAAATTTGAAAAATACTCTAAGAGATCAAAGTAAATCCGTCTATCACAAGAAATGCTACCTTTGAATATATTTTAAAGGCTGATTTTCAGCAATCAAAACCAGCAATGTTTCTTAGAACTTTGATATTCTCATGTGACTTTACATTTGCTTTAAGCTTCCTACTTTAAGATTTCTTTTAAATCCTCCTAAAATTTTCAGTGAGATTAAGTTTTACCAAGAATAGAGTTTGAGAGAGACAAATTTATTTTTTGGTGCAGGAGATACTTGAAAAAATTGAGAAAAATAATAGGATGTTAGAAATGTCAATAATAACTAACAAATTAAAAAAAAATTCTGTTTACAATTTTATACCAATTTATACCTACTTGTTTGAAGTAGCATTGTACTAACCTGAAATCTCTATTGCTTATACTTTCATGAATCTCCTTCACAAACATAATTTTGGCCCAAAATGATTTATCTTCTGAAGACTCTCCTAAACTGTAGCAAATTATTATATTGGTTTAGAGTAATTTTACTGATGTATCATTCACAGAAAAGGATATATTATATACAATAATTTACCTTCATGTGACACATCAGAATATCATATTAAAAAAACACCTCAAATACATAGAAAATTACAATATTTTAGCATTTTTCTACTAGGACATTAAATTCATAAAGGAAAATAACCTTAAATCACTAATGTCAAAGTGACCTTAGTGGCATTTTATGGTTTTTTACATTTATTTTAGTGTATTAAAAGGCAGAAATTGCAATGTTATATTCTTTTTAGAACTATTATATATAATTTGAAAACAAGATAGGATAAGAAAAGTTGTTCCAAGCCCTGTGCCATATCAGAAAAGATTATATGTTTATTATATTAAATACAATAGCAAGAGATTCAGCATAAATATAGCCACGCTATATTCATCTTTGTCTTGTTCCTGTGGTTTCTTTATTATATGCCTGACATGGTTATTTTGGGAGTTTTGCTTTGAATAATCTTTTTTATTATTTGTAGTTCCCTGCATTTCCTTAACTTTTAGGTTTACTTGTTTCACCCTCAAAAGTACAGGGAACTTCTTCAGTCATTGCTTTTCTATTTTTTCTTTTCTTTTTTTTTCTAACACTGTATTGTCTTTGTTTTTTTTTGTTTTTTTTTTTTTTTTTTGAGACTCTGATAGCACAAATGCTAATACTTTGTTACTGCCCTAAAGGTGTCTGATGGCCTATTAATCTTTTATTTTTCCCATTACTTTTTCTTTCTTTATTCAGTTATTCAATTTCTACAAATCTATGTTCAAAGTTTACTGACATTTTACTTTGTCATCCTCATTCTGAATTGAGCCCACCCAGTGAAATTTATTTATTTCATTTTTCATTTGTGAAATTTCAATTTGATTCATCTTTAATAACTTTTATTTATTTGCTGAGATTTTTCCATTAGTTTCAGTAGTGTTTGTTACTATTTGAACATTTTTAATAGCTGCTATAAATTCTCTGTTAGATAAACCCAGCATCTCAACATTGATATCTATTGATTGGATTTTCTCATACATGTTGAGATTTTTCTTATCCTACCTATATTAATTGCACATTGTAATCTGGTCTTTTAAAATACTATGTGTGAGATGCTGATCTTACTTAAATCCTGTTGAGAATATTGGTATTTTATTTGTTTTAGCAAGTAGTTGATCTGGTCATTTCTGTCAGTTCCAACCTGCCTTCTGGGGTTATGTTTTCAATGTTTCTTCAGTTTCTAATGTTTTCTTGTACTCTTCGCATCTGGATGTGTTCTGCCAGTGGCCAAGCTGGGAGATGAGTGGTGCTCTGTTATTTCAATTCTTTCTGTCGGTATGCTGAATAGCACCAGATCACATCTTGTGCAGCCCAGGGGTGAGTCCAGAAACTTGTTAAAGGTCACTTTTCTGATCTTTTCTGCCATCTCCCCTGTACATTCTAATTGTCTAGGCTCCCTTTTAATTCCTTTTGCAAAGAAACTGGGGGCAGTTACTGTGCTTTGCAGTTGGCAATTGCACTCACATCTAGGATCAAGCAGCGAAGAGACAAAATGGAAAAACAGCCACAGGTTTTGGCCAAACCCTCTTGGAATAATAGTTCTTGCAAAAGGAAAATCTACCCCTCCCCCCAAAAAAAAATAAAATAGGAAAATTCCCTTCCTTCAGAGTTATTGCCAGCTACAGTTACCATCAGCTACCTCTACCACCATGAAATTATTTAGGAGCTAGGGTGCACACTAAGGAAGAAGCCAAAAACAGAAACATGGGAACAAGGGTTACTCTAAGCATTAGGAATCTCCTTCTCCACTTTGAGTTGGACTAGAATATTTCCCCTGTCACTCTGTATCCACCTCAGTGCCCAGTTCTCACACAATGTGCCCAGACTTTGGACACCAGAGGGAAAATAATGCCACCAGAGGGGGAAAAACTCACTGTTATTTTGGTGTAGAAGTGTGGACTTCTACCCATTCTGTGAGCTGTCAGAAAGCTGCATACTTTCTTGTAGAGGCTTTGTAGCTATCGCTGTTTTTGTTCAGTCACTCAGTCATGTCCGACTCTTTGTGACCTCATGGGCTGCAGAACGCCAGGCTTCCCTGCCCTTTACTACCTCCTAAGGGTTTCCCAAACTCATGTCCGTTGAGTCAGTGATGTCATCTAACCATACTCTGTAGCCCCTGCTACTCCTGTCTTCAACTTTCCCAGCATCAGGGTCTTCTCCAATGAGCCAGCTCTTCACATCAGGTGGCCCATATTGGAACTTCAGGTTCAGGATCAGTCCTTCCAGTGAGTATCCAACATTGACTGGTTTAGTCACTTTGCTGTCCAAGGGACTCCCAAGAGTCTTCTCTAGCACCACACTTCGAATGCATCACTTCTTCTCTGCTCAATCTTCTTTACGATCCAACTCTCACATCCATACATACATGACTACAGGAAAAAACCATAGCTTTGATTAGAGGGACCTTTGTCAGTAAAGTGATGTCTCCACTTTTTAATACACTAAGTTTGTTATAGCTTTTCTTCCAAGGAGCAAGCCTCCTTTAATTTCATGGCTGCGGTCACCATCCACAGTGATTTTGGAGCCCAAGAAAATGAAGTCTATCACTTTCTGTTTTTATCCCTGTCTATTTGCCAAGTGGTGGGATCAGATGCCATGATCCTAGTTGTTTAAATGTTGAGTTTTAAGTCAGCTTTTTCACTCTCCTCTTTCACCTTCATCAAGAGGCTCTTTAGTTCATCTTTGCTTTCTGCCATGAGGGCGGTGTCATCTGCATGCTTGTGTGCATGCTCACTTGCTTCAGTCATGTCTCGAATTTTTGTGACCCCCATGGACTGTAGCCTACCAGCCTCCTCTGTCCATGGGATTCTCCAAGCAAGAGTACTGGAATGGGTTGCCATGCCCTCCTCCAGGGTGTCTTCCTGACCTAGGGATCAAATCTGCAACTCTGGGGACTCCTGGATTGCGAGTGGATTCTTTAACCACTTAGCCACCTGTGAAGTCTATCATTTGCATGCCTGCAGTTATTGACATTTATCCCAGCAATTTTGATTCCAGCTTGTGACTCATTCAGTCTGGCATCTTGCATAATGTACTCTACATGTAAGTTAAAAAAGTGGGGTGACCATATACAGCCTTGGCATACTCCTTTCCAAATTTTGACCCAGTCCATTGTTCATGTCCAGTTTCAGCTGTTGTTTCTTGACCTGTATAAAGTTTTCTCAGGAGGTGGTCTGATATTTCCAGACTGTGTGATCCATACAGTCAAAGGTTCTAGCATAGTCAGTGAAGAAGACGTAGGTATTTTTCTGGAATGCCCATGTTTTTTTCTATGATCCAAGGGCTGTTGACAATTTGATTTCTGGTTTCTCTGCCTTTTCTAAATCCAGCTTGTACATCTGCAAATTCTCAGTTCATGTACTGTTGAAGCCTAGCTTGAAGGATTTTGAGCTTGACCTTACTAGCATGTGAAATTAGTGTAATTGTGTGTAGTTTGAACATTATTTGGCATTGCAATCTTTGAGACTGAAATGAAAACTGACCTTTTCCAGTCTTGTGGACACTGTGTTTTATGCATTTGCTATGTTTTTCCAAATTTGTAGCTCTATTCAGTGGGAAAGACAAGGTGAAATATGCTTTTTCCTGTTCCCCAGGACCACAGATGGTTTCTTTTCATTTTCTTGAGGACAGTGTCTCTATCTTAATTTTTATATTCCTTAAAAGTAACTAAAATTCATTTCTGTTGTTTTGAAATCTTGGGAATTTACAAGATTTCTCAAAAGATATTGAAAATAATTTTGACCCTTTAGAATAGAATTCCTATTATTTGTGATAATCTGCTCATTTAAAACAATTTTCATGGTTTGTTTTTCATAATATGGTTGCACATCAACAATTTTTTCTTTCTAGTGCAAAATTTTCTTGAAATATATTTTCAATTAATTTCTTCAGATATCTATTTTTTTTCAGTTGAATAACCCATTTTTTGTCTTTTAAAATTATAAATTACTTCAGAAACTTCCACTTAATCCAGTTAATCGATATATCTAGATTTTCAATGCTATAACAGTATATATTTGTCTATTTAAAGATGTATTTTTCTGTATACACATATGTTAAGGCAAATTTTCTTTCCATGTTTTCTATTATTCTTACTCTTGTATATTCAGGACATTTTTCATATATCTTTATAATAAAAATATATTAACCATTTTCCAAAAAAATTGGCATTATAGCTTTCATTGTGTGAAATTTTATGGCATGAGGCCTGAGGCCATTATGATATTGAGTCTTTCTCTATGGAAGCATAATTTAACAAGGTCTGGTAAACTCTAATTCCTATGGATGTTGATTTTTTTCTTGGTCTTTAATATGCAAAGTAATTTACATATTGAGCTAAGATATCTATCAATAATTTTGATAAAGTGCATGAGTTTAAATTCAAACTTACTCCCCTATATTGTTGACATTTATTATGAGTGTTTTTATGATGTAACTTTATCTGCTTAAGAGTCTTTTTTTTTTTTTTTGGTTATGTTTTACAATGTGTATTTCTGCCATGCAACAACATGAATTAGCCTCGTATGTTCCCTGTTTCTTGGACATCTCTCACACACCCTATTTCATCCTATCTGTCTAGGTTTTCACAGAGCACCAGGTTGAGCTTTTTGTGTTACACAGCAACTTCCCACCAACTATGTATTTTATACATAGTAATGTATGTTTCAAGGCTCTTCTCTTAATTTGCCCCACTCTCTTCCTCCCCCTATTGTGTCCACAAGACTGCTCTTTATATCTGCATTTCTATTCCTGTCATGCAAATAAGATAAAGTGTAATATTTTTTCTCAATTACATATATATGCATTAATATACAATATTTGTTTTTTCTCTTTCTGAATTACTGCACTGTGTTCAACAGGCTCTTGGTTCATCCCCCTCAATATAACTGATCCAAGTTCATTCATTTTAATGGCTGAATAAAATTCTACTGTATAGAGGTATCACAAATTCATTATACATTCATCTATTGATGGAAATAAAAATGGTTTTCATGACTTGGTTATTGTAAATAGTGTTGCAATAAGCATCGAGGTACATGTGTGTTTTTCAATATGATATTCTCACTGTATATGTGTAGTAGAGGGGTTGCTAGATCATATGATAATTTTAATTCTAGTGTTTTCAAAGAATCTTGATACTGTTCTCCATAGTGGCTGTATTAATTTGCATTCCCATAAGCAGTACAGGAGGGTTCCCTTTTCTCCACAGTCTCTTTAGCATTTATTGTTTGCATTTTTTTTAAGATGGTTATTTTGACTGATATGTTGTATGAGGTGATACCTCATTGTAGTTTTGTTTTGCATTTCTCTAATATGAGTGATGTTGAGCAATTTTTTCATGTATTTATCAGCCATCTATATGTCTTTGGAGAAATATCTGCTTAGGTCTTTTGCCCATTTTTTGACTGGGTTGCTTGTTTTTCTAATATTGAGCTACAAGTGCTGGTATATATTTTGGAGGTTAATCCTTTGTAAATTGCTTCATACACAATAATTTTTCTCCCATTGTGAGGGTTGTCTTTTCATGTTATTTACAGTTTCCTTTGCTCTAAAAGAGCTTTTAAGTTTAGTTAGGTCTCAATAGTTTATTTTTGCTACTATTCCCATTACTGTAGGGGTGGGTCAAAGAGGATCTTACTGCGATTTATATCAAGGAGTGTTCTGTCTATGTTTTCCTTTAGGAATTTGACAGATTCTGGTCTTATATTTAGGTCTTTAATCCACTTTAGGTTTATTGTGTGTGTTGTGTGTGTGTGTGTGTGTGTGTGTGTGTGTGTTTTGTTAGGAAGTGTTCTAATTTTATCCTTTCACATATAGCTTTCCAGTTTTCCCTATATTTTGAAGAGACTTATCTTTTCTCATTTGATTATTCCTGCCTCCTTGGTCAAAGTCTAGTTGCCAATAGGTGCATGAGTTAAACTCTGGGTTTCTATCTTGTTCCATTGACCTATATTGATGGTTTTGTGCCAGTACCACACTACCTCAAGGACTGTAGCTTTGAAGTATAATCTAAAGTCAGGAAGGTTGACTCCTTTGGCTTTGTTTTACCATCTCAGGTTTGCTTTGGCTATTCAGAGCCTTTTGTGCTTCCATACAAATTGTAACATTTTTGTTCTAGTCCTGTGAAAACTTTGATTAGTAATTTGATAGAAGTTGCATTGAGTCTGTAAATTGCTTTGGGTAGTACAGTCATTTTGACAGTATTGATTCTTCCAGTCCAAGAACATGATATATGTCTCCACTTGTTTCCCCTTTGATTTCTTTCATCAGTGTCTTGTCTACTACACACATATTTTTGTCTCTTTAGGTAAGTTCATTCTTAGTTATTTTACTCTTTTTGTTGCAATGATGAATGGGATTGTTTCCTTAAATTTTATTTCTGATTTTTCATTGTTAGTGTATAGAAATGCAAGGGACTATTGAATATTTATTTTGTATCCTTTGACTTTACTAAATTCATTTATAAGCTTTAGTATTTTTCTCATGATATTTTAGGTATTTCTATGTACAACATCATGTCATCATCAAACAGTGAATTTTACTTCTTTTTGAAACTTGATTATTTTTATTTCTTTTTCTTCTCTGATTGCTATGGCTGAGACTTTCAAAACTATGCTGAATAATAATCGTGAGAGTGAGCACCATTGTCTTATTTCTGACTTTAGAGGAAATGCTTTCAGTTTTTCACCACTGAGAATAATGATTGTTGTAGGTGTGTCATATTTGGTCTTTATTTTGTTGAGATAGGTTCATTTTATGTCATTTTTATGAATAGTTTGTTAAAAAATCATAATGGGTGTTGAATTTTTTGAAAATTTTTATGCATCTATTATCATCTGGGTTTCATTTTTAAATTTGCTAATATGGTGTATCCCATTGATTGATTTGTATGCATTGAAGATTTCTTGCACTCCTGGGATAAACCTTACTTGATCATGGTCTATGATCTTTTTTAATGTGCTGTCAGATTCTGCTAGTATTCTGTTAAGAATTTTAGCATCTGTCTTCATCAGTGATAATGGTCTGTAA
The DNA here is from genome assembly GCF_023699985.2 of Odocoileus virginianus. NCBI lineage: Eukaryota > Metazoa > Chordata > Mammalia > Artiodactyla > Cervidae > Odocoileus > Odocoileus virginianus. Next base: position 55,061,580 of record NC_069692.1, read on the forward strand.
TTTTCTTTTTTCTGATGTCTTTTTATGGTTTTGGTATCAGGGTGATAATGGTCTCATAGAATGAGTTTGGAAGTGTTGCTCCCTCTGCAATTATTTTAGAAGTGTTTGAAAAGGATAGGCATTAGCTCTTCTCTAAGAAGAGCTTTAGAGCTAGCCTTTGATAAAAATTTCCCTTTGAAACCATCTGGCACTAAGCTTTTTTTTTTGGGGGGGTGCATTTTTTTTTATCACAGTTTTGATTTCAGTGTTTATCATTGGCCTAATCGTAATTTCTATTTCTTCCTGATTAAGACTTGGAAGATTTTATTTTCCTAAGAATTTATCCATTTCTTCCAGGTTCTCCATTTAATTGGCAAATCATTTCTTAAAGTATTCTGTTATGATTCTTTATATTTCTGTGTTTTCTGCTGTAACCTCTTTTTTTACATTTCTAATTTTATTGATTTGAGCTGTCTCCCCCCTCCCCTTTTTTTCTTCTTCATAAGTCTGGCTAAAGGTTTGCCAATTTTATCTTCTCAAAGAACCAGCTTTTAGTTTTATTGATGTTTGCTATTGTTTCCTTTCTTTCTTTTTCAGTTATTTCTATTCTGATTTTTATGATTTATTTTCCTCTACTAACTTTGTGGTGTTTGTTCTTCTTTTTCCAGTTGGTTTAGTTATAAGGTTAGCTTAAATATTCCATGGGATTCCCTGGCTCAGACGGTAAAGCATCTGTCTGCAATGCAGGCGACCCAGGTTCAATCCCCGGGTTAGGAAGATCCCCTGGAGAAGGAAATGGCAACCCACTCCAGTACTCTTACCTAGAAAATTCCATGGATGGAGTACCTGGTGGGCTACAGTCCATGGGGTCACAAAGAGTCGGACACAACTGAGTGACTTTTCACTTTCACTAAATATTCCCTGTTTTTCTTGTTTCTTGAGGTAGTATTTTATTACTATCAACTTTCCATTTACAACTGCTTTTCCTTCATCCCATAGATTTTGCATCATTACGTTTTCATTGTCATTTGTTTCTAAGTATTTTTTTTATTTCCTCTTTGACTTCTTCAGTAATCTCTTGGCTACACAGAAGCTTATTTTTTAATATTAGTGTGTTTGTGTTATTTACATTTTTTCCCTGTAATTTATATCTAGTCTCATGGTTTTACAGTCAGAAAAGGTACTTGATACAATTTCAATTATCTCGATTGAAGAATAGAAGTGTATTCTTCTGTATTTGGATGGAATGTTCTGAAGAGATCACTTTGGTTCATCAGATATAATGTGTCATTTAAGGCTTGTGTTTCCTAATTTTTTTTTTTTCCTGTATGTTCTGTCAACTGGAGTAAGTGGGGTGAGATTCTTTCTTATGCCATGTTGAAAATATGGTAGAAAATAAGTTGGGATAAAAATAAAACAGACAGTATATTTTCAATCTTGGACTCATGATCACTCTTGAGTCAATATTCTTGTGGTTTTGTAGTCACCAAGTTGTGTTTGATTCTTTTGCACCCCATGGACTGTAACACACTCAGTTCCTCCATCCTTGGGATTACACAAGCAAGGATACTGGAGGGGACTGTCATTTCCTTCTCCAATTAAATACTAATATATATATATTCCAAAAGAGTTTAGTTAAGATTCATGCTGCTCACTAATGACTCCAAGGAGATCCATAAAGGATTGATGGTTTGGATTACAAGAAGTGTCTCATAAATGTGGGAGCAATGCAAATTGATGGCATTTCTTATCCTCAGATGATAAGCAATACACTGGATGAATTTGTTCAAGTCTTATTTCAAATTTCTTAGGGAAAAAGATTACAGAAACTGAGAGGTAGAAATTTCTATTGTACTGGATATTATGGAACACTCTCAAGTATTCACCATGATGCTGGTGATGAATCATAGTTTCCACATGCTTATCCACTTTAAGCTTTGGTGGTTTCACCATCTACTCAGTTGTTCAGGACAAAATTTCACTATGTGTTGTCCTTAGTTACAATATTTACCACACAGCCCACAGGCATGTCTTTGAACAATGCATCACTACCATCTTTGGAAGCTGACATCTTCCATAGCCTCCTTTATTCTTTGGCCCAATATTGGGACTTATATTTGGATTCCTGCATGATTGTCCTAGAGTTTCTCTCCACCAACAATGGTATATGATCAATGATGCCATTTAGTTTATCAGCACCTTTGCTGCAGTAGCCTGCTAAGCTTTCTCACTATTAATTTAATAAATTCCTTTAACTGACAGGCTATCTCAGGGACCTTACCATTCTAGTCAAAGTAAGCACTATGACTGGCCAAATTTTTCTATACAGAAGTCATTATTACTTCTTCTTCAGTTAATCTTTCATGCAGTAGTTTTCTACTACATATTATGACAGAAGCAGAACATATTACAAGCAGTTGCAATTCATATTTTTTTTTAAATTATCACATAGAAAAAATTCCCTAATGCTTGTTTTAAATTTTTTTATCATTTTTATTTTTTACTGTTTCTCTTCTTTGTCAGTTTTTAGAGACCACAGACTTTTATTTATTTCCCTGTTGTTTTTCTAACATTATTCAAACCATTTTTACCACAACTAGGTAAATAGATATTTCTTTAATTGCTTGTGGTTTTAGGTCTTTTGTTATTAAGTAAGAAATTTCAAAATATAATTCTGAATGTTTAGGATTGTGTAAAATAATGAATTAAAAGTTGCAAAGTTGCAAATTTTCTTTTAAGTTAAAGGATAATTGCTTTGCAGAATTTTGTGATTTTATCTCATGCATCAACAAGAATCAGCTGTAGGTATACCCACGTACCCTCCCTCCTAGACCTCCCTCCTGTCTGCCTCCTCACCCCACCCTTCAGTCTGTCACAGAGCCCCTGTTTGGGTTCCTTGAGTCATATAGCAAATTCCCATTGGCTGTCAGTTTTACACACGGTATTGTAAATTTCTATGTTACTCTGTCCATACATCTCCCCTCCACCCTCCTCTCCTTCCATTTTGTCCATAGGTCTGTTCTCTATGTCTGTTTCTCCACTGTTGCCCTGAAAATAAATTCATCAGTGCCATTTCTTCAGAGTCCATATATATGTATCAGTATATGATATTTATATTTCTCTTTCTGACTTACTTCAGTCTGAGTAATGGGCTCTAGTTTCATCCACCTCATTAGAACAGATTCAAATGTGTTCCTTTTTATGCCTGAGTATTATGCCATTATATATATGTGCCAGAACTTCTTTATCCATTCATCTGTCGATTGACATCTAGGTTGCTTCCATGTTCTAGCTATTAGAGCAGCTATAGAGCTGCAGTGAACATTGGGTACATGTGACTTTTTCAGTTTTGATTTACTCAGTGTATATGCCTAGGAGTGGAATTGCTGGGTCATATGGTGGTTTTATTCCTAGCTTTTTAAGGAGTCTCCATACCATCTTCCATAGTGGCTGTATAGTTTGCATTCCCACCAGCAATGTAGGAGTGTTCCCTTTTCTCCACACTCTCTCCAGCATTAATTGTTTGTAAACTTTTTGATGATGGCCATTCTGACTGGTGTAAAGTGGTATCTCATTGTAGTTTTGATTTGCTTTTCTCTGATGATGAGTGATGTTGAGCATCTTTTCATGTGCTTCTTAGCCATCTGTATGTCTTCTTTGGAGAAATGTCTCTTCAGGTCCCTTTCCCACTTTTTGACTAGGTTGTTTGCTTTTTTGATGCTGAATTGTATAAACTGCTTGTATATTTTGGAAATTAATTCTTTATCAGTTGTTTCCATTGTTATTATTTTCTACCATTCTGAGGATTGTCTTTTCACCTTGTTTGTAGTTTCCTTTGCTGTGCAAAACTTTTAAATTTAATTAGGTCTCACTTGTTTATTTTTGTTTTTATTTCCAAAACTCTAGGAGGTGGGCCATAGAGGATCTTGCTTTGATTTATGTCATTGAGTATTCTGCCTATGTTCTCCCTTAACAATTTAATAGTTTCTGGTCTTACATTGAGGTATTTAATCCATTTTTAGTTTATCCTTGTGTATGGTGTTAGGTAGTGATCTAATTTCATTCTTTTGCACATAGTAGTTCAATTTTCCCAGCACCACGTATTGAAGAGGCTGTCATTGACCCGTTGTATATTCTTGCCTCATTTTTCAAAAATAGGGAACATATAGGTACTTGGGCTTATCTTTTTGTTCTCTATCTTGTCCTATTGGTCTAAATTTCTGTTTTTGTCCCAGTACTATACTGTCTTGATGACTGTAGCTTTGTAGTATAATCTGAAGTCATGAAGGTTGATTCCTCCAGCTCCACTCTTCTTTCTCAAGACTGCTTTGGCTATTTGGGGTCTTTTGTGTTTCCATATGAATTGTGAAAATTTTGTTCTAGTTCTGTTACAAAAGCCATTGGCAATCTGATAGGGATTGCTTTTAATCTGTAGATTGCATTTGATAGTACAGTAATTTTCACAATATTGATTCTTCCCAACCAAGAACATAGAATATCTCTCCATCTGTTTATGTAATCTTTGATTTCTTTCCTCAGTGTCTTATAGTTTTCTGTATATAAGCCCTTTGTTTCCTTAAGTGAGTTTATTCCTAGATATTTTAATGTTTTTGTTGTAATGATAAATGGTATTGATTTCTTAATTGCTCTTTCTGATTTTTCATTGTTAGTATGTAGGAGTGCAAGTGATTTCTGTGTATTGACCTTATTTCTCATGACTGCTGAATTCATTGATTAGCTCTAGCAATTTTCTGATAGTTTCTTTTGGGTTTTCTGTGTATAGCATCATGTCATCTGCAGAGTGAGCTTTACTTCTTTATTTATTGGGATTCCTTTTATTTCTTTTTCTTCTGTAATTTCTGTAGCTAGAACTTCCAAAACTGTCTTGAATAATAGTGGTGAGAGTAGACACCCTTGTCTTGTTCCTAATCTTAGAGGGAAAACTTTTTAGCTTTTCATTACTAAGAATAGTTTTTGCTATGGGCTTTTCATATATAGCCTTTACTATGTTGAGGTAGGTTCCTTCTATGCCTATTTTTGGAAGCATTTTTTATCATAAATAGATGCTGGATTTTGTTGAAGGCTTTTTCTGCATCTATTGAGATGATCATATGGTTTTTATCTTTCAATTTCTTGCTATGGTGTATCACACTGATTGATTTGCAAATATTGAATAATCCTTGCATCCCTGAAATAAACCCGACTTGGTCCTGGTGTATGAGTTTTTAATTGTGTTGGATTCTGTTTGCTAGAATTTTGGGGAGGATTTTTTCATCTATGTTCATTAGTGATATTGGCCTATAATTTTCTTTTTGTGTGTTATATTTTCCTGGTTTTGGTATTAGAGTGATTGTGGTCTCCTAGAATGTACTTGGAAGGGTTCCTTCCTCTGCAATAATTTGGAAGAGTTTAAGAAAAATAGATATTAGCTCTTCTATGAATGATTGATAGAATTCACTTGTGAAGCCATCTGGCCTTGGACTTTTGTTTTGGGGGAGATTTTTTATCACTGTTTCAGTGTTTGTAACTGGATTGTTCATGATTTCTATTTCTACCTGGTTCAGTCTTGGGAGGCTGATCTTTTCTAAGTATCTGTCCATTTCCTCTAGGCTTTCCATTTTATTAACTTATAGTTGGTCATAACATTCTCTTATGATCCTTTGTATTTCTGTGTTGTCTGTTGTAATAATTCCTTTTTCATTTCTATTTTTATTGATTTGATTTTTATCCCTTTTTTCTTGATGAGTTTGACTAGTGGTTTGTCAGTCTTGTTGATCTTCTCAAAGAACAAACTTTTAGTTTTATTAATGTTTGCTATTGTTAGCTTCATTTCTTTTTCATTTACTTCTCTTCTGATTTTTTGTGATCTCCTTCCTTCTGCTGACTTTGGAGACATTTTTCTTTTTTTTCCTTTTCCAACTGCTTTAGATGTAGAGTTAGGCTGTCTATTCAAAGTTTTTCTTGCTTCTTGAGGTATGATTGTATCACTACATATTAGTCCCTGTTAGAATTGCTTTTGCCAAGTCCCATAGGTTTGGGGTAGTCATGTTTTCATTGTCATTTTTTTCTAGGGATCATTTGACTTCCTTTTTAGTTATTTCTTCACAGTCTCTTTGTTATTTAGTAATGTATTGTTGAATCTCCATGAGTTTGTGTCTTTTGCTATTTTTCACCTGTAGTTGATATCTAGTCTCATAGCATTGTGGTCAGATAAGATACTTGATACAATTTCAATTTTCTTAAATTTACTGAAGTTTGATTTGTGGGCCAAGATGTGGTCTATATTGGAGAATGTTTCATGTGCACTTGAGAAGAAAGTGTATTATTTTGCACTTGGATGGAAATTTGAAAATATCACTTAGGTCCATTTGGTTTAATGTTTCATTTAAGGTTTGTGTTTCCTTATTGTTCCTCTGTTTTGATGATCTGTTTATTGATGATGGTGGACTGTTAAAGTCCCCTATTGTTGTATTGTTGTTTATTTCTCCTCTTATTTCTGTTAGTATTTGCCTTATGTATTGAAGTGTTCCTATGTTGTGAGCACCAACATTTACAACTGTTATGTCTTCTTCTTCTTGGATTGATCCCTTGATCATTATGTAGTGTCCTTCTTTGTCTCTTATGATATTCTTTATTTTAAAGTCTATTTTGTCTGAAATAAGGATTCCCAGTTCAGCATTCTTTTGGTTTCCACTAGCATGAAATATCTTTTTCCATCCTTTTACTGTCAGTCTGTATGTGTCTCTACGTCTGAAGTGGGTCTCCTGTAAACAGTATATATATGGGTCTTGTTTTTGTGTCCAGTCAGTTGGTATCTTTTTGTTGATGAATTTAATCCATTTACAGTTAAGGTAATTATTGATACATATGTTCCTAATGATGTTTTCTTTATTTTTTTTGCATTTGTTTTTGTAATTATTTCCTTTCTATTGTGTTTACTGGCTATGTACATCCCTTTAATATTTGTTGCAAGGCTGGTTTGGTGGTGCTGAATTCTATTAATTTCTGCTTGTCTGTAAACCTTTTATTTCTCCATAAAGTTTGAATAAGGTTTTTCTGGGTATAGTAATCATGGTTGCAGTTTTTTTTTTTTTTTTTCTTCTCTTTCAGTTCTTAAAATATATCCTGCCATTACCTTCTGGCCCATAGAGTTTCTGCAGAAAGATCTGCTGTTAATTGTATGGGCTTTCCCTTGTATGTTGCTTGTTGCTTTTCCCTTGATGTTTTTAATATTATTTCTTTGTGGTTAATTTCTGTTAGGTTGATTAATATGTGTCTGGATGTGTTTCTCCTTGGGTTTAACCTGTAGGGGACTTTTTGCACTTCTTGGACTTGATTGACTATTTCCTTTCCCATGTTGGGGAAATTTTCAACTATAATTTCTTCAAAAATTTTCTCAGTGCCCTTCTTTTTTTCTTCTTTATCTGGGATCCCTATAACTCAAATATTGGTGCATTTAATATTGTCCCAAAGGTCTCTGAGGTTTTCCTCAATTTTTTTCATTTCTTTCTCTTTATTCTGTTTTTCAGCAGTTATTTCTACCTTTCTATCCTCCAACTCAGTTATCCATTCCTCTGCCTCAATTATTCTGCTATTGTTTCCTTCTAGTGTATTTTCAATTTCAGTAATTGTGTTATTCATCTCTGTTTGCTTATTCTTTATTTCTTCTATGTCCTTGGTGATTATATTAACTGTATTAAATGCTTCTTGCATTTTCTCCATTCTAATTTCAAGTCTTCAGAGCATCTTTACTATCACTATTCTGAATTCTCTTTCAGGGAAATTATTTATTCGTTTATCTGATCTTATGAGTTTCTACCTTGCTCTTTCATTTGTGTTGTATTTCTCTATTTTTTTTTTTTTCCTAACTTGCTCCACTTGAGGTCTCCTTTTTCCCAGGCTTTAAGGTTGTATTACTTCTTCGTTTCAATTTTTGCCCTTGGAAGGAAAAGTTGGTTAGAAGGTTTGTGATGATTTCTTGTTGGGGATGACTTGTGTATGTATTCAAGCAGGAGGAGATCAAGTAGGTAATTATGGAAATACTGGGACATGTACACACACATTTCCACACATGCAATTATAACCAAAGTGTTCTAAAGAAAAGAATACGGAGATTGACTTGGTGTGCAAGGAAACCAGAGGTGATATCAACCAATTGAAAGCAGAGTCAACTAATGGTTAATCTGGAAATCTGAGCACGAGAAGAGGGCCAACTGGGGAATATAGCATAGAGAGCTCAACAATTAACTTACTGGGTGAAAGAAGAGAGAGTGAAGGAACAAAGGGAGAAGAAAAAAAATGAGAGGGGAAAAAAGAGGAGAAGGAAGGGAAAAGAAAATAGGAAGGGAATGGAGAAGAGAATTAAAAATATAAAAAAGAGAGAAAAGAAAAATTGAAAAGTGAAGATGAATAGAGGTATGTGGAAAAGGTTTATATATATTCAGGTATAGCTACAGCAGGTAAAGATCAGTAGGAAAAGCAGTTGAATATGTATGTGTGTGTGTATATATATATATGTGTATATATATATATATATCCAAAAACCTTATTAAGAAAAAATAAAAGTGTGAGAGAGAGAAAAAAAAACTAACTAAAATGAATTTTTTTTCTTGCTGTTTCTTTTGACAAGAATCACAAAGAGAAAAACTCCACTGCACCACAAAAGGCTAAGGTGGAGGTGGAAATATGTAGGGGGGATAAACCAAATGATTTATAAGAAAAAAAAAAAAAAGAAAAAGAAGTCTTAAAATGAATTTCTTTTATTAGTAAGGAAAACAAGAAAACTCCAAAGCACCACAAAAAGCTAATGTGATTATGGAAATATGCTGGGGAATAAGCAGTGTGATTTACAAGAAGAATCTTAAAATGACTTTTTTTTTTTTTTAATAACAAGTAAAACAAAGAGGAAAACTCCACAGCACAGCAAAATCTAATGTGATGGTGCAAATATCCTGGGGAATACTTGGTGTGCCTTATAAGAGAGAAAGAAAAAAATAAAATAAAAGTTCTTAAGGTTATAGTTCTTGGTTGTGGAGTCTGCCCTTGTGGATGGGGTTGGGTTAGTGCCCTGTGATGTTTGCCTGGTTGGTGGAGCTTGTGCCTGTGTTCTGGTTGATGGAGCTGGATCTCCTCTCTCTGAAGGGCAGGTCAGTGCCCAGTAGTAGGTTTTGAATTGTCAATAGGTTCAGTATGCCTTTGGGCTTGCGTTGTAGCTTTCGTGGTGCTGCTGCTGCTGGTAAATCGCTTCAGTTGTGTCTGACTCTGTGCGACCCCATAGACGGTAGGCCACCAGGCTCCACCGTCCTTGGAGTGGGTTACCATTTCCTTCTCCAATGCATGAAAATGAAAGCTGAAAGTGAAGTCACTCAGTCGTGTCCGACTCTTTGTGACCCCATGGACTGCAGCTTACCAGGCTCCTTCATCCATGGGGTTTTCCAGGCAAGAGGACTGGAGTGGGTTGCCCTTGCGTTCTCCGTTCATGGTGTTAGGTGAGTCTATTTCTGCAGCTGCTTCAAAGTGGTGCTCTCAAGATAACCGCGGTGCCACCAGTCCCCTACTTGTCCCTGGGATCATTGCTGGTGCTTCTGTTTTCCTGTCCCGCCCTGAGCTGCTGGCCCAAACTTGCTAGGTGGGTGCTTGTGTGGATCCTTCTGCATCTCTGCAACTTGTGTGGGCTTCCCTCAGCCCCCTAAGCTCACCGTCTGTATCACAGGGCTGTGTGCCCTTGACTCAGTGTCTGAGGTCTGCCCTCTGTGTTGCGGGCTTGTGTGCACTTGTCTCAGCTTCCTGGACTGGCCTCGGCATCGCAGGCCTAGTGTGGACTTGTTTCTTTGTCGTGGGGCTTACTTTTTTCTTTTTCAGCTGTGCCTGGAGGGTTGTGTGCGCTGCCCAAGTTTGTATGCCTCCCCTCTAATGGCACCCCAGTCCCGCCCTTGCACCCGCTGGGTTTGTCTGCCAGCTACCTGGGCTACCTGGGCCAGCCCTCTGTGCTGCAAGGGTTGGGTGCACTGGCTGGGTTTGTTGGCCCGCACCACTATCGGATCCCGAGCCCGCTGTCTGGGGCCTCAGTCCGTGAGCTGTTATCGGGCTGAGAAGTGCAGCTTTCTCTGTTTACTGCCCTCCAAGTCCCTGTTGTGTCTGATTTCCCAACAGTTTGCAGATCCCCTTTGGGCCCAACTGTGAGGGAGTTTCCCTGTGAGCATGAACTCCTGTTTCAGGGCTCCCTCCCTTGGGGCATGAGCTCCTGCCCAGAAGTTCTCCATCTTTTCCCTTTTTATGTCTCCCTCCTCTTTCCTACCTTATTTCAGGGAGCTTAGCCTGTCCCCCTGGAGGCCTGGGGTCTTCCGCTGTCACCTAGAGGTTGCTTTGTAGGAGTTCTTCCAAATCTTGATGAGTTTTAGGTGTATTTGGGGGGAGGCTGGCTATCTCTCCATCTTACTCCTCCACCATCTTCTCTCTAAAAGTTGCACAATTTTGAATACTATTGAAGATATTCTAATTTTTATCTTCATATTAAGATGCTTAGTTTTTGTATTAATATGACTTAGTGATTTTAGTCCATGCTGTCACTTCAGTCATGTCTGACTCTTTGTGACCCATTGTCTATGGCCTGCCAGGCTCCTCTGTCCATGGAATTCTCCAGGCAGGAATACTGGAGTCGGTAGCCTTTCCCTTCTCCAGGAAAATTCCTGACCCAGGTATTGAACCCAGTTCTCCTGCATTACAGAAAAATTCTTTACCATCTGAGTAATTTTTGTGGTTTTATACAATCATTAGTCAAGTATACATACTTTTAATTGTTGTGATTTTGAGTTTTGGGGGTCTGGCATTTTTACCAAACTAGACTATTATTCTTATGTCATAATGTGACTGACAGAATCATACTTTGAGAAATATCAGTAGTGCCATTTTCTTTTTCACTTGTGTCCTCATTTCAACTAATTTCATTCTACCATTGTTGGTGTTTTCTTGTTTTGTTTTGTGTTTTATTATGATTTTGCTAGTCAGTTTTAAAGGGCAATAAAATCAATTAAGGGAAAATGTTATCAAATCCATAAAATATCCTTAAATAAACTTATTTGGACACACTCAACATTGGAAAACATCACAATATACTGAAATGTGACAAGCAGTATGAGGACGAAAATGGTATCAGGAGACACTGTGCCTGCCCTTCTTTTCCCAAGGTATATAGGCCATAGAATGTGCCATATTTATTCCCTGTAGAGTAAATAAGCACACCTGCATTGATTTGAATATTTTAGGGCATGATTCTTCTTTCTCTTTTATTTAGATAAATACACTTTCGGGGAGGTTCTGATATTGCTTTCTGCATATCAAAATTATTTTCCTGCCCCATTTCAGAATGTTTGAAGACTGACATTTGTTATTATTGCATTCAGCATGCCTCAATAAGCAAGTCAAAGAAAAGGATATAGATTAATTCACTGAAAGATACATGGATACATTCTCAGCTATATTATTCAAATATTATTGCAACAATTATGACAATCACAGCATAAAATAGAATATATCTGTCCTAATAATAGCAGGCCATTAAATCAGTTAAATGTCTCTTGGCTCACTGGTGAGTGGTAAAATTGAAATGCCAAACCAGTTGAGGTGAAGAAAATATGAGGTGTCTTTCTCTTTTTAAGAGTACTTCACATGGAGAAGATGTAAGCAAACTAGAAACACAATATATGGCCTTTCATATTTTATAAAGAATTTGTAATACATGCAAACTTCTTTTCAAAATAAATGTGATTAAGAAGATTTATCTGACAAAAATAGCACTGACATAAAACTACTTTATTTTTTATTCTGATTTACTTTAAAATATTTTCTTTCCATTGTAGCAAAATATAAATGATTGCATAGCTAATTACAAAAAGCTTACTATATGGACTATGGAAAAAATCAAAATCAATTTTATTTAACTCATACGTGAATGGTCTAGTGCTTTTACCTACTTTCTTTCATCCTGAATTTTGCAATGAGGAGTTCATGATCTAAGCCACAGTCAGCTCTTGGTCTTGTTTTTGTTGGCTGTATAGACGTTCTCTATATAGGCAAAGCAGAAAAGGAAAGATACATTCATCTGAATGCAGAATTCCTAAGAATAGCAAGGAGATATAAAAAATCCTTCCTAAGTCATCAATGCAAAAAAATAGAGGAAAACAATAGAACGGGGACCACTAGAGATCTCTTCAAGAAAATTAGAGATACCAAGGGAACATTTCATGCAAAGATGGGCACAATAGAAGACATAAATGATATGGACCTAAAAGAAGAAGAATATATTAAGAGGTGGCAAGAATATACAGAAGAACTATACAAAAAATATCTTAATGACCTGACAACCACAATGATATGATCACTAACTAATGATGATATAATACTACAGCCAGACATCCTGAAGTGCAAAGTCAAGTGGACCTAAGGAGGCATCACTATGAACAAAGCTAGTGGAGGTGATGGAATTCGAGCTTAGCTATTTCAGATCCTAAAAACATGATGCTGTAAAAGTGCTGCACTAAATATGCCAGCAAATTTGGAAAACTTAACAATGGACACAGGACTGGAAAAGATCAATTTTCATTGCAGTCCCTAAGAATGGTCAAGATACTGCACAGTTACACTCATTTCAGATGCTAGCAAAGTAATGCTCAAAATTCTCCAAGCCAGACCTCAACAGTACATGAACTTAGAACTTGCATTCAAGCTGGATATTTTTTTTCATTTATTTTTATTAGTTGGAGGCTAATTACTTTTAGAAAAGATAGAACCACAGATCAAATTGCCAACATCTAATGGATCATAGAAAAAGCAAGAGAATTCCAGAGAAAACATCTACTTATGCTTCATTGACTACACTAAAGCCTTTGACTGTGTGGGTCAAAACAAACTGTGGAAAATTCTTCAAGAGATAGGAATACCAGACTGCCTTCCCTGCCTCCTGAGAAATCTGTATGTAGGTCAAGAAACAACAATTAGAACAAGACATGGAACAACAGACTGGTTCTAAATTGGGAAAGGAGTACTTTAAGGTTGTGTATTGTCACCCTGTTTATTTAACTTCTATGTAGAGTGTATCATACAAAATACCAGGCTGGATGAATCACAAGCTGGAATCAAGATTACCAGGAAAACAACAATGACCTGAAATATACAGATGACACCACCTTAAAGGCAGAAAGTGAAGAAAAGTTAAAGAGCCTCTTGATGAAAGTGAAAGAGGAGAGTGAAAAAGCTGGCTTAAAATCGACATTAAAAAAACCAAGATCATGCCATCCAGTCCCATCACTTCATGACAAATAGATGGGAAAACAATGAAAATTTTGAAAGACTTTTTTTCTTGGGCTCCAAAATTGCTTCAGATGACTATAGCCATGAAATTAAAAGATATTTGCTCCTTAGAAGCAAAACTATGACTAACCTGGACAGCATATTATAAAGTAGAGACATTACTTTGTTGGCAAATGTCCATCTAGTCGAAGCTATATTTTTGTTTTTTTTTTTCTAGTAGTCATGCATGGATGTGAGGGTTGTATCATAAAGAAAGCTGAGCGATGAAGAATTGATGCTGTTGAATTGTGGTTTGGAGAAGACTCTTGGAGAGTCTCTTGGGCAACAAGGAGATCAAACTAGTTAATCCTAAAGGAAATCAGTCCTGAATATTCATTGGAAGGACAATGCTGAAACTTAGGCCCCAATACTCTGACCACCTGATGCAAATAACTGACTCATTGGAGAAGACTCTGATGCTGGGAAGGATTGAGGGCAGGAGGAGATGACAGAGGATGAGATGTTTGGATGGCATCACCAACTCAATGGACATGAGTTTGAGCAAGCTCTGGGAGTTTGTGATGGATGGGGAAGCCTGGTGCTCTGCAGCCTGTGAGCTCACAAATAGTCACACACAACTGAGCAACTTAGTGACAGAACTGAACTGATGGACAAAAATAACTATAGTTTTCCACTTGTTACAATGTATTATCTGTAATATCCCGTTAGCAACAATGACAAAAATAGTATATGTGCAAGGAAACAGAATAAACAGGGAAAAACAGTCAACAGAAACTGACTCTGAGGAGGCCTGGAAACTTGGAAAAATTTCTGCTGATACCCACAAAACCCACATATGGTTAGTTTTCATATCGGACATACACAGAAGATCCCAAAATCTGTGGTGACAGAAAGCTAGTCACAGTGCTAAGATCTGAAGTGGGAACATGGGGATGAATGCTAGTAGTTTCTGTTGTGATAGCAAACTGTTCTAAAATTAGATCTGTAGTGACTTGCACACACCTCTCAATATACAAAAAAATGCCCAATTAAATATTTTTAAATTATGCATTAGTGTTATATGAATTATATAGCTCAATAAGAATTTAAAACTATGCATAGTGATTTTTAATATAAGGTTATTTTTTTATATTAGAATGGGGCCATTGTACTGAAAATCCACTTAACATTTATTTTGATATTATCTGTAGGAAATATGCAACTAATACATAGTTTTCTTTAATTTACTTTATATCTGATCCCATATCTTTGCTATTTCAACCGCTTCTTTTTGGAGGGCTTCCAGGTGGTAGTAGTGGTAAAGAACCTACCTGCCAATGAAGGAAATGTTCAGTCCCTGGGTTGGGAAGATTCCTGGAGGAAGGCAAGGCAACCCACTCCAGTATTGTTGCCTGGAGAATCTCATGGAGTGAGGGGCCTGGCAGGCTCTAGTTCAAATAATCCGATAGGACTGAAGCAACTTTGCATGCACACATGCACATGCTTCTTTTGAACAAAGGGTATTAGAGAACCAGCAATCAATATTCCCTAGAAGTAATCCCTAAAATACAAGATGACACCTGAGTTACTCTCCCTTGATCCAAGCAAGCAAAGACAAAACTTTAAGGAATATTTTCCATGTCAAAGGAAAGAATCAAGTATAGAACCATAAGTAAGAAACAATAGAACAAGAGAGTAATTCTAGGATTACTTTAGTTGATCAGTAGAAATACAATATAGTACAGATGGAAATTCCTGAATAGCAGGATTATGTTAAAAACTAGACCAAAGGAAAACAGAAAATTAAGTGATTTTTAGTTAAAAAGCAGTGAGATCTAGATCAGATTATGAGTTTTGAAAGATACTGAATTTTTGAAACATTTATCAGTTCAGTATCTCAGTTGTGCCTGACTCTTTGCAACCCCATGGACTGCAGTGTGCCAAGCTTCGCTGTCCATCACAAACTCACAGAGCTTGCTCAAACTAATGCCCATAGAATCGTGATGCTATCCAACCATCTCATCTTCTCCTGTCCCCTTCTCCTCCTGCATTCAATCTTTCCCAGCATCAGGGTCTTTTATAATGTTTATAAATTTCCATTTGCTATGGACTTTTACTGCCTGTGGCCAGCCAGACTCCTCTGTTCATGGAATTCTTCAGGCAAGAATATTGGAGTGCTTTGCCAAGCCCCCCTCCAGGGATCTTCCTGACCCGAGGATAGAATCCACATCTTTTATTTCTCCTGCATTGGCAGGTGGGTTCTTTACCACTAGTGCCACCTTGGAAGTCTTTAACACACATGTACCCTCTCATCCCCTGGAGAAGGAAATGGCAACCCACTCCAGTACTCTTGACTGAAAAATCCCATGGATGGGGGAGCCTGGTAAGCTACAGTCCATGGGGTTTCAAAGATCCAGACACAACTGAGCGACTTCACTTTCACTTGCCCTCTCATCCAGATTAAGACTAGAGCATAGCATCTACTAAGCACTAAGTGTATGTGTGCTAGTTGCTCAGTCGTGTCCAACTCTTTGTGGCCCCATGGACTGTAGCTCATCAGTCTTCTCTATCCATGGAATTTTCCAGGCAAGAATACTGGAATGGATTGATATTTCCTTCTCCAGGGGATCTTCCCAACCCAGGTCTCCAGCATGTCAAACAGATTATTTACTATCTGAGACACCAGGGAAGCCAGGGGCATGATGGGAAATAAAGCTGAGAATGTAAAACAATAGTAACTCAGTCATACATGTAATCTGCATGAAGGAAGAAGACTGGTAAGGGATACTTGCCCGTAGGAAACAGCCACATTAATTCAAATAATTACATGAAGGTATGTATTTCATAATTTTGATTTTAATAACTTCCCTTTACAATGTAATTAAATAACACAGAGTTCATCAATAAGGAATAGATAATGTGTAGATAAGAAATCACAATGTTTTTATGTAACACTAAATTTCAAAATTCTAAAATACAATTAAAAAAGCAATCATTTTCTCTAATTTAATGTGAAATCTAGTAAATAATTGTCCTCATAATTTAAAAGTCAATAATTATTTATTTGAGGGAAATATCTCTTTATATACTTATTTAGTTTTAAGTGATTTAGGAAACTACTATTGGGAAAGCCTGTTAGAAAAGTTTTAAGAAAATACAATTATAATAATCTATGTTATCCTTAGTTTTTCTTTTTCAACCCATTGTAATGTTGAGCTAAATGAAACAAATAGATTTCCCATTGTTTTCCCAGCAAAAGTAGGTTTATTTAGGATCAGCAAATAATCACAATTCAGAGTCTTCAAGAATGGTGACAACAATTCAGGTCGCCAGCAGAAATGAAGAGAAGTCTTTAATAGAGAGGACAGGGGCATTGAGAGAGCTAAACAAGAGTCCAAGGCTTTTCATTGGCTTAGATGTCACCATTTCTTATTAGATGAGTTCTTGCCAGGAAACAAGAAGGAGTCTCTTTCCTTCCTGTTGGGCTCTGCTATCTTAGTCAGACATGACAGCTCCCTTTTCTGGTCTCCTTACATTATTTTAAGTGAGGTTTCTTTCTGCTTATTAAATCTGTTCAATAGCAGTGGTTTGCTATTCTATAAATCTTCCATGAATTTTTATCAAGAATATTCACATAATACTTTACTTTTATTTTCATTATGTCTTGTAAGTGACCTCAGAGTACCCTGGTAGCTCAGCTGGTAATGAATCTACCTGCAATGGAGACCCCAGTTCAATTCCTGTGTCTGGAAGATCTGCTGGAGAAGGGATAGCCTACTAACTCCAGTATGCTTGGGCTTCCCTGGTGGCTTAGCTGGTAAAGAATCTGCCTGCAATCCTTGAGACCTGGATTCGAACCCCGAGTTTGGAAGATCTCCTGGAGAATGGAACAGCTACCCATTCCAGTATTCTGGCCTGGAGAATTCCATGACTGTATAGTCCATGAGGGCACACAGAGTTGAACACAACTGAACGACTATCACTGTCAGAGTACCTGCATTTCGGCACACCTGTTCTTCTCAATTATTATGCCATAACGTAAACATTTCCTATTCATGTGTTTGTAATTAATTTGCATGAAATTGTATAAAAATAAATTTTGTAATCAATATGTGGTTGGTCACCTTATAAAAAACAATGAAATTGAGTCAGTCAAAGTGATGTGGATGGACTTGAGTCTGTCATACAAAATGAAATAAGTCAGAAAGAAAAATAAATATTGGAATAAAAAATATATATACACACACACACATAAGGAATCTAGAAAAATGGTACTAATGAACCTACTTGCAGGGAAGGATAGAGGCACAGATGTAAAGGATGGATTTTTAGACATAGCAGAAGAGAGAGTGGGCATGAATTGAGACAATAACATATATATACACTTCCAGGTGTAAAATAGCTAACTAGTGGGAAGATGCTGTATAGGACAGGGAGCTCAGCTCAGTGCTCTGCGATGACCTGAAGGGATAGGGTTGGAGAGAGAAGAGGGAGGGTCAAGAAAGAGGGAATATACGTATATGTATGGCTGATTCACAGTGTTTTATAGCAGAAACTAATGCAACACTGTAAGGCAATGATATTCCAATAAAAAATATGTGATTACTTTTGCCTGTTGCCCATATGTCACACTTAAAGCTGAAGATATATTGGGGGCTTTTGACTACATTATTTTTGGGGCAGATTTCAAAACTAACAAAATCAGTATTCATTATTCAGTTCAGTTCAGTTCAGTCGCTCAGTCGTGTCCGACTCTTTGTGACCCCGTGAATCGCAGCATGCCAGTCCTCCTTGTCTATCACCAACTCCCAGAGTACACTCAGACTCATGCCCATTGAGTCGGTGATGCCCTCCAGCCATCTCATCCTCTGCCATCCCCTTCTCCTCCTGCCCCCCAATCTCTCCCAGCATCAGGGTCTTTTCCAATGAGTCAACTCTTCGCATGAAGTGGCCAAAGTATTGGAGTTTCAGCTTCAGCATCAGTACATCCAGTGAACACCCAGGACTGATGTCCTTTAGGATGGACTTGTTGGATCTCCTTGCAGTCCAAGGGACTCTCAAGAGTCTTCTCCAACACCACAGTTCAAAAGCATCAATTTTTCGGTGCTCAGCTTTCTTCACAGTCCAACTCTTACACCCATACATGAACACTGGAAAAACCATAGCCTTGACCAAATGGACTTTGTTGTCAAAGTAATGTCTCTTTTTTAATATGCTATCTAGGTTGGTCATAACTTTCCTTCCAAGGAGTAAGTGTCTTTTATTTTCATTGCTGCAGTCACCATCTGCAGTGATTTTGGAGCCCCCAAAAATAAAGTCTGACACTGTTTCCACCGTCTCCCCATCTATTTCCCATGAAGTGATGGGACCAGATGCCATGAACTTAGTTTTCTGAATGTTAAGATTTAAGCCAACTTTTTCACTCTCCTCTCTCACTTTCATCAAGAGGCTTTTCAGTTCCTCTTCACTCTCTGTCATAAGGGTGGTGTCATCTGCATATCTGAGGTTATTGATATTTCTCCCAGCAATCTTTATTCCAGCTTGTGCTTCTTCCAGCCCAGCATTTCTCATGATGTACTCTGCATATAAGTTAAATAAGCAAGGTGACAATATACAGCCTTGATGTACTCCCTTTCCTGTTTGGAACCAGTCTGTTGTTCCATGTCCAGTTCTAACTATTGCTTCCTGACCTGCATACAGGTTTCTCAAGAGGCAGGTGAGGTGGTCTGATATTTCCACCTCTTTCAGAGTTGTCCACAGTTTATTGTGATCCATACAGTCAAAGGCTTTGGCATAGTCAATAAAGCAGCAATAGATGTTTTTCTGGAACTCTCTTGCTTTTTTGATGATCCAGCAGATATTGGCAATTTGATCTCTGGTTCCTCTGCCTTTTCTAAAACCAGCTTGAACATCTGGAAATTTTCATTTCACGTATTGCTGAAGCCTGGCTTTGAGAATTTTGAGCATTACTTTACTAGTGTGTGAGATGAGTGCAATTGTGCAGTAGTTTGAGCATTCTTTGGCATTGCCTTTCTTAGGGATTGGACGAATCTCTTCCAGTCCTGTGGCTACTGCTGAGTTTTCCGAATTTGCTGGCATATTGAGTGCAGCACTTTCCCAGCATCATCTTTCAGGATTTGAAATAACTCCACTGGAATTCTATCACATCCACTAGCTTTGTTCATAGTAATGCTTTCTAAGGCCCACTTGACTTCACATTCCAGGATGTCTGGCTCTAGGTGAGTGATAACAACATTGTGATTTTCTGGCTCATGAAGATCTTTTTTATACAGTTCTCTGCATTATTGCCACCTCTTCTTCATACCTTCTGCTTCTGTTAGGTCCATACCACTTCTGGCCTTTGTTGAACCCATCTTTGCATGAAATGTTCCCTTGTTATCTTTCATTTTCTTGAAGAGATCTCTAGTCTTTCCCATTCTGTTGTTTTCCTCTATTTCTTTGCATTGATCTCTGAGGAAGGCTTTCTTATCTCTCCTGGATATTCTTTGGAACTCTGTATTCAAATGGGAACATCTTTCCTTTTCTCCTTTGCTTTTTGCTTCTCTTCTTTTCACAGCTATTTGTAAGCCCTCCTCAGACAATCATTTTGCCTTTTTGTATTTCTTTTCCATAGGGGTGGTCTTGATCCCTCTCTCCTGTAAAATGTCATGAACCTCTGTGCATAGTTCATCAGGCTCTCTGTCCATAGATCTAGACCCTTAAATATATTTCTCACTTCCACTGTATAGTCATAAGGGATTTGATTTAGGTCATACCTGAATGGTCTAGTAGTTTTCCCTACTTTCTTCAGTTTAAGTCTGAATTTGGCAAAAAGGAGTTCATGATCTGAGCCACAGTCAGCTCTTGGTCTTGTTTTTGCTGGCTGTATAGAGCTTCTCAATCTTTGGCTGCAAAGAATATAATCAATCTGATTTCGGTGTTGATCATCTGTGTGGGGCTTCTGGGGCTGGCAGGCGGCCCGGACCTGGGTTTCAGTTTCCCCTGAAATGGTGGGATTCCCTACCCCCATCAGGTAACCTGGAGCCAGCCAATCAACATGCGCCTAGCAAGAAAAAGGGAACCTATCAGGGGAAAGCTGAAAAGCCCGTGAACGCCCAAGTTTGAAAAAAGCCCGTGAAGGTTTGGGCCAATAAGATTCCTTTGCAAACATGTAACCAATTCGTTTAAGCTAGCTACCAACTGCTTATGCAAACCTTATAAATTGGGTAACAGCTTGAGCTCAGCGCTCTCTGACCCCATACCACTGCGTTGGACGTGCGGCGGGAGCCCTGACTCGAGTCAGCAATAAACTTCCCTTTTTTTGCAAGTTGCATTGTTTTGGAAGCCTTCTCTCTTCCTGCTCGGGGATTCGGACATCGGGCATAACAATCTGGTGATGTCCATATGTAGACTCTTCTCTTGTGTTGTTGGAAGAGGGTGTTTGCTATGGCCAGTGCGTTCTTTTTGCAAAACTCTATTAGCCTTTGCCCTGCTTCATTCTGTACTGCAAGGCCAAATTTGCCTATTACTCCAGGTGTTTCTTGACTTCCTCCTTTTGCGTTCCAGTCCCCTATAATGAAAAGGACATCTTTTTTGGGTGTTAGTTCTAAAAGGTCTTGTAGGTCTTCACAGAACCGTTCAACTTCAGCTTCTTCAGCGTTACTGGTTGGCGCATAGGCTTGTATTACGTGATATTGAATGGTTTGCCTTGGATACGAACAGAGATCATTCTGTCGTTTTTGAGACTGCATCCAAGTACTGCATTTCGGACTCTTTTGTTGACTATGATGGCTACTCCATTTCTTCTAAGGGATTCCTGCCCACAGTAGTAGATGTAATGGTTATCTGAGTTAAATTCGCCCATTCAAGTCCATTTTAGTTCGCTGATTCCTAAAATGTCGACATTCACTCTTGCCATCTCCTGTTTGACCACTTCCAATTTGCCTTGATTCATGGACCTAACATTCCAGGTTCCTATGTGATATTGCTCTTTACAGCATCGGACCTTGCTTCTATCACCAGTCACATCCACAACTGGGTATTGTTTTTGCTTTGGCTCCATCCCTTCATTCTTTCTGGAGTGATTTCTCCACTGATCTCCAGTAGCATATTGGGCACCTACCAACCTGGGGAGTTCCTCTTTCAGTATCCTATCATTCTGCCTTCTCATACTATTCATGGGGTTCTCAAGGCAAGAATACTGAAGTGGGTTGCCATTCCCTTCTCCAGTGAACCACATTCTGTCAGACCTCTCCACCATGACCCGACCATCTTGGGTGGCCCCACGCGGCATGTCTTAGTTTCATTGAGTTGGACATGACTGTGGTCCTGTGATCAGATTGGCTAGTTTTCTGTGGTTATGGCTTTAGTGTGTCTGCCCTCTGATGCCCTCTCACAACATCTACCATCTTACTTGGGTTTCTCTTACCTCGGACGCAGGGTATCTCTTCACAGCTGCTCCAGCAAAGCACAGCTGCTCCTCCTTACCTTGGAGGAGGGGTATTTTCTCATGGCCACCCCTCCTGACCTTGAACATAGAGTAGCTCCTCTCAGTCTTCCTGCACCAAGCAACAGCCGCTCCTTGGAGGTGGGGTTGCTCCTTTCAGCCACCGCCCCTGCCCTCAGGCGTGTGGTAGCTCTTGTCATCCGCCGCCCCTGACCCCGGAGGTGGGGTAGCTCCTCTCGGCCGCAGCCCCTGACCTCAGACGTGTGGAAGCTCCTCTTGGCCGCTGCTCCTGCGCTGTCGCAGCCTGGCACTCTCGGTTGCCATCCCTGACTTTGGGCGAGGGGTAGCTCCTCAAGGCCACGATTCATTTATTATGCTACCTATAATGACAAAAGTATGAATTATTATTTTAAATACATTCGTGCACATTATTTCTATTCCTTCTCTCTCTCTCATATACACATGCACATACACAAAGAGGAATTGACCTCTACTTTACAATTGGAAAATTATGAACAAAAGGATCTAAGAGCAAAATCAAACCAAATCCAACAATTCAGATACTAAAATTTGATGTGTTTTCAGAAAAATCATGGTGATGCTTTGAATTATTTCTTCTGTCAAGGGACATAGCAAAATGTCAATATAAAATGGATAAAAATTACTTTCATTATTATTGATTAGTGCGTAGCCTGTGCCTATTCTGAAAACTATAACTATAGTACAATACTGTAATATTATTGCATAAAATAATATTAAATTATAATATTTTAGAGGATTATACTGTTCTCCTGGTAATAATATTTATATTATTCTGAGTATAGAAACTGTACAGAAATTAATTTTAAAAATTAAAAATAGCAAAAGTTTTTTTTGTAAATTTTTTTTTTTAAAGACAGTCACACTGTCAGTCTTAAAAGTTATGGGAATTTCAGCTATTAGCAACATACATAAAATAAATGTTGGTATAAAAGAATATATTTATTTTCTACAAGTTTCTAAATATGTAGAAAATAAAGTCTATGTTATACTATACCATGAATTAATCTTGAAAATTCAGGAAGAACTGAATCTCCATGGTTTCACTTGAGTCTTTTTATGATCATTGTATATTTCAGTTCTTTTTACCATCTTAATCTGCCATTTTGTGACTCTTGCCAAAATGGATCTTAACTTGCTATATCTAGTTACACACAGTAGTTTATCTTTTCATCAAATATTGTATATTATGCCCATTTCCCATACTTATATATCATTCCATGTATAATTACTAATTAAGAAAATGAAGAATTTGTATGACACTACTCTAGTGTTAACTATGGGTCTTTAATAGAAGATTTTGTTCATTGTTTATGGACATTTTATAAATATTGCCTCATTTAAACTCCATAATCTTAGATGAACATACCATTATTATCATGATCATACAGATAGGAATGTTTCAAAAGGCAGAGCACAAATCTTTATTCAGCATCATATAATTACACAAATGTGGTATACAGTGCTACCATATTCCTCCTTTTAAATTTTTTCCTGCTAAAATGTCTCAATTTTCTTCTTTGTTAAGTAACACAAATGCGACTCCTTTTAGGCACTTAAAACTAGTATAAAGAATCTAGTAAGAAACTGCTTTCAATTATAATTATATAAACCTATACTATTCTAGCTTCTATGGGACATCTCAAAATGTAGTGGTATTTTTCACACTTATATTTTGAAATTTCACGTAGTTCCATAAGAATGCATGACAAGAGACTTTCTCAGAAATTTTTGTGCATTAGTTGTATCTGGTTAGCTGCCAAAAGTAAAGTAAACAAAGTGTAAAACTACTTACCACAAAGTCCAGTTTTTCTTTTTTTCTCAGAAAGGAATCTTCAGACTCTTTGGAAACTATTGGCATATAGTCCAGGCTTAACTAGTTCTGTATTATGTCTTTTATATTTAAGTGTTTTATTTTATATCTAGTATAAATAATGAAAATGTGTTTGAGTGTACTTGAGGGAGATTGAGATTGAAAAAGAATAAACATAACTAAATCTTCAGTATGCTTACCTTATACCAAGTTTACCCAGTTTTAATACATTCATTTGAATTTGTGTTTGTGACTACTTATTTTAGCAGAAAACTGACTATATTAATTGTACCATCTATAAGAAATGCAAGCCTATGATATGCATGCCAAGTTTTATACTTGTACATTTTAAATAACATCATAGAAATTTTTGCAAAATTATGAAAATTTAAAGCAGCAGTTGGCGTCTTTAAGAATTTTCCTTTTAAGCCATTTTTAATCTACTAAAGAAATAATGACATAGCCTAAACTAACAAATTTAAACAATATTTATTATAAATACTATGCTATGTTTTTGTTTTATTTACTTAGATGATGTACACGTATTTAAAATACTAACAAGCAAACTTTTACTAAATTATCTATAACATAAATTAATCAGAATCACACAATATCTCCATCTTAAAATATTAAATTTTAAACTCTGAATATTAGAGACTTCTCTGAAGTGACAAAATTGTCATAAAAAGCTGGACTGAAACCCAAATCTTCTAATTCAAAATTCAATATCTGACTAGTACTATCAACTTGCACTTCTTAGCATTATTAATTACATAAAAATAGTGCATGAAATAATAGTAGAAAAATTGCCAAAGTTTCATGATAAACACTTTTCTTACAACTTCTTCCCATAGTGTCTTATGCAGTTTAACCATGTATTTTCATTGCATATTTATGCATTCCACTCTTCAGAGTGTCTTTATATTCCATTTATTTCAGTGTACTTCCAGCAGATTAAATGTGGCTCAGTCATAGGACAACTGTGGATGACAACCTCGCTCTATATTTCAGAGAAAGTTGAACAATGTAAATCAGTTATACTGGTTTCCATGTTAAAGAATGAAACCTTGTCATCCTCTGTGATAACCATGCCAAAATTCCTCACGAAAATTTTATTTTTTTATTTTTATATTTTTTGGTTCTTTATTTCTTTAAAAGTCTATGTTTTACTTTTTTTTTCCTTTTTTTTTTATTAGTTGGAGGCTAATTACTTTACAATATTTAGTGGGTTTTGCGGTACATTGATATGAATCAGTCATGGATTTACATGTATTCCCCATCCCGATCCTCCCTCCCACCTCCCTCCCCACCCGATCCCTCTGGGCCTTCCCAGTGCACCAGCCCTGAGCACTTGTCTCATGCATCCAACCCGGGCTGGTGATTTGTTTCACCCTTGATAATATATATATTTTGATGCTGTTCTCTCAAAATATCCCACCCTCGCCTTCTCCCACAGAGTCCAAAAGTCTGTTCTGTACATCTGTGTCTCTTTTTCTGTTTTGCATATAGGGTTATCGTTACCATCTTTCTAAATGCCATATATATGTGTTAGTATACTGTATTGGTCTTTATCTTTCTGGCTTACTTCACTCTGTATAATGGGCTCCAGTTTCATCCATCTCATTAGAACTGATTCAAATGAATTCTTTTTAATGGCTGAGTAATAGTCCATGGTGTATATGTACCACAGCTTCCTTATCCATTCGTCTGCTGATGGGCATCTAGGTTGCTTCCATTTCCTGGCTATTATAAACAGTGCTGTGATGAACATTGGGGTGCACGTGTCTCTTTCAGATCTGGTTTCCTTGGTGTGTA
This sequence comes from Odocoileus virginianus, assembly GCF_023699985.2. Taxonomy (NCBI): domain Eukaryota; kingdom Metazoa; phylum Chordata; class Mammalia; order Artiodactyla; family Cervidae; genus Odocoileus; species Odocoileus virginianus. Next base: position 55,086,959 of record NC_069692.1, read on the forward strand.
TGCCCGGAAGTGGGATTGCTGGGTCATATGGCAGTTCTATTTCCAGTTTTTAAAGGAATCTGCACACTGTTCTCCATAGTGGTTGTACTAGTTTGCATTCCCACTAACAGTGTAAGAGGGTTCCCTTTTCCCCACACTCTCACCAGCCTTTATTGCTTGTAGACTTTTGGATAGCAGCCATCCTGACTGGTGTGGAATGGTACCTCATTGTGGTTTTGATTTGCATTTCTCTGATAACGAGTGATGTTGAGCACCTTTTCATGTGTTTGTTAGCCATCTGTATGTCTTCTTTGGAGAAATGCCTATTTAGTTCTTTGGCCCATTTTTTAATTGGGTCATTTATTTTTCTGGAATTGAGCTGCAGGAGTTGCTTGTATATTTTTGAGATTAATCCTTTGTCTGTTGCTTCGTTTGCTATTATTTTCTCCCAATCAGAGGGCTGTCTTTTCACCTTCCTTATAGTTTCCTATGTTGTGCAAAAGCTTTTAAGTTTAATTATGTCCCATTTGTTTATTTTTGCTTTTATTTCCAATATCTGGGAGGTGGGTCATAGAGGATCCTTCTGTGATTTATGTTGGAGAGTATTTTGCCTGTGTTCTCCTCTAGGAGTTTTATAGTTTCTGGTCTTACATTTAGAAATTTAATCCATTTTGAGTTTATTTTTTGTCTATCATGTTAGAGAGTGTTCTAGTTTTGTTCTTTTACAAGTGGTTTACCAGTTTTCCCAGCACCACTTGTTAAAGAGGTTGTCTTTTTTCCATTGTATATTCTTGCCTCCTTTGTCAATGATAAGGTATCCATACGTTCATGGATTTATCTCTGGGCTTTGTGTTTTGTTCCATTGATCTATATTTCTGTCTTTGTGCCAGTACCATACTCTCTTGATGACTGTGTCTTTGTAGTAGAGCCTGAAGTGAGGCAGGTGGATTCCTCCAGTTCCATTCTTCTTTCTTCAGATTACTTTGGCTATTCAAGGTTTTTTGTATTTCTGTACAAATTGTGAAATTATTTCTTCTAGTTCTGTGAAAAATACCGTTGGTAACTTGATAGGGGTTGCATTTAATCTATAGATTGCTTTGGGTAGTATAGTCATTTTGACAATATTGATTCTTCCAATCCATGAACACGGTATATTTCTCCATCTGTTTGTGTCCTCTTTGATTTCTTTCATTATTGTTTTATAGTTTTCTATGTATAGATATTTTGTTTCTTTAGGTAGATACTCTAACTATTTTATTATTTTTGTTGAAATGGTGAATGGTATCATTTCCTTAATTTCTCTTTCTGTTTTCTCATTGTTAGTTTATAGGAATGCAAGGGATGTCTGTGTGTTAATTTTATATCCTGTAACTTTACTATATTCGTTGATTAGCTCTAATAGGAGATAGGGAATATACCTGAAAAAGAATTTAGAATAATGATAATAGAAATGATCTAAAATCTTGAAAACCAAATGGAGTTACAGATAAATAGCCTGGAGACAAAGATTCAGAAGATGCAAGAAATGTTTAATAAGGACTTAGAAGAAATAAAAAAGAGTCAATTAAAAATGAATAATGCAATAAATGAGATAAAAAACACTCTGTAGGGAACCAACAGTAGAATAATGGAGACAGATGATAGGATAAGTGAGGTAGAAGATAAAATGGTGGAAATACATGAAGCAGAGAGGAAAAAAGAAGAAATAATAAAAAGAAATGAGGACAACCTCAGGGACCTCTGTGACAATGTGAAACACCCCAACATTAGAATCATAGGAGTCCCAGAAGAAGGAAACAAAAAGAAAGGCCATGAGAAAATATTCGAGGAGATAATAGCTGAAAACTTCCCCAAAATGGGGAAGGAAATAGTTACACAGGTCCAAGAAACCCAGAGAATCCCAAATAGAATAAACCCAAGGCGAAACACCCCAAGACATATTTTAGTCAAATTAACAAAGAACAAACACAAAGAACAAATATTAAAAGCAGCAAGGGAGAAACAACAAATAGCACACAAAGGGATTCCCATAAGGATAACAGCTGATCTATCAATAGAAACTCTTCAGGACAGAAGGGAATGGCAGGACATACTTAAAGTAATGAAAGAGAATAACCTACAGTCTAGATTACTGTAGCCAGCAAGGATCTCATTCAGATATGAAGGAGAATTCAAAAGCTTTACAGACAAACAAAAGCTGAGAAAATTCAGCACCACCAAATCAGCTCTTCAACAAATGCTAAAGTATCTTCTCTAGACAGGAAACACAGAAAGGTTATATAAACCTGAACCCAAAACAACAAAGTAAATGGCAATGGGACCATACCTATCAATAATTACCTTAAATGTAAATGGGTTGAATGCCCCAACCAAAAGACAAAGACTGGCTGAATAGATACAAAAACAAGACCCCTATATATGCTGTCAACAAGAGACCCACCTCAAAACAAGGGACACATACAGACTGAAAGTGAAGGGCTGCAAAAAAATACTTCACACAAACAAGCAGGAGCTGCAAAACTCATATCAGATAAAATAGACTTCAAAACAAAGGCTGTGAAAAGAGACAAAGAAAGCCTCACCATTACTTTAAAGCAGAATTTGTTCAAATGCATATGCAGAATATTTTTTTGCAATGCCAGCTGATGCTTCTTAGTTTCTATGACAGTTTGAGTTCTATAAAGATGGGGTTTTAAGCACCTTAAAATATTTTCCCCACCCTTAACATTTGTTGTAGCCATACTGAACTATTTTGATTTTAAAATTTTTATTGAGTATAGTTGATTTGCAAAGTCATTTTAGCTTCAGGTGTACTATACGGTAATTCAGTTATACATATATATGAGTATGTCCTCAGTCATGTCCATCTCTTTGTGATTCCACGGACTGTAGCCTGCCAGGCTCCTCTGTCCATGAGATTCCTCAGTCAAGAGTACAACGGTGGGTTGTGATTTCCCTGTCCAGATTTAAGAGTGTATATGTGTGTGTGTGTGTGTTAATCTTGAACTAATTTTAGTTACTTAATATGTCATGCCCCAAATCCCTCTATATTTTGTTCATTTTACATGTTTATAACAAGAATTTTTACTCATTCAACTTCTGATTTCTGGATAAATATCTGCATAAATTGTTAAACATATCAAATGTCAGCAGGTATAATATGATTTTAACTTATGGAAGTCCGAAGTATGGGTTTGCTCTACTTTGATGCCAAAACTTTCCATATAGTAATCACCAACATATTACACCAACATTTGTACACATTTATCAGTACTAACTGCCCAAATAAATCAGGTCATTAATCTGTCTTTATTTCCATATACTACATTAAAACAGAAAACTTTTGGACTCAAACGTTGTGTCCTATTCATTTTGGCATTTCAGTGAAAGTAAAAGTTAAATTAAATTTTTATAAATTAATAACTCGAATTAGGAACTTTGCTTTAATGCTGCAAAAATGATAGCAATTTGAACCTATATCTCAACCTCTCATATGTAGAAGCTAAAAATATCTAAAATAATATCTTAGTTATAAATTCATATAAATTTTATATTAAATCACTATGAATTTATATAAAATAATGTTTTAATTCAATTTTCTGTTGATGGGCAGGTCTATGTTCCCTCCCTTTAGTTTGACCTCAGACCAAACTATGGTTGAGTTAATGAAGCTAACAGAGACTTTCTTCAAAAGGTCCCATGCACACACTGCCACACAGTGCTCCCAACCCTGCAGCAGGCCACCGTCGAGCCACGCCTCTGCCAGAGTCTCCTGGATACTGATTCAAAGCTATGATTTTTCATGGAGTCATGTAAAGATGTGAGAGTTAAGACTATAAAGTAAGCTGAGCATAGAAGAATTGATGCTTTTGAACTGTGATGTTGGAGAAGACTCTTGAGAGTCTCTTTGACTGCAAAGTAATCCAACCAGTTAATCCTAAAGAAAACCGGTTCTGACTATTCATTGAAATGACTGATGCTGAAGCTGAAACTCCAGTACTTTGGTCATCTGATGCGAAGAACTGACTCACTGGAAAAGACTCTGATGTTGGGAAAGATTGAAGGTGGGAGGAGAAGGGAACAACAGAGGATGAGATGGCTCGATGGCACCAGCGACTTGATGGATATGATTTTGAGTAAGGCCTGGGAGTTGGTGATGGACAGGGAAGCCTGGCATGCTCTATAGTCCATGGGGTCGCCAAGAGTCAGCACAACTGAGCAACTGAACTGAACATAAAATTTATGTAAAATAAACAAACTATTCTTGATATTTCATAGTTTCTTGAAAATTTTCTTTTTAATAATTTTAAAATTACAATAGAAGGAGCAATATTTAGATAGAGTAGGTAAGGTAAAATTCTTCATTATAAATAAAAATCTTGCCAGTAACTGAAGATATCCTAAGACTTCAAGAGATACCTAAAAATAATTTAATAAATATATTAATACTTAACATGCTGCAGTAAGTTGCATCAGTTTCACTCCAATCCCAAAGAAGGGCAATGCCAAAGAATGTTCAAACTATCGCACAATTGCACTCATTTCACGTGCTAGCAAATTAATGCTCAAAATCTTCCAATCTACACTTCAAAAGTACACGAACTAAGAACTTCCAGCTGCACAAGCAGGATTTAGAAAAGCCAAAGGAACCAGAGATCAAATTGTCAACATCCGTTGAATCATAGGAAAAATCAAGGGAATTGCTGAACATCTACTTCTCCTTCACTGACTATGCTAAAACCTTTGACTATGTGAATCACAACACACTGTGGAAAATTCTTAAAGAGTTGGAAATACCAGACCACCTTAACTGCCTCCTGTGAAACCTGTATGCAAGTCAAGAAGCAACAGATAGAAACAGATATGGAACAATAGACTGATTCTAAATTGTGAAAGGAGCACAGCAAGATTGTGTATTGTCACCCTGCTTAGTTAACTCATATGCAGAGCACATCACACAAAATGCTGGGATGTATGGATCAAAGTTTGAATAAAGATTGGCAGGAGAAATATCAATAACCTCAGATATGCAGATGACACCACCGTAATGTCAGAAAGTGAAGAGGAACTCAAGAGTCTCTTGATGAAGGTGAAAGAGGAGAGTGAAAACGTGGCTTAAAATCAACATTCAAAAAACCAAGGTCATGGCATCCAGTCCCATCACTTCATGACAAATAGATGTGAAAACAATGGAAACAGTTAGACTTTATTTTCTTAGGCTCCCAAATCATTGCAGATGGTGACTGCAGACATGAAATTAAAGTATGTTTGTCCCTTGGAAGAAAAGCTATGACAAACTTAGTCAGTTCAGTCACTTAGTTATGTCCAACTCTTTGTGACCCAATGGACTGCAGCATGCCAGCTTTCCTTTACCATCACCAAATTCTTGAGCTTGCTGAACCTCATGTCCATTGAGTCTTGGATGACATCCAACCATCTCATCCTCTGTTGTCCCCTTCTCTTGCTTTCAATCTTTGCCATCATCAGGGTCTTTTCTAATGAGTTCTTTGCATCAGGTGGCCAAAGTATTGGAGCTTCCACTTCAGCACCAGTACTTCCAATGAATATTCAGGACTGATTTATTTTATGATTGACTGGTTTGATCTCCTTGCAGTCCAAGGGACTCTTAAGAGTTTTCATCAATGCTACAATTCAAAAGCATCAATTCTTTGGTGTTCAGATTTCTTTATAGTCCAACTCTGACATCCATACATGACTACTGGAAAAACCATAGATTTGACCATATGGACATTTGCTGGCAAAGTAATGTCTCTGCTCTTTCATATGCTGTCTAGGTTGACCATAGCTTTTCTTCCAAGAAGCAAGTGCCTTTTAATTTCATGGCTGCAGTCACCATCTGCAGTGATTTTGGAGCCCAAGAAAATAAAGTCTGTCACTGTTTCCATTGTTTCCTATACAATGGCAAACCTAGACACTGTATTAAAAAGCAGAGACATCTCTTTGCCAACAAAGAAATGTGTAGTCAAAGCTATAGTTTTTTCAATAGTCATGTATGTATGTTAGACTTGGTCCATAAAGAAGGTTGTGTTCTGCACAATTGATGCTTTCAAACTGTGATGTTGGAAAAGACTCTTTAGAGCCCCTTGGATTGCAAGGAGATCAAACCAGTCAATCCTAAAGTAAGTGAACCCTAAATATTCACTGAGTGGACTGATGCTGATGGAAAAGACAGAAGGCAGAAGGAGCAGGGGATGACAGAGGACAAGATGGTTGGCATCACCAACTCAGTGGACATGAGTTTGAGCAAGCTCCAAGAGATGGTGAACAACAAGAAAGCCTGGTACACTGCAGTGCATTGGGTTGCAAAGGGTCAGACACTACTGAGCAACTGAATAACAACGAGTTATATCCTAAAAATATAATTCTTTAAAATTCAGGATCTCTAATCTGAGTTCAACAGGCACAATTGAAGTGAACCTGTGCCACAAGTTAGTGAGATACTGAGGCTCAAGACCATCAGGCTGTTCATCAAGCTTTATTCACAGTAAGGATGATGCTGGTTCCTAGGTTTTTGCAGCTTTCAGGTCAGTGGTAATAATCCTAGTGATCTTCTGGTTGTACATGCTCAGTCTGTCAGTTGTGTCTGACTCTCCAGAACCCCTTGGACTTCAGTCAATCAGGCTCCTCTGTTCATGGGATTTTCCAAGCCAGAATACTGGAGGGGGTTCCATTTCCCTCTCCAAGGCATCTTCCTGACCCAGGGATCAAAGGCACATCTTCTGTGTCTCCTGCATTGGCAGGTGGATTCTTTACCACTGAATCACCTGGGAAGTCCTATAAATGGACAAATATAGCTGAATCCGGCTAATTTTAGGGTGATTAAACTAAGGAAATTCAAATGGAAATACACTCTCTACCTCCATTCTCAAGGAAGGATTCTAATATTTCTCTACATGGACAACCTTATGATAAGAGTTTCCCGCTCAGCCTTTCTAAGAGCAAGAGCTGTATCAAGACTGGGGGACAACCGTGGATCTCCTTATACAAGATTTTTGTGTAATATTGGGTCACATTAGCTCAAGTAGCTACTACCATTGCATTTATTATGTACCTACTACATTATGGCAATTAATAAAACTAGTACTGTGGAAATGCAGCAAGAACTAAGGGAAAAAAGAAAAAAAAAGTTTCTTATCTTAAAAGAGCTATCAATCTTCCCAGAAGATGGAAGTAAATATAGTAACACAAATAATGAATTAGGACTGACATTCAAATTTGCAAATGTGAAGCATTTTCTATGAAAGCAGTGACTGGCCTAGCCCGGGTCAGAGAACGTTGTTTAAGTTGTTCTCAGAAGGCAGTAGAGAAGTTAATCAGGTGAAGTACAGAGCATGAACAAAGAGAATAAAACAAAAGATGTATATAAAATATCTGGGACTTCTGGAATGCAGAGTATTCTCAGTGGAACTCAGTGGACCCTCCCCCACAACAATTAAAGTGGTTAAAATTATTTTAAAAAATCATTCAAAACTACGAAAATTCTCCTAAAAAGATACAACAAGAAGATCAGCAAATAAATGATCTACTAAACCTTGAGGGAAGCAACAAGAATTTGTGGAAATTGAGCCATAACTTGTCAGGCCCACCACCACCATTAACACTCAATTCTATATAACAGAAGCCCAAACCTAAGTACCCTATTCCAGGCGGGTGTAGCCAAGAAGACCTCGATTCACTCTCCGCCTAGTTCCCCGTGAAGGACTGTGGTTTTACCTCTGGAGAGATAGCTGCCCTTTTTTGTCATCACACCATCCAGCTCTGATACCAAAGCTCCATTCCAGGCAAGTGAGACAGAGGAACAGATCATCCTTCCTCTACACCGTCCCCACTAGTGAAAAGGAAATTATTGCTTCGGGATTTTCCTGACAGATGGTGGAAATCTGGGGCCTTGATTGCCCATGCCCTAGCTTAAGGATAGGTGGAGGTTTGCTGCCAGAAGGGGCAATGCAGAAGGATCAAGGGCTGTGTTCCCACAACCATACATGTACTTAGGACAGGAGTATTGCTTCCTGGATGGCACAGTGGTAAAGAACCTGCCTGCCAATGCAGGAGATGTAAGAGACATGGGTTTGATCCCTGGGTCAGGAAGATCCCTTGGAGGACAGCATGGCAACCCACTCTAGTATTCATGCCTGGAAAATCCCATGGACAGAGGAGCCTAGAGGGCGACAGTCCATAGGGTCGCAAAGAATCGGAAACAATTGGAATGACTTAGCATGCATACTCACATCATTGATAAAATAGGATACTTACTTCCAGTTCTGGTACGGTAAAAAGGGGTTCTGGTTATGGGAAAGGTGGACCATAGCACAAAGAATTCTACAGCTTTGCTTGAGGGGACTTATTTTTTTTTTTTTTTTTCATAGAGAATGGACAGTTTCATGCTTAATGATATTGTCAAAAATAATGGAGATCTTGGTGAACCGCAGTTACAAAGAAAATACTAGGTTCATAATACAAGCAAACAACAGAGCAGCCAGAAGTTTAACAGAAGAGAATCTAGACAAATTCTCCTGGAAAGTGAAAGTCGCTCATTCACGTCCAATTCTTTTATACAATTTCATTCAAATTAATTGCCAACACACATGAATAGGGAATGCTTAAGTTATGGTAGAATAATTGAGAGGAATAGGTGTACAGAAATGTAGGTACTCTGAAAGTGAAAGTCACTCGGTTGTGTCCAACCCTTTGTGACCTCATGGACTATACATTCATGGAATTCTCCAGGCCAGAATACTAGAGTGGGTAGCCTTTCCTTTCTCCAGGGGATCTTCTCAACCCAGGGGTTGAACCCAGGCCTCCCATAATGCAGGTGGATTCTTCACCAGCTGATCCATGAGGGAAACCCCAAAATCACAGTCAATTCTGCAGCCTGGGAAGACTATGAGCAAGTGTTAGGTGCACTTAGAGTCAGAGTGCTTAGATCAGGACATGCAGTGAAATTGTAGGCTTTCTCTAAGCCACAAGCAGACCCATCAACACAGGACAGATGCCTCACTGGCATAAGGGCCTTAAACACAACTTCTAAAGAAACACTTACTGAACAGTTAGTTATTTTAACTCAGAGGTGACTCTTAAAGGAGCCAAACTTAAGAATAAAATATCACTTATCCCCAACAATCTGGAAGGCTGGGTCTAAGGCCCAGGGTGGCACCCTCCAAGGAGCCCTCAGAGAGGGAATCTCTGAACTAATGGTCTCTGACTGAATGTGAGACAAAAGTACTTAACTTCCCGGAGTTTCCAAGCAACAAACACACTCAACAGTAAAAGGGTAAAAATCTAACTGGCTAAGAAGACTTAAGCACATTTTTTTCCCCTCCAAAATTGCATATACCTTAGCCTTACACCCCAGGGACAATCTCTAGGTAGCTCAGCTAAAAAATAAAAACAAGCAGAAAACAACATGAGCAGGTACATCACTGCAGAGAAAATATATTTCACACAATTAATTTAAGCAAATCACCAAAGAGTTGCATCACCAGGCAGACAGCAATAATAGCCACCACCAGGTGGAGAGGTGGGGTCTATATTGAGGAGCTACAACATATTATCTAAGACATCCAATTTACAGCCACAAATATAAGAGATGTAAAGACAAGGAAAAAGTTACCCATATGCAGGGGGGAAAAAGCAATGGAAGCAGATGGTGGGTTAAGCCCACAAAGACTTCAAAACAGCTATTATAAACCTGTTTAAAGACTAAAGAAACCAAAATTAAATAATTCAAGACATGTATGATGACAATTTTTCACCAAATAGAGAATATCAATGAGAGATAGATACTATAAAAAAGACTCAATGGGAATTCTATAGCTGTAAAGTTTAGTAATTGAAATGAAAAATTCTCTAGAGAGGTTGAACAGTACTGACACAGGATGCAAAATGGCTCAGTCCTGAAAACATGAAGCTACATGTGAGAGAAAAGTCACAACACCACATAGTGTGATTTCATTTATCTGAACTATTTAGAACAAGCAGATGCATAGAGGCAGAAAGTAGATTAGTGGTTGCCTAGGACTTTGACGTGTATAATTGAATTTTTCCTTCCAAAACTTCAAATTTCACTCCTAAATCCTAACACCTGGTATTTCAGAATGTGCTGTTCTTTGGAAACAGGGTAGAGTAGCATTCTCAGTGGGATACTAGGAAGGAGATTAGGTAAAAGCTAAGTAAAACTGAATAAGATATGTATTTTAACAATAATGCATTAATATTATTTCATTGGCTGAGATATGAGGAAACTGGCTGTGGGTGTACATATGAACTCTGAACTATTTTTACAACTTTTCAGTAATTCTAAAAATATTCTGAAATTAAATTTTACTTTAAAAATGGTTCTAGGAATGGAATTGGTGGTCGATAAACATGAACATTTGAGGGGCATGTTAAGGAATTTAAGGGCTTCTGGGTGGCGCTAGTGATAAACAACAATGCAGGAGACATAAGAGACACAGGTTCAATCCCTGGGTTGAGAAGATCCCCTGGAGTAGGAAATGGCAACCCACTCCTGGAGAATTCCATGGACAGAGGATCCTAGAGGGTTACAGTCCATGACGGACAACAAGTCAGCATGATCTAGGATGCATATACACACAAGGAATTTAAACTTTAAGAAGTTTGGAAAATAACTTTAAATTATAATAAAGCAACATAATCAGTTTTTAGCTCACTCATCCAGAGAGGGGATATCCATGGTACATAGGGACATAAATAAATAAAATTTCCCCAGAAACTATTTTAAAAATGAGAAGGTGATATGTATGGAAAGAGTAACATGGAAACTTACATTACCATATGTAAAATAGATAGCCAATGGGAATGTGCTGTATCTCTCAGGAAACTTAAACAGGGGCTCTGTTTCAACCTAGAGAGGTGGGATGGGGAAGGAGATGGGAGGGATGTTCCAAAAGGAGGGGATATATGTATAGCTATGGCTGATTCATGTGGAGGTTTGACAGAAAGCAGAAAAATTCTATGAAGCAATTATCCTTCAATAAAAAATAAATAAATTTTAAAAATATCATAACTGCTAACCTTAAGGAAAATAAAGTTATTTGACACCACAGATCAAAATATAGCAAATTAAAATGTCACTATTTCAATGATTAATATTGTAGTGTCAAAAAAAAAAAAGAATAATTGAAACAAGGTGAAGTTAATGTTAGACTACCTGGAATAAAATCAAACTGCCTCACTCACTGGAAGTGTCCATTAAAACTTCACTTGTCAGCAGTATTAAAACAATAAATGAGTCATCCTATATAATTTCTAACTAGGTAACTGATTAGATCCCTTGTGGATGTACAGGTTATATGCTTCTTGCACAAACTGCTTAGGATTTCACATCTTTATTCAAATAAGGGAAACAGATTTGGACTATTTCAGTAATAATATGCGTTTCCCTGGTAGCTCAGATGGTAAAGAATCTGTCTGCAATGCAAGAGACACTGGTTCGATCCGTGGGTGGGGAGGATTTCCTGGAGAAGAAAATGGCAACCTACTCCAGTATTCGTGCTTGGAAAATCCCTTGGGAAGAGGAGCCTGGAGGGCTACAGTCCAGGCAGTGGCAAAGGGTTGGACATGACTGAGTGACTAACACACACAGTGATACTATAACTCCTCTTCATGAATCTTCTACCCATCTATGTAAAAATGGTCATTTCAAGACAATTGTTATTGTTTTTCGTGCCTGTTTTTACTTCTAGTCTGTGACGTAGACATTTATTTACATTTTGAATTTAACTCAGGTACTCACTTACCTCTTAAGCCTTTATTTATTACTTCTCCTACTAGTAAATGTAATTTATTATATTTAACTGATTTATGTTTTTAAAGAATTGGATAAGAGCAAAAACAAATCAGCCACATTTTGAAATATTCATATGTAACAATTTTAACAGTTGCTATACGAAGGGCGAAATATTCCAATGTGTCTTAAATTACTCAGGCTGCCACAACAAAATAATGCAGGTTGGGTGCCTTGAAAAAAAAGGAATTCACATCTTTGATATCCTCGGAGGTGGATGTATGAGATCAAAGAACCAACACAGCTTGGTTGTGGTAAGAGACCTCTTCCTGACCTATAGCCCCTTGCCTTTCTGTGTGTCCTTACCTGGGCTTTCATGAGAGAGAGACAGCTCTTCTTTTTCCCTCTTTTTGTAAGGCCGAAAATCCTATTGGATTAATGCCCTACCTTTATGTTTATTTTTATCTTAAGTAATTCCCAAAAGCCCTACCTCCAAATACTGTCATATTGGGGTTAGTTAGGGCTTCAACGTATTAATTTGTAGAGGGACATTTCAGACTGTAACTCATTTTATGTATTAGATTTTGTGGTCTTCTGCATGTTCCTTGTGTTTTTGTCTTTTCCTCACACTGAAAAGCATGCAGGATCTTAGTTTACTAACCTGGGGTAGAAACTGGTGCCCCTTGCAGTAAAAGCATGGGTTCTTAGTCACTGGGCCACCAAGTCCTCCCTCCCTGTTTCTGAATTGGCAGCATGGTATGATTGCTTTTATACCTGGACTAATTAACACTTCTTCTCCATCTGATCACTAGTTGCTTTGCCTGTCTTGTAACTCAAGTTGGTGAAAGTATAACACATGATTTCATCTGCCTAGGCTTCCTCAGAGGCCCGGTTACACTTTGATTTAGCTTCTCCTACTCACTTGATATTCCTCTGTGAGATACTTCTAATTTGCCTACTTGAAGCTGTGCAGAAGGGTCACCTTGTCCTAGAATGAAAGAACTTTTGACAAGTCTTCTGATTCTGTCCTAGACAACTCTGCTCACTGTACTGAAAATAACCACCCCATTTCTCTGTTTTATTGTTCTGAAGCATTCTAGTAATATTTATTGGTCTGCTTAAAATCTCACACTTAATTTATCCAATAGTGTGATCATGACTTTGTTTTTATTTATTCAAGGTTTATGACCATCTTTTATGCTTTTGGCTGAAATATACAAGGTTGGAGGCACAAAATATGGATAGAGATTTTTGGGAGTTTTTTTTTTTTTTTTTTTTTAAGATTATGAAACCTCTCCTATTTTGTTAGTAATATTTCAATGAATTTTACATTTCATATAATAAAAGATAGTCATTTTTTGCCTGGTGTTTGTTAATTCACAAGCTATAGTTATCAGGTAGCACAGTGGTAAAAATTCCACCTGTTGATGTAGAAGGTAAGAGATGAGGATTCAACACCTGGGCTGAGATGATACCCTGAAGTAAGAGATGGCAACCCATTCCAATATCCCTGCTTGGAGAATATCATGGACAGAGGATCCTGGGGGGCTCTAGTCCATGGGGTGGCAAAGAGTTGGACATGACTGAGTGACTGAGCAAACACACAAAATATCACTTTATTTTAAACTATTATCTATTATCTCGTAGAAGTATTTTTTAAATCAAGAATTCACCCTGGATTTATTATATTAGAAACCATCTTTTCTTATTTAGTAACTTTGTATTCACTTTTTTTTAATTGAAAAGATTATATCAAAGATTTATATTTTCATTTGGAGTAAAATTATAATTTGCTTTTGGTTCTAGTTCTAAATTTGTATTTTATTTCATATTTGTTATGATGAGCAATCTTGCATGTCAAATTAACTGGGCCATAATGATCAGATTTACTCAAACATTATTTCTTTCTTGATGTTTTTAGATGAGTATTTTTTCTATGATAAATTATAATAGATGTGTCCTTCTGATGGAATAAACATTGATTAGCAATAACTTTGCATAAACTGCATAGTCTTTCATTAACACTTATGAATGTTTATTATAAGCCCTATCTATACTTCCAAAATAAATACTTATAAATTTTATATAAATGATACATATATATATATATAATATATTTTAAGATATCATTGCTGTAGAAATCCATGTATGAATAATAGTACTTAAAAATATGGCAATATATTATATTCCAGGGCTTCCCTGGTGGCACAGTGGTAAAGAATTCACCTGCCAATGCATGAGACAGAAGAGATGTGGGTTCAATCCCTGGGTTGGAAGATCCCCTGCAGAAGAACATGGCAACCCACTCCAGTATTCTTGCCTGGAGAATCCCATGAACTGAGGGGCCTGGCAGGCTATGGTTCATAGCGTCACAAAGCATACTATAGGGCTGAAGCAACTTAGAACACATCACACACATGTGCTTCATTTTAACAAAGGGTATTAGAGACATTGGACTTTAAGTCCATAAACAATCACATCCACAACAGGGCATTGCTTTTGCTTTGCTCAGCCTCTTCATTCCTTCTGGAGCTATTTCTCTGCTGTTTTCCAGTAGGACATTGGGCGCCTACCGACCTGTGGAGCTCATCTTTCAGTGTCATTTTTTTGCCTTTTCATACTATTCATGGGGTTCTTGAGGCAAGAATACTGAAGTGGTTTGCCATTCCCTTGTCCAGTGGACCATGTTTTGTCAGAGCTCTCCACCATGACCTGTCCATCTTGGATGGCCCTACATGTCATGACTCATAGTTTCATTGAGAACAAAGATGTGATTCACGTGATCAGTTTGGTTAGTTTTCTGTGACTGTTGTTTTCATTCTGTCTTCTCTCCAATGGAGAAGGATAAGAGGTTTGTGGAAGCTTCCTGATGGGAGGGACTGGCTGTGGAGGAATTGGTCTTGCTCAGATGTACCCAGTAAATCTTTAATCCAATTTCTGTTGATGGGTGGGGCTGTGTTCCTTCCCTGTAGTTTGGCCTCAGGCCAAACTATGTTAGGGGTAATGGTGCTAATGGTGACCTCCTTCCAAAAGACTGTTGTAGTCAGTGCCCCAACCCTGCAGCAAGACACTGCCAACACAGGCCTCTGCCAGAGACTTCTGGAGACTCACAGGCAAGTCTGTCTCAATCTCTTGTGGGGTCACTGCTCCTTTCTCCTGGGACCTGGTGACCACAAAATTTTGTTTGTGCCCTCCAAGGGTCTGTTTTCCAGTCCTGCAGAAGTTCTGCAATCAAACCCCACTGGCCTTCAAAGTCAAATTCCCTGGAGGTTCTCAGTCCCTTTGCCGGATATCCAGGTTGGGGAATCTGTTGTGGGCCCTAGAACTTTCACAACAATGTGAAAACTTCTTTGGTAGAATCATTCTCCAGTTTGTGGGTTGTCTTCTCTGCAGCTCTATGGTGGATTAATGGTGATCTCCTCAAGGAATATTTATGCCGCACACCACACCTCTAAGGTCTGCTGCAGCCAGAGCACCTGTCCCTACAGCAGGCCACTGCAGAACCAGGCCTTCACTGGAGACACCAAAACACTCAAAGGCAGGTCTCACTGAGTTTCTGTGGGTTCTCTGTGTCCTGGTGCACACAGGGTTTTGTCTGAGCCCTCTGGGCATCTCTAGCATATATGAGATTTGATTCTAAATGTGATTTCACCCCTCCTACAGTATTGTTGGGACTTCTCCTTTGCTCTTGGAGTTGGGGTATCTTTTTTTGGTAGGATTCAACATTCTCCTGCTGATGGTTGTTTAGCAGCGAGTTGCAGTTTGGGAGTTCTCACAGGAAAAGATGAGCACACATCCTTCTACTCTGCCATCTTGATATGAATAGAAAAACATCTACTCCTGCTTTATTGACTACACCAAAGCCTTTGACTGTGTGGATCACAAAAACCTGTGGAAAATTTTAAGAGAGGGGAATACTAGATTATCTCACCTGCTTCCTGAGAAATCTGTATTCAGGTCAAGAAGCAATAGTTAAAACCAGATATGGGACAATGGACTGGTTCAAAATTGGGAAAGGAGTGTGCATAAAGGTGTATATTGCAACCTGCTTATTTAACTTATATGCAGAGTACATCATGTGAAATGCAGGGCTGGATGAAGCACAGGTTGGAATCAAGATTGCTGGGAGAAATATCAATAACCTCAGATATGCAGATGATAGCACCCTAATGGCAGAAAGTGAAGAAGAACTAAAGAACCATTGATGAAAGTGAAATAGGAGAGTGAAACATTGTCTTAAAATTCAACATTAGAAAAATCTAAGATCATGGTATATGGTCCCATCATTTCATGGCAAGTAGATTGGAAAATAATAGAAAGAGAGAGATATTTCTTCTTTTTTTTTTTTCTTTTGGCTCCAAAATTACTGATGGTTGTGATTGATGGCAGTCATGAAATTAAAAGACACTTGCTCCTTGGAAGCAAAGCTATGACCAACCTACATATTATATTAAAAACCAGAGATGTTACATTACTAACAATTGTCTGTATAATCAAAGCTATAGTTTTTCCAGAAGCCATGTATGGTTGGAAGAGTTGGACCATGAAGAAAATTGAGTGCTGAAGAATTGATACTTTTGAACTGTGGTGTTGGAGAAGACTCTTGAGAGTCCCTTGGACTACAAGGAGATCAAACCAGTAAATCCTCAAGGAAATCAGTTCCGAATATTCATTGGAAGGACTGATGCTGAAGCTGAATCTGAAGCTCCAATACTTTGGCCACTTGATGCAAAGAACTGACTCATTGGAAAATACCCTGATTCTGATAAAGGTTGAAGACAGGAGGAGAAACGGATGACAGTGGATTCGATGGTTGGATGGTACCACCAACTTGATAGACATGAGTTTGAACAAACTCTGGGTATTGGTGATGTTAAGGGAAGCCTGGTGTGCTGCAGTCCATGGGGTTGCAGAGAGTCAAACACAACTGAGCAACTCAACTGACCAAACTACCAATGATATCTTTCACAGAACTGGAATAAATGATTTCACAGTTAGTATGGAATCACAAAAAAAACACCAAATATTCAAAGCTGTTTTGAGAAAAAAGAATGGAACTAGAGGAAAAAAAAAAAAAAAACCTTCTTGACCTCAGACTATACTACAAAGCTGCAGTCATCAAGACAGTGTGGCTTGACACAAAGACAGCAATATAGATCAGTGGAACAAAATAAAAGTCTGAAGATAAATCCATACACCTATGGATGCCTTATCTTTGACAAAAATATACAGTGGTGGAAAGACAGTCGCTTCCAACATGTGGTGCTGAGAAAACTCATCAACTAAACTAGAACACTCAGTCATGTCTTTCTCTTTGTGACCCCATAGACTGTAGCCCACAGACTTGCTCTTCTGTCCATGGAATTATCCAGGCAAGAATACTTGACTGGGTTGACCTTTTCTTCTCCAGTGGATTTTTCCAGACCCAGGGATTGAATCTGGTCTCCCACATTGCAGGCAGATTCTCTACCATCTGAGCCACCAGGGAAGCTCAAAAATAAAATCAAAATGGATTAAAGGCCTAAATGTAAGACCAGAAAGTAAAAACTCTTAGAAGAAAACATAGGCAGAAGATTGTCTGACATAAATCACAGCAAGATTCTCTATAACCTACCTCCCAGAGTAGTGGAAATAAAAACACAAATAAACAAATGGGACCGAATTAAACTTAAACACTTTCGCACAATGAAGGAAAGTATAAGCAAGGGTAAAAGATAGCCCTCAGAATGGGATAATATAATAGCAAATGAAAGAACTGAGAAAAAATTAATCTCCAAAATATACACACAGTTCATACAGCTCAATACCAGAAAAGTGAACAACCCAATCAAAAAGTGGGCAGAACAGCTAGACACACATTTCTTCAAAGGAAACATATAGATGGCTAATAAACACATAAAAAGATGCTCAACATCACTCATTATTAGAGAAATACAAATCAAAACCACAATGTAGTATCATCTCCTACTAGTCAGAATAGTCATTGTCAAAGAGTCTTGAAACAATAAATGCTGGAGAGGGTATGGAGAAAAGGGAGCCCTCCCTCTTAAACTGGTGGTGAAAGTGCAAACTGAAACAACCACTATGGAGAACAGTATGGAGATTCATTAAAAAATGAGGAATAAAGCTTCCATATGACCCCACAGTCCCACCACTGGGCATATATCCTGAAGACACTAGAACTGAAAAAGACATGTACGCCATTGTTCATTGCAGCACTATTCACAATAGCTAGGACATGGAAGCAGTCTAGATGTCCATTGGCAGTTGAATGGATAAGGAAGTTATGGTACATACACACTTTGGAGTATTACTCATCTATAAAAAGAAAAACATTTGAGTCAGTTCTACTGAGGTGGATGAACCTAAAGTCTATTATTAAGAGTGAAGTAAATTTAAAAAAAGAAAGACAAATACCATCTATTAATGCATATATATGGAATCTAGAAAGATGATGATGATGGTCCTACATGAAAGGCAGCAAAAGAAACATAGATGTAAAGAACTGACTTATGGACTCAGTGGGAGAAGGAGAGGGTGGGATGGTTTGAAAGAATAGCATTGACACATATGTATTACAATATGTAAAATAAGCAGTGCAGGCTTAATGTGTGCAGCAGGGCACCCATAGCTGGTGCTCTGTGATGACCTGGAGGGATACGGTGGGAGGGAAGTGGGCTCAGGATGCAGAAGACAAAGGCATGCCTATGGCCGATATGTATTGATGTATGGCAAATATTATCATAATATTGTAAAGCAGTTATCCTCCAATTAAAATAAATTAATAAAAATAAAAGAACAAAGCAAGGTGACAAGATAGAGCCTTGATGTACTCCTTTCCCAATTTTGAACCAGTCCTTTGTTTCATGTCAGGTTCTAACTGTTGCTTCTTGACCTTCATACACGTTTCTCAGGACACAGGTATCATGGTCTGATATTCCCATTTCTTTAAGAATTTTCCACAGTTTATTGTGATTCACATAATCAGAGGCTTTAGCATAGTCAATGAAGCAGAAACAACCGCTTTTCTGGAACTCCCTTGCTTTTTTCTGTTATCCAACACTTGTTGCCAACTTGATATCTAGGTTTTCTACCTTTTCTGAAACTAGCTTATACATTTGGAAGTTCTTGTTTCATGTACTGCTAAAGCCTACCTTGAAGGATTTTGAGCATTACTTTGATAACATGTGAAATGAGTGCAATTGCATGGTAGTTTGAACATTGTTTGGTATTGCTCTTCTTTGGGGTTGGAATGAAAACTGACCTTTTCCAGTCTTTTGGTCACTGCTGAGATTTCCAAATTTGCTGACATGAGTGCAGTCCTTTAACAGCATCATCATTTAGAATTGGAAATAGGCCATATGGAATTTCATCACCTCCACTAACATTGTTCATAGTAATGCTTCTTAACACTCACTGGACTTAACATTCCAGGATGTCTGGCTCTAGGTAAGCGACCACACCATCATTTATATCTGAGTCATTAAGGCTTATTTTTTTTAATAGCTTTCCCATGTATTCTTGCTATCTCTTCTTAATCTCTCATGCTTCTCTTGGGTCCTTATGGTTTCTGTCCTTTATTATGCCCATCCTTGCATGAAATGTCCCCTTGATAACTTAAATTTTCTTGAAGAGGTTTCTAGGCTTTGCAATTCTATTGTTTTACTCTGTTTCTTAGCTTTACTTACTTAAGAAAAGTTTGTCATCTCTCCTTGCTAATTTTTGAAACTCTGCATTCAGTTGGGTATAAATTTTCCTTTCTCTTTTGCCTTTTCACTTTTCTTTTCTCAGTCTTTTATAAGGCCTCCTCAGAAAACCACTTTGCATTTTTGCATTTCCTTTTTTGGGGGACAGTTTTGGTTTCCACGTCCTGTTTAGTATTATGAACCTCTGTCCATAGTTCTTCAGGCTCTCTGTTTACCATATCTAATCCCTTGAATCTACTCATCAATTCCACTACATAATCATAAGATTTGATTCAGGTCATACCTTATTGGTCTTGCAGTTTCCCCTATTTTCTTCAATTTAAGTCTGACTTTTACAATAAGGAGCTCATGACCTAAGCCACAGTCAGCTCCAAGTCTCCTTTTTACTAACCACATAGAATTTCTCCATTTTCAGCTGCAAAGAATGTAATCAGTCTGGTTTGTGTATTGACTATCTAATGATGGTCATGTGTAGAGGTGTCTCTTGTGGCATTGCAAAATGTTTGCTATGGTGAAGTGCTTTCTTCACAAAACTCTGTTATCCTTCCCCTGCTTCTTTTTGTACTCCAAGGATAAACTTGTCCATTACTCCAGGTATCTCTTGACTTCTTATTTCTGCATTCCAATTTTCTATTATGAAAAAGACTTTTTTTTTTTTTTTGGTGCTATTTCTAGAAGGTCTTTTAAGTCTTCATAGAACTGGTCTACTTTAGCTTCTTTGGCATTAAGTCTTGGGGCATAGACTTGGATTACTGTGATTTTGGATGGTTTGCCTTAGAAAAAAACAGGTCATTCTGCAATTTTTGAGACTGCACCCAAGTGTACTTCAGATTCTTGTTGACTCTGAGGGCCACTCCATTCCCTTTAAGGGGGATTCTTGCCCACAATAGTAGATATAATGGTACTCTGAATTAAATGTCCCCATTCCCATCAATTTTAGTTCACTAATTCCTAAGATAGCAATATTCACTCTTGCCATCTCATTAATCACAACCAATTTACCTTGATTCATGAACCTAACATTCCAGATTCCTATGCAATATTGTTCTTTAAAGCATCAGACTTTACTTTTATCATCAGATACATCCAAAACTGAGCATCATTTCTGCTTTGGCCCAGACACTTCAATATTTCTGGAACTATTAATCACTTTCTACTTTTCCTGAGTAGCATTTTGAACACCTTCTGCCTGGGGTGTTAATCTTCTGGTGTCATTTTTTTTTTTTTTTTTTTAATTCATACTGTTCATGGGGTTCTCATGGCAAAAATACTGAAGTGGTTTGCCATTCCCTCTTCCAGTGCACCACATTTTTTCTGAACTCTCCACTATGATCCATTCATCTTAAGTGACTCTACATGGCATGGCTCATGGCTTCACTGAGTTATGCAAACCCCTTCACCACAACAAGGCTGTGATACACGAAGGGGGTAAACATGACTAATTGGAATAGTAAGTTTGTCTTATTACATTGTTACTAAATCCATGTAGATTACTCAATGCTTTCTTATTCACCAAATATTTGTATTTTTCCATTTTGACTTTAAAATCTGTCCAGATATGGAACAAGATTCAGGAGCACAATATAGTTAATCTAGGAGAAAATTATATGAGAGTAATGCAAAGGAAAGAACTGTGACTCATTCTGTCAAGAAACTGATCACTTAATTTGTCTTTAGATTGCTTCAATTTTGTTATGAGAAGAACAGATGTTTAAACTGCAAGTAGCCTGTGATGCATTCTACCTTTTATTACTCAAATGGCTTCTTTACAAATATTCTCTTTTCATAGTTCATTGACCCCCATTTTTCCAACCAACTCATCAACCTTTCCTTTATTCTCATTTCTCCTCATGACCTAGATTACATGGTTGATGATTTTAAGAATACTCCTCTAAGACTCTTTGACAATTTACATATGTGTCTCAGATCTCTGGCAAATTCCTACTGTCTACTTTTTCTGTGTCTTCAACTGGACATTTATATAAGCCATATTATTTCAGAATAAAGTAGAATTCTCTTAGAATAAATTCATAGTTCTCAATATAAAATGGACCTGACAAACTACTTGGATATCATACTAGACTTCTTAGATTTACTAGTCAGTTTCTAAAATAATTCTGTTCACTTTCCAATACCTTCCTCTAATGTCTGCTATTTGCCCCCCAGCTCCAATCTTAGAAAGAAAGAAAAATCATTGTCCATTAATTGTTTACATTTCTTTCCATCAAGCTATAGATTATAACCACAGCAGGGTCATTGGAGCAGTTATGGTTCAGGCTAAGGATTGTTTTCCAGATTATTCCATATTTCTTTCATGTAAGAACCAACAAATACCCAGACAGCTTCTCAAGGCAGTTGGAAGAAACACAAAAATGTTGAGTGGCAGTACTTAAAGTTTCTTAAGACCTGAACTCAGAACTGGCACAATATCATCTCCATCCATATTTTTTTTTTTTTTGTAAAACAAGCTGTATGTTCAAATTCCAAATCATCCATTTCATAATTAAATTCTTACCTCAGTGAATTATCACTAAATTAGGGAAAGGGAGAATATGAGCATCAAAAATGTCTCATGTCACCTATATGTCAATATAAAAACGTATTTTCCTCCTATTTATTTCTTTAAGGGCCAGTCTCACAGATCACATTTGATACCTCTCAATAATAATTTTATCAGATAAATTAAACACTCAATGCCAGAAATAAAACAATGATGCTTCACCATTATCTCTCATATTTTTGCTTGCATATATTCTGTTAGTTCAGCTCAGTCACTCAGCCGTGTCTGACTCTTTGCGACCCCATGAACCACAGCATGCCAGGCCTCCCTGTGCATCACTAACTCCCAGAGTCCACCCAAACCCATGTTCATTAAGTCGGTGATGCCATCCAACCATCTCATCCTCTGTCGTCCCCTTCTCCTCCTGCCTTCTCCTCCTCCTTCTGCTAATACATTTATATTTTTTCACCCCAAGATTGTAGGACAAAAAAAAAGGAATTTTATTGATGCATTTTTCTTACTCAGTTTTAAGTACCAATAAATATTTTCAACACCCGCTTCCAAAACCTAGTTTATTGTTTTAAAATTTACTCTCATGCTATTCATTTTCTCCAATTTAGCTCTTTCATTGTTAAAGGTACCAAAATCTCTCAACTGAGATAATGAATATTATCTCACAGCCGATCTCCATGCTTATAATCATCCCCGATCATCCATCTTCCAAATAAGAGTCAAAGTATTCTTTGTGTGTATTTAAATCAAATAAAGTTATTAAACTAGGGGGAACTCAGTACTTCAACATAGTATCTAGACATTCTACCATGGTCCACAAAATACTAAGTGTTCTTCCCTCGGCTTATTTTCCAGCTTAGCTTTATTTATCTGTCTACCCTTCACCCACTTGGTCATGAAGATCATTTATATTCCTTACTCTAAGGCACAGAAGACTTTTTGCATGATCATTTTTATGTGCTTTCTTGCTCATTAGCTAGGTGATAACTGAATTATCATATTCTCAAAAATACCTTCTAGGACTTTCCTAACTAAAGGAGCCCCCTTCCTTTGAGGTTGCTACTGGATATTACATCACCAAGTCCCAGGTCTGCTTTGGTCACCACTGAAAATGAACAATTAGAAGCAGGTGTTGTAAATATTTATTGGCATTTTAAAATATTTATCTTAATAATAGCTCATGTTATTAAATACATGAAGGAAATATATATGTATTTCCTTATATAAATATATAAGGAAATATATATGCTTTATCTCATGTTTGGCAATTTTTACAGTAAAACATTTAAAACATTATTAATAGTGATAATACAAATTTTAGCCTTTTAGATTTACCAGATTTTTTGGAAGATACTTTGCTTTCCATGATACCCCTGTATTCATGGAATGAAATGACCATGCTGTAGTTCAGTCACTAAGTCATGTCTGACTCTTTGAGACCCCATGGACTGCAGCACAACAGGCTTTTCTGTCCTTCACTATCTCTCAGGGTTTGCTCAAACTCAAATCCATCGAGTTGGTGATGCCCTCAAATCATCTCATCCTCTGTTGCCCCTTTCTTCCCTTGCCCTCAACCTTTCTGAGCATCAGGGTCTTTTCTAAGGAATTGGGTCTTCCCAACCAGTGGCCAAATTATTGGAGCTTCAATTTTAGCATCAGTCATTATAATAAGTATCTAGGATTGACTGAATATCTAGGATTGACTGGTTTGATCTCCTTGCTTTCCAAGGAGCTCAAGAGTTTTCTTCAGTACCACAATTTGAAAGCATAAATTCTTCAGTACTCAGCCTTCTTTATGGCCCAACTCTCACATCCATGCTTGACTACTGGAAAACCCATATCTTTGATTATGTGGAGCTTTGTCAACAAAGTGATGTCTCTGCTTTTTAATACACTGTCTGCTATCTAGGTTTATCAGATATTAGATTTAAACAGTTGTTCAAAATTGATGCAGTCAATTTATACATGTAAAAATGATCAAGAATTAACATATGTCTACTTTGGATACTAGATGGCAATCACAAGGACACAACATATTGTGAGATGAACCTCAGATCACTTAGCATCCTCCTATTTCTCTTGTGTGTTTGTGTGTGTGTGTGACATATGTGTGTTAGTCGCTCAATCATTTTCTACTCTTTGTGACTCCATGGACTGTAGCCCACCAGTATCCTCTGTCCAAGAAATTCTCCATGCAAAATTATTGGAGTGGGTTGCCATTTCCCTCTCCAGGGAATCTTCCCAACCCACGGATTGAGCCCAGGTCTCCTGCATTGCAGGTAGATTCTTTGCCAACTGAATTAATAGGGAAGCCCCCCTATTTCTCCTAAGTAGATGCAATATTAAGTCATTTTGTTTGCCTTGCTCATCTAGTTCTGCTTCAGTTCAGTCAGTTCAGTTACTCAGCCATGTCCAACTCCTTGAGACCCACTGACTTCACCACACCAGGATTCCCTGTCCAAGACCAACTCCCAGAGATTGCTCAAACTCATGTCCATCACTTGATGGTGATGCCATCCATCCATCTCATCCTCTGTTGTCCCCATCTCCTCCCAAATTCAATCTTTCCCTGCATCAGGGTCTTTTTCAATGGGTCAGTTTTTCACATCTGGTGGCTAAAGTTAAGTATTAAGCAGGATTTCTTAGGGTCATTCACTCAATTAATGTCAGACTGATTGGTTGATTAATTGATTAATGTGATCCAGCAATTAATTTGTAAATGTAGATTAAATTCAAATAATAATTTCACTAATTTTGAGATAAATAGATATATATTGAATCCTAGACAAATTGGAAAATTATTTTGCATTTTATTTGCCATAACATTGAGTCTATAAAAATGCCATTAAAAATAAATTCTTAGAAAAAAATCTTGATAATTATAATTAATATATGTGTTAGGATTATAGAATATATTAGAGTCAAAAGATTTTGAGGTGTAATAAAATATATTTTGTATTATATATATACTAGGTACTATTGAGTATTGATCATGAAATAGCTTTGACATTCCTGGTTTTGTGTTTTATATTGAATTTCATAACAATTGTTTATACTATGTACTTATTCCATTTTTGACATTGCATTATTTTTAGTTAAAATATTTTAATATTAAAAAATGCCTTCATGATGATAACAGAGTGGTAGTTGTATTATGTTTTGAAATTTACACAAAATAAACAAATGTTACTTAACTTTGACTTATATTTGTTGGCAAATTTAATGTATTTGTCTATATTAATTTTGTATATCAGTAAAACAATTTATAGGGACTTCCCTGGTAGCCCAGACTGTACAGGATCCCTCTGCAGGGCAGAAGACCCATGTTCTATCCCCAGGTCTGGAAGATCCCCTGGAGAAGGGAATGGGAACCCACTCCAGTGTTCTTGCCTGGAGAATCCCATGGACAACAGGGTCTGCTGGGCTATAGTACGTGGGACTGCAGAGTCAGACCCAACTGAGCAACTAAGCATGACACACAACACAATTTATATTATTTTTGCAGAATTTTACAATTTTATGCAAATTAATATTTCTTGATGCAAGCACATATTAATATTTTATGATGGGTTTCCTAGGTGACTCAGTGGTAAGGAATCTGTCTGACAATGCAGGAGACCCAGGTTCGATCCTGGAGTCAGGAAGATCCACTAGAGGAGGAAATGGCAAATCACTACAGTATTCTTGTCTGGAAAATCCCATGAACAGTGGAGTCTGGTGGGCTACAGTACATAAGATCACAAGGAGTATGACAGGACTGAGTTACTGAGCAGCCACATGCTTATATTGATACTAACACCTTGTACTTATGAGTGAATATTCACATATTTTGATGTTTTAGTGCCTAGATATATGTGAAGAGATATACACTCTTCATTTGTATAAATTTTTTCTACTTATTTAGGTCAAACTTCTCAATAAATTTTTGCATAAAACATATAGGTAAAAATAAACTAAAAGATTAATTTAAGTATATCATCTCTGGGGCTTCTCTGGTCTCTCAGACTGTAAAGAATCCCCAGAAATGCAGGAAACTGAGGTTCGGTCTCTGGGTCGTGAAGATCATGAGATGAGAATGGATACCCACTCCATGTTCTTGTATGGAACATCTCATGAAGAGAGGAGTCTGGTAGGCTACAGTCCACGAGGATGCAAAGAGTCAGACAGGTTTGAGTAGACATATGCACACACCATTTATTTTGGCCTTTTCATACTGTTCATGGGGTTCTCAAGGCAAGAATGCTGAAATGGTTCACTGTGTGTTTTGTCAGAACTCTCCACTAAGATGAGTCCATCTTGGTTGGCCCTATATGGCATGGCTTATTAAGTTAAACAAAGCTGTGATCCATGTGATCATTTTGCTTAGTTTTCTGTGATTGTGGTTTTCATTCTGTCTGTGCTCTGATGGATGAGGATAAGAGACTTGTACAAGCTTCTTGATGGGATGGGCTGGCTGTGGGAAAAACTGGGTCTTTCTCTTGTGGGCAAAGCGATGTTCAGTAAGTCTTTAATCCAATTTTATGCTGATGGGTGCATCTGTGTTCCCTCCCTGTAGTTTGGACTCCAGCCAAACTACAGTAGGGATAATGGTGATCACCTCCAAAAGGACTTATGTCAGCAAGCCTCGCCTCCCAGGACTGCTGCTGTCAGCAGGATCCAGTGTCCCTGACCTTATTGCAGGCCACTGTAAACCCATGCCTCTGCTAGAGATGGCCAAATACACACAGGTGAGCCTGGCTTAAAACTAAACATACCAAAAACTAAGATAATGACATCCAGTCTCATCACTTCATGGCAAATAGATGGAGAACAAATGGAAACTGACAGACTTTGTTTTATCGGCTTCCAAAATCACTTCAGACAGTGACTGCAGCCATGAAATTAAAAGATGCTTGCTCCTTGGAAGAAAATCTATGACAAACCTAGACAGCATATTAAAAAGCAGAAATATCACATTGCTGACAAAGGTCTATATAGTCAAAGCTATGACTTTTCCAGTAGTCGTGTTCGAATGTGAGAGTTGGACAATAAAGAAGGCTGGGCTTCAAAGAATTGATGCTTTTGAACTGTGGTGTTGGAGAAGACTCTTGAATGTCCCTTGGACAGCAAAGAGAAAAAGGCAGTCACTCCTAAGGAAAACTGATGCTGAAGCTGAAGCTCCAATACTTTGGCCACATGATGCAAAGAACTGACTCATTGGAAAAGATCCTGACTGCTGGCAATGATTGAAGGCTGGAGGAGAAAGGGGCAACAGAAGATGAAATGGTTGGATTGCATCACTGATTCAATGGACGTGAGTTTGAGCAAACTCTGGAATATAGTGAATGACAGTGAAGCCTGGTGTGCTGCAGTTCATGTACTTGAAAAGAGTCAGACATGACCGAGAAACTGAACAAAAGCAACAGGGATACCATATGACAAAGTTCATAAAGTATAAAACGGTAAGATGAAATGTTTCAAGATTTTTTTAGCTATGATTAAAATGCTGTATTGAGTTGTATAGATTTCAAATGCCCTCTATTTTCTTCTTAAACAAAAGTGTTTTTTTATTATTTCTTCCCTTTCAATTCTTCTTACTTCTTTCTGTAAATAACCTACAACTCACCTTTTACCTGAATATATTTTTTTCTTTTCCAATTATCATCTTATCACGCATCACTTATGCTGGGTTTTGGGATAAAACTCTAATTTTCCATATAACTGATAAAATATCCTATCTACATTTTAATAGCATTATACTGCAATATCATCCTGATTTTTTCCTACTGTATCTGTTTCATTCCATATATTTGTTGATATTTTTAGTCTTCATCTGTCATAGAAATATTTTCCCCCAGGAGTCTTTATGACTGGGTTACCTCTTTCTTGATTTTTACTAAATCCAATGGTTGATTTACTACTCACTTGTCCACAAACAAGGCACCAGTATCCACCATGACTTGATTTTAGCCAAAGACTGTTCATGTGAATGATAGTTTAGCCTCTTCTGAGTTTCCACTGAGTGATAATTGAGCTATTATCTTATAGACTAGGAAGTAGATTAATATTCAGTGCTCCTAGTCCAGTTTCCTGGCAAACCAAGCATTCATCTAAATGTAGTTATCCTATATTGTGCAGGACCTAACTCCTTCCAGAATCTGTGCTTTAGCGCAATGGGATACACACACAAAAATCACAATCCCATGTTTGAATTGCTATCCGGGCTATTCCTGCCTCTTCTTTTCCCACAGACAACCATGTCTATCTGTGTTTACCAGTACACAATTCTTAACAGCAAGCCATACTCCACTTTCCTGTCACTCTGATCTCTGGTAGTTTTCCCTAAATGGATGTGGTTAAATGTAAAAGTATTTTGGTGAGATTAAGATCATAAAGCCTATAAAAACTGTTTTGTGTATCTGTAAGTGTAATGGGACAGTCAGAACATTTCTTTTTATTCATAAAGTAAAACTTAAAGTCTCTTTTTTTTTTTCATTAAAAATTCCCCTTAGATTATGCCAATAAGTTGTCTTCTAATGTTTTGTCTGTCATCTTAGAAATAATATCAGTTTTATAGACCTTCTCTTTGATTGCTGTTTTGGGGCTCTATAAGCTGCATTTTCTAAATTTCTTTACTAACTGACATTCTATTAGTATGTAGAATAAAAAGGATACTCAAAGATACCAGCTGAAGCTACTCAAGCCCTCTCCTGGAGGTCTGACTATTTATTATTCTGTGAAATTCTTCTGTGCTTTAAAATTCTGGTAACCACCCTGTTTCTCATGCCCCCCTGTCCTTAGGAGTATTAACTACTCTTGAAGATACTACCATTTTTTAACCTCAGGGCTACATTATTCTTGAGTCTCTCTGAAATCTGTGAAAACTGATTCCCAGATTCAAATTCACTTGGGATGACCTAGTGTAGTGTCTGTATTTCCAATTAGTCATTGATTGATATAGTTACCTGTCAGACTTCAGGGATCTTTTGTGCTTTGTGGTATATGTATGTGTATTTGAGTTTCCTACAGGACTATAGGAAAGACTAGGTGGAGGGCTTGTTAGATAGATGCCATTGTAATCAAGAAGTACAATATATTTTAAAATGTGTACTTAAAACCCTCCTTTGATAAATAGAAACTGTCATTGAAATATGTAAGAAATTTTTAGCAAAATTTGTATTTTTCATACTACAAATCATTTTCCATTTTTCACAACTGTCAGTTACATTTAAATTTGTATCTTTTGTTATCTTTTACCATGCTTCCTCTCACATGTTTTTTCTTCTGCCAAACACTGTTATTTATTGTCTCTGCTTCCATATATTTACAAACCTGCTTACGTCTTCATGTTTCCTACATCTGAGATCATGCCAATTGATTTTATAAGAGCACTCTCCAGTGTACTCATAACAGCAATTTCTCTTTATATTAAAAAATATCCTCTAGATTTTAAATGGAATAATTAAATGTGATGATTCAGTTCACTTCAGTCGCTCAGTCGTGTCCAACTCTTTGCGGCCCCATGAATCGCAGCACACCAGGCCTCTCTGTCCATCACCAACTCTCAGAGTTTACTCAAACTCATGTCCATCGAGTCATTAAATATAATTAATTACACCAGACATTAGGTCTATGTACATAAATAGGAAGATAATTTAGCTACTATGCCACATTTCCTGTATTCTCTCATTATTTAAAAACCTTTAAAGGAGACGAGACAAGTAGGATTCCAATGGGAAAGTTTACATATAATCACTTTAAATAAACATTTTGTTCTGCAAGGACCTGAAACACTATGCCAATGAAACTTTCATGAGAGTAGGTGAGAGATTATACATATAATTATTAGTATTACATCATTTGTCAATTCTAAAACACTTACAGAATTTAAGAACTCAATCCTGTGCCTCTGTTTATATTCTTATGTTTGACATTTTTATTGTTTGGTAGCATATCTTACTCTGCTGTCTTTTCAGTAGTCCTTAGCCTTATTCCTTCCTCTATTAATTTAGGGCTTGGTCTCTCAAATCCAAAGTCCATACTAAGGTTTACAATTGTCCACGTGCTTTGAGCACTTCCTTCCTCTTTGCTCATTGTGTTCAAATCTTACAGGCTTTCTCACTTTCCCTACATCTTCATGTGGCTGCTTCCTCTAACTGTATTCCATTCTCTGCTCAATTACTAGCTTTCCATAGATGTGACCCCTGACCACAGTGTATATGATTCTCTAGTCATTTCCTTGAATGTATCTCTAGCAGAGGGTAGAATATGCTCTATTTTTTGGATTCTGTGTCATCCACACTTGAATGTACACTCCATCAGGCAGGTTCAGAACTTTTTCTATCCAATTACCACTGTATGCCCCATACCTGACATGCAATGGAAGTTAAATAAATCAGTATTGATGGGTTAATAAATACATATCATTGAATAAGGTCAGCAATCAAGCTTAGGACTCAGGGCTATAAAAGTAAATGAGACTTTTCCGGTCCTCTCCCATACCTCTCTTCTATATTAGAGAAGAAGTGTTGTTGGCAAGAGTAGTATGGTGGGTGGTGGTGGCTGTTAGGAGGAAGGGGAGAAGGATGGTATGAACAAAACCTAAATGATTAGAGCAAGCATCAATGTCTGTTTCATTTTCACAAGCTCTGTTATCTAAGTCTGGTGAAATTTGGGGATATTTTTCAGTATTATTCTTAGTTTAATTTACTAAGAATCAAGTAATAAATGGAGCTAAGAAAGTAAAAATTAAGAAAAAAAATCTCTACACATTGTGTTTTGCTGCTAATGACAACCTTATTATTATTCACTGATTCATTTCTCATAAGATCCTCCTGAAAAAAACACAATTATTATCCATCACTTACTGATTAAAAATCAAATCTTACATTGGATAAGGAACCAATGGAAATGAAATTAGGGCCTCATTTCAGAATACCTGATGCCCTTAACTGCAACTTAATTGCGGGTCATTATCTTATTTGTAAATATTTTCAGCCTGTTGGTGCTCATGTTTTACTTTCATGTCCTACTTTTCTGGGGTATTATGAATAATTTATTTGACACCAGGAATCAACCAACTACTGAAAACAGACCACATTACTTCACGTTAGCAGTTATGAGCCAACACAGAGCACAGACAGGTGACTTATCCCAAGAGTCAGAGCCTTTCTTTATCACACTGTATCCCTGGACACATGTGTTTCTTATTGAAGACTGAGTTAGCAAATCAGTCTACACTGTCATTTGCCTACAGACAGCTCTTTGTCATTCAGGGCACCAGCCCATCAGCCAGGGCTATACACAAACTGATTCTCTTTTGGCAAGTCACACTTTCATCTCTCTCCCAATGCTGTGATGCATGTGTAATTTTTATCATGGTTTAGTTGATTGCCTTGAAATTATTTTCCATCTCATGTAAATTTCCAAATGTCTTTGTGTGATTGGTGTTCACAGTTGAAAGAACATAAATTGTTCCCATTTCAGAAGGTGATATGTGAACATATTTCCCCGAGTTCCTTGAAAGAAAGGCATTTTTTGGGAAATCACGTAATTGTTATTTATGTTTCTAGAAGTAGGTGTTACTGTGGTCTAAAATACCCACCTCATTTTGTGTACACTTGTCATAGCAAAACCTGTCTTCAGTAGGTCAAATTATGTTTAACCTATTTGATATTCCTATCACATTTTAGAATTTTCCTAGGAAATAAGTGTTCGTTTGGCAAGCTTAAGCATATATATTTAACATAAGTTCAGATGGTCAGTTTAATTCAAAAAGTGAGGCAGGGATTGTAAGAAACCAAAATTATGGATCATTTTAAATAAACACATCTTAGTCTAGGGAAAATTGCTTAGCTTGCTACATTGTTTCAGCATGAAGTCTAAATTTCAGGATTTTCTAGTTTAACTAACTTATCTATGTTATGACCCACTGATGGATAATTTTACTAAGGCAGAAATGAAATGAGTTCAATGCTTCCAAGTCATTTCTATCAGTGCAATCGTGTAGAGCACATATAAGCTTTAATTTTCCATTGTCAATTCTTCATTTATACCTTACGAGGTGATGTGGGCAGACTTGGAATTTTTCTGTGAGTGATGTTCTTGCACACATGTGTTATTGTGCATGCCTGGGCTTGACTAATAGTGTCATTTCCATTGCTCACTTATCTTGTTGAGAAATGATACATTCAAATTGTAGAATATTTTCATAAAATACTCATTATTTTCAATATAATTTTAGGCACTGTAAATAAAATAGGAAAATAGACTTTTTAGCTTTAATCATTATCTTAATGCTTATACTCATATACATAAATAATTTATTTTGAGCCCATTCATACTATGCATTTTAACTAATTAGTTTGCCTATATTTTTCCATGGTTAGTTTACTATAAAAAATCAAGAATTGGAGATATCTGAATGAATATAGAATTGTTGATGCTATTAATGATTATTAATGAAAGTCTCACACATGGAGCAGATGCACTGCCTGGGACATTTTTCCAACTGGGATTCCAGATGTGCTGTGACACTGGACTTCTCAGTGCTGTTTAAGTCTGGGATGTTTGCAAAAACCCAATCTGGTGATATATCCTCTGCTGTTTCTATTTCTCTTTTCTTTTAACGTTAGTATATTGAAATTAGGGGCTTCCCAGGTGGTACTACTGGTAAAGAAACCACCTGCCAATGCAGGAAATGTAAGAGACTGGTTTGATTCCTAGTCTGGAAGATCCCCTGGAGGAGAGCATGGCAACCCACTCCAGTATTCTTGCCTGGAGAATCCCATGGACAGAGGAACCTGGTGAGCTATAGTTTATAGGGATG
Organism: Odocoileus virginianus; assembly: GCF_023699985.2. NCBI lineage: Eukaryota > Metazoa > Chordata > Mammalia > Artiodactyla > Cervidae > Odocoileus > Odocoileus virginianus. Next base: position 55,119,730 of record NC_069692.1, read on the forward strand.
CACAGAGTCAGACACAACTGAAGTGACTTAACACAGCATATTAATGGTTATGAATACCAGGGATAATTTTTCCACCACATCTAGTAAGCATAATTGCTTAAAGCTCACCCATGGTAATTTTATGAGCCTGTGAAAACATTTTAATTTTAAACTAATTTTAAAAACAAAGGAAAATATGCATGATGATAATGAATAATAGTATTACAAATGCATAAAGCCTGGATTATATTATATAATGTACATTATCTATGAGTTGTTATCTATATGTATATTTATCTATATCTAGCCAAAGAATTGATGTTTTTGAACTGTGGTGTTGGAGAAGACTCTTGAGAGTCCCTTGAACTGCAAGAAGATCCAACCAGTCCATCCTAAAGGAGATCAATCCTGCGTGTTCATCGGAAGGACTGATGCTAAAGCTGAAACTCCAATACTTTGGCCACCTCATGCAAAGAGTTGACTCATTGGAAAAGACCCTGATGCTGGGAGGGATTGGGGGCAGGAGGAGAAGGGGACAACAGAGGATGAGATGGCTGGATGGCATCACCGACTCTATGGACATGAGTTTGAGTAAACTCCGGGGTTTGGTGATGGACAGGGAGGCCTGGTGTGCTGCAATTCATGGGGTCTCAGAGTCAGACACGACTTAGCGACTGAACTGAACTGAACTGATTTATCTAGCTATCTAGAGAGAGAGAAACAGAGAGACCCACAAAGACAAAGGTATCTGGATCAACAGCAGACCAAATATGACAAAAAGCCACTATTTTTAGAACATTATTACTTACTTCATTTGTTTACATCCCCATCGTTGCTGCTGCTGTGGATATTGTGTCCCTTCATTTACATTATGTACACATGGTTTTATTGTATCCATCTGTCATTTTCCCTTAAAGTGGAACTGTAGTAAAAGATCATGTAACACACTAAGGAATATCATCCTGACAAGGTTGGCAATAGTAGTGCAATCCATCTGCATATGGGCATCTCTCACATGACTCTTGTTATCATTGACAGAAACACATTCACCATCTCCTTCAAATTTGCTAAGATGCTCAGGAGTAAATGTATCACCAGAAGCAGAAATAGTTCTCACCACTTCTATACGAAAACATATTGAGCTGTCTTTATAAGGAACGTCAATTGCCCAAAAATGTCCCATGGACCATTTTCTCCTTTGACTACAGGATCTGTGGCCTCTGAAGGCAGGTGTCCCAGTGAGTCTGGTCCTTGTGTTTCAGAATAACAGGAGCTACTGTGTCTGGCCTGAATGAAAGTAGCACAGGGATTTTTTGGGGGGATTTTTTGTTCATTTGTTTTGTTTTTCTTTTTAAACTGGTCTGCAAATACTTTCAACTTGTCCTTTTTATGTTTGGGTTGCTTGTTTTGTTTACTTTCGTTGTAAACATTCACTTTCCTTCAGAGAGTCATGAAAAATAACATCCTTTTTAATCATTAGATTTATTCATCAAAATTCTTTGGCTCCTAATTCTCTTCTTTCATGCTTCAAGCCAAGAATGGTGAGTTTATACATTGCATCACTCTGACCTCCTCTTCTGTGTCCTTCCACTTTTGGGGAGTGATTATATTGAATCTCTAGATAATCCAGGATAGTACACTTCTTTTAAAACCATTCGATTAGACCTTTAATTTTATCTAAAATGTTAAATCCTATTTGTCATTTATATTCATGTATATTTAGTTTACATGTTCTGAAGGTTAGTATGTAAACATTTATGTTTGAAGGCCACTATTCTGACAGCCATAGAGACGCATTGTAAAGTGTTTTCCTTGGATGAACTAAGGATACTGAGTACTTCAATTAAACATATATTTTGGATAATAGCCTTTATTTTGTTTACAGTACAAAACTGTTCTTTATGGAAATAGAAGATAGATGAATAAAGTGATTTTTAACTTTTTAAAGCTAATATTATAGATACTATGACACATGAAGATTTTATGAATCAAGATTATACTTCAATTGCATTAAATTATATAGTATATATCATGATGGGCATATTACTAAAACTTTTCCCAGTGAAGATTGTTATCTTCCAATACAACTGAGACCAGGAAAAAAAAAAAAATCCTAGAACTAATTTCATGTGAATTGAGGAACCTGTGACATATTTGATGGGCCTTCTATAGTTTTTCAAATAAGATGATACACATCTACTTCACTTTAATATTCACTGGGATTAATTTTCAGAATTGTGAAAGCACTTATTGTAAGAGTACAAAGTAGAGGTAGTAAGAAAGATGGGACTACTTGAAGAAAAGTTCTAGAAGAAAACACAAACACTGCATTCTATGACATCAGTCTCAGCAATAGATTTTTTTTTTCAGTTATAATTTTATTTTTCTTATTTTTTTATTTTTTTTCAGTTATACTTTTTTTTTCATTTATTTTTATTAGTTGGAAGCTAATTACTTTACAATATTGTAGTGTTTTTGCCATACATTGACATGAGTCAGCCATGGATTTACATGTGTTCCCCATCCTGAACTTCCCTCCCACCTCCCTCCCTATCCCATCCCTCTGGGTCGTCCCAGTGTACCCCCCCTGAGTACTTGTCTCATGCATCCAGTCTGGACTGGTGATCTGTTTCACACTTGATAATATATACGTTTCAATGCTATTCTCTCAGATCATGCCACCCTTGTCTTCTTGCATAGAGTCCAAAAGTCTGTTCTGTACATCTGTGTCTCTTTTTCTGTCTTGCATATAGGGTTATTGTTACCATCTTTCTAAATCCCATATATATGTGTTAGTATACTGTATTGGTGTTTATCTTTCTGGCTTACTTCACTCTGTGTAATGGGCTCCAGTTTCATCCATCTCATTAGAACTGATTCAAATGTATTCTCTTTAATGGCTGAGTAATATTCCATGGTGTATATGTACCATAGCTTCCTTATCCATTCATCTGCTGATGGGCATCTAGGTTGCTTCCATGTCCTGGTTATTATAAACAGTGCTGCGATGAAACTTGGGGTACACATGTCTCTTTCAGTTCTGGTTTCCTCAGTGTGTATGCCCAGGAGTGGGATTACTGGGTCATATGGCAGTTCTATTTCCAGTTTTTTAAGGAATCTCCACACTGTTCTCCAATAGTGGCTGTACCAGTTTGCATTCCCACCAACAGTGTAAGAGGGTTCCCTTTTCTCCACACCCTCTCCAGCATTTATTGCTTGAAGACTTTTGGATAGCAGCCATTCTGACTGGCAATTTTCAGAACTGTCTCTGTAGGCAAAGGAAACAGAAATGAAAATAAACAAATAAAACTATATTAGACTAAAAGGATTTTGAACAGTGAAGGAAACTATCAACAAAAGAAAACACTGCCTGCTGACTGTGAAAACATTTGCAAACAAAATAAGAATTAACATTGTTATAATAGCAGATTTTAATGTTCAAAATATACAAAGTACTCATACAATTCAATATCAAAATAACAAATAACTCAATGAAAAAGTGGACAAAAGGAGATGTCTCAGGTGGTTCAGTGGCTAAAACTCCACTCCTAAGCAAGGAATGTGGCTCCAATACCTAGTCAAAGAAGTAAGATCCCACGTGCCATGGGTTGGAGCCAAAATAAAAGTTGGGAAAGGATCTGAATATTTTACCAGAGATGACATACAAATGGCCAGCAGGTACATGAAAAGATGCTCAACATCACTGATCATCAGGGAGTGCAAATCAAGGTCAGAATATAATATCACCTGACACCTGTCACAATGACTGTTATCGAAATGACCACAAATAACAAAAGTTAGAAAGGATGTAGACAAAAGGTAGCACTCATATATTGTTGAAATTTAAATTGGTGCAGCAAATATGGAGAACAGTATGGAGGTACCTCAGAAGTTAAACATAGAATTGCTGTATGATTCAGCAATTCCACTCTTGGCTATTTATCTGAAGAAAATGAAAACACTAATTTGAAAATATATATGCAGCCCAATGTTTGCGGCACCACTATTTGCATAAGTCATGATATAGAAGCTACCTAAGTGCTCATCAATAGACAAATGCATAAAGATGGTGATGATGATGATGTGTGTGTCCACACAGACAAAAGAATATTACTCAGCCATAAAGGGAATGTAAGTTGCCATTTGCAACAACATGAGTGGATATAGGGGGTATTGTATTAAATAAAATAAGTCAAACAGAGGTGGATAAATACTGTATGGCTTGCATATATGTGGCTCTAAAAAAAGCAAACAAATGAGTGTTAATAACAAAACAGAAATAGAATCATAGGTGATACAGGGAATAAATAGGTGGCTGTCATAGAGAAGCATGATGGACGGATGAGAGAAACTGGTGAAGGAGATTGAGGAACAAACTTTTAGTACAAAACAGATGAATCACAGGTATGAAATCTACAGTGTGAGGAATATAGTCAATAACAATGTAATTTATTTGTATGGTGACATATAGTAACTAGAATTACTGTGGTGATAATTCTGAAATGTATAGAAATATTGAATCACTATTTCATGTAATAGGAACTAACAGTGTTGTAGATCAGTTACATTTCAAAAAAAAACAAAGAAACTCACAGAAAAATATTCAGATTTGTGGTCAGCAGAGGTGGGAGTTAGGGGAAAGTGGATTGGATGTAGGCAATCAAAAGATAAAAACTTCCAGTTTTAAGATAAATGAGCACTAGAGATATAATGTAAAACAATATAAATATAATTAAAAGTATTTTATGTTACATGTAATTAATGTTAAGAGAGTAAATCCTAAGCTTTCTTTAAAAAAAGAAAAGATATTTTTTATTCTGAAAAAATAGCATAAGGCATTAAATTTGATTATGATTTTACATGAAGAAATTTAAAATAAAAAAGATGTCAGTTGAGAAGGAAAAATATTCTAATTTCTTAAGATTAAAATGTGCAGGATAAAATTCAAGTTAATCCTGAAAATAAATATAAAAATTATTTTCTACACATAAGAATAGTAAATCAGAACATAGAACATGCGGTTTTATTTGCTTTCAAGTGATTTTAAATAAATGTCAAAGACAAATTTAATTTGTGAAAAATAAAATTTGCAATATCTTTATAAGAATGCATTCATTTCCAACAGATTTTCAAAATAAATGGTAGTCATCATTATCTAATTGATTTTTAAGTTTGGAAAAGCTCTTCCTCACTAGACATGTCTCTTGACTAAGGAGACTTTTTTCTTTCAAACTGATTTTGTCTTATTTTTTTTACCCAGGCTTCAAAGTATGGGAAGTTGCATTTATTTAACCTACTTAACTGACAATATTGCATAAAATACATAGCAAGCACAAAACAGCAACTGAATAAGACATCACCACCCAACAGGAGTGAAAAATGCATAAGAGAGTTGGAATTATTCATATTTTGGCAAGATATGTCTGTCACTCTGACTATACTATTATTTTCTTTCCTATTCTATACCTTTAAAATGACATGTTGACATAAGTTATTTTTGCCAGTAGCAATTGAAGCTAGAATGTATGGGAAAACATTTTGTTTGTTATTTTAATACTTGACATAAAAACTGTAAGTTGAAATCTTGAAATTGTTGTATTGCCTCTATCTTTTGATCCTACCCTCCCCTCATCCATTTGTGATTGTTTATTCCTTGTTTGATGGTCCTAAGCTATCATATGCATTCTATTTGTAAATTGAATATTGCATGGAATTTTGTATTGCTCTAGAATAAATGCAATGAAATTCGAATGTATAAAGAATATATTTAAATGACACTTGAACAGAATCCAAAGGTGCAACAGGGCCGTACGGCTGACCTTTAAGCATTAGTGTACAATCTCAAATAGTGCCCCCATTTAGAGCCTGTTTGAATCTGTTCAACCTTGAAGGTGATATGCTCTTACTGTAAAAATAAAGGCAGCTTTTCAGATATGAAGAAAAAAAAAGAGAGAGAGCTACCTGTCTCAGCATACTTTCAATATAAATAAAACTTTTGTTTGGGGAGAAAAGTGTAACTGATTGATCTAATATCATTAAGAAGTGTAAGACTATGTCAAAATTTAAAGCTTCATGAGACAAACTAATACTCTCAGTACCCATTTTTTTTTGCCCATTTGGTAAGAAAAAAAAAAGAAATGCCTTCAGGAACCCAAATGTTACACTATAATCTCACAGTTGTCACCCTATCCTGAATTGGCTTAACAACAGTATCTTAGAGGAGGTAAACGATTTCCATGAGACTCCACATTTTTAAGTAGATAGTTGTGAATCCCTCTTTCTCAGCAAGAACACTGGAGTGGATTGTTATTTCCTTCTCCAGGGGATCTTCCCAACCCAAAGATGAAACCACTGTCTCCTAAATTGGCAGGTGGATTCTTTACCACTAAGGCCCCTGAGAAGCCTTATGAATTTTACTGGTCTTTAATTTTTAATGAATTCTGTCACCTTACTTCCCAAGTATCTTTGTCAGCATGATTTCATCTATGTCATCATTTTATTTGGAATTCCCTTTCTCCTGTATTCCATTATGTGCAGAGTTCATTCCCCAATATGATGAACTGGACTAAGTAGCCTTAGTTTCAACTATGAAGTCAAAAGCAACCCAAGTACAGAGTAAAATCAACCAGTCTCCCAAGCCATAAACCTGCCAGTTATTATCCTAACATATTGATACCGTGTTCTTATTTCTGCATATTTGAGGAGTATTTTGTTTTTCTCTAGAAATTGTGCAACAAAGGAATGTACTGAATTGTGCTTCTTCTCATATTTCACTTTCACAAATTGCCAGGAACCCAACACAGATCTTTAAAGCACACCACAAATTTTCCTATGATATTTATTGAAATACAGTTCTCTCAAAAGAACAATTTCAAGAAGGAAGTTGATGGATATTAAGTTACCTAATGCATCTCCAATACTCAATAAACATTAAGCATCCAGATAAAAATGCAATTAATTTCCTATCATAACAGAAAACAAGTTAGTTTCTTAGATGTTTGCTTACATAGATGTTTCTGCTATAGGACTTGTAGAGCACTGACACAGGAGGGGAAATAATGTGTGAGGGGTGTGTGTGTGCTTAGTCACCCAGAAAATACTATATTTACTTCAAATTACTTTGAAATAGTAAGGGCTATGCTTTCAAACATTTGTATGAATATGCTGAAGTTACAAATAAAATTCTAAGAAGATACATTGGGAATTGAAGAACTTCAAATCAGATATGGAATTATAAAATAAATAAATAGTTAAAAAGTTTTGGAGATAAAAGGATAATATATCCCACGAATCATATAATAATGAGAATTTTTAAAGATAATAAATTCACAATACAATCAAGATAAAACATACTATAACAAACTTGATATCTCAGAAACATGCTCAAAATAAGAAAATATGGTATTACAATAAGGAGATAAGACATAATTATTCAATACATTTTCATAGAACAACTGAATATATAGAAAAATAGTCTGCTTCATCTCCCAACATTTAGAAATTAAATTGTTAAAGGATATTCATTTCAATGTATGACAAAAACCACTGCAATGTTGTAAAGTAATTAGCCTCCAACTAATAAAAATAAATGGAAAAAAATAAATAAAAAAATAAAATAAAAAATAAATGTAAATGCAAAATAATAAAGAACATAAAATATTGAATAGTTAGTGACCTGAGACTTATCAAGGAAAATTGCTTACAAAACATAAAAGCAGGAGAAGCTACAAAAGATAGATATAACTGACTATACAAAATTATGATATATATCTATCACAAAAAGAGAACCATAAACAAAACTGAAGTTAATAGATAAGTTGGCATCTAAAATACAAATGAGTGTACATTTTCATAATGTACAGGGAAAATATTCTAAATACATTGTAAAATATCAAATCACAGAAGGAAAAATGTGCTAAGGCAATTACCAAAAAATACAAGCCATCTGTATGGAAATAGATTAAAATTCAATAGTATATAGTCATTAACAGACAAATTAAAGCAAATAAACAACATCAATTAGATGAAGTTTAAAATTTTACAAAATAATTTCTTAATCATTTATTCACTTAATTCTCAAAGTCTTTGCAATAGTAATTACTAGTCCCCAATCTGTAGATGAAACACTGAGGACCAAGTTGTTGAAATAACGTCCTTAATTTTCACACAGTAGGCAAGAGGTAAAGAAAGTTAATCCAGATTTTATCTGGACAAAAACTGGAAGCTCACATAGACAAAGCTCTTCTTTTAGTTGATAAATGTTTATTTACTATTTCAATATTTTGTTTAAAATTTTTAAATAAAATATTACATAAAAGAAAAAAAAAGTATTTTGAATCTTGGCACTTTTCACTTTTCATTTTGCCATTTCTGTTACAGTCTCTTATTTTCACCTGGGTAGTCAACATATAGGTACAACATACAGGAGCTACCCTGGTGGTTCAGAGGGTAAAGAATCTACCCACAGTGCAGAAGACCTGGCTTTGATCCCTGGGTTAGAAAGGCCCCTTAGAGAAGGGAATGGACAGAGGAGCCTGGCAGGCTACAGTCAAAGGGATCAAAAAGATTCAGGCATGTCTGAGTGACAAACACATGCAGTCAACATAAATTGCCTATTCCATTTTAATAAACTTTTCAGGAAAACTGTTCCAGGGATCAGAGTCCCTCACCCAATCATACAAGACTCTACAGCTTTCAGGTTTAGAGATGAGGTGTACTATAACCAGGACAACTGGCCTAAGACTCTTTAGTAACCAGCACAAGTAGCTCAGTGTGCACGTGTTCTGTGTGTAGAGTCATAAATTCTGTAAAGGTTACAAGTATGTGCCTGTTGACTCAACTAAGTTTGTCCATTTTAATAAGGGTGCTCTCTCACACAAAATTTTCCCTTCCAAGTCATTCTTCATCGTTGATGCTATTTCATCCCACATAGATTATATTCAATTTTCCTGATCATAAACTTCAGCTTCATATATAATTTTAAATTCAGGTATCTGACACCTGATCATCCATATTTGCTTCTTATTTGCAGTTCCAATGAGAAAGCCTTTACCAATTCATCTTCTAGCCATTCAGACCCATAAACAATGTTCTCATTCTTTATTTTTCTTCATTTTTTTCTTTTTATTCTTTTTGAGACCACCATTGATTACAGTGATTTTTAACCATTCTCTCATTCCTCATACCACTTAAATATAAGTTCTGCTCAAATGTCTTTCCTTGCTCTTTTTCTATTTCTCCATTTTTGTCTGGGATACATTATTTATTTTGCAAATCTAGCTATGACTTTTATAGTGTATACACTATAAAAATGCAAATACTACTGCATTTTTAAATGGTAGATAACCACAGGTAACTGAATGTTCTATTAATTCTTCAAATTTGGAATATGCAAATTCAATCAATGCTTGATATTATCTTACCTTAAAGCAGCTCTCTTTTTCACTTTAACATTTAGTTCGTGGTAAGACCATTCTTCTTATTTTAATGTATCTCATTGCTATTTTCACCAAAAAAAAATGAAAGCAACTCCTTTCCTTCAGGCAGTTCACTTCAGTAACTAAGTCGTGTCTGACTTTGTGACTCCATGGACGACTCCAGGCCTCCCGGTTCATCACCAACTCCCGGAGTTTACTCAAACTCATGTCCATTGAGTCAATGATGCCATCCAACTACCTCATCCTCTCTCATTTCCTTCTCCTCCCTCCTTCAATCTTTCCCAGCATAAGGGTCTTTTCCAATGAGTCAGCTCTCTGCATCAGGTGTCCAAAACATTGGAGTTTCAGTTCAACATCAGTCATTCCAATGAACATTCAGGACTGGTTTCCTTTAGGATGGACTGGTTGGATCTCCTTGCAGTCCAAGGGACTCTCAAGAGTCTTCTCCAACTCAACAGTTAAAAAACATCAGTTCTTCAGCGTTCAGTTTTCTTTATAGTCCAACTCTCACATCCATACATGACAACTGAAAAAATTCATAGCCTTGATTAGCGGACCTTTGTTGGCAAAGTATTGTCTCTGCTTTTTAATATGCTCTCTAGGTTGGTAATACGTTTTCTTCCAAGGAGCAAGCATCTTTTAATTTCATGGCTGCAGTCACCATCTACAGTGATTTTGGAACCCCAAAATCACCTTCCAAAACTCCTTTCCTTATTAGTCTTTTAATTGTACTGGTTGGCTTTTTTAAAACTAATCAAATTCTCCATAAGGATAAATTTTACAGATGTTGTTTGTTTACATTTAAACACTTGGAGAAAAAAAAAACACAAAGCTTAATTAAGAAAAATAGATATATTGTTGATATTAACTGATATTTAACTTTTAAATTTCTGAAATTGAATAAAATATCTTGTCACCATTAAGTTGCAAATAGGATGTTTATAATACATTCCTGCAGATGTCAAAATAAATTTTCACTCTTTATACATTTTAATTGCTCCACTTAAATGAACTGAAAAAATTATATTTATTAGTCATGACTACAGAACTTAGGGAAAAAATATTTGCTAAGAAGAAAGTCAGTTCTTTTCTCTGTCTTTTACATTCAATAGATGAAACTTTGAAAGATCAAATTATAATTTGTCTTTTAACAGATTTTGTTATTTGTATGATCCACAACCCTTTTCAAATTATGTTGACATATTAGCTAACTTTAAATAAACCTAAAGTACCAATGTTTATGCTTGACAAATGGGGGTGAGATTATTCTGGTCATAAAGGTTTCTGAAATTTGTAGGATGTTTTAAAAAATATGATGGCAATTTTATTTTTGAAGATGAACAAATATATAATTTTTTGTAGAAAAATTTAAATCAATTCTGTTCTTAGTACAAGCAAGCATGCTAAGACTTTTCAATTGTTTCCAACTCTTTGCGATCCTATGGACTATAGCCTGTTAGGCTCCTCTGTCCATGATATTTTCCAGACCAGAATCCTGGGTTGGGTTGCCATGCCCTCCTCCAGGGGATCTTCCCAACCCAGGGATTGAACCTTTGTCTCTTATGTCTCTTGCATTGACAAGCAAGTTCTTTTCCATTATAACACTATCTGGGAAACCCTTTTTGCTTTGTATAAGGGAACAAAAAAGATTAATCTGTTACAGACAGTGAGGGACAATGAAAATTCTCCTACTTATAATCACATAAATCTAACAGGAGCATGTATTACATAGCATTATGTCCCCTTTCTATACAGAAACTGATCTGGATTTACCATCTGTCTGTTTGAGGTAGGTTTTAGCATTTAAAAATCACCCAAACTTTGTTTCCATAATAGCAGTTCTGTTTTGCAGCTTTTATTGTTTTGTACTGTGTGTCAGTGTGTACTCTTTCCCATATTATTATCTAATCTCTGTGAAGTGAGGATTCATGGGCTATCGTTAAAGAGTGTTTTGTATTCATTGTAACTGCTCAAGGATATAGTTAAGATATGGATGAAATTTTAGTTATAATATTTTTGTCTGTCAACATAATCATAATACATTGTTTTAAGCTTTGGCCTTGTGGAACTGAATCTTAACTATTACTTTGATTGCAAGATAATTACTTCAAGAATGGAATACAAAAGTTTTCTTCATGCAAATTTATTTATGTAATTTTATCAATAGAAAGCTAAGCTTTATTTCATGTCTGCCAATGTGAAATATGCAGGCAGCATTCATTAATGTCTAACAAAATTTAAAAATACTAACCAAAATTGTTTATTTTCCTCATACAAAAATGAAAAAATAATTGTATGACTTATTGTATTTTATAATTGCTTGAAACAGATTTTTATATAAAATGTTTCAGAACATATAATATTTTAAAGATATAATATCAGTATTATAAGTCAGGAAATAATTACTGATGTTCAATAGTACATTAGATTTTTGTAACACTTGATTTTATGTGTCTCTTGCTCTATCTTGGTGTATATTCTATTCTTCTGATTTATATTTTGGAATGGGTAGTAGATTCACAGTGAAGGAACAAGAAGTTCTCCCTGTCTCATTCACTGCTGCTAAATATTTTACAGTTCTACAGAACATGATCTATAAACCATCATCTTTTTCAGGAAGCATGTTCCAAAAGAACCAATGACATGAGAAAATCAATGAGGTTTAACATTTTCTATAACATAGCAAGCAGTATGACTCACAGTCTCAAAGTAGTTTAAAATAAGATGATATTATCTATTCAATATGATAAAATCTACAAGAACAGTGGCAAGTGAATTTCTCTATTCTCCGATATTATTCTCATCATAAAGCTGTAAATTTCTGTGGGGCAAATTTCAGCTCAAATTAATATCCCTTATACAAAGCTATGGCTCAGATGGTAAAGAACCTTCCTGAAATGTGGGAGACTCAGGTTCAATCCCAGGGTCAGGAAAATCCCCTGGAGAAGGGGATATTGACATACTCCAATATTCTTACCTGGAGAATTCCATGGACGAAAGAGCCTGGTGGGCTACACTCTGTGGATTCTCAAAGAGTGAGATATGACTGTGTGACTAACACACTTTCACTCATACAAAATTATAAAGTGTGTGTGTGTGTGTGTGTGTGTGTGTGTTTTCTTTTTTGGCTTTGTTGTTATACACTGCTCCATCATGTCTGACTCTTTGCAATTCCATGGACTGCAGCACACCAGGCTTCCCCGTCCTTCACCATCTCCAGGAGTTTGTTCAAACTCATGTCGATTGAGTCAGTAATGCCATTGAACCACCTCATCGTCTGTCATCCCCTTCTCCTCCTGCCTTCTATCTTTCCCAGTATCAGGGTCTTTGCCAGTGAATTGACTCTTCACATCAGGTGGCCAAAGTATTGGAGCTTCAGCTTCACCATCAGTCTTTTCAATGAATATTCAGGGTTGATCTCCTTTAGGATTGACTTGTTTGTTAGAAATATAAAATGATGCATGTTATAATAAACATATGGAATATGCTTAAGTCTTAAGGAAAATATATTATATATGTTGTTTTAGCAATTCAAAGATATATAGTGTTAAAATGTAGGCATGACTTCTCATTTATTTTCTCCTTTTCAAGTAGTAGAATGGTCAATAGAATGGGCTTTGAGTGGGTGTTAAGTTGCTTCAGTCACGTATGACTCTTTGCAACCCTATGGATTGTAGCCTCCCCAGGCTCCTCTGTCCATAGGATTTTCTGGCAAGAATACTGAAATGGGTGGCCATTTCCTCCTCTAGGGGATCTTTCTGAGCCAGGGACCAAACCCACATCTCTTAAATCTCCTGCATTGGCAAGCAGGTTCTTTACCACTAACGCCACCTGGGAAGCCCGTGGGCTTTGGGAATCTTCAAATGATACTTTGTTAGGTAATATGTATGTATGCATGTATTCACTCATTCATTCATTCAATTGCTTTTTAATTGAAGTATAGTTAGCATTCTTATTAGCATATATATGTCCCATTGTGTAAGTCTCAGACTGAAAACTCAGAATAGAACTGAAGAAAGAATTTCAAAGGGATTAATAAGTCCATCTTTCTATGTCAGTTAACTTCAAGCAGGGTTTCCAAAGCACTAATGTTCTTACTAGAGACAGAGACATACAGAACAAATGTATGGACACCAAGGTGGAAAAAGGGATGGGATGGGTGGATGAATAGGAAGATTAAGTTCAACATATACACTGATAACATGTATAAAGTAGATAACTAATGAGAATCTACTGTGTAGGTCAGGGAACACTGTTCAAGGCTCTGTGGTGACCTAAATGGGAAGGAAGTACAGAAAAAGAGGAGATGTTTGTATAGCTGACTCACTTTGCTGTACAGTAGAAGCTAACACAACATTGCAAAACAACTATACTTCAATAAAAACTAATTTAAAATAATTTAAAAAATAAATAAAAGGCTGAGGCTAGACAAATATTTTCCCATTTACCTTCTATGAGTTATCAGATTTATTTAAAATTATTTTAGTAAAAACTACAACATTCCAAAAGATAAATGATCAATCAAATTCTGATGCTTAAGGAGAAATTCCATGACTATTCAGATTTTATGTGAAAGTAAGACAGGTCATTAAAAGTCAGTTTGCTATTAGCTTCTTCTATAAGGTTTATAACAAAAAAGTAAGCTGAGCTTTGGAGATTATGACTAATTTCTATCATCATTTAGCTTTCTGACATTTTATTATTACTTTCCAAGTTGATATTATTTGGTTAGTGCACAATGTTCATAGTGCATCAATTTTCATAGTATATAATGCTGTCTTGTAAAGCAAATGTGAAGTAAAATAGAAAGCTTGTTATCATAATGATAAAATTCTAAATGTAATCAAGTAATGTTTCACTATATCCTTCAAAAAATACTTGCAATTATGCATACAATTACTGTCTCAAGAATTATTTTTATGGAAACTTTGTTTAGCTTGACTTGATGAAATTTTTCATATTGCAAACATTTGTGATCAATGCATCTGTTAATGAGCGGGACGGGGAGGGGGCGGGAATCTCTTTCACTCTTGCCCTGGAGAGGTTGGTGAAAAGGTTTTTTGGTTTCTTTCATTTTTAGTTTGCTTTCATGCATACAAGACTGGTTCATTTTCAGCACCAGAAATTGCCTCATGAAAAATTAAGGTAGTATAATTCAGTGATGGGCTTTACCAAATATATACAAATACACATCCAGTACTGCAGAATCTTATTTGAAATTTGAAATACTTTTGGTTTCTGCTTCACTTCAATATCATGGATAACATACTAGATTTTTGTGATGAATAGTTTTAAATTAAAACGTTGAAACCACTGTGGTGGGATAACTCACTTAGAGCCAGACATCCTGGGAGTGAAGTGTGAAGTCAAGTGGGTCTTAGGAAGCATTACTATGAACGAAACTAGTGGAGATGATGAAATTTCAGGTGAGCTATTTAAAATCCTAAAATAAGATGCTGTTCAAGTGCTGCACTCAACATGCCAGCAAATTTTGAAAACTCATCAGTGGTCACAGGACTGGAAAATGTGCTTTCATTCCAATTCCAAAGAAGGGTAGTTCCGAAGAAATTTCAAACTGCAACACAATTCCTTTCATTTCATATGCTAGCAAGACAATGCCCCAAATTTTTCAAACTCAGCTTCAAAACTACTTGGACTAATAACTTCCAGATGTACAAGATGGATTTAGAAAAATCAGAGGAACCAGAGATCAAATCACCAAAATTCATTGGATCACAGGAAAAACAATGGGATTCTAGTAAAACACTTACTTCTTCTTTTTTTTTTTTTATTTTTAATTTTTATTAGTTGGAGGCTAATTACTTTACATCATTACAGTAGTTTTTGTTATACATTGATATGAATTAGCCATGGGTTTACATGTATTCCCCATCCCAGTCCCCCCTCCCACCTCCCTCTCCACCCGATCCCTCTGGGTCTTCCCAGTGCACCAGGCCCGAGCACTTGTCTCATGTACCCAACCTGAGCTGGTTATCCGTTTCACCCTAGATAATATACATGTTTCAATGCTGTTCTCCTGAAACATCCCACCCTCTCCTTCTCCCAGAGTCCACAAGTCTGTTCCATACATCTGAGTCTCTTTTTCTGTTTTGCATATAGGGTTATCGTTACCATCTTTCTAAAGTCCATATATATGTGTTAGTATACTGTAATGGTCTTTATCTTTCTGGCTTACTTCGCTCTGTATAATGGGCTCCAGTTTCATCCATCTCATTAGAACTGATTCAAATGAATTCTTTTTAATGGCTGAGTAGTATTCCATGGTGTATATGTACCACAGCTTCCTCATCCATTTGTCTGCTGATGGGCATCTGGGTTGCTTCCATGTCCTGGCTATTATAAACAGTGCTGCGATGAACATTGGGGTGCATGTGTCTCTTTCAGATCTGGTTTCCTTGGTGTGTATGCCCAGAAGTGGTATTGCTGGGTCATATGGCAGTTCTATTTCCAGCTTTTTAAGAAATCTCCACACTGTTTTCCATAGTGGCTGTACTAATTTGCATTCCCACCAACAGTGTAAGAGGGTTCCCTTTTCTCCACACCCTCTCCAGCATTTCTTGCTTGTAGACTTTTGGATAGCAGCCATCCTGACTGGCGTGTAATGGTACCTCATTGTGGTTTTGATTTGCATTTCTCTGATAATGAGTGATGTTGAGCATCTTTTCATGTGTTTGTTAGCCATCTGTATGTCTTCCTTGGAGAAATGTCTGTTGAGTTCTATAGATTCAATGCAATCCCTATCAAACTACCAACAGTATTTTTCACAGAACTAGAACAAATAATTTCACAATTTGTGTGGAAATACAAAAAACCTCGAATAGCCAAAGTAATCCTGAGAAAGAAGAATGGAACTGGAGGAATCAATCTGCCTGACTTCAGACTCTACTACAAATCCACAGTCATCAAGACAGTATGGTACTGGCACAAAGACAGAAATATAGATCAATGGAACAGAATAGAAAGCCCAGAGATAAGTCCACGAACCTATGGTCACCTTATCTTCGACAAAGGAGGCAAGGATATACAATGGAAAAAAGATAACCTCTTTAACAAGTGGTGCTGGGAAAACTGGTCAACCACCTGTAAAGGAATGAAACTAGAACACTTTCTAACACCATACACAAAAATAAACTCAAAATGGATTAAAGATCTAAATGTAAGACCAGAAACTATAAGACTCCTAGAGGAGAACATAGGCAAAACACTCTCCGACATAAATCACAGCAGGATCCTCTATGACCCACATCCCAGAATTTTAGAAATAAAAGCAAAAATAAACAAATGGGACCTAATGAAACTTAAAAGCTTTTGCACAACAAAGGAAACTATAAGCAAGGTGAAAAGACAGCCCTCAGATTGGGAGAAAATAATAGCAAATGAAGCAACAGACAAAGGATTAATCTCAAAAATATACAAGCAACTCCTCCAGCTCAACTCCAGAAAAATAAATGACCCAATCCAAAAATGGGCCAAACACTTACTTCTATTTCATTGAATATGCTAAAGCCTTTCACAATGTGGATCACAACAAATTGCTAAAAATTCTTAAAGAGATGGGAATGCCAGGCCACCCTATCTTCCTCCTGAGAAACCTGCATGCAGGACTAGAAGGAAAGAGATAGAAAAGAGACATGCACCAATGGACTCGTTCAAAATTTGGAAAAGAGTACTTCAAGGTTGTATATTGTCACCCTGCTCCTTTAACTTATATGCAGAGCATTTCATGTGAAATACTGGACTGTATGAAGCTCAATCTGGAATCAAGATTGACAGGAGAATTATCAATAGCCTCAGATGTGCAGATGACACCACCCTAAAGGCAGAAGTGAAGAACTAAAAAGCCTTTTGATGAAGGTGAAAGAGAAGAGTGAAAAATCTGGCTTAAAATTCAATTCATAAAAACTAATATCATGGCATCCAGTCTCATCACTTCATGGCAAATAGATGGGGAAAAAATAGAAATCATGATAGACTTTATCTTCTTAGGCTCCACAATCACTGCAGACAGTGACTGCAATGATGAAGTTAGAAGATGCTTGCTCCTTGGAAGAAAACTATAACAAACCTAGGCAGCATATTAAAAAACAACAGAGACATCACTTTGCTGAAAAAGGTTCTTATTTGTCAAAGCTACCTTTGTTTTGTTTTGTTTTGTTTTGTTTTTTCCCCAGTAGGCATGTACACATGTGAGAGTTGGACAAAAATAAGGTTGAGCACTGAAGAATTTATGATTTCACACTGTGGTGCTGGAGAAGGCTCTTGAGAATCCCCTAGACAGCAAGGTTAAACCAGTCAATCCTGAAGGAAATCAACCCTCAATATTCATTGGACAGACTGATGCTGGAGTTGAAGCTGCAATACTTTGGTCAAATGATGCAAAGAGCCAACTCATTGGAAAAGATCCTGATACTGGGAAAGATTGAGGGCAGGAGGAGAAGGGGGCAACAGAGCATGAGATGGTTGGATGGCATCACCAACTGGATGGATTCGAGTTTGAACAAACTCTGTGAGATAATAAAGGACAGGGAAGCCTGGTGTGTTGCAGTCCATGGTATCCCTGAGTCAGACACAACTGAGCAACTGAGAAACAATATTTTTACCTCTGTCTTTAATTCTTATCAATTTGATTGCTATGTGTCTTGGTGTTTTCCTCCTTAGTTTTATTCTGCCTGGGACTGTCTATTCTTCATGGTCCTAGTTGATTATTTTCTTTCCCATGCTAGGGAAGTTTTCAGCTATTATCTCTCCAAATATTTTCTCAAGTCTTTCTCTCTCTATTCTCCTTCTGGGACCCATCCCTATAATGTGAATTTTGATGCATCTAATGTTGTCCCAGAGGTCTCTGAGATGGTCTTCATTTCTTTCATTCTCTTTTTCTATATTCTGTTCTGTGGCAGTAATTCCCACCATTCTGTCCTCCAGGTCATTTCTCTATTCCTCTTTCTCAGATATTCTGCTATGGATTGTGTATTATTCATGCAAGTATGTCTTGTGTATTATTCATCTCTGTTTGTTTGTTCTCTCATTTTTTCTAGGTCTTTGGTAACATTTCTTGCATCTTCTCAACCTTTGCCTCCATTCTTTTTCTAAGATCCTGAATTATGTTCACTATTATTATTCTGAATTCTTTTTCTGGGAAGTTGCCTATCTCCACTACATTTAATGGTTTTTCTGATATTCTATTTTGTCCCTTCATCTGGGATATAAGTTTCTTCTTTTTTATGCTGTTTAACTTTCTGTAATGTGGTTTTGCTTTAGTTCCTGTGGGATTGCTGTTCTTCTTTCTTCTTCTGTCTTCCCTCTGGCAGAGGAGGCTAAGATTGCGCAAACTTCCTGATGGAAGGCACTGGTGGTGGGAAAAACAGGGCCTTGCTCAGTAAAGCTTTAATCCAATTATCCCCTCCCTGGTAGTTTTCTGGCCTGAGGCGACCCTTGAGTCTATGGACTCTATGGTCAGTTATTGATAACTTCTAAGAGGGTTTGCACAAAGGGGGCCATTCTTGGCCTGATCCTTCGAGAGCCTCATCCCTGTGGTGAGCCCTTGCCAATGCACACCACCACAGGAAACCCTCCAACGCTAGCAGGTAGTTTTGGTTCAGTCTCCTGTGGAGTCACTGCTCCTTTCCTCTGAGTCTTGGTGCATGCAAGGTTTTGTTTGCTCCCTCCAAAAGTAGAGTCTCTGTAACCCTCAGTCCTCTGAAGTCTTGTAATCAAACCCCTCTAGCCTTCAGAGTCAGATTCCCTGTGGATTCTCAGTCACTTTTTTGGATCCCCAGGTTGGGAAACCTGGTGTGGAGTTCTGAACCCTTTCAACAGTTGGAGAATTTCTTTGGTATTACTGTTCTCAGTTTCTGGCTGACTAATCTGGCTGGCATGAGATTTGATTTTATTGTGATTGTACCTATCCTACTGTCTTGCTGTGGCTTCTTGTTTGTCTTTGGGTATGGGGTATCTTATTTTGGTAGGTATCCTCCTGTCAATGGTTGTTCAACAGCCGATTGTGATATTAATGCTCTCACAGGAGGAGATGAGCACACGTTCTTTTACTCCAACATGTTGAACTGGAAGTCCAAAACATTGAAAATTTAAAAGCTAAGTTTTAGTCCTTGAGGAAGTCAACAAGAGTATTGAAGTCAACAAGAGTTATTTTATATTGCTTGGATATCATGCAGATTATTTAATGGGTTAACTATGAATAATTATAGTTATGTTTTTCAATAATGAAAAACAATTATATTTTATGTACTTTTCTACAAAGAGAGATAACATAAATCACAAAGGCAATGGGAAAAGTGCTTCATAGCCAATAATTATGAAATGTGTGACATCTCAAGAGTATTCTTGAGAAATATCTACTATGGATTGCTAATTCTATGCATACTTTCCTGAAGCTACCTAGAATTGTTTTAGACCACAAGTTAAAGTAACAAATAATTAGTGACATTGCCATGTAACTTTCACACTGTGGGGTTCCTACTCAGCATTTAATTAGAATCATGATTAAATTATGCATTGTCTTCTGAAATTTCCCTGAGGAGAGAACATAGTTGAACGTTTCACAAGATAAGAGAGATTTGCTACTTAAAATATTGAAATCGTTGGAATAATCATGGGGGGATCTTTTATCATTTGCTGAATGTCTTTGTGTCTTAAAAGTCGTTATTTAATTCTGTCACAATTGCTAGCTACAAAAAAGGTAAAAACTTTAATGATAAATTATAATAGAAAATATATGAATATTTTTGTTTCTTGTGATGAATACATTACAGTTTTCCATAGCCTTGATAGTTTGTGGTAATTCTTCTGTTGCCTTTGTTGGTCTCCTGTATTAAAAGTAACTTTGCACTTTGGATTGCCAGTATTTTTTTATAGTGTTTAAGGGAGAGGAAATGGGCCATTGGCTATTTTTAACACTTGAGCTTGAAACTATTAATATTCTTGGCTTATATATTTTGTATATTTTGGTAACATTATAACAATAGGGTTTCTCTTTCCTTTCTCTTTTTTTGGCTGCTCATTGTGACACACAAAATCTTAGTTCCCTGACCAGGGATGGAACCCTCACCCTTGCAGTGGAAGTTCTAATAACTGGGCCACCAGGGAATCACTATTTTCTAAAGTTTTAATTGGTTGATTTCAGTTTATTAAATTTATCTATTTATATAAATTGCAGCAAATTCTTAGAACTTTCACTACCTAAAATTATAGAATTTAACATCAGGCAATTCTTTTACTATAATGCCCACCTTAATGATAAGACACTTTTGGCCTTAGGAAATTATTTATGTAATATATCCTCCATGAAAATGTCAGTTTATTGTTTTTTTAAAATGGCTTCCTTTATTCTATATGATAATAAGCTCCAGGTACCTTACATTGTAGGATTACAGATTCTATTACACAACTGATTCTATGTGTGTGCATGTGCGTGTGTGTGTGTGTGATTGTATTCTTTTTGTTTTGTTTTGTTTTTTTATTTTATTTTATTTTTTTTTCCATTTCTTTGTATTAGTTGGAGGCTAATTACTTTACATCATTGCAGTGGTTTTTGTCATACATTGAAATGAATTAGCCATGGATTTACATGTATTCCCCATCCCGGTCCCCCCTCCCACCTCCCTCTCCACCCGATCCCTCTCGGTCTTCCCACTGAACCAGGCCCGAGCACTTGTCTCATGCACCCAACTTGGGCTGGTGATCTGTTTCACCCTAGATAATATACATGTTTCGATACTGTTCTCTTGAAACATCCCACCCTCGCCTTCTCCCAGAGTCCACAAATCTGTTCTATAGATCTGAGTCTCTTTTTCTGTTTTGCATATAGGGTTATCGTTACCATCTTTCTAAATTCCATATATATGTGTTAGTATACTGTAATGGTCTTTATCTTTCTGGCTTACTTCACTCTGTATAATGGGCTCCAGTTTCATCCATCTCATTAGAACTGATTCAAATTAATTCTTTTTAATGGCTGAGTAATATTCCATGGTGTATATATACCACAGGTTCCTCATCCATTCATCTGCTGATGGGCATCTAGTTTGCTTCCATGTCCTGGCTATTATAAACAGTGCTGTGATGAACATTGGGGTGCATGTGTCTCTTTCAGACCTGGTTTCCTCAGTGTGTATGCCCAGAAGTGGGATTGCTGGGTCATATGGCAGTTCTATTTCCAGCTTTTTAAGAAATCTCCACACTGTTTTCCATAGTGGCTGTACTAATTTGCATTCCCACAAACAGTGTAAGAGGGTTCCCTTTTCTCCACACCCTCTCCAGCATTTCTTGCTTGTAGACTTTTGGATAGCAGCCATCCTGACTGGCATATAATGGTACCTCATTGTGGTTTTGATTTGCATTTCTCTGATAATGAGTGATGTTGAGCATCTTTTCATGTGTTTGTTAGCCATCTGTATGTCTTCCTTGGAGAAATGTCTGTTTAGTTCTTTGGCCCATTTTTTGATTGGGTCATTTATTTTTCTGGAGTTGAGCTTGAGGAGTTGCTTGTATATTTTTGAGATTAATCCTTTGTCTGTTGCTTCGTTTGCTATTATTTTCTCCCAGTCTGAGGGCTGTCTTTTCACCTTGCTTATAGTTTCCTTTGTTGTGCAAAAGCTTTTAAGTTTCATTAGGTCCCATTTGTTTATTTTTGCTTTTATTTCTAAAATTCTGGGATGTGGGTCATAGAGGATCCTGCTGTGATTTATGTCTGGAGAGTGTTTTGCCTATGTTCTCCTCTAGGAGTTTTATAGTTTCTGGTCTTACATTTAGATCTTTAATCCATTTTGAGTTTATTTTTGTGTATGGTGTTAGAAAGTGTTCTAGTTTCATTCTTTTACAGGTGGTTGACCAGTTTTCCCAGCAGCACTTGTTAAAGAGGTTGTCTTTTTTCCATTGTATATCCTTGCCTCCTTTGTCGAAGATAAGGTGACCATAGGTTTGTGGATTTATCTCTGGGCTTTCTATTCTGTTCCATTGATCTATATTTCTGTCTTTGTGCCAGTACCATACTGTCTTGATGACTGTGGCTTTGTAGTATAGTCTGAAGTCAAGCAGGTTGATTCCTCCAGTTCCATTCTTCTTTCTCCAGATTACTTTGGCTATTCGAGGTTTTTTGTATTTCCATACAAATTGTGAAATTATTTGTTCTAGTTCTGTGAAAAATACCGTTGGTTGTTTGATAGGGATTGCATTGAATCTATAGATTACTTTGCGTAGTATAGCCATTTTGACAATATTGATTCTTCTCAATCCATGAACACGGTATATTTCTCCATCTGTTTGTGTCCTCTTTGATTTCTTTCATCAGTGTTTTATAGTTTTCTATGTATAGGTCTTTTGTTTCTTTAGGTAGATATACTCTTAAGTATTTTATTCTTTTTGTTGCAATGATGAATGTTATTCTTTCCTTAATTTCTCTTTCCGTTTGCTCATTGTTAGTGTATAGGAATGCAAGAGATTTCTGTGTGTTAATTTTATATCCTGCAACTTTACTGTATTCGTTGATTAGCTCTACTAATTTTCTGGTAGAGTCTTTAGGGTTTTCTATGTAGAGGATCATGTCATCTGCAAACAGAGAGAGTTTCACTTCTTCTTTTCCTATCTGATTCCTTTTACTTCTTTTTCTGCCCTGATTGCTGTGGCCAACACTTCCAAAACTATGTTGAATAGTAGTGGTGAGAGTGGGCACCCTTGTCTTGTTCCTGATTTCAGGGGAAATGCTTTCAATTTTTCACCATTGAGGGTGATGCTTGCTGTGGGTTTGTCATATATAGCTTTTATTATGTTGAGGTATGTTCCTTCTATTCCTGCTTTCTGGAGAGTTTTAATCATAAATGGATGTTGAATTTTGTCACAGGCTTTTTCTGCATCTATTGAGATAATCATATGGTTTTTATCTTTCAATTTGTTAATGTGGTGTATTACATTGATTGATTCACGGATATTAAAGAATCCTTGCATTCCTGGGATAAAGCCCACTTGGTCATGATGTATGATTTTTTTAATATGTTGTTGGATTCTGTTTGCTAGAATTTTGTTAAGGATTTTTGCATCTATGTTCATCAGTGATATTGGCCTGTAGTTTTCTTTTTTTGTGGCATCTTTGTCTGGTTTTCGAATTAGTGTGGTGGTGGCCTCATAGAATGAGTTTGGAAGTTTACTTTCTTCTGCAATTTTCTGGAAGAGTTTGAGTAAGATAGGTGTTAGCTATTCTCTGAATTTTTGGTAGAATTCAGCTGTGAAGCCATCTGGTCCTGGGCTTTTGTTTGCTGGAAGATTTCTGATTACAGTTTCGATTTCCTTGCTTGTGATGGGTTTGTTAAGATCTTCTATTTCTTCCTGGTTCAGTTTTGGAAAGTTATACTTCTCTAAGAACTTGTCCATTTCTTCCAAGTTGTCCGTTTTATTGGCATAGAGCTGCTGGTAGTAGTCTCTTATGATCCTTTGTATTTCAGTGTTGTCTGTTGTGATCTCTCCATTTTCATTTCTAATTTTGTTAATTTGGTTCTTCTCCCTTTGTTTCTTACTGAGTCTTGCTAATGGTTTGTCAATTTTGTTTATTTTTTCAAAAAACCAGCTTTTATCTTTGTTGATTTTTGCTATGGTCTCTTTAGTTTCTTTTGCATTTATTTCTGCCCTAATTTTTAAGATTTCTTTCCTTCTACTAACCCTGGGGTTCTTCATTTCTTCCTCCTCTAGTTGCTTTAGGCGTAGAGTTAGGTTTATTTGTTTGACTTTTTTCTTGTTTCTTGAGGTAGGCCTGTAATGCTATGAATCTTCCCCTTAGCACTGCTTTTACAGTGTGGCATAGGTTTTCGGTTGTTGTGTTTTCATTTTCATTCATTTCTATGCATATTTTGATTTTTTTTTATTTCTTCTATGATTTGTTGGTTATTCAGAAGCGTGTTGTTTAGCCTCCATATGTTTGAATTTTTAATAATTTTTTTTCCTGTAATTGAGATCTAATCTTACTGCACTGTGGTCAGAAAAGATGACTGGAATGATTTCAATCTTTTTGAATTTACCAAGACTAGATTTATGGCCCAGGATGTGATCTATTCTGGAGAAGGTTCCGTGTGCACTTGAGAAAAAGGTGAAGTTGATTGTTTTGGGGTGAAATGTCCTATAGATGTCAATTAGGTCTAACTGGTCCATTGTGTCCTTTAAAGCTTGTGTTTCCTTGTTAATTTTCTGTTTAGTTGATCTATCCATAGTTGTTAGTGGGGTATTAAAGTTTCCTACTATTATTGTGTTACTATTAATTTCCTCTTTCATACTCGTTAGCGTTTGCCTTACATATTGCGGTGCTCCTATGTTGGGTGCATATATATTTATAATTGTTATATCTTCTTCTCGGATTGATCCTTTGATCATTATGTACTGTCCATCTTTGTCTCTTTTCACAACCTTTATTTGAAAGTCTATTTTATCTGATATGAGTATTGCGACTCCTGCTTTCTTTTGGTCTCCGTTTGCGTGGAATATTTTTTTCCAGCCCTTCACTTTTAGTCTGTATGTGTCCCTTGCTTTGAGGTGGGTCTCTTGTAGACAGCATATATAGGGGTCTTGCTTTTGTATCCATTCAGCCAGCCTTTGTCTTTTGGTTGGGGCATTCAACCCATTTACATTTAAGGTAATTATTGATAGGTATGGTCCCGTTGCCATTTATTTTGTTGTTTGGGGTTCACATTTATACCACCTTTCTGTGTTTCCTGTCTAGAGAAGATCCTTTAGTATTTGTTGAAGAGCTGGTTTGGTGGTGCTGAATTCTCTCAGCTTTTGCTTGTCTGTAAAGCTTTTGAGTTCTCCTTCATATCTGAATGAGATCCTTGCTGGGTAGAGTAATCTAGGTTGTAGGATATTCTCTTTCATTACTTGAAGTATGTCCTGCCATTCCCTTCTGGCCTGAAGGGTTTCTATTGATAGATCAGCTGTTATCCTTATGGGAATCCCTTTGTGTGTTATTTATTGTTTCTCCCTTGCTGCTTTTAATATTTGTTCTTTGTGTTTGATCTTTGTTAATTTGATTAATATGTGTCTTGGGGTGTTTCACCTTGGGTTTATCCTGTTTGGGACTCTCTGGGTTTCTTGGACTTGGGTGGCTATTTCCTTCCCCATTTTAGGGAAGTTTTCAGCTATTATCTCCTCGAGTATCTTCTCATGGCCTTTCTTTTTGTCTTCTTCTTCTGGGACTCCTATGATTCGAATGCTGGGGCATTTCACATTGTCCCAGAGGTCCCTGAGGTTGTCCTCATTTCTTTTGATTCTTTTTTCTTTTTTCCTCTCTGCTTCATTTATTTCCAACATTTTATCTTCTAACTCACTTTCCTATCTTCTGTCTCTGTTATTCTACTCATGGTTCCCTCCAGAGTGTTTTTGATCTCATTTATTTCATTATTAATTTTTAATTGACTTTTTTTAATTTCTTCTAGGTCCTTGTTAAACATTTCTTGCATCTTCTCAATCTTTGTCTCCAGGCTATTTATTTGTAACTCCATTTTGTTTTCAAGATTTTAGATTATTTTTATTATCAATATTCTAAATTCTTTTTCAGGTAGATTCTCTATTTCCTCCTCTTTTGTTTGACTTGGTGGGCTTTTTTCATGTTCCTTTACCTGTTGGGTATTCCTCTGCCTTTTCATCTTGTTTCGATCGCTGTGTCTGGAGTGGGCTTTCTATATTCTTGTGGTCTGAGGTTCCTTTTTATTGTGGAGGTTTCACCCAGGGGGTGGGGTTGGACGATTGATTTGTCAAGGTTTCCTGGTTAGGGAAGCTTGTGTCAGCGTTCTGGTGAGTGAAATTGGATTTCTTCTCTCCGGAGTGCAATGGAGTGTCCAGCAATGAGTTTTGCGATAGGTCTATGTGTTAGGTGTGACTTTGGACAGCCTGTATGTTGACACTCAGGTCTACGTTCCTGCGTTGCTAAAGAATTTGTGTGGTATGTCTTGTACTGGAGCTTATTGGCTCTTGGGTGGTGGTTGGTTTTGATGTAGGTATGGAAGCTTTCGGATGGTCTCTTATTCCTTAATGTTCCATGTAGTCAGGAGTTTTCTGGTTTTCTCAGGATTTGGGCTTAAGTCTCCTGCCTCTGGATTTCAGTTTTATTCTTCCAATAGTCTCAAAACTTCTCCAACTATGCAGCACTGATAATAAAACTTCTGGGTTAATGGTGAAAAGATTCTCCACCGTGAGAGACAACCAGAGAGGTTCACAGAGTTACATGAAGAATAGGAGAGGGAGGAAGGAGATAGAGGTGAGCAGGAGGAGAAAAAGGGGACTCAAGAGGAGAGAGACAGATCTATGCAATTATCTGTTCCCAAAGTGTTCTCCGTAGGCCAGACACCCACAAAGATTCACAGAGTTGGATTGGGAAGCGAAGGGGAAAGGAGGAAATAGAGGTGTTCTGAGGTAGAAAACAGAGAGTCAAAAGTGGGAGAGTAATCATCACACTCCTGAATAGAAATGGGAACTGAATATTGCATTCTTAAATGACCTAAATTTATATCACATACTACTGAAAAACAAAGATTAAAAATCTAGTGTAGAGGTTAGACTCTTTGAAATACAATATTTAAAAACAAAAACAAAAACACAAAAAAAATTTAGAAATGGATATGAAATTTGGTTTAAAAATAGGGTTTCTCTCTCCCTTTTTTTTTTTTGGCAAGGTTATAGTGAAATGAAAATGAAAATTAAGGAATAATAGAGGAGTATTAGAGGGCTTTACAAGGAAATAGGAGAGAAAAACAAGAAAAAGAAAAAAAAAAGAAAAAAAAATTTTTTTCCCTAATTAAAAAAATCGTAAAAATATATGAAAATGAAAGTTGAGGAGTAATGGGGGAGTAATAGGGAATTTTAAAAGAAAATAAAAGAAAAAAATATAAAAAAAGGAAAGAAAAAAAATGTTTTTAAATTAATAAATATATATCTAGGAATTTCTCTGGAGTTGTTGCGGTCAGCATAGGTTCAGTTCAATTTCAGATAGCTCCTCTTTCCAGCTTACACTTCTCGATATCTGTAGGCCCCTTCCGGTGTAGTCGGTGTTACCTTCAGGGATTTTAATCTGTTGCACCAGTCCTTTCTAAAGCGGTTTCCTTTGTTCATTTGGCTTCTGTTTGGCGTCTCTTTGGTGTCTAATTTCTGCCCTGACACAGGCGGGCGGAGGTGATCTCTTATTTAGGTTCGCTAGTTCAGTTCAGTCCTGCTACGGGGAGGGCGGGGTGCTGCAGACAGATACCGCTCTGTGTGGATAGCACTCGCCGTGTTCCGGCCACACTGGGTTTGCCCCGCTCACGGGTGTCAGTGCTCTCGCCGTCTACACTGCTCAGGCTCCCGGCTGCTCCACATGGAGCGGGCCCTGCGTTGAGTGCGGTTCCAGTTTTCGGGTACTCCACAAAAGCGCAGATTCAGTTGTGCCTGCGTTTTGTGCCTTCCCCGGCCTGAGCGGTTCAGCAGCCAGAGGCTTGGGCGTACTCTCCCCGGGTGCAGCACGCCTTTTCCCTCCGCGTTGAGTGGCTCAGGCAGCCAGAGGCTTGGGTGCAATCTCCCCAGGTACGGCGCGCTTTTTCCCTCCGCGGCCCCAGCGCGCGCTGCCAGTCAGGTCTCAGGAAGTCTTTAGATAGGAACCGGGGCCTGTTTGCAGTGTGGGAGGGGGTGGCTTCTCAGGGGCTGAGTTTTCCCTTTCCCCTCCCCCCGTCTCCTACCTCCAGCGGGAATGGGCCGGCTCTTCTCTGGAGTTTCTCAGTCCCTTTGTTTTGCGAACCACCGGCAGTGTGTTCAGGCCGGTTAATTTTGACCCTTGCTATCCCACAGTTTAAAAAAGCTCCCTCCGATTGCTCTCAGGGTCTTCAGGCCGGTCCCCACCCTAAGCAATGCCGCCCGCTCCTCTCCGTTCCGCCCCTGCTTGATGTTGGCGGGTGCAGGCGTCTGGGGTACTTTTCTGCTGGGAGTTGCTTTTAGGCACGTAATCTGTGGGCCTTGTTTAATTTTTCCTCCCAGTTAGATTGCCGAAAACTTCCCCCAGTCCCGCCAGTGTGAGGGTTTCCTGGTGATTGGAAACTTCCTCTATTAAGACTCCCTTCCTGGGACGGGTCTCCGTCCGTAGCTCTTTTGACTCCCTTTTTATCTTTTATATTTTGTCCTACCTCCCTTCGAAGACAATGGGCTGCTTTTCTGGGTGCCTGATGTCCTCTGCTAGCGATCAGAAGTTGTTTTGTGAAATTTGCTCAGCATTCAAGTGTTCTTTCAATGAATTTGTAGGGGAGAAAGTGGTCTCTCCGTCCTATTCCTCCGCCATCTTGGCTCCTCTGTGATTGTATTCTAAAACTTATAAAAACCTAACTCTTTCACTGTGGGATTCTTTGGTAATTGATTCATTTAGCTGTTCTGCAAACTGAGACACTTGTATTAGGAAAATATTCCAGTAATTATTTTATAGCACCATCTTTGTCTTGTTAAAAAAATAGTTCCTGAAGTAAAAAAGATTTTCCATTTTTTAGAAGATTGCACTTAGAATGATGTTTATTTTTTTCTCTTCCATTTCCCTGCATACAATAAAAGCCAATACACATTAAACCTGTACACTTTTTTTTCCAGAACTATGCCTTATTATGTTTCACTTAATCTCTTCTTATTATGAAAAATACTGAAGCAGTTTTTTCCAACTATTCAGTGATGTGATTTAGTGAAGAATTCATGAAAATGTAGCAGGGATCAGTAAGACAGGAACAAATATACTTGAAATCTGAGAAATGATATAGAGTGTGAAATACTCTGGCACAACTTTGCATATTACAGTTAGGTGAAACTCAGTATATATGGTTTGTTGCCTTTCTAAAGTCACAATTTATCTTTTAAAATTCCATTAATTATTATTATTTCTTTTAGGTGGTGTACTATTAACTCAATAAGTTGTTTTAATGCTGGTAAGAAGTAGTTATACTTGAAAGACACATCACATAATGAATAATTTACTTTGGGAAAGGAAATACCACAAAAAAAGTAAATTTATTCTCTCTCTTTTTTAAAAAAATTTTCCTCATACATTCTATTAAAATTTAAACATTTGAAATAGACTGTGATAAGTACATACATTTATATTTGTTTCTGTAAACATTTTAGGAATAGTAGCTAAACATCCACACATAATATTTATCTTTACCATTTTCAATCCTAAAAAATGATGCTGTTAATTTGCTACCCTCAATATGCCAACAAATTTGGAAAACTCAGCGGTGGCCTCAGGATTGGAAATGTCAGTTTTCATTCCAATCCCAAAGAAAGGGAATGCCAAAGAATGCTTACACTACCACACAATTGCATTCATCTCACATGCTAGCCAACTAATGTTCAAAATTCTCCAAGCTAGGCTACAACAGTGTGTGAAACAAGAATGTCCAGATGTTCAAGATAAATTTAGAAAAGGCAGAGGAACCAGAGATCAAATTCCAACATCCACTGGATGATAGAAAAAGCAAAAGAGTTCTAGAAAAACATCTACTTCTGCTTTATTAACTATGCCAAAACCTTTGACCATGTGGATTACAACAAACTGTGGAAAATTCTTCAAGAGATGGGAATTCTGGACTACCTTACTTGCCTCCTGAAAAGTCTGTATACAGATCAAGAAGCAACAGTTAGAACTGGATATGGAACAACAGACTGGTGCACATCGGGGTCTGTTAGTGCTCAGAGTGTGGCCGGGAGGCTCGGACTGAGCAGGGTTTTCCTTGCCTGTGAATCGTGTAGAGTACACTGCCATTCTCTTGTCTCCTCTTCACTGTAGCTTCTTCTGATATTCAGATGAAGGATCTGGAGAAACATGCCTCTGGCCAGGCTTTTGAGCTGATTCTCAGCCCTCATTAGAAAGAATCTCTCTCAGAATTTCCCCTTCCCCCTCCTAAGAACAAGAATCTTTCCCTGGAGGAAATTCAGAAGAAATTAGAAGCTGTGGAAGAAAGACACAAGTCCCACGAAGCTGAAGTCTTGAAGCAGCTTGGTGAGAAACGAAGCGGGAGAAAGAAGTGCTTCAGAAAACGATAGAGAAGAACAACAATGTCCGTAAAATGGCAGAAGAGAAGCTGACCCACAAGATGGAAGCCAACAAAGAGAACCAAGGGGCAAACAGAGCTGCCAAATTTGACCATTTATGAGAGATGGACAAGCACAGTGAATAAGTGCAGAAGAACAAAGAATCCAAAGATCCCGCTGATGAGACTGAAGCCAACTAATTTGTTCTGAGAACTGACTTTCTCCCCCTCCCCTTCCTAAATATCTTAAGACTGTACTGGCCAGTGTCATTTTACTTTTTTCCCCCTGGAAAATATTCTGGAAGCTGATGTAGGACTGTATAAGTAAATTCAGACGGTATGATGTTGATTTAGGGGCAAAAGGAGAGAAATGAAATGTGTATTACCCTTTCCCTAAAGTGTTGAAGTCTATCTAATGTAGCTATTTTTCTTGTTGCATTTTTTTTTCTACTTCAGTACACGTGGTGTGCTGGGTTTAATGGCTAGTACTGTGTTGGTTCCATGAAAACATGCCTGTGAAGAGTATGTAGTGGCTTCTTTCAAATTGTTAGATGTTGAATATGTGTTCGCTTTTAAATCCCAATTGTGTCCGGATCTTACAGATGCTACAGTACTTGAATGGTTAATAAAACTGCACAGTGATGTTTAAAAAAAAAAAAAAGACTGGTTCAAAATTAGGAAAAGAGTACTATAAGACTGTATATGGACACCCTGCTTATTTAACTTATATGCAGAGTACATCATGTGAAATGCCAGACTGGTTGAAGCACAAGCTGAAATCATGATTGCTGGGAGAATTATCAACAATCTTAGATATGCAGATGACACCACTATTATGATAAGAAGAAAAGAGAAACTGCAGAGCCTCTTGATGAAAGTTAAAGAGGAGACTGAAAATGCTGGCTTAAAATTCAACTCTCAGAAAATTGAGATTGTGGCATCTGGCCCCATCACTTAATGGCAAATAGATGCGGAAACAGTGACAGATTTTATTTTCTTGGACTCTAAAATCATGCAGATGGTGACTGCCACCATGCAGTTAAATGACTCTTGCTCCTTGGAAGAAAAGCTATGATAAACCTAATCAGTTCAATCACTCAGTTGTGTCTGGCTCTTTGCGACCCCAGGGGCTGTAACATGCCAGGCTTCCCTGTCCATCAACTCCTGGAGCTTGCTGAAACTCATGTCCATTGAGTTGGTGATGCCATCCAACCATCTCATCCTCTGTGATCCCTTTCTCCTCTGGCTTTTAATATTTCCCAGCATCAGAGTCTTTTCTAATGAGTCAGTTCTTCACATCAGTTGACCATAGTATTGGAGCTTCAGATTCAGCAACAGTCCTTCCAATGAATATTCAGGGTTGGTTTCCTTTAGGATTGATTGGTTTGATCTCCTGATAAACCTATTCAGCATATTAAAATACAGAGACATTACTTTGCAAACAAAGGTCCGTATAGTTAAAAGCTATGTGTTTTTTTCAACTACTCATGTATGGAGGATGTGAGAGTTGGACCATAAAGAAGGCTGAGTGCTGAAGAGTTGGTACTTTTGAATTGTGGTATTGGAAAAGACTCTTGAGAGTTCCTTGGACTGCAAGGAGATCAAACCAGTCAGTCCTAAAGGAAAGAAGTTCTGAATACTCATTGGAAGGAATGATACTGAATCTGAACCTCCAATAATTTGGACACCTGATGTGAAGAGCTGAATCATTGAAAAAGACCTTGATGTTGGGAAAGATTGGAGGTAGGAACAGAGGGGATGGCAGAGGATGAGATGTCTTGATGGCCTTGCTGACTCAATGGACATGAGTTTGAACAAGCTCTGGGAGACGGTTAAGGACAGCAAAACCTGGAATGCTGCAGTCCTTGGGGTCACAAAGAGCTGGCATGACTGAGTGAGTAAACAACAACAGCAACATCATCAAATTTGCTATGTACTGTGTAAAACATGGAACTTAATCTGACTGTTATGCAGATACAGTGTACTTACTCAACTCCTGAGAGCTTCCAATTTTGTTCCAACAAGAATAAGATCATTGACTATTCAAAAATTTTAGAAAGTATTTCTTCTATGTATAAGAACAAATTCAGAAATTAATTGAAAGATTATATGTGAATTAAAAATTATTTCTTCTTAAACTCAGTTTCATAGCAATTAGAGTATACTAGTGCATAAATGTAAGTTTAGTGATGTTTATTCCAGAAACAATTTTAAAGACAAAAAAATTGCAATATTTATCAAGAAGTCTGTAGTTGAATCAACAGTGAGACACACACATCATAGACTACTGTAAGACTAACATATTAAATAAGATCAACTGAGTTGGATAGACTGTAGAGATAAGAAGGTCCAGTGGGTAACAGGATCCTATTCTTATGAAATGGAAATTGTGATAGTTTCACTTCCAACAGAAAAAGTCATAAGTTATTTCTCTTATTCTTGTAATTTTCTACAAGCAATTTTGAAAATGTAATAGCAGCCAATACATAAATAACCATAGACACGAGGAGAAAAGACAACTTGCTTTTGAACAATAACAAAAATAGAGACAGCAATGACCCCCAAGGGTTTGAACTATAGGGGTTAGCCTTTAAATTAGTATGGTATCTCTGTTCACAGTAATAATGAAAAGATGAAGAAGCTATTAGAAAACTGAGTAAAATTTTTAAAACTGAAAAAAGTAGTAATCAAGTAAAACCAAAATATAGAACTATAATACCAAGTAAACACAGATGAACACAGAGTTGTGTGTGTGTTCAGTCATTTCAGTCATGTCTGACCCTGTGACCCTATGGAATAAAGCCCACTAGGCTCCTCTGTCCATGAGAATCTCCAGGCAAGAATACCGGAGTGGGTTGTCATTTCCTCCTCCAGGAGAGCCAAACACAGAGGTATAATGATTTCTAATATGTGATATGGAATGAAACTCAAAAGTTGAATGAGTGGAAAATATATGATATAGTGTGAGTGTTATAGAGGATAAAATAATGTGTAGCAAGCAGGTATTTGGAATCCCAAAAGGAAAGGTGTAGAAGCAATATTAGCAGAGATAATTTACAATGATTGTGCACAAAGGGTAAGCAACCTCAAATAAGTTTCAAAAATTTCTTAACACCAAGACAAGTTTTAAAATTTCTACATTTATCTCTATTCTTCTGTCTCTTTACCTATGTATTTATGTGTCTGTGCATCTATACCGTGTATCTACTTATATTATCTATTTATATACTGCTTGACATTTCACAGCAAAACTGATGAAAACTAATAAGGAAATGAACTCTTTTTTTAGAAAAAATATTTTCTTAAAATATAATTCACATACCATAATATTTATTCTTTTAAACTATAGAATAAAGTCAGTCAAAGTAAATTCACAATGTCTCACATTCCTCATTATTAACTCCGGAACACTTTCATTACTCCCAATTTTTCTTCCCCTAAGCCTCTGGCAAGCATTGATCTATTTTCTGTCTCTAAAGAATTACTCATTCTGGACATTTCATATAAGTGAAACCATAAAATGCATGATATTTTGTGCCTGGCAGTTTTCAGTTAGCATAACACTCTCAAGATTCATGCATGTTGTAGTGTGTGTCAACAGTACAATCTTTTATTATTCTTGAAGAATATTCCATTGCATGGATATATAACATTTATTTATCCAGTTCATTTGGGCTATGACAGTTCATGTGTAAGTTTTTGTGTAGATATATCTTTATTTTCTTTCAATGTATTCCTAGAAATAAAGTTGCAATGTTAATGCCTTTTGAATTTTATGTAATTTTCATGTGTCAGAGGTAGTAATTTTTTGTTTCTTGTTTTTTTTTTTTTTTCTTCAACCATTTGAAAATGTAAAAAATAATTCTTAGCTCATGGATAGTGACAAAATAAACAGCAAGTATTCTCTGGTGCAAATGCCATGATGAACCAATCCTTACACTACATTCCTGGAAAAGAAAAGCTACACTGCTGCTCCTCTTAGGCAGCAAACCATGTTCACTTCAGTTCAGTTCAGTTGCTCAGTCATGTCCGACTCTTTGCGACCACATGAATCGCAGCATGCCAGGCCTCCCTGTCCACCACCAACTCCGGGAGTCTACTCAAACTCATGTCCATTGAGTCGGTGATGCCATCCAACCATCTCATCCTCTGTTGTCCCCTTCTCCTCCTGCCCCCAATCCCTCCCAGCATCAGGGTCTTTTCCAATGAGTAAACTCTTTGCATGAGGTGGCCAAAGTATTGGAGTTTCAGCTTCAGCATCAGTCCTTCCAGTGAACACACAGAGCTGATCTCCTTTACAATGTACTGGTTGGATCTCCTTGCAGTCCAAGTGTTCACTTCACACCCCCGTAAACCTCACCAGGCCTTCCTTCTTTGATTTTTTTTTTTTTAATAGGAAGACCGAATTTTAATGTTTGTACATGGGAAACAAGTCGACTACTGTATCTGTTTAATTTCATCCTAGAGTCTTTAATTTTATGAAAAAGATGATAATCAACTTTGTTTTAGCTCTTTGTATAGAGAAAATAAATTATGTTGAATAGAGATGCTTTAAACTCTACAAAAGGTATATTCGAAAGAAGAGAACTTATTCTTTATTTGAAAGTAAAATTGAAAATGCGTAGGAAAAAAGAAAACCTGATAAAACAGTTAAATTTACTTAAAAATAAAATAAACACAGAAAAAATAACTCAAATAATGGAGACCTCAAGAAGTGCAAAATGAGGTTTGAAAATCAGAGTTGAGAAACAGCAATGAAAAATTTGGAGTCAGAAATGGCTGAGGTAATGACGCGGAATCCTGAACTTTAAATTCCGTGGTTCAGTTTGGAAGAGATTAGGTTTCAGGCAACATAATATGTCTTGGAAAAATCATAGAGCAAAGAGAATGAAATAAAATATGTGTTAGATTGGAAAAAACAGAATGCTAACACAGAAGGAGACTACATTGCAATAAAGAGAGAAGAGAGTTGAGGGTTTCAGTGCAGAGGTCATGGCTAATTAACTATTTCCAGATGCTATGTAGCTTCAGGAAGAGTCAACTCATTTAAAATTCAAATTCTCATTTGAAAATATAGCTCTAAGGCTCAGGACACTTCAGCACCTATGTAACCAATCTTAAAAAAAAAAAAAAAAATCATCACCCGCCACTCCTTGACAGTAGGTTATTCAAGACGATAAAAATATAAGGAGTATAAAGTATTCGTATAGTAGTATTATCTATTAACTGAGAAAAGGACATTTGAAGCAGTACATCCTTATTATGTGTGTCTAATACATGTGCTTGTGTTTGTCAATGTGAAAGATAAATTTAAATTTGTACAGACCTACCAACATGGGCTTAAAGCCAAATAGAGATGGTCTTTCCTATGATACCTCAGTTGGTAAAAAATCTGCTAACAATGCAGAAGACCCAAGTTCGATTCCTGGGTCAGGAAGATCTGCTGGAGAAGGGATAGGCTACCCATTCTAGTATTCTTGGGCTTCCCTGGTGACTCAGCTGGTAAAGAATCCGCCCACAATGCAGGAGATCTGGGTTCGATCACTGGGTTGGCAAGATCCCCTGAAGAAAGGAATAACGACCCACTCCAGTATTTTTGCCTGGAGAATTACATGGACTGTATCCTTCATGGGGTCACAAAGAGTCGGACATGACTGAGCAACTTTCACTTTTCCATTTGAAAATGAGAGCTTGAACCATGTCTTGTCAAAGAGTTACTAAGGTTTCCAAGTGTATCTCTCACACCACAACTTTTTTCTTACATTTCAAACTCAAGAAGATAAAACCTTAAGCTTGAACTACCATAAGCTTCATTGATTTTAAAAGCTGCCACACAGATGATCTCATTTGTCCCATACAATTTGGAGAAATCATAGTGTTAGATGAACCAATGCATGTTGTGAAAATATTCACAGAAGTATTAATAAGAAAATAAAAGACAGCTTGCGTTTACTTTCCAAGGTATTAAAGGGGCTGGTACATAGAGTAATGTTGGCCTGGAAGGGTGGGGGTTTGATTCTTTTATCAAGTTTCAAAGGGCAATATTCTGGAAAGAGGGGACACACCAGAGATACATTTGGGCTTACTGTGCTTCTATAGGAAGCACTTTTTCTAAGCATCTGTAACTTTTTGCCTTCAGTGATTTTCCAGAACTTGGATGTCTGAAAGAGACTTGATAGTGGCACTTGACAGGCAATATTATTTTAAATAATGTAAGATGGATTTACATATCGGACATTTATTACCATTTCTACTTATACATGAAAAAAATTTAACACAAAATGTTGTAGTCAAACACGTAATTGGAAAACAAAAGAATGGGAAAGGTGAGCGATCTCTTCAAGAAAATCGGAGGTATCAAGTGAATATTTGAGGTAAGGATGGACACAATAAAGAACAGAAATGGTAGAGACCTAACAGAAGTAAAAGAGATTAAGAGATGACAAGAATACAGAGAAGAATTATACAAGAAAGATCTTAATGACTCAAATAACCGCAATGATGTGGTAACTCACCTAAACCAGACATTCTGGGGTGTGAATTCAAGTGTGCCCTATGAAAAATTTACTGTGAACAAAGCTAATAGAGGTGATGGAATTTTAGCTTTGCTATTTCTAATCCTAAAAGATGATGCTGTTAAAGTGCCATACTGAAAATGTCCGCAAATTTGGAAAATTCAGTAATGACCACAGGGCTGGAAAAGTTCAGTTTTCATTCTAATCCCAAAGAAAGATTATGGCAAAGAATATTCAAACTACCATACAATTGTGCTCATTTCACATATTAGCAAAGTTGTGATCAAAAATCCTTCATGATAGACTTCAGCAGTATAGGAACCTAGAACTTCCAGATGTACTTGTTGGATTTTGAAGAGGTAGAGGTACCAGAAATTGCCAGAATTTATTGGATAATGGATAAAGCAAGGGAATTACAAAAAAATGCATACTCCAGGAGTTGGTAATAGGGAGGCCTGGCGTGCTGTGGTTCATGGGGTCGCAAAGAGTCAGACACAACTGAGCAACTGAACTGAACTTCAGCTTCACTGGCTATGCTAAATCCTTTGGTTGTGTGGATTACAACATTGGAAATTTCTTAGAGATGGGAGTACCAGATTGTCTTACCTATCCCCTGAGAAATCTGCATGTAGGACAAGAAGTAACAGTTAGAACCAGATATGAAACAACTGACAGGTTCCAAATTGGGAAAGGAGTACAACAAAGTTATATATTACCACCCTGCTTATTTAACTTATATGCAGAGTACATCATACTAAATTCCAGGCATGTGAATCACAAGCGGGAACAAGGTTTCCAAGATAAATATCAACAACCTCAGATATGTAGGTGACACCAGTCTAATGGAAGAAAGTGAAGAGGAACTAAAGAACCTTTTCATGAGGGTGAAAGAGGAAAGTGGAAAATGTGGCTTGAAAATCAACATTAAAACAACAAAGATTAAGGCATCTGGTTCCGTCACGCATGGCAAATAGAAGGGGAAGAAGGGGAAGCCATGACGGTGTCCCCCACCCACCCCCCAGGCTCCAAAATTACTGCAGATGGTGACTGATGCCATGAAATTAAAAGACAGGTATGACAAACCTAGATACTGTATTAAAAAGCAGAGACATCATTTTGCTGACAGATATTCATATAGTCAAACCTTTTTTTTTTTTTTTCCCCAGTAGTCATGCATGGATGTGAAAGTTTGGCGATAAAGAAGGCTGAGCACTGAAAAGCAGATGCTTTTGAATTGTTTCTGTAGAAGACTCCTAAGTGTCTCTTGGACTGCAAGGACATCAAACCAGTCAACCCTAAGGAAAATCAACCCTGAATACTCAGTAAAAATACGGCCGCTGAAGCTGAAGCTCCAGTACTTCATCCACCTGATGAAAAGAACTGACTCATTGGAAAAGACTCTTGCTGGAAAAGATTGAAGGCAAAAATAGAAGGGGGTGGTAGAGGATGAAATGGTTAGATAGTATCATCAGCTCAATGGACATAAATTTGGGCAAACTCCCAGAGGTAGTGGAGGACAGAAGAATCTACTGTGCTACAGTCCAAAGAGTCACAAAGAGTTGGACACAAGTTAGCAACTGAACAACAGCACATATTAAATATAGAGATATTTGGATCAGACTTTCTGGAACTATCAGAGAGACGGACTTTAAATATTCATCTCTTGGGCATTTCATAGAATTCTGGGAAATAATTTTTAATTTAGAATATAAAGGCATATGAGACAGTTGAAGAAAAAGAGTCAAGTTTAACTTAAGAAAAACAGAAGTCTGAATAAAGAACCTGAATATTGACATTTAAGAGTAAATGTTAAGATGCCAACAAAGAATATTGAGAAGAAATGACCATGAATAAGGTAATACAATTTACATGGTGCCAGTCAGCACTGCCAGAGTGTCAGCAAATAAAAATAGTCAAAATTAAAGAAATGATAGTCTAAAATTGCTGCCCAATATGTTGTCTGTACCCAAAGTCTGGGATATTGTAGTTTTTCTTTCCTTGTAGTGTCTTTTTTGGCTTTGTCTCGGCAATGTTGGCTTCAAAAATGAGTTTGGAAATATTCTCTTTTCTTATTTTTTAGAGGAGTTTGAGGAGGATTGGCATCCATTCTTCTTAAAATGTTTGATAGAAGCTGGTCTTAAACTTTATTCGGAAATGTTGATTACTTATTCAATACCCTTATTCATTTTTGATCTGTTCAGATTTTCAATTGTATGGTGATTCAGTTTTTGCAGTTTGTTTATTTCCAGAAATGCATATATTTCTCTTTATTATCTAACCTGTCTGATAATTATTCCAAATAATCTTTTATGATGGTTTCTAAAAATATTTCTGTTGCGTGAGTTGTCAAGAAGACACTACTAAGAGAAATAAGCCAGCCTCAGAAAGACAAATATTTCATGACTCCACTTATAGGAGGTATCTAAATTATTCAAAGAAATAGAAGCAAAGAGCAGAATGGCAGTTGCCAGGGGCTGTGGGAGAGGGAATAGAGAAGTTGCTGTCTAACAGGTACAGAGGTCCAATAATGCAGGATGAGCAAGTTCTAGAGATATGTACAACATTCTGCCTGCAACTAAAATTACTGCATTTTGCCCTTAAACCTTTGTTAGGGGTGTAGATCTCATGCTAAATGACATTACCACAATAAAAATTGCTTTAGAGACCTTTCGTTGGAATAGCTTCTAGATTAGAAACGATTCCAAAATGCAAATTTATAAAAGTAGAAAGATAACATTGTATTATGCATCGAATACATATTTTGTGTTGAAAGTAAAAGTAAAAATATAAATCATTCTTATGATTTTAATTGTGATAAAAATTTGAGAACTTTTTTTTTTTTTTTTCTCAAATCACAGTACACTTCTCTGGAAATATCTAGGTTTTGAACAATTTTTAGGAGGTTTTAAATCCCATTATGTTTATGTCCCACTAAATAGAGCATATTTGAATTGAATTAAGACAATATTATTAAACTATTTTTAAAAAATAAAGTCATCTACAAATGTCGACTTTTTTAAATTAACATCAGTCTATATATACAAAGGACAAAACATCAGCATTAAACCAAGACTTGGCAGCTGAGAGCCTTAGTGGCTAATAAGATCTACATTTCTTTTATATTATAAAATATGACAAGGACAATTTTTCCAATATTTGCATTTATTATTAACTAAATAATTTTGAAATAAATATTTTGGCTTCTACTTACATATTTCTTAAACATGCTGTGGAGCTAAGCAGACATAGTAAAGGGGTGCTGCTGCTGCTGCTAAGTCGCTTCAGTTGTATCTGACTCCGTGCGACCCCATGGACTGCAGCCTACCAGGGTCCTTGGTCCATGGGATTTTCCAGTTAAGGGTACTGGAGTGGGTTGCCATTGCCTTCTCCGATAGTAAATGCAAGAGCTTCTAATTGAGTCAGAGAAGCATGGGTATGTATCCCATATAATGCTTCTTCTTCCAAAATTTTGCTTACTTTTGCTTTATGAAGGTATCAATTTAGGGATTTGCAGATTTATCAATGGGTTCTTAAAGAGTGAAAATTCAACTGAAGTAATATTCAGCAATGATGATGAAATTAAATTGGTTAACTGTGGGATGAAGTTTTAAGAGAGCAGAGTGGAAAACTTTGGGGATGAAAGTAATGGAAAGAGATTGAAACTGGAAAGAGGAAATCCTTAAAATGTGGGAATAGGAGTATATTAGAGAATACGAGAGAATAGGAATATATGAGAGACTTATAGTCATACATTTGGGGCAGAGACCTAGTATTATGAAAATATA
Source organism: Odocoileus virginianus (assembly GCF_023699985.2). Classification (NCBI taxonomy): domain Eukaryota; kingdom Metazoa; phylum Chordata; class Mammalia; order Artiodactyla; family Cervidae; genus Odocoileus; species Odocoileus virginianus. The sequence continues at coordinate 55,160,493 of NC_069692.1, forward strand.
AGTTATAATTAAATGAGAAAAAATTTGGCAACTGAGCCAGTCAGTAGTAGTTTGTAGGAATTGTCTGATCTTTGAGGACTTGGTTATTCTGGAATATAATATTATCCTAAGGGAAAATTAGCATCTGGAGTACAGTTATTCCATTATCATTATTATTTAAATTATTCTTCCATTTCTGCAGTCAAGTTTAAATAAGCAATGTGTGTGTGTGTGTGTGTGTGTGTGTGTGTGTGTGTCTGTGTCTGTGTGTTAGTCATTCATTTGTATCTGACTCTCTGTGACCCCATAGACTATATCCTGCTAGGCTCCTCTGTCTAAGGAATTCTCCAGGCAAGAATACATTGCAGGCAAATTCTGTACCGCCTGAGCCATCAGAGAAGCCCTTAATTAGGTATTAAGTCCTGTTAATTGCATCTCTTTCATCTAAAATCTCTCTCTTCTCCTCTCACCATTTCTCTGCCACTGGTTTAGTTTAAAAAGGTGAAGCTAAGAATAACTAAAAATCATCATACAAATGCTCGGTTGGTTTTTCTAACACCCAAATCTTCTAATTTGTTTTCTTGCTGAACTTGTCTTCTTACTGTCAATGAAATATCTAGACATTTCATGTAAGTAATGCTTGTGATCTGGAAAGGATCTAGCATCATTTCCTGTTATGCTCATTAAAGCCAGGTTTTGACACTACAAACTGTCCAGTTCTCAACAATGTAATGCAGTCCCCAAGACCTAACACCTTAGAATATCCTTTGCTTGAAGTTCTCTCTACTTCTGTCTAACTTTGAACATGACATCTAGACTTAGGCTCACCTCTTTTATAGCACGTTTTATTCTACATATTTGTTTACTTATCTATCTCTCCTATTCCATAAGCTCATTGACAGGTTATTTTCCTTGCTTAATTTTTATCTACAATCCAGTTCCTGTTACATAGTAGATTAATAACTCTCTGTTGAGTCAATAATTGAATAAAATGATCTTTATTGAACTTTGTCACTGAAAAGTCTCAGGACAGTCTACAGCCATACCACCCCGAATATGTCTGATCTCGTCTGATCTTGTAAGCTAAGCAGGGTCGGGCCTGGTTAGTACTTGGGTGGGATAAATCTCAGAGCAATTTTTTTCAATTTTTTTTAAAATGATCAAAGAAAATCAATTAACTTACAAAAAATTATTTGTATAGAGTTAAGAACATATAAGGCAATGTCTGCAAAGCTAGCCAACAAAATTGATCCATGAATTTCAGTAAGTGCTTCTAATATCCATTTAATCTCACACTCCTTATTTGGAAGGAAAGAATTCAGGACAAAATTCTACTGATCCATTTGGCATGCTCAGTAATAGTAATCACTTTGAGATTGTAGGTGGTGAAACTGCCTGTTCAATGTCAAATTTGAAAACTCTGGAGGAAATAATGATACATGTTGGGTGTGGGCAGGGCAGTCATTCCTTTGTCTTTTCATCAGTTCCATTAGAATCAGGCACTATATGTCAGGATACTAACTTTGATGAAAGAGTTATGTTAAGGCTTAATCTAGATAAAGCACAGATAATACTGAACTCTCAGTGGAAACAGAGAATGCAAACTGAAATAAAGCCATCATTCCTCTGCAACGACATGGTGACTTTCTGCAATTCTGAAGACATGGAATGATTTTTAATTCCTCAGACCATTTACTTGTGAAATGACAGCATATATACTTTGAAAATCAAACACATCTATGCTATAATGTTCAGGTTTCAAGATGTAATATATGCAATTGTTTTGATTTATAAACCCAGGTATCAATTACTCACAGCACCTCCATTTTTCCTGTCTTGAAATAATATTGTATTTTTTGGCTGACTTAACCTCTTTAATTCCTTATGAACTATTAATTTTGGTTGCATGACTTATCTCATTTAAATGAAAGTGGCTATTTTACTAATCAATAAAATTATATACCATGATGCAAACCTCAAACTCTGATGTGTATTTTTTTAACATTTCCATTGGGTAAAATAATCTGCTCTTGTTATCAACCAGTGGGAACGTTTAATGGGTATAATTAAATAGTACTTAGTCAAGGGACTACTCAAAAACTATGCTGAGTATAAAAAAAATTCTTCTATTTCCTCACTCCTCCTTTGTTCAAATACTATTTCAATTTAGAAAAGATATGTCAATAATCAGTGAGTAACAGGGCCTATAATATGATATTTAAATGTATTAAACTCATAATTATAAAATTGCTCTTTATATAAAGTCAATGAAGTTATTCAATAAAAAAGAAAAACCTTCACAGATGGTCTGCTTTGGGATAAACTATAATAAACCAATCATTTTAATGTAGAAGATAAAACTATTAAGGTATAATTTTTCCTTTTTATTTTTCCTTCTATTGCCACTTCTTTCTTCTTCCCTTCCATCCTTTCTTTAGTCCTTACTTCCTCCTTTCCTTTGTATATTTTTCTTTTATATTTCCCACATTTGCTTATCATTTAAAAACATTTTTTTTTCCCTTTTACCTTCCGTTACGTGGTTTTCTATTTTCTTCTTAAAAATGAAAGTGCCTTAGGATTTCTGAAAAGAATAGATTACTAAATATTAATTATGCAATCACACTTCCCTGGTTGCTCAGTGATGAAAAGAATGTGTCTGCAATGCAGGAGAGGTGAGTTCAATCCCTGGGTCAGGAAGAGCCCCTGAAGGAGGAAATGATAGCCCATCCCTGTATTTGAATTTATATTATGAACTTATGTACTAGTAAGCAATTAAGATACACAAACAAGTAGGTGCAGCTTAAAGCAATTTGTGATGGACCCCAGAGGCACAAAGATCAGTCAGTATTAATGCAAGAGATCTCTTTAGGCTGTCATTCTGATGGGTTAGTTCCAAAATTAACCGAAATATTCTGAATGACATCAGATGATAATATATATTTTAATGATGTGAAGGTCATTTGTGAGATGAAGAAAAGACCATATAGTTTCGTCTATTTAACACTCACATTTAAAAGACAGAGAGTACAACAGTTCATGTAATTAACACTCTAAACAATCTTTAGTATGGATACACTGTGCTTAAAAAATAACCCAGAAGTATTCTTCTCAATTACAATAACCCTATATGCAAAAGAGAAAAAGAGATACAGATGTACAGAACAGAATTTTGGACTCTGTGGGAGAAGGCGAGGGTGGGGTGTTTAGAGAGAACAGCATCGAAACATGTATATTATCAAAGGTGAAACAGAACACCAGCCCAGGATAGATGCATGTTTATTGGATTTTAAACAGAAATGTCACTACTAATCACCCTTGCCATTTCACACTCTGTTTAACAATTGAATGCAGAAGGCTGCATATTAGAAATCAAATCAATACTGTTGTTAAAAACATGGTAACATCAAGAATAGATTTTGTAAGAAAAGGAATTTTATCTAGATTAAAGTAAGATAAAAAGGCAGCCATCTTTTTGGCCACCAAGGCAGAGAGAGTTAAAAACAGATACTCATCTGTGCAGTTGTACAATTGTGCACGCATTGTACTCATTTCACTTGCTATCAAAGTAATTGATGTACAATTGCACTACCTCACATGCTAGCAAAGAAATGCTCACAATTTTCTAAGCCAGGCTTCAACAGTATGTGAACCATGAACTTCCAGATGTTCAAGCTGAATTTAGAAAAGGCAGAGGAACCAAAGGTCAAATAGCAACATCCATTGAATCATCGGAAAAGCAAGAGCGATCAAGAAAAAAACATCTGCTTCTGCTTTTTTGATTAAACCAAAACCTTTCACTGTGTGGATCACAACAAACTATGGAAAATTCTTCAAGAGACAGGAATACCAGGCCACCTTACCTGCCTCCAGGAAATCTGTATGCAGGTCAAGAAGTAACAGAACTGGTGATGGAACAACAGACTGGTTCCAAATTTGGAAAGGAGTATGTCAAGGCTGTATATTATCACCCTGCTTATTTAATTTATATGAAGAGTACATCATAAGAAATGCCCTGCAGGATGAAGCACAAGTTGGAATCAAGATTGCCAAGTGAAATATAAATAACCTGAGATATGCAAACGACACCATCCTTATGGCAGAAAGCAAAGAAGAACTAAAGAGGCTTTTGATGAAAGTGAAAGAGGAGAGTGAAAAAGTTTGCAAAACTCAACATTCAAGAACCTAAGATCATGGCAACTGGTCCCATACTGTATGGCAACTACATGGGGAGACAATAGAAGGAGTAACAAATTTTATTGGGAGGGGGGCTCCAAAATCACTGCAGATTGTGTCTACAGCCATGAAATTAAAAGTCCCTTGCATCTTGGAAGAAAAGTTATGACCAATCTAGACAGCATATAAAAAGCAGAGACCTTATTTGCCAACTTAGGTCCATCAAGATCTTCATGACCCAGATAATAACAATGGTGTGATTACTCACCTACAGCCAGACATTCTGGAAAGTGAAGTCAAGTGGGCCTTAGAAATCATCACTATGAACAAAGCTAGTGGATGTGATGGAATTCCAGTTGAGCTATTTCAAATCCTGAAAGGTGATGCTGTGAAAGGGCTTCATTCAATATGCCAGCAAATTTGGAAAACTCAATAGCGGCCACAGGACTGGAAAAGGTCAGTTTTCATTCTAATCCCTAAGAAAGGCAATCCCAAAGAATGCTCAAACTACTGCACAATTGCACTCATCTCACACGCTAGTAAACTAGTGCTCAAAATTTTCCAAGCCAGGCTTCAGCAATACATGAACCGTGAACTTCCAGATGTTCAAGCTGGTTTTAGAAAAGGCCAAAGAAGCAGAAATCAAATTGCCAATATCCGCTGGATCATTGAAAAAGCAAGAGAGTTCCAGAAAAACATCTATTTCTGCTTTATTGACTATGCCAAATCCTTCGAATGTGTGGATCACAATAAATTGTGGAAAATTCTGAAGGAGATGGGAATACCAGACCACCTTACCTACCTCTTGAGAAAACTGTATGCAGGTCAGGAAGCAACAGTAAGAACTGGACATGGAACAACAGACTGGTTCCAAATAAGAAAAGGAGTACATCAAGGCTGTATATTGTCACCCTGCTTATTTAACTTATATGCAGAGTACATCATGAGAAACACTGGGCTGGAAGAAGCACAAGCTTGAATCAATATTGCCAGGAGAAATATCAATAACCTCAGATATGCAGATGGCACCATCCTTATGGCAGAAAGTGAAGAGGAACTAAAACGCCTCTTGATGAAAGTGATAGAGGAGAGTGAAAAAGTTGGCTTAAAGCTTAGCATTCAGAAAACTAAGATCATGGCATCTGGTCCCATCACCTCATGGGAAATAGATGGGGAGACAGTGGAAACAGTGTCAGACTTTATTTATTTATTTATTTATTGGCTCCAAAATTACTGCAGATGGTGACTGAAGCCGTGAAATTAAAAGACACTTACTCCTTGGATGAAAAGTTATGATCAACCTAGATAGCATATTGAAAAGCAGAGACATTACTTTGCCAAGAAAGGTCCATCTGGTCAAGGCTATGGTTTTACCAGTGGTCATGTATGGATGTGAGAGTTGGACTGTGAAGAAAGCTGAGCATCGCAAAATTGATGCTTTTGAACTGTGGTGTTGGAGAAGACTCTTGAGAGTCTCTTGGACTGAAAGGAGATCCAACAAGTCCATCCTAAAGGAGATCAGTCCTGGGTGTTCATTGGAAGGACTGATGCTGAAGCTGAAACTCCAATACTTTGGCCACCTGATGTGAAGGGTTGACTCATTGGAAAAGACCCTGATGCTGGGAGGGATTGGGGGCAGGAGGAGAAGGGGACAACAGAGGATGAGATGGCTGGATGGCATCACCAACTCAATGGGCATGAGTTTGCATAAACTCCGGGAGCTGATGATGGACAAGGAGGCCTGGCGTGCTGTGATTTATGGGGTCACAAAGAGTCAGACACGACTGAGTGACTGAACTGACTGCCTGGCTGACTGAATCAAAGCTATATTTTTTCCAGTAGTCATGTATGGATATGAGAGGTGGACTATAAAGAAAGCTGAAAGCCAAAGAATTGATGCTTTTGAACTGTGATATCGGAGAAGAATCTTGAGAGTCCCTTGGATTTCAAGGAGATCAAACCAGTCAATCCTAAGCAAACCAGTCCTGAATATTCATTGGAAGGACTAATGCTGAAGCTAAAGCTCCAATACTTTGGCCACCTGATGGGAAGGGTTGATGCATTGGAAAAGACCCTGATGCTGGGAAGGATTGAAGGCAGGAAGAGAAGGGTACAACAGAGGATGAGATGGTTGTATGCCATCACCAACTCGATGGACATGAGTTTGAGGAAGCTCCAGGAATTGGTTTTGGACAGGGAAGCCTGGCGTGCTGCAGTCCATGAAGTCTCAAAGAGTCAGATATGACTGAGCAACTGAACTGACTGAACTGACTCAGATAAAATAGCAAACAACCTTATATAATACAAGACAGGCATTGTATTTGTTATGTACTGGTAAATGATGATGTTGCCACATATTTAGTGATTTAAAACAACCCACATTTATAACTTTACAGTTTCTGTGGGTAAAAAGTTCATAGAACAGCTCAAACGAGTCCTCAGTTTAGGGTCTTACTGGATCAAGGTGTTGACTGGGCTGTGAGCTCATTCAAGGCTCGATTCATGAAAGATCTACTTACAATCTCGCTTAGGTTGCTGACAGCATTCAGTTCCTTGCAGGCTGCTGTACTAGGGGCAGCTCTTCTTTGTTGGCCGGTCGTCTCCATATATTAGTTCACAGTATGGCGGTTGCCTTCCCAAAGCCACCAGACTAGAGTCATAACAGCCTTCATGTTACAACCTTATATGAAAAAAACATATATATATATATATACATACATATACAACATATATATTATATTGCAATTATGACTATAAATATAATATAAATATAATTGTATTAAATATAAACATTTAATTAAATTTAATCACATTAACTATAATATAAATATAAGTATACTAAATATAAATATTTATTATTAATATTATACAATAATTATATATAATTATTAATATTATAAATAATATAAAATATTATAAATAAATATAATTATTTAATATGAATGTTAAACTAAATTAAGTTAAATATAAATATAATATAAATATAATAAAATATATTATTATATATTTATATATTATTTTATATATTTATTTATGTATATTTATATATTCATATGTAATTTTATATTTATATAATATATATTTATATATTATGTATAAATTATAATTATATTGTATTATAATGTATAATGTTATATTTATAATATATAATTTATATAAATTATATATATATTATATAAATTATAAAACTATATTAAATAATAATTCTACCAATTGACTGATTTGCCAATAGTTTACTTTAGAATTGCTTATGAACGATTCACATAATTATCTCTAACATGGAAAAAGCAGCAAATATGAAGCAGTAATAACATTCAACCTGGAGAGTTCATAGAGAGAATCTTCAACTTTATAGTTTCACTTAGTATGGATATGTAAATTGATTGGATAGTACATAGGTAGTTTGAAAATAGTTTTCAAAATGATTCCACTTCTATTTTTACAGAACTGATAACCTTGAACTCTAATATTTCAGTGAAGTAATGCTAATAATTATGTGTGTTCCATTTTTCGTACTCTATATTATACTTGGAAATACCAATTTAAATCTTGGGAGAGAACCAAATATAGAAAAAAGAAGAATATGGACATCAAAGATATCAGATGATAAGAAAAGATACTTTAAAACTTATAAGCATAGCTTTTGTTCCATTTACTTTGCTTTGTTTTGTTTCATTTTTTCAGACTAATATTACCTGATAACAAATGATTTGTATTAAGAAGAAAAAAAAAGTTTACTCAACTTATGTATTATGAATTTTGTGTTTAAATCAGTACAAATACTCTTACTAAGGAATATCAGTTTGTTTTTTTTTCCCCCAGGAGAAATTGTACAATTATATAAATATCAAATTAGAGAAAACTTATAGCGATACTTCAATTGTTTCTCTCTAAAAACTGTTAAGAGTGAAGAAATGGCCATTCAGAATTTTATTAAACATTTTCTGTTGTGATTTGGAACTCATGATTTTTCTTGACAGGTTGTCTACTTAAGAAAACGCTAATGATCAATAAGCATTCCTTTACGTGTTTTTATTTTCATATGTAACTTCCCAAGAGTTTTTAACCTTTTTTCATGTAACACCATGTTTAGTTTTCAGTTTAACTGGCCTCCTTGGAACGCTGTCTAGTTTTCACAGTTGCATGTAAACTTATAAGTATCTACCATATTCATTCTTCATGAGATCTTCAGTGTAGGAGGAGCCAACATGGCGTAGGAATAGGATGGGGAAACCACTTTCTCCCCCACAAATTCATCGAAAGAACATTTGAACGCTGAGCAAACTCCACAAAACAACTTCTGATCACTAGCAGAGGACATCAGGCGCCAAGAAAAGCAGCCCATTGTCTTCAAAAGGAGGTAGGACAAAATATAAAAGATAACAAGAGAGACAAAACAGGGACAGAGACTTGTTCCAGGAAGGGAGTCCTAGAGAGGGAGTTTCCAAACACCAGGAAATCCTCTCACTGGCGGGTCTGGGGGAAATTTCTGAATCTCGGAGGGCAACTTAACCAGGAGGAAAAATAAATAAAACCCACAGATTACATGCCTAAAAGCAACTCCCAGCAGAAAAGTACCCCAGAGGCTCACATCGGCCACCAGCAAGTGGGGGCTGAACCGAGAGGAGTGGGCGGCATTGCTTAGGGTAAGGACTGGGCCTGAATGCCCTGAGGGCAATCGGAGGGAGCTAACATGAGATAGCAACTTAAACTGTAGGATAGCAAGAGAGAGAGAGAGAGAAAATTAACCCGCAAAAAACACTAATGAAGACACTGCTGATCCATTCCCAGGACAAAGGAAAGACTGAGCAATTTCAGAGAAGAGCTAGCTGACTGCAGACCATCCCATCCCCCACCGGAGGCAGGAGGCAGCGGGGAGGAGAAAGGGGCAAACTCGACCCCAGAGACAGCATCCCCTACCAAACTGCAAACAGGCTTCCAGTCTCTAACCGAAGACTTCCTGAGATTCTGGATGGTTGACATCCGCCAGGAGGGTCACAGCTAGAGACCAGCTTCCCAGAAGAGACACAAGGTGCACCAGATCGGTGTGCATGGAAACTGAGGCTGGGACCGTGGAGGGGATAAGGTGCCCTGCACCTGGGGAGAGTGCATTCATCAAGCTCCTGGCTTCCTGAGCTGCTCAGGCCAGAGAAGGCACAAAACGCAGGCCCAACCGAGTCTGTGTCTTTGTGGAGTACCCAAAAACCTGAACCTGAGCGGCTTAGGCCTGGGAAGTGCATGCAACTCAGGGCCCACTCCCTGTAGAGCAACCTGGAGCCTGAGCAGTGTAGACAGGGAAAGCACACACGCCGCGAGTGGGGGCAAACCCAGAGTGGCCGAAACACTGCGACTACTCCCCACACACGCCAGTGATATTTGTCTGCAGTGCCCCTCCCTGCCCCCAGCATGACTGAACAAGGGAACCTAAACAAGAGACCACCTCCACCTGCTTGTGTCAAGGTGGAAATTAGACACTGAAAAGACCTGCAAACAGAAGCCAAATAAACAAAGGGAACCACTTCAGAAGTGACCGGTGGAACAGATTAAAATCCCTGTAGTTAACAGCGACTACACAGGAAGGGGCCTATAGATATCGAGAAGTATAAGCTGGAACAAGGAGCTATCTGAAACTGAATCAGAACCCACACTGCCCGCAACAGCTCCAGAGAAATTCTTAGATATATTTTTACTACTACTCTTATTTCTTTTATTTATATTTTTTCCTTTTAAATTTTTTCTTTTCTTTTTTTTAAAGTCCTCTATCACTCCTCTATTACTCCTTAATTTTCATTTTCATAACCCCCTATAACCTTGCCAAAATAAGACCCTATTTTTAAAGCAAACTTCATATATATTTCTTATTTTTGTTTTTATTTTTGTTTTTAATATCATATTTTTAAGAGTCTAACCTCTACTCTAGATTTTTAATATTTGTTTTTCAGTATTTGATATCAATTTTGGACATTTAAGAATCCAACCTTCAGTACCCATTTTTACTCAGGAGTGTGATTACTGGTTTGATCACTCTCTCCCCCTTTTGACTCTCCTTTTTCTCCCCCAGACCACCTCTATTTCCTACCTCCCCCTTCTCTTCTCAATCCAATTCTGTGAATCTCAGTGGGTGTCTGGGCTACGGAGAACACTTAGGGGACAGAGTACTGCCTAGATCTGTCTCTCTCCTCTTGAATCCTCCCATTTTCTCCTCCTGCTCACCTCTATCTCCCTCCTCCCTCTCCTCTCCTTCATGTAACTCTGTGAACCTCTCTGCGTGTCCCTCACTGTGGAGAATCTTTTCACCATTAACCTAGAAGTTTTATTATCAGTGCTGTATAGTTGGAGAAGTCTTGAGGCTACTGGAAGAATAAGACTGAAAGCCAGAGTCAGGAGACTTAAGCCCAACACTTGAGAACACCAGAGAACTCCTGACTATAGGGAACATTAAGTAATAAGAGATCATCCAAAAGCCTCCATACCTACACTGAAACCAACCACCACCCAAGAGCCAATAAGTTCCAGAGCAAGACATACCACACAAATTCTCCAGCAATGCAGGAACATAGCCCTGAGAGTCAACATACAGGCTGCCCCAAATCACACCAAACACATAGACCCATCTCAAAACTCACTACTGGATACTCCATTGCACTCCAGAGAGAAGCAATCCAGCTCCATGCACCAGAACACTGAAACAAGTTTCCCTAACCAGGAAACCTTGATAAGCCAATCATCCAACCCCACCCACTGGGGAAACCTCCACAATAAAAAGAGATATGGAGTGCAAAAGTCAGTCTACATTATTATTTTTAATATAACCTAATATTACATATGCTTTTAAGCAGTATTTCATCTTATATTATATTTTTGTCAACCAAAAATTTCTTTTTTTTTTTTTTTTTGCATAAACTGTTACCAGTCCAGATATTTCCATTTTATGCAATTGGCATATGAATGCTTCAAAAAGAAGTTATTATTCATCTTTGCTAAGCTTCAATCTGATGGTTCAATATTCTGTCTTGCTTAGATTTTTCAACTCAGTTGTTGTCTAGCACCTTAACTTCTCCAGGGTGACAATAAGCACTGACTCCTTTATCACCAGGTATACTGCAGACAACTAAATACCTACCAACTGAAAGGGAAAGGAAACTCATGACACTGAAGACCCATCTGGTCAATGATATCAGTTCCATTCAATCACTCAGTCATGTCTGACTCTTTATGAAACCATGGTCTACAGCACGCTAGGTTTCCTGCCCATCAGCAACTTCTGGAGCTTGTTCAAGCTCTTGTTCATCAAGTCAGTGAGGCCACATAACCATCTCATCCTCTGTCATCCCACTCTCCTCCTGCCTTCAATCTTTCCCAGCATCTGGGTCTTTTCCAATGAGTCAGCTCTTTGCATCAGGTGGCCAAATTATTGGAGCTTTGGCTTCAGAATCAGTCCTTCCAATCAATATTCAGGACCTGATTTCCTTTAGTGTTGACTGGTTTGATATCTTTTTAGCCAAAAGGATGCTCAAGAATCTTCTCCAACACTACAGTTCAAAAGCATCAATCTTTCAGTGCTCAGCTTTCTTTATAACCCAACTCTCACATCCATACCTGACTACTGAAAGAAAACAGCTTTGATTAGATGGACCTTTGTCAGCAAATGATGCTTCTGCTTTGTAATATGCTGTCTAGGTTGGTCATAGCTTTTCTTCCAAGGAGCAGGTGTCTTTTAATTTCATGGCTGCAGCCACCATCTGCAGTGCTTTTGGAACACAAGAAAATAAAATCTCTCACTGTTTCCACTGTTTCCCCATCTATTTGCTATGAAGAGATGGGACCAGATGCCACGATCTTTGTTTTCTGAATGTTGAGTTTTAAGCCAGCTTTTTGCTCTCCTATTTCACTTTCATCAAGAGGCTCTTTAGTTCCTCTTTGCTTTCTGACATAAGGGTGATGTCATCTGCATATCTGAGGTTGCTGATATTTCTCCCAGCAATTTGATTCCAGCTTTTGCTTCATTCAGCCTGGTGTATTCTGCATATAAGTCAAATAAGCAAGGTGACAACATAGGAGAGGAAATTTGCCGAGTATAGAGATAGGCAGAAAATTAATACTGATGATACTGTTGAACTAATTGCTGCTGCTGCTGCTGCTGCTGCTGCGGCTAACTCGGTTCAGTCATTTCTGACTCTGTGAGACCCCATAGATGGCAGCCCACCAGGCTCCCCCATCCCTGGGATTCTCCAGGCAAGAACACTGGAGTGGGTTGCCATTTCCTTCTCCAATGCATGAAAGTGAGAGTGAGGTCGCTCATTGGTGTCCGACTCTTAGCTATCCCATGGACTGCAGCCTACCAGATTCCTCCATCCATGGGATTTTCAAGGCAAGAGTACTGGAGTGGGGTGCCATTGCCTTCTCCGGTTGAATTAACTACTGGGTCCTTAAATCTAAGCTCACCTACTTTTGTACTTTAATTTCTGTGAGGTGATTTGCTTCTTTAAAATTTATGTCAGCTGGCAATGTGTTTTCTCTTACTTCCTGCTAAGCACCATGACTCAGGAGCTGGGCACAGGTTAACTGGGATCTTGTTTCAGTGTTTCACAAGCCATACTCACATGTGAGCTGGGAGTACAGTCTCATCTGAGACTCAAGGTACTCTTTGAAGAAATCAATTTCTTATGATTGTAGCAGTAAGGCTCACACTATCTTGCTATCTCACATAAGAACCACTCTCAACTCTGAGAGTCTTCTTTCAGGTCCTGACTACAGGACTTGTCTACAGAGATTCTCACAGCATGGTGTTAACTTCAGAGGAAGCCCTTCTGATATTGACAAGTCCATCCAAGTTGTCTCCTTAACTCAAAGTTAAATGATTATAAACCTTACATATATCTTCAAAATTATGTCATTTCTGTGTATACCCTAATAATGTAGTATTCTGTATATTTATAGGTTCTATTGGCTCTCAATGGAAGGAGATTATATATGGGTGAAAGCTTAGAGATGGTAATCTTAAAGCCATTTGGAATTCTGTCTACCACAAGGTTATTTTGAGCACAATTTTATTAACTTTATTTACAAAGGTGTGGACATGAGCTGATTACAATTTTATTTCTAGGGTAATTTGCTACTTAATAGATATAAATCATACAATTAACTACCAAAGGAATGCTTTTAACTAATACTGAAGCAGCATGAAATATCCTCAGCATTCTATTTTGCAATAACTCATGTTCTACTGATTGTATCTTCTACTGTACATGTTATATTTGGTATATTTGGTTAAGCAGGGACATTTCATATAAGATCTGATATGAAAATGTTTTCCCATTGGCCAGAGTGAAAGACAACATGAAAACTTATAATCAATAATAGTTCCTACTTGTCACAGTTCATGGATTAGCTATTAACTATGTACTCTTAATACTGAATAGGCTATACCAGCAATTTTCTTACATTGTCTTCTGAATTTTTCCCTTGAACTCCATTCCAAAAGATTTAGCTTGATAGAAATTAGCATACAATGGCACATGTCTGGATGGTGGTGGTGGATTAGTGGCTAAACTCTTTCCGACTCTTGAGACCCCATGATGGTAGCCCACCAGGCTCCTTTAACCATGGGATTTCCCAGGCAATAATACTAGAATGGGCTGCCATTTCCTTCTTCAGGGGAACTTCCTGACCCAGGGATCTACACCTCTTGCAATGCAGGTAGACTCTTTAGAGTTGAGCCAAAAGGAAGCCTCGGGTGTCTGAGAATACTGATATTAACAACAGATCCCTCTTTCTGAGCAAATTCACCTATTAAAAATTAAAGTTTTAAGGTGTTTTGCTTTCAATAGATATGTAAGAACAAACCATGCAATCAATGCAGAGAAGTAAGCTTATTAATAGTTTCTTTTACAGTTGTTCATCATGGTATAAGATTTTGCAGGCAGTATCAATAAGTCAATATGCAAAAATGTATAATCTAGAAACTTTAGAAAAATGTTTAATATTTAAAACTATATCTTTGTTAGATTAATAGTATAAATTTGAAAAAACCCTAAATTATTTATACTTACATATTGACTTAATCTTGCCATAGTTTACATAGCTTATTGCTTAAAGTACAAAAAGGTAAAATGGTTTTCTGAGGAGGCCTTACAAATAGCTGAGAAGAGAAGAGAAACTAAAGGCAAAGGAGAAAAGGAAAACTATATCTATCTGAATGCAGAGTTCCAAAGAATAGCAAGGAGGGATAAGAAAACCTTCCTAAGTGATCAATGCAAAGAAATAGAGTAAAATAATAGAATGGGAAAGACTAGCAATCTCTTCAAGAAAATTAGATAGCAAGGGAATATTTTGTGCAAAGATGGGCACAATGAAGGGCAGAAATTGTATGGACCTAACAGAAGCAGATGATTGGTCATAAGAAATGGTCATAAGAATACACGGGAGAATGACACAACAAAATCTTAATGACACAGATAACAACAATGGTCTGATCACTCACCTAGAGCCAGGCATTCTGGAGTCTGAAGTCAAGTGGGCCTTAGGAATCATCACTATGAACAAAGTTAGTGAAGATGATGTAATTCCAGCTGAGCTATTTCAATTCCTAAAAGATTTCAAGTCATGATAAAGTGCTGCATGGATATGCCAGCAAATTTGGAAAACTCAACAGTGGCTACAGGAGTGGGAAAGTTCAGTTTTCATTCCAATCCCAAAGAAAGGAAATGCCAAAGGATGTTCAAACTACTGCACAGTTGGACTCATCTCACACACTAGCAGAGTAATTCTCAAAATTGGCTAAGTCAGGCTTCAACAGTACTTTAACAAAGAACTTCCAGATGCTCAAGCTGGATTTAGAAAACAAAGAGGAACCAGAGATTAAATTGCCAACAGTCGTTGGATCATAGAAAAAAGCAAGAGAGTTCCGGGGTGGTGGGGTGAAATAAATCTACTTCTGCTTTTTTGAATATGCCAAAGCTTTTAACTCTGTGGATCACAACAAACTATGGAAAATTCTTCAAGAGATGTGAATACCAGACCATCTGACGTGGCTCCTGAGAAATCTGTATGCAGGTCAAGAAGCAACAGTTAAAACCAGACATGGAACAATGGGCTTTTCTAAAATGGGAAAGGAGTATGTCAAGGCTGTATACTGTCACCCTGCTTATTTAACTTATATGCAGAATACATCATGTGAAATACTGGGCTGGATGAGGCACAAGCTGGAATCAAGATTGCTGGGAGAAATATCAATAACCTCAGATATGCAGGTGATACCACCCTTATGGCAAAAAGTGAAGAAGAACTAAAGAGACTCTTGATGAAAGTGAAAGGCGAGAGTGAAAAATCTGGCTTAAAACTCAACATTCAGAAAGTTAGGATCATGGCATCCAGTCCCATAACTTCATGCCAAATAGACTGGGGAACAATGGAAACTGTGAGAGACTTTACTTTCTTCACTGTAGATGATGATCTCAACCATGAAATTAAAAGACGCTTGCTCCTTGGTAGACAAATATGACCAACCTAGACAGCATATTAAAAAGCAGAGACATTACTTTGCCAACAATCATCTGTCTAGTCAAAGGTATGTTTTTTTTTTTTTTTCAGTAGTAATTTATGGTTGTGAGATTTGAACCATAAAGAGGGCTGATCACGGAACTCTTGATGCTTTTAAACTGTGGTATTGGGGAAGACCCTTAAGAGTCCCTTGGACAGCAAGGAGATCAATCCAGTTAAGCCTAAAGAAAATCAGTCCTGAATATTCTTTGGAAGGACTGATGCTGAAGCTGAAGTTCTGATACTTTGGCCACCTGATGCAAAGAACAGACTTATTGGAGAAGACCCTGATGATGGGAAAGATTGAAGGCAGGAGGAGAATGGGATGACATAGGATGAGATGGTTGGATAGCATCACCAACTTGATGGAAGACAGCTCTGGAGTTTGAGAAGGCTCAGGGAGTTGGTGATGGACATGGAAGACAGGCGTTCTGCAGTCCATGGGGTTACAAAGAGTTGGACACGACTGATCACCTGAACTGACTACCTAAAACAAGGTAGTTTTTATTAAATTTTAAATAAGCTAGTAGACTCAAAATATTTATAACATACATCATATGCCAAGTTAAAAAGTGGAATTTCACTTTCCTCCTGATTACAAGATCTGTTCTTCAAACTTTCTTACAAAATACTCTACCATAAACATGATGGGAAAAAATATAACTATGCCTTAATGTCTCTTTGAAACATGGCGTAAAATGGTTAGTATGTCTGCTGCTGCTGCTAAGTCACTTCAGTTGTGTCTGACTCTGTGTGACTCCATAGATGGCAGTCAACCAGGCTCCTCTGTCCCTGGTATTCTCCAGGCAAGAACACTGGAGTGGGTCACCATTCCTTCTCCAGTGCATGAAAGTAAATACTGAAAGTGAAGTCACTCAGTTGTGTCCAACTTTTAGTGACCCCATGGATTACAGTCCACCAGGCTCCTCCGTCCATAGGATTTTCTAGGCAAGAGTACTGGACTGGGATACCATTGCCTTCTACAAGTTAGTATGTCTACAGAATGGTAAAGAGAATAATCTCATACAAGGAAGCACATCCTTCCTCGTGAATGGTCAGATAAAGTAGATTGTTGCATAATAATTGTCAAAGTAGCAACAAAGTACCTTTTCTGTGAAATCTTAAAAGCACAGTAAGACATTTATCACTAGTAACCTAATAGTGTTAATAATTTCATAAATACAATTTAATATTATGCAACTATTATCATCAATTTGATATCTTATTTTGTGAAACAAAGCAATTGCAAAAATATTTAAAAGAATCTAAGTAAGCATATTATTCATTTTGCTAGATACATTAGTTTACTTAAGTTGCCATAATAAAATTCTGCAGATTGGCTAGCTTAAGCAACTACCTAGTTTAAATTCTCACAGTTCTGGAGGTTGGAAGTCCAAGATTAATTTGGCAGCAAAGATGGTTTCCTCTGAGGCCTCTCTCTTTAACATACATATGGCCCACTCACTTAAGGACTTTTCACATGGCCCTTCCCTCTGTGCATACGGGCCACCTCTGCTTTCTCTCTGTGTATGTCCGGACAGGCTTTTCTTACAAACTCCAGGCAAAATAGATTAGGACCTGCCCCAGTTGCTTCATTTTAACTTAGGTATATACTTATGCCATCATGGAAAATTTAACTACAGTTTGAAAAACAATGTTAGGTAAATCTTAGAACTAAGAGAACTCAAGAAATATCTAGGAAGCGAGAAAAAGTAGACCACCTCATACTAATGTGTATGGAACACAATGAAAGAGGTTTCCCACATGAAATACTGAAAACTCAGATGATGTCACCACTTTAGAACACAGAGAAAAAAATCTCTACACTTATTTTGAGAAATTAAAAGTCATAAGAGAGAATTAATAAAAATGAAATTTAATTTAATAAATAGAACTCCTCAAATAATTAAAGGATAATTTTAAAATATATATTTACTTTAAAAGACCTATCAGACACATTCCTTGGGAATCTAATTTAACAGAGGATAAAATGCACAAGTTGATCAGCATAAGAATACAAAGATAGATTGGCACTCAGAAATGGGAGATGATAGGAACACTGACCACAACAAATTTGATAGCCTAACAAAATAGATGATTTCCAAGCAAAATATGAGAATTGATACACAAATAAGTAGAACAATTATAATGATTGAGGAGTTTATGCTATCAGATAATCTAGAAAGTATTCCCTGATATATATGTATATATGTAAATATATATTAAATACATATAAATATACATTATATATATTTGTATAAGATGTGTAGCATTGTACACAGTTCATAAAAGAAAAAAGCAAAACACTCAATTTATATTGACTATTATCTTTGGAAAGTATGAGAAAAAGTGACTGGCTTGCTTCCATATTGTCTTATCACACAGTTTTCATTTCCTCTCTTGTCATATTTTAAATATTACTTATGCCCAACTACTCATGAGAAGAAATTCTCAAGGGACTAACATTAATTTTGCTATTTTGTTTTTTATGTCAATGGCTTCCACTTCCGATGATAAGATAATTTTGCACTTTGGATTCAAGCACTTGCTCTTCCTATTAACAATTCAAACATCAAGTAAAGAGCTCTATCTTTTGAGTAAAGTTCAGAAAGTATTTATGTTTCAAATAGTGAATTTTGTTATGTGCCAAACTCAAAAAATAAGTGCATAACTGCTTTTAAAAGTCCTAAAATAAGGAAATGAATATAGTCAAAGTAGTCAAAATGTTTTTTTTTCCCCATCAGCTTGAAGGGTTAATCAGGGAGAAGTCTAAATTGACTTCTAAGTCATTAAATTATTGTGATAACTCTAGGATATAAAGGGAAAGAAATATGGGGAAAAAAAATCAAGTGAGAAAAAGTGACCAAAAAGAAACAAACAAAACATTCAAACCTAGTAGTACATTAATTCAATTTATCTCCCTTTATGTAATAGATTCATTTCAGTTACTTTGACTATAAATTTCTAAATTTCTTCTGACATAAGTTATGACATCAGGCATGCTTTCCTGCAGAGAATAATTATTGGAAAAACCGGGGAAATATGGCAAAAAAAAAAGACCAAGGAATAATGACATATATTCAAGAGCAAGCAGTGCTGTAGAATACCAATAGTGTAAACCTTCCTGAGAAATGTCACTCACCTAATATTTAGGTTTTCATTTATAAAAGTTTTAATACTCTGCCATGGCATACTGATGATAAAACTGCCCTTTAGGCATCACCCAATCCCTGAACTAATTAGGTTACCTTACCAAATGCAGAAAAGCAGTATCTTCTAAAGTGGATGTTTATAATCTCTATTTGCTTGAGGCAAAGAAATTCCATAGCAGAAGTCACAAATTGTTTTCTTTCAGACCAGAACTAGAAAAGATTGTAATATGTTTGACATAGATATTAAGACAAGATATGAAATTGGAACTGGTAGTAAGAAAGAGCTGAAGGTCTTCTTTAGGTGTTCTGAAACTTTGAATGTTCAGTTTACGTTCCTGTTGTGGTAATATGTTGTAAGTTGTGTCTGGCCTTTTGCCACCCCATGGACTGCAGCATACCAGGCTTCTCTCTCATGCATTATCTCTTGGAGTTTGCTCAAAGTCATGCCCATTGTAACGGTAATGCTATCTAACCATCTCATTCTCTGCTGCCCCCTTCTCTTTTTACCTTCAATCCTAGCAAGAAGGTCTTTTCTAATGAGCTGACTTTTCTTATTAGGTGGCCAAAGTGTTGGAGCTTCAGCTTCAGGAACAGTCCTTCCAATGAATATTCAGAGTTGATTTCCACTCAGATTGACTGATTTGATTTCCTTGCTGTCCAAGGGAATCTCAAGAGTCTGCTCCAGCACCGCAATTTGAAAGGGTCAATTATTTGGAGATCAGCCTTCTTAATATGGTCCAACTCTCACATCCATACATGACTACTTGAAAAACCATAGCTTTGACCCTATGGACATTTGATGGCAAAGTGATGCCTCTGCTTTTTAGCATGCTGTCTATGTTTGTAATATATTTCCTTCCAAGGAGCAAGTGTCTTTTAATTTCATGTTTCTAGATGATGACACAGGAGGATTTGGAGGGTGGGGCACATATTGTTCTTTTCAGACAAGACACAAACTTCTCCAGTTTGACACATATTCAGAAATGTTTGGCTCATCCCATTTCACTAATTGTTATTAACTGGACTTTATGGGACATTTGAAGTTGCGATCCCTTACTTTAACCTCAATGGTGAAGAACTCACTGTTGTACAACACTTTTAAGAGGATGTAATGAATGTTCTGCTTAATCCTTGATGACTACGTATTTCATTGCTGACCATTTACTGGAGAAAACAGTCCTAGAAGAGTTTGGAATGTGCTGTAATAGACATACAAAGAGGAAATACTGTGGAAGATACACCTACAAGATGCATTTGGAACCCAGAAGAGAAATATCTATTGGAAATGGCAAAAGAGGCAATGTAGGGAGAAACTGTCTTAGAGGATAACAAAACAATAAATTAAAAAAAATTAAGGAATTTTTGAAAAACAAGTCAGTGTCTTTCATCATATTATCTAGTCTCCATTCCCTGATGCTTAATTTTTTATGTAGAAATCCCAATGATACAGTTTAATTCAATGAAATTACTGTTTTATTATGTAAATAAAATCATTTCATTAGTTTTTGTATCAAGCAGATTGCTATTGGATCATGATAAATGCATATGCCTATAATAATATCCTCTGAATATATAGAACATACATTTGAACCCCTTCATCTATCTCCCAAATGACAGCTATTTTGAATTTATTTTCCAACACATGACTTACTTGTTCTAAAATTACATATAAATGCAATAATACCCTACATTATTATTACAGTATGTATAATATGTGTATGCTACATAATAATATGCTGTATGCATTTTTACAGTGTACTAATAACAGACTGCATATATGGAGTAACAGACTTTATTTTCTTGGGCTCCAAAATCACTGCAGATGGTGACTGCAGTCATGAAGTAAAAGATCCTTGCTTCTTGGAAGAAAAGGTATGATCAACCTAAACAGCATATTAAAAAGCAGAGACGTTACTTTGCCAACAAAGGTCCATCTAGTCATAGCTATGGTTTTTCCAGTAGTCATGTATGGATGTAAGATTTGAACTATAAAGAAAGCTGAGTGCCAAAGAATTGATGATTTTGAACTGTGTTGGAGAAGATTCTTGAGAGTCCCTTGGACTACAAGGAAATAAAGACAGTCAGTCCTAAAGAAAATTAGTCCTGAATATTTGTTGGAAGGACTGTTCCTGAAGCTGAAGCTCCAATACTTTGGTCACCTGATACAAAGAACTGACTCACTGGAAAGGACCCTGATGCTGGAAAAGATTGAAAGCAGGAGGAGAAGGGGATGACAGAGGATGAGATTGTTGGATGTCCACGACTCAATGGACATAAGCTTGAGCAAGCTCCTGGGAGTCGGTAATGGACAGGGAAGCCTGGCGTGCTGCAGTCCATGGGGTCTCAAAGAGTAGGACATGACTGAGCCACTGAACTGAACTGAACTCAACATTATATCTATTATATAAAATATATTTCACTAAGTATAGTATCTCTTAGGAACATCCATGTTGCTACATACATCAATTGGTTACTCTTTTTTATCACCATATATTATTCCACTGAAAAAACATCACAGTATATATCTATTTTTCTATTAAAAGACCAATATATGACTTTTGTCATTTATGAAAATGTTACCATGAACACTGACGTACATGTCTTTTTGTGAATATATTCCATCCCCTTTGTATAAATATATAGGTGTAGATTTACTAGAAAGGTGCATGTTTATTTTAATAGCAAACAGTCCTATATTTTTCAAAAGTGGTTGATGAGAAAGTATTCCATTACTGTATTTTAGTTGAAGGCTAATTACTTTACTAATAAAAAATGAAAAAAAATTCTATTAGTGTATTTTAATGTCTTCATTTACTTTACTATAAATAAAGGATATTTGGGGCATATTCAATGCACAGATTTGACAGGTATTTGTTTACTTTTTCAAGTGTTTTTACATTTGAGAAAATAGTGCAGTATTTTCTAGCCCCTATAGTTTTGTTTTAGAAGTCAAGAAAAGTACTATAAACCTTAAAAACATTCTAAAATATTAAACATATTTTAGGCTTGACCTCCAATATGGAGATAACTCAGCCAGGTTCAAGCCCACTAACCAATACTCTTTTAAAGCTTTTTTTTTTTTTTTTTTTTAATTTTACAGTAATTTTAAAGTGTTAATAACATACAGAAGTAATATTACACAAATTCCCCTAGTGGTTATGTCCAACATTACAACTATAGCAAAATCAGGAAATCTGTGTTGGGACAATGTATGTGTGAAGTTCCCTCCCATTTAACATATATGTAAATTCCTATAACCACCACAATAGTTAAATACTGAACAGTTGTACCACTACAAAGATACACTGATGCATTTTACAGACTTGAGTGAAATGTAAAACACTTATTATCCTTTAAATTAGCTTATCTCTCCTGTTTATATGAAAGAAAAGCTTTTCTAAAACATGTTCTCTATATATATTAAGATTAACTTCAGTTAACGTTGTACCATTTGCTTCAGACATAATTTATGAAACTAAACAGAAAGACATTCAGTTAAATTTACCCTTATATTTGCTCTTTCCATTTTATGGTCTTCATTTTATGATATTCCAAGATTATTTCTTTTATGATTTCCTTTCTGCTTCAAGAAGTTTCTTATTTTTAAATGTAGATCTGCTAGTGACAATTTCTCTTAGTTACTTCACCTGAAAACGTTTTAATTTTCTCTTAATTCCTGAAAGATTTTGCTGGACATAAATTTTGGGATTAACAATTGCTTTCTTTCAGCACTTAAAGATTTCTGTTCCACTTCATTCTGGCTCCATTATAGTATTTTAATAAGAAATCTATTTCTGTGTAAATATTTTTACTCCCATAAAAAGATGTTTTAATCATTGATTTAAAAATCTATTTTTTGCATTTCTTTTATAAAGTTTGATTAGTTATGATTATGATGCATCTTCATAGGGATTTATTTGTAATTATTATTTTTAGTGTTCATTCAGCTTCCTGAATGTATTTAAATGTTTTTCTAAATATAGAAAATGTTCTGCCATTTTTCTTCAAATACTTTTTCTAACCTCATTGTCTTTCTTCTTTCCTCTGTGACTCCAACAATGTAAAAGTTAAATATTTGGTTATAGTTCCATTGGTCCCTAAGGTTGTTGTTGTTGATTTGAGGGGTGGGTTTAGTCTATTTTCTATTTTTCAGTTTGGCCAATCTTTATTTTTCTACCTGAAAATTCACTGACCCTTCTTTCTCTCCCTTTCTAGACTGCTGTTGAGCTTATCCATTATTTTTCAAATTTTACTTATATTTTTTTCATGTAGTTGTCCATATCACACTCTTATAACTTTATATTTCTGTGGTATCACTTATAATTTCATTTATAAGTGAATAGGTTTGGATCCTTTCTCTTTTTAACTCAGCTGGTCTAGCTAAGGTTTATCAATTTTGTTTCTCTTTCAAGAAACAAATTCCTTTTTTTTTTTTTTAATGTTTCTGTAGATTTTCTGTTCTCTATTTCATTTATTTATGATGTAGTCTTTATTATTTTCTTCTTTCTGAAAGCTGTGGGCCTACTTTGTTCTTGTGTTTCTAGTTGCTCAAAGAATAGAGTTAGGTTATTTATTTGGGGTCTTTTTTTTATTTCTTAATACAGACCTTTATTACTATGAACATCCCTCATAGAAAAGTTTTTGCTGCATCCCTCAAGTTTTGATATGTCCTATTTTTATTTTTTTATTGTCTCAAGATACTTTGTATTTATCCTTTAGCTTCTTCTCTGATCCGTTGGTAGTACAGGAGGGTGTCACTTAATGTCCATGTATTCATGAATTTTCCAATTTTCTTCTTTCTAATTTTATAGCTTTGTGGCCAAAGAAGACACTTGATATGATTTCAGTCTTCTTAAATTCTGTGGCCATATGGTCTATCATAGAATTGCATCTGTGCTTGAGTAGAATATGTATTTTGCCACTGTCAGATAGAAAGCTATTTATATGTCTGTTAGGTTCATTTGTCTGTGTGTTCATATGCTCAGTCATGTCTGACTGCTTGTGGCTCCATAAAATTCTTCAAATCTGCTATTTTCTTACTGAGTGTCTGGATGATGTTTCCATTGTTGAGAAAGGGACTTTAAATCTGAAACTATTATTGTATTTCTGTTTAACTCTACTTTTAACTATACCTGTTTTTACTATTTAACTTCTCTGATTTCGGGGGCACAAATATTTACAATTGTTGTATCTTCTTGATACATTGACTCTTTCATCAATGTATACTACCTTTTATAATATCTTTTTACCATTTTTAGTTTAAAATTTGTTTATCTGTTATAACTACTCCTGTTTGTTGTTGTTGTTGTTGTTGTTGTTTTGGTTTGGTTTCTGATAATTTTTGGTTACCACTTCCTTGAAATATTTTTTTTCAGCCCTTCACTTTCATTCTGTATATCTTTAAGGCTGAAATTAGTCTGTGGTAGGCAGACTATCATTGCTTTTATCCATTCTGTGTGTTTTGATAGAGTAGTTTAATCCACTTATGTTTCAAGTAATTATTGTGAGTAACAGCATGAAATTACCAATTTGTCAATTATTTTCTGGTTGTTGTATAGATGCATTTTTGCTTTTTTCTTATCCCCATGTATTTTTATATCTTGATGTTATGATATCAGTATGGTTTTACTTCTTTATTATGTTCTTCTGTGTGTTTACTCAGGATACATTCCTGTGATTACCATAAGGCTTACATAATACATCCTAAAACTATGATTTCCCATTTAAAGCTAATAACAATTTGTATTGATGGTCTTGTTTGGGATGCCAATTGTCCTGCTGTTCATACTGTTTGCAACTGTTCACTGAACCCAGGGTAAGCAAGGTGTGAGCTAAGAGGCTGAAAGAAATGGCAACCCACTCCAGTACTCTTTCCTAAGAAATCCCATGGACAGGGGAGCTGGCAGGCTATAATCCTTGGGGTCTCAAGGAGCCAGACATGACTTAGTGATTTCAAAAAAAGAAACAAAACCTCATATAACATAACTGTGATGTTGCTCCAATGTAGCCCCAATGCAGCAGCAGCTAGGCTTTCACAGTAAAGCTCATAGAGGTGTACTGCACAAAGTGACCCATGAGCAAGCAAGTACCTTGTGATGTACATGAACCGTGATATAAGTGATCTCAGCTGTTACATAACCGTGCAAAGTCACTACTTGCAGAACATGGGGCAAGAGGGCATGAGAACCTGAGGCAAGAGAGCCTGACTGGTGCCATTTTGCTAATATCCCCACACAATTCAACATCAATAGAATTTCTAAGCTTTATTTATCTTCCTAACATTTTAGGACACTGCTGTTATAATTTACACATTTTTCATATTATGCAACTAATAGCATATTA
Organism: Odocoileus virginianus; assembly: GCF_023699985.2. Classification (NCBI taxonomy): domain Eukaryota; kingdom Metazoa; phylum Chordata; class Mammalia; order Artiodactyla; family Cervidae; genus Odocoileus; species Odocoileus virginianus. Next base: position 55,185,680 of record NC_069692.1, read on the forward strand.
TTATATTACTTCATTTTTTAACTTTTTAACTAGAGTTGTACATGAATTATGTACTGCTGTCCCCCTCATATAGAATCTAAATTTAGCGATATATTTCCCCTTATTAGTGAGTTTACACTGTATTCTTGTTTTCTTATGAAGTTAATTGTCATCTTTTTGTTTTCATTCAAAAACATCCTTTAGCACTTCTTCTATGGCAGGTCTAGAGGTAATTAATTCCTTTTTTTTTTTTTTTTTTTTGGTCTATAAAATTCTTTATCTCCTTTCTTTCTTTTTTTTATCTCCTTTATTTCTAAGGGACAGCTTCACCAAATACAGCATTATTAGAAACCTTTTTTTTTTTTTTTCTTTCAGTATTTGGAATGTGTTATCCCATTCTCTTCTGGCTTGAGCATTTCTACTGAAAAATCCACTGATAGTCTGAGTAGGATTACCTTGCTCTTAACTTCACCCTATTTTCTTGCTGTTTTTTGTTTGTTTTGTTTTGTTTTGTTTTAATGCTTTCCTTGTGTTTGACTTTTAGTTATTGAATTATAATGTGTCTCAATGTAGCCTTACTCTTGTTAAACCTATTTGAGAGCTTTGTGGCCTCTTAGATCTGGATGCCTATTTCTTTCCCTGTGCTTGGGAAGATTTCATCTATTAATGTTTTATATATACTTTCTGTCACTTTATCTTTTTATTCTAGAATCCGCCAGGATATGACTTTTTTTTTCTTTTCATTGTGCCCTATAAGTCTTTATTAGCTCTTTTTAATTCTTTAATTCTTTCTTTTTTTTTTTTTGGCCCTCTGATTGGGTAATTTCAGACATCCTATCTTCAGGGTCACTGATCCTTTCTCCTGCATAGTCAAGTCTACTTTTGAAGCTCTCTATAAAATTTTCAGTTCAGTTATTGTATTTTTAATCTCTAGGATTTTTTAAATGTTTGTTTTTTTTTGTTGTTTTGTTTATGCACTGTTTTCCTAATTCTTGTCTAGTTGTCTGTATATTCTTGTAGTTCACTGAACTACATTTATTAATTTTTTCCATTTATTTTTATTAGTTGGAACACTGAACTTCTTTAAGAGAATTATTCTGACTTTTTTTTTTTTTTTTTTGTCTAACAATTCATAGATATCCATTTCTTTTGGATGGATTATTGAGCCTTTCCTGGTGGAGTCATATTTACCTGACTAATTGTGATCTTTGATTATTTATGTTGGTATTTGTGTATTCGCATAAGCGATCTCCCCTTCTAGACTTTGTGAGTTTGCTGTGGCAGTGACAGTTCTTTACCAGTCAGCTCAGTTTAGATTTCCGGAAATGAGCTATTTTTGAAAGAAATAGCTACTTGAGCTATGAGGTGAATAGTGGGGTGTTCTGCCACTGACTGAGAACAGCTGGATAAGACTGCTGGCTTAGTTCACTAACAAAGTTAGGCAAAAGTATCAGTTCAGTTCAGTTCAGTTGATCAGTCGTGTCTGAATCTTTGAGACCCATGGACAGCAGCATGCCAGGCTTCCTTGTCCATCAACAACTCCCGCAGTTTAGTCAAACTCATGTCCATTGAGTTGGTGATACCATCCAACCATCTCATCCTCTGTCGTCCCCTTCTCCTCCTGCCTTCAATCTTTCCCAGCATCAAGGTCTTTTCCAATGAGTCAGTTCTTCATATCAGGTGGAAAAGTTATTGGAATTTCAGCCTCAGCATCAGTCCTTCCAATGAATACTCAGGACTTATTTCCTTTAGGATGGACTGGTTGGATCTCCTTGTAGTCCAAGGGCCTCTCAAGAGTCTTCTCCAGCACCACAGTTCAAAAGCATCAGTTCTTCAATGCTCAGCTTTCTTTCTAGTCTGACTCTCACATCCATACATGATTACTGGAGAAACCATAGCTTTGACTAGACAGATCTTTGTTAGCAAAGTAATGTCTCTGCTTTTTAACATGCTGTCTAGATTGATCATAGCTTTTCTTCCAAGGAGCAAGCGTCTTTTAATTTCATGGCTGTAGTCACCATCTGCAGTGATTTTGGAGCCCCCCAAAATAAAGCCACTCACCAGTTCCAATGTTTCCCCATCTGTTTGCTATGAAGTGATTGGAGGGCCAGATGTGAAGTAGTATGGGATGCACAATTACCTAGGTTTCCCAGCCAGTCTTGCTAGATGGTTGAGACTGAATGTTGTACTTATCAGTAGCTGGAGCTATGTATTTGCTTCCCTGCCCTTTCAGGGCAGCAGTATATAGCTCAGGATCTGCATGTCTTATTGTTTGTGGACCCAAATCAGACAATCTGCACTGAAAATCCAGACTAGGTGAAGTTTGTTTTGGAGACAAAGGAAACCAGAAATTATGGTCTCTGTTCACGCCCATCTAAGCTGGGCTATTGGGTGGGCTATGCACCTTCCTGTGTGTCCTGATAAGGTTCCTTGTTTTGGAAGGCGGAAGTCCCTTACGGTGGATCTGTAAATTAGTTTTTCTACCTGAGCTCAAGAGGAAATGTAGTTTCAAGCTCACCTCTGTGTGGTCTTGACTCAACTTCTTGGCTGAAGAGGGTCACTGAATTTGCTCTAGGGGCAATTAACTTGGGTCACTTGCCTCTCAGCTCAAGGGTTTCTGAATTTCACACTTCCAGGTGTTCTCACTAACACTTCCTGTTGAGTGGACTGTTGGCCATGTTCTGCAGCAGGTGGGGCTATATCTTTTCCCTGCATGGAAAGAGTTGGGAGGACCCACTTCAGGCAGCTCCTAAATTCTCCCCAAGAGGATTTCTGGTTGAGAGGGGTCATTAGTCATAATTTGTAGTGGGTAGTGATGTGACTCAGCTCTTTACCTAAGAGTGGACAGACCAGGTTCAAAAACCAGAGTAACATCCTTTGAGAACCTAAATTAGACAGATCCACACCTCGCCAAAGCTACTGTCAGACTGTGCCAGGAACATGGTTCTGCAAAGAAGTGAAGCCTCTGGCTGGGGCCACTATTTGAACTCTTCATGAAGGAGCTAGGTCTTTCAATATCTGAGTGCTGGTTGTTGGAACCTTCTGCTCCCATCTCCATTTCAACCACCAGATGAGCCCTACAGATTCTCCTGCAATATCTATGGAGTGAAACTAGAGTAGGGGCTCCTACAAGGTGACTACAATGTTTGCGGGGAGCTAAATGTCATCCTGGACTCTTTTTCCCCACTCTAAGAATGACTGTGACTACAGGGAGACCACTCTGCAAAATGCCAGAGCAGCCTGCAGTAGGGACAGTGTGTAGCCCTTCCTCTTCCTCTTCAGATTCAATCTATATTTGTCTCTGTGGTACAAGAGGGTGCTTCGGCCTCACTCCTAAATTCTAGGAGTCTCTTAGCAGTGTCTAGTGCATGAATAGTTGGTAGATATTTTTCTTGTGATGGAGGCAAGATCAGGAATGAAATAAGTTACTATATTGGTGACGTCCTTCTTTCCAGTCTTCTTAAGATATGCATTGCATTCCTTCTTCTTCCTCACCTTTCAAATCTGACCCAATCCTTCATTTTTAAAATTCTGCCTACTTCTTTCCCTTTTTATTTTACCTCCCTATGTTAAGATGTCATTGTCAAACACCTGAGCCAATCTAGTAGCTCTGATTCTTCTCTGTCCTCAGACATTTCATTTTGTATACTGAAAATAGAATTTCCAAAACACAAGCTTGATCTTCTCACTGATTTTCCACTGCATACCTGACATGAATAGTTTGATGTCTTCTATTGACAACATAAAATGGTCAATCTATTATAGTCCCCAGTCTGAGGATAGTCTCACCTCTCTACCTCACCTCACATAGCTACTAGCTCTCTCTCCCTTCCTTCAGCCTGCTATGTTGAAGTACATACTGAGGACATTTTAACATTCTAGTTTATTTTCTGATTGCAGTAGCCCACTGACATCATTCTCTAACTCTGAACATATTGGAGTTATTAGGATGCCTCATATCTACCCTCAGAGTGAATAACTGGAATAAATTACTTCACTTTGGGTCTATTGAACAGTATAGGGTTTTAATATTTGTGATAATAGTTTTTCTATTTATTCAATTGGCCCATCATTTGCTTGATGTTTATCTTTTTACCTAGACTTTTAACCAGTGAAGTCAAAAGTCAAAAGACATTTTTGATCTCATTCACCAAGGTATCCTGATTTTCTACACAACGTATGGCAGATACAAGGTACTGAATAAAATTCTATTGAATTAATGAACAAATTCATTATCATTTTGATAATTTTGTCTGGTAAGACACTATGATGTTCATGGTTTTGACATAGATATTTCTGTGTAGATTGTTTATTCTTCATCATGTGTTTCAAAGATGTACTTTGTAATTTATCTTTAATTCTACTTACCATATTTTTATATTAATATAGTAAATTCATCTCCTGAAATACAGCATATGTATGATAAATATCTTTGCATACTAAAATACTGCATTTCTAAGATATTTTCAGGAAAGATTGAAATTTTTTTTTCAAAGTAACTCAGAAATTTCTGTGATTAGAGAGATAATTCTAACTGTAATAAAATGCTTGCAATATAGAGTAAAATGTTTCACTAAATTAAATAATAAACATGAAGAGATGTTTTTAAAATGCTTGAAATTTTTTAAAGTTGGTAATAATAATTGAAGGTTTCTGTATGATTTGTACCATGACAATAATCTACTTCAATTAAAAATGTCAAGTACAATTTACTTACTACTTCTTGCCAATTTATAATCTTTAAGAAAGTTAATTCTCAATTAGTTATATGTCATTGAAGTCTATATTGCCTAGTAATACTTTAGTGGTCCTATTTTTCTAGTAACATAAATTAAAAATATTTAAAGTGTAACACATATAGATATATGAATACATATATGGGCAGGCTTCCCAGGTGACTCAGTGGTAAAGAACCCTCCTGCCAATGCATGAGTGATTAAAGAGAAAGACTAAATTAAAAGGAAATGTCTATTTGTCTTTATTTTACAGTTCTATTGATAATGGATGAATCATTTATAGCACATTGCTACATGTTTATTTCTGCCATAAAATTTAGTATTAACAATTTCATATGTAAAAGTTTCAGGGTATATTCACTATAGATCATGTAGAATGGAAGTGTTGAAATAATTTCATGAGACTCTGTTGCTGGTCTAAAATTTCCAAATTGTTAAAGCTGATTTTAGAGTAATTAATATATATAAGACAATTTGCTTTTACAAAGCTGTTTTTCGATAAGCATCCCACAGACTTGTGTATAATCAAATAGCATCACAACTAATGGTTAGAGCTAAAATTCCAGATCAAACGAAAATACAAATAACAGCAAGTGCCAGAATACAGAATTAAACAGACGACTCTAATTCTTAATTTTTTTTTTTTTTTAAAAGGAAGAAAAAGAAGATAAGGGTTTGCCACTTTAACATTAACTAACATGCACTTTAAAAGTCTTAGAAGTATTTTGAATAAAACTTTTAGGATAAACTGCAATATCCTGGAAGTGTTAGAGAAGATTAGGCATCTAGGCATCAACTATTCTTTATATGATTGGTGGAATTCATCTGTTATCATCTGGTCTTGGACTTTTGCCTCTTGTTGTTGTTCAGTCGCTCAGTTGTGCCCAACTGTTTGTGACCACATGGACTGCAGCACTCCAGGCTTCCCTGTCCTTCACTATCTCCTGGATTTTGCTCAAAATCATATCCATTGTCAGTGATGCCATTCAACCATTTCATCCTCTGTCATCCCCTTCTCTTTCTACCTTCAGTCTTTCCCGTCGATCTTTTCCGTCAATCTGTTGTTGTTGTTGGTTGGAAGCATTATACTGCTGCTTCAATTCATTACTAGTAATTGGTCACTCAGTATTTTGTGTTTTTCCTGAGTCGGTCTTGGGAAATTTTACATGTATAGGAATTTATCCATTTCTTATACATTATCTATCTAATCTTTTATGATTGTACATCTCTGGTGTAGTTGCAACATCATCTTTTTCATTTCTGACTTTATTTGTTTGGACTTTCTCTGTTTTTCCTTGATGATTATGGCTGAAGGTTTATCTCTATCAATTCTATTTATGTTTTCAAAGCACCAGCTCTTAATTCTGTTGATCTTTTCTATTATATTTTTTAGTCTCTATTTACTTTATTTCTTCTCTGATCTTTACTATTTCTTTCCTTCTTCAAGCTCTCAGTTTTGTTTGTTAATTTTTCCTAATTTGTTTTGGTATAAGTATAGCTTTGTTTGTTTGAGGTTATTATTCTTCTCTGAGGTTGGCTTGTGTTTCTAAAAACTTCTCTCAGAACTGATTCCCCCCCCCCATAGGCTTTAATCACTGTTTTTATTTTCATCTGTCTGCAAGTGTTTTCAGTTTCCTCTTTCATTTCATCAGTAACCCATTGATTACTTAGTAGTGTATTGCCTAGCTATGCTGAACATGTTTGTGTTTTTTGCAGTTTTTTTTTTCTTTTAGTTAATTTTTAGTTTCATAGCATTGTGGTTGGAAAAGATACTTGATATGAATTCAATCTTGTTTAATATTTTGTGACTTGTTTTGTGGCCTAGCATGTGATCTACCCTAGAAAATACTCCATGTGCACTAGAAAAGAATGTGCACTTTATTGTTTCTGGATGAAATATTCTACATATATTAATTCCGTATGATGCACTGTATCCTTTAAAGTCGGTTTCCTTATAGATTTTCTGTCTAGATGATCTTCCCATGATGTAAGTGTGGTGTTAAAGTTCCCTACAATTATTGAGTTAGTGTCAACTTCTATCTTTATGCCTCTTAAAACTTGGTATCTGTATTTAAGTTCTCTTATGTTAATTGTATATATAATAAAATTGTTATATCTTCTTCTTGGATTTATTTTTTGGTCATTACATAGTGTCCTTTCTGTCTTTTATCAAAATCTTTGTTTTAAAGTATATTTTGTCTAATTTAAGTTAAAAAGTAAACATTACTATCTTTATTTTCATTTCAAGTGACATAGAATATCTTTTTCCATTCCCTCATTTTCAGTCCATTTGTGTTTTTATATGTGAAGTGACTCCCCTATAGGCAGCCTGTAGATGGCTCTTATTTTTGTATCTATCCAACTAGACTATGTCTGTTTATTGGAGCATTGGTTTTTATTTTATTTTTATTTTTTTTTAATTTTTCCACTTACAGCAAATTTGATAGGTATGTACTGATTGCAATTTCAATTGTTTTGTAGTTTTTTTTTTGTTTTTGTTGTTAATTTATCCTTATAAATTAAACTCTCTTTACTTGAGATTTTATGGCTATTGTTAGTGTTGTTTTATATTTCTTTATTTTGTGTATGAATGTCTGTATCTGTCATAGATTTCTTGCTTGTGATTAACATGATTTATATATAGCTACTATGTGTGGGTGTCCCTGGTGGCTCAGAAAAAGAAGAGCCTGCCTGCAATGCAGAAGACCTGTATTTGAGCCCTGGGTTGGGAAGATCCTCTGGATAAAGGAATGTCATCCCACTCCAGTATTCTTGCCTGGAGAATTCCATGACAGAGGAGCCTGGTGGTCTACAGTCCATGGGGTCACAAAGCATCAGACAAGATTGAGCGACTAACACTTTCACAATTTCATATATTTGAAAGTGAAAGAAGAGAGTGAAAAATTTGGCTTAAAACTCAACACTCAGAAAACGAAGATCATGACATCTTTTCCCATCACTTCATGGCGAATAGATGGGGAAACAGTGACAAACTTTATTTTCTTGGGGCCCAAAACCAATGCAGATTGTGATTTCCACCCTCACATTAAAAGATGCTTGCTCCTGGGAAGAAAAGTTATGACCAACCTAGATACTCCAGTAAGACACAACTGAGCGACTTCACTTTCACGCATTGGAGAAGGAAATGGCAACCCACTCCAGTATTCTTGCCTGGGGAATCCCAGGGACAGAGGAGCTTGGTGGGCTGCCACCTATGGGGTCGCACAGAGTTGGACAGGACTGAAGCGACTTCTAAGCAGCAGCACAGCAGCAGGTAGCGTATTAAAAAGCAGAGGCATTACTTTGTCAACAAAGGTCCATCTAGTCAATGCTATGATTTTTTTTTTTTTTCAGTAGTCATGTATGGATGAGAGAGTTGGACTATAAAGAAAGCTGAGTGGGAAAGAATTGATGCTTTTGAACTGTAGTATGGGAGAAGACTCTTGAGAGTCTCTTAGACTGTAAAGAGATCCAACCAGTCCATCCAAAAGGAAATTAACCCTAAATATTCACTGGAAGGACTGATGTTGAAGCTGAATCTCCAATAATTAGGCCACCTGATGTGAAGAACTGACTCATTGGAAAAGACCCTGATGCTGGGAAAGATTGAAGGCAGGAGGAGAAGGGGATGACAGAGGATGAGATGGTTGAATGGCATCACCAACTCAATAGAGATGAGTTTGAGTAAACTCCAGGAGCTGGCTATGGACAGGGAAGCCTGGCATGCTGCAGTCCATAGAGTCTCAAAGAGTCAGACACGACTGAGTGACCGAAATAAACGGAATTGAGGTACATATAGTGGATACAATCATTTTGATTTGATGATCTCTTAAGTTAGAAAACATTTTAATAGTCCTGAAGTTTTACTCCTCCAAATCCTCTCAATTTTTAACGCCTTCAACATTATGCTTCATAATGTTTTATTTTGTATATAACTCAACTAATTGTGAGTATAGATGATTTTTACTACTTTTAGCTTTCCTACCAGCTTTATAAAAGTTCATATACTGTCTTACTGCTTATTTATCTTTTAGCTATCATACTACTTCTTTCATAATATCTGTATTTCTATTTGTTGTCTTTTTTATTCCACTTAGAATATTTATCTCATTATTTCTTTTACAGTTGATTTTGTGGTGCTGAACTATTTTACTCTTTTTCTGTAAATCTCTCTCTCTCTTTTTTTCTTCTTCAAATCTTTGAATCCAAATGATGTCTTGCCAAGTAGTATTCTTTGTTATAGGAATTTTCTCCTTTTTTCTTCACTTTAATAAACTGTCCTCAATTATTTTTTTCTTTCTGTTCTGCTTGGTTTATTTCCACTAGTTTGTCTCTCAACTTGCTCACCTAGTCCATCTGCATGATCTAAGGCAGCCTGGTAAGCTGTGAAGACGATAAGGCCTAGAGTTAGTTCAGCAAACTGCTGGATAGGGCTGGGGCTTCTGGTGGAGCATGAGACTGTGCCAATTCCATCCCGTGTATGTTTATTTCAGCTATTATGGTCTTGAGCTCTATTTGGTACTTTTTTTTTTTTTTTTGTATTTTGTAAAACTGTTAATTTTACTCTATGCATTTGTTCTTCTCCAAAGTTTTGAATATTTTTTTGTGTGCCTTGAATTACTTTTTGGATGGATTGCTTATCTCAATTTCACTTTGTTCTTCTTCTGGGGTTTTATTTTGTTTCTTCATTTGGAATATATATATATATATATATCACCTAATATTTCCTAATTCTCTGTGTTTATTTGTATATATTAGGTAGGTTAGTTACATTGAACTATCTTGTAGAAGAAAGCTTATGTAGAAGATGTCCTATAGATCCCAGCAACAAATTCTCTTTGGTTACCAGAGTCGTGTGTTTTAAGGAGTCCATTATATGGGCTACATGAGACCTACTGTTGTGGCAAGCCTGAGTATTGTGGGTTCATTATTAAGCAGGTATAGTCCCTGGTTTATTTATTTTCCTGGCCTGCCTAATATAGATGCTTCCAGCCTGCTGTTGGTCAGGGATTGATCCAGCAGGCTTGCTGAATGACTCATGTGCTCCTGATTGTATCTGACCCCATGTGAGTCACACCAGGTGTCTCTGGATGTGTGACCTATGGGATCTAGGACTGGTCTTGACTGGTGGTGGATGCTGAGACGTTGGGTGGCTGACGGTGGGGCCCAGGGGTCTCTGTGTTGGTTTCAGGCTACTGAATAGTGCTGTTGTGGAATTTGGTGAAACCTGAAGCTGGTGCCAACTGACTGGTGAATGTGGCTGGTATCCACCACTAACAGTCTAGAAGGAATTCAAAGTGATCCCTGACAGCTCCAGTGTACTTGTAGTAGAAGAAGCTCTACATCATGGCTATAGCTAGCATCTGTGTCCCAGTGGTCTCTTGACTTGCCATATAGCTACTCAAAGATCAGTAAGTGGATCTGACACAGGGTGCTTTGAAATTACTGCTTCCATGACGTCTCTTGTAGTGTGTGAGATTTTGCACGTGCCCTTTAAGGGTAGATTCTCTGTTTCTTCTGACTCTCCTCTATACCAGTCCAACTGGTCTTTTAAACCAGATGTTTTCTTTTATTTTCTTTCTTTTTTAAATTTATTTTAAAATGTAAGTTTATTTATTTTTAACTGAAGGATAATTTTTTACAGTATTGAGTTAGTTTCTGCCAAGCATCAACAAGAATCAACATAAGTATACATATATCTCCTCCCTCTCAAACCTCAATAACTCATCTTTCTGGTGCAGGACTCCAAGGCTGGGAAACATAGTAAAGGACTCCAACCAAGTGCTCCTTGGGGAGGATCTCTACAATCATGATTATCTTCTTTTTGTGGGTTTGCTTATCCAGTGGTGTGGATCCTGACTATATCATGTCTCTACCCCTCTTACCCAACTTGTGGTTCCTCCTTTGTATTATCTTTTGTTCTGCAAAAATCTTATGCTATTACTCAGGTATTTCTCATCGATTATTGTTCCGTGAATATTTAAAATTCTGATGTGCCCATAGGAAGAGGTGAACTCAAGGTATACTTACTTCAACATTTTGGCCATCCCCCATAAATGTTTTTGCTTTTCTTTTAATTTTGCAGTCAATACTTAGTATTCTCTAATGTGCTGTCTCTTGGTCTTTCTTTAGATAAAATTATTATGAACATACAGAATGTATATGTATCTGAAAGAAAGTAAAAGTTGCTAAGTTCTGTTTGACTCTTTGTGACCCCGTGGACTATACAGTCCATGAAATTCACCAGGCCAGAATACTGGAGTGGGTAGCCTTTCCCTTTTCCAGGGGATCTTCCCAACCCAGGGATCAAACCCAGGTCTCCTGCATTTCAGGCGGTTTCTTTACCAGCTGAGTTACAAGGGAAGACCTATCTGAGTGGAAAATATATTCTATTTGTTCTGAGGTAAATTACTTGGTTGAACTAGATACATTCTTTATGTTGTTCAGTTGCTAGTCGTGTCTGATACTTTGCCACCCCATGGACTGAGCACGCCAGGCTCCTGTCCTTCACTATCTCCTGTAGTTTTTCTAAGCTCATGTCAATTGAGTTGCTGATACCACCCAACCATCTCATCCTCTTTTGCCCCTTCTCCTCCTGTTCTCAAGAACATTAGACTTCCCAGGTGGTGCCAGTGTTAAAGAACCCATCTGCCAATATAGGAGACATGAGAGATACAGGTTTGATCTCTGGACTGGGAAGATCCCCTGGAGGAGAAAATGGAAACCCACTCAATGGAAAATATTCTTACCTGGAAAATTCTATGAACAGATGAGTCTGACAGGCTATAGTCTACAGTGTCACAAAGAGTCAGACATGACTGAAGTGACTTAGCATCCTGTGAACCTTTCTTAGTGGAGCTAAACTTTATGCATTGACAAGTTTTACCTCACTGATTATTAGAGGTATTAGGGGCTTTAACATGTGGTGCCTAATTTATAACTAATTATGTGAGACATGCCATTAATCTTGTGTTATACAATTAGCAAGAGCAGTGCATATTTTGAGATGGATAAAGTTACAATCATTTAGTGTTCAGTTTAAAGTTACATGCAGCTTGAAAACATTGCAAATGTTTACTATATTGATTATCTGCTCTTATATGGTTTACTGATTTCATTTTCAGGCTACATTTAAAATTAGCAGCTGCTTCAGAGGTTAGGTTTTTTTTTTTTTTTAATGCACAATGGGAGAAAATTTTATGTGATTAAAGAAGGATATTTTGTGAAGTCTTAATTTTATTTGTATTATGTAAGCAAATACAAATACTATTTCTGGGATTTCAAATATTGTTCTACACTTAAAGTACTGCCTAGCTTATATAATCCTAACGCTGTTTTGTGAAAAATCTGTTGAATTACTGAATGTTATTTTCTGCTGAGTGACTAAAGTAGAACTCGGTTGAGCAGCTTTTCACATTCTCATACCTAACAGAATTTACTGATATTTTGATGGTTCTAGAACTAAGAATGATAGTATCTAGCAATATTTGGGGGGGGATTTTACATTGTGTCAGACTCCCTGGCATAGTATTCCTTCTGTCAACTGCCAAGACCAGGTGCATAGCTAGTAGCCTCAGATCAGCATTCTCCAGAGTGGCAGACAGATCACAATTTATCCTCTTACTGCAATCCAAAAGAGCCTCAGGACAGCCACTGTCAGTTGGGCGCCACCTGTTAGCTGAAAAGTGTGGGTTAAGAGAACCCAATTCAGTTCCTGCAGGGGTTTCCTGAGCACAATCCCAACCCCAAGACTCTTTGCAGTGGAAGTGCTTTTTCATCAGTTGACATACCAGGCTATAAAATAGGAGAGAAAATTTGGCACAGTTAATGATAGTTTCCCACTCTAAAAGTCCTGAGATACTGAACTATGTGCATTAGTAGTATTTCTATATTTGACTGACTCCAAAGGAACCTTAAAGACATGCTTACTTTTGTGGATTAGACCCCAGACTTACTGTGGAAAGGGCTAAGAAATATTTATTTTCATATTCCCACTTTGTTGCTGATGGGGTCAGCCAGATGCCAGCCCATTAACAAACCCTTGGGTGCTGAAAGCAACAAAGATGCATGGAAAATTCAAACAACCTATGGGGATCCCTCTCTAACTCTGGTTAGAAACTAGACAAATCTAGTAAAGATTGATATAAGATATCAGGATGACATTTTTTGCTTATCATTGTTACTAATGACTTTCATATTTAGCTACATTACTTTTAAAGTGGAAACAAATTGAGTACATTGTGCTATGAGTCTTGTTGATAATAAAGACAGAAAGTTTGAAGTCACAGAGAAAAGTGTCAGAATAACTCTTAAGTTGGAGCCATTTAGGGGTAAGAGTATAAAATTTTGTTTCTCAAATTCTGGTATGCATAGTAGAGCTTGTAAAAATATATGAATATTTCAATGTCCCACTAGTCTTCCTTATTTACAAACTTGAGTCAGGTGTAGGAATCAATATTTTATCATCCCACTGGGTACTTCCTATGCATACTTTAAAATTAAAAGCTATTGTAGAAAATCTGCAGATGCAAGATGGATCCCCACCCCCAAGCCAAATATCATTCAAATGTAGAGACTGATGAACCTACACATATACCATGGGGCAAAAAGATCTCTTACTTATCCAATAGGGCTTTTCTGGGGAGTAAAGGCCAGGCATTCTAAGTAGGTGAAAATATGACCTGAGAGAGTAAGAAAAGGAGACTGCCTGGGGGTTTCTTGTTGTTAGGGGTGAGGCTGGGGCTAGCCTGCATCCGCGCACAGGGAGGAGCTTGCATGGCCTAAGCTTCTCACATGTGTCAAAGGAGGGAGAACCCAGGCCTCCTTATAACACTTCTCAGATGTGAACAGAGGAGAGGCAGGAAGGACAGAGGCCTGAGAGCTGTCAACAGTCAAGCACCTAAAACTGGAAATAGAATCTTTAACATGAAAGTATCAGTCTATAATACTAATTTAATATAAAAAGACTAGACATAATTATTAAATTGCATTGGAAAATTAAAATGGAATTACATAATTAAGGTACCCATCATTTTCACCCATTAATTCCTTAATCACATATGTATATACCCCTAAAACAATGACTATGCATCATTATGCTGTACAGAGGAAGCATTATACTAAACAAGCACAGAATTTAGAGTAGGGAGTGGCCATGACACATTAAGTGATTTGAAACAGACAGATCAGCAACTATTTTATTTTGACTATACCAGAAACTATCTCTTTATAGTGATACTGGTGAACTATCTACTTTGATCAACCATGACACCATTTTCTTTCCTTTATGTTTGTAACCACAATGTATTTTTCTACTTAAAAATATGAATCAGTTAAAGGTGACTGGTAGGCCCCAAATGCATTGTGTTTAAACAGTTAACTGTGACATTTTTTGAATACTTTCTATTACTTTAAAGCCAAGATTAATGCATTGCAAGTAATACTATGAACTTTCTGTCCCTTAGGGTTTGCCCCATCTTAGTCAAATAACCCTCCACATTTTACCAAAATGTTAATGCTTTTCTGCTACTAGTGGGGGAGAAGAATGAACTTGCTGGTAACTGTTTGGCATCTTATCTTATGATTCACACATGCTTCATGAAAACAAAGAAAGCAATGCACCCTTCACCATGACTATTTACTTGCCTTTTTAATTGGCTTGGACTAGTACTGTACAAGAAATCATTAAATTATAGTTAAAAAAAAAGGAAATATATGATGGTGGAGAGCATCTGTGTTGGTAATTTCTATGTAAATAAACTGCACCAACTCCAAAACTTCACGGAGCATTTACAGGAACAATTAAGCTCTTGGACAGTGCTGTCTTCTGCAGCTGTACAAGGTTTGTGTGATTCTGATTAACAAAATATTGTTCCTTTGGCAAGAATGTCCTTTACATTCAGCTATTAATTTGATATCAATGTCATTACGATTGAATGTAGATTAGCCTGATTAACTGACTCATTGGAGAAGACCCTGATGCTGGGAAAGATAGGAGGCAGGAGAAGAAGGGGGTGACAGAGGATTACGTGGTTGGATGACATGATCGACTCGATGGACATGAGTTTGAGCAAGCTCTGGGAGTTGACGATGGACAGGAGAGCCTGGCCTGCTGCAGTCTATGGGGTCACAAAGAATCAGACACGACTGAGATACTGAACTGACTAATTGACTGAACATAGCCAAGAGAAGAACATGAATGTTACATATCAGGCATGTGGATGTCTCAGTTATGATTAAAAAGTTACAAAATCTCAAATACAAGTACAAATTACTTTTTTAACTTATTTTGATCAAATAGATATCTGTTGTTGTTGCTCAGTCACTGAGTCATGTCTGACTCTTTACAACCACATGGATGGCAGTACAGCAGACTTCCCTGTCATTCACCATCTTCTGGAACTTGCTCAAACTCATGTACACTGAGTCAGTGATGCCATCCACCTATTTCATCCTCTGTCAAAACCTTTTCCTATTGTCTTCAAACTTTGCCACAATCAGGGTATTTTCTAATGAGTCAGTTATTTGCATCAGGTGCCAAAATATTGGAGCTCCAGCTTCAGCATCAGTCCTCCCAATGAATATTCAGGACTGATCTCCTTTAGGCTTGACTGATTGGATCTCTTTGAAGCCCAAGGGACTCTCAAGAATCTTCTCCAACAGCGCAGTTCAAAAACATCAGTTCTTCAGCAGTCAGCTTTCTTTATTGTCTTACTCTCACATCCCTACGTGACTATTTGAAAAACCATAGCCTTGATTAGACGGACTTTGTTGGCAAAGTAATGTCTCTGCTCTCTATGTTGGTCATAACTTTTCTTCCAAGGAGCAAGCATCTTTTAATTTTATGGCTGCAGTCACCATCTGCAGTTATTTTGGAGTCCAAGAAAATAAAGTCTCTCACGGTTTCTGTTCTTTCCCCATCTATTTGCCATGAAGTGATGGGACTGGATGGCATGATTTTTGCTTTTGAATGTTGACTTTTAAGCCAGGTTTTTCATTCTCCTCTTTCACCTTTATCAAGAGGCTCTTTAGTTCCTTTTTATTTTCTACCATAAGGGTCATGCCATTTGTATATCTGATGTTATTGAAATTTCTCGCAGCAATCTAATTTTTTTTCACTTTTTTTAATTAGTTGGAGGCTAATTACTATATTGTAGTAGATTTTGCCATACATTGACATGAATCAGCCATGGATTTACATGTGTTCCCCATCCTGAATTCCCCTCCAACCTCCTGCCCCATCGCATCCCTCTGTGTCATCCCAGTGCACCAGCCCTGAGCACTTGTCTCATGCATCCAACCTGGGCTGGTGATCTGTTTCACCCTTGATAATATACATGTTTAGATGCTATTCTCTCGGATCATCCCACCCTCACCTTCTCCCATAGAGTCCAAAAGTCTGTTCTATACATCTGTGTCTCTTTTTCTGTTTTGCATATAGGGTTATCATTACCATCTTTCTAAGTTCCATATATATGTGTTAGTATACTGTATTGGTCTTTATCTTTCTGGCTTACTTCACTCTGTATGATGGGCTCCAGTTTCATCCATCTCATTAGAACTGATTCAAATGTATTCTTTTTAATGGCTGAGTAATATTCCATTGTGTATATATACCACAGCTTCCTTATCCATTTGTCTGCTGATGGGCATCTAGGTTGCTTCCATGTCCTGGTTATTATAAACAGTGCTGCGATGAATATCAGGGTACACGTGTCTCTTTCAGTTCTGGTTTCCTTGGTGTGTATGCCCAGGAGTGGGATTGCTGGATCATATGGCAGTTCTATTTCCAGATTTTTAAGGAATCTACACACTGTTCTCCATAGTGGCTGTACTAGTTTGGATTCCCACCAACGGTGTAAGAGGATTCCCTTTTCTCCACACCCTCTCCAGCATTTGTTGCTTGTAGACATTTGGATAGCAGCCATTCTGACTGGTGTGTAATGGTACCTCATTGTGGTTTTGATTTGCATTTCTCTGATAATGAGTGATGTTGAGCGTCTTTTCATGTGTTTGTTAGCCATCTGTATGTCTTCTTTGGAGAAATGTCTGTTTAGTTCTTTGGCCCATTTATTTGATTGAGTCATTTATTTTTCTGGAATTGAGCTGCTTGTATATTTTTGAGATTAATCCTTTGTTGCTTCATTTGCTATTATTTTCTCCCATCCTGAAGGCTGTCTTTTCACCTTGCTTATAGTCTCCTTTGTTGTGCAAAAGCTTTTAAGTTTCATTTTATTTTTGCTTTTATTTCCAATATTCTGGGTGGTAGTTCATAGAGAATCCTGCTGTGATTTATGTCGGAGAGTGTTTTGCCTATGTTCTCCTCTAGGAGTTTTATAGTTTCTGGTTTTATATTTAGATATTGAATGCATTTTGAGTTTATTTTTCTGTATGGTGTTAGAAAGTGTTCTAATTCCATTCTTTTACAAGTGTTTGATCAGTTTTTCCAATACCACTTGTTAAAGAGGTTGTCTTTGTTCCATTGTATATTCTTGCCTCCTTTGTCGAAGATAAGGTGTCCATAGGTACGTGGGTTTATCTCTGAGCTTTCTATTTTGTTCCATTTATATATATTTCTGTCTCTGTGTCAGTACCATACTGTCTGGGTGACTGTGGCTTTGTAGTAGAGCCTGAAGTCAGGCAGGTTGATTCCTCCAGTTCCATTCTTCTTTCTCAAGATTGCTTTGGCTATTCACGGTTTTTTGTATTTCCATACAAATTGTGAAATTATTTGTTCTAGTTCTGTGAAGAATACCATTGGTAGCTTGATAGGAATTGCATTGAATCTATAGATTGCTTTGGGTAGTATAGTCATTTTGACAATATTGATTCTTCCAATCCATGAGCATGGTATATTTCTCCATCTGTTTGTGTCCTTTTTGATTTCTTTCATCAGTATTTTATAGTTTTCTATGTATAGGTCTTTTGTTTCCTTAGGTAGATATACTCTGAAGTATTTTATTCTTTTTGTTGCAGTGGTGAATGATATTGCTTCCTTAATTCCTCTTCCTGTTTTCTCATTGTTAGTGTATAGGAATGCAAGGGATTTCTGTGTGTTAATTTTATATCCTGCAACTTAGTATATTCATTGATTAGCTCTAGTAATTTTCTGGTAGAGTCTTTAAGGTTTCCTACATAGAGGATCATGTCATCTGCAAACAGTGAGTTTTACTTCTTTTCCTATCTGGATTCCTTTTATTTCTTTTTCTGCTCTGATTGCTGTGGCCAAAACTTCCAAAACTATGTTGAATAGTAGTGGTGAGAGTGAGCACCCTTGTCTTGTCTCCCAGCAATCTTGATTCCAGCTTGTTCTTCAGGCAGCCCAGCATTTTGAATGATGTACTTTCCATATAAGTTAAATAAACAAGGTGACAATATACAGCCTTGATGTACTCCTTTTATAGATTAAATATTCACACTTATCCTGTGTGATGAATTTCTGAAACTATTGAGTCCAAATCATATTCTCTCTTTAGTGTACCATAGTCTTTTAATGTATCCAGTCCTGAATTGCAGGTGAATTCTTTACCAGACTAGCCACAATGGAAGCCCAGGAATACTGGATTGGGTAAGCCAATCCCTTCTCAAGCGGATCTTCCTGACCCTGGAATCAAACTGGGGTCTTCTGCATTGCAAGTGGATTCTCCAACTAAGCTATCAGGAAAGCCCTGTATCAAATTTATCCATCTATAAATAATGTTTTGTAACTTTTTTTGGATGTTACACATAGTAGGAGCATCTATCTTTATCATAAATGCTTATATGTCTGCATGAGGAGATGGTTCATGAAGTCTCCATTGCTCCCAATGTTAAATTTAACATTATGAACATGCTTCTTATAAAGGAAAAGTTTTTATTAGTTTAGAATTCAGGAAAAATCTACATTAAAAATCATGAGAAACTTCTTCCTCTTTTCTTAATGAACCCATTGTGTGTGTGTGTGTGTGTGTGTGTGTGTGTGTGTGTGAAAGAGAGACAGAGAGAGTGAAAGTTTTAAGTCCATTTGTAAAAAGTTAAGAAAGCCAGAAGACAATAATTAATTACAAGCTTTTCACCAAAGCTACTTCTGCATTTTATAAACCGTAACATTAAAGAATGGTGATTTTGTTACCCACTCTAGTTTGTCAATCTCCTGCTCTTACATTATTCCCCTCCCCACTCAGTTATCCACAGAATGACAGGAAATACATTCACAAGCTGTCTTAGAGGACCAAACTCTGTGGAAAGAACTCTTCAGTTCCCTGTTTATTAGATAATTGTGAAATGTCTTTATACATCTATATACCCAACTTAATTCAATTAGTTACATTTATTTACAACTTTTCTCAATATGGCAATGTGAAGTAACTTTCTCTATTGTCTGATAGAGATATACTAAAATTCAGTTCAATTCAGTTCCTCAACCATGTCCGACTCTTTTCACCTCCATGGACTGCAGCATGCCAGACCTCCCTGTCCATCACCAACTCCCAGAGTTTACTCAAACTCACGTCCACTGAGTCGGTGATGCCATCCAACCATCCCATCCTCTGTCGTCCCCTTCTCCTCCTGCATTCAATCTTTCCCAGGATCAGGGTCTTTGCAAATGAGTCAGCTCTTTGCAACAGGTAGCCAAAATATTGTAGTTTCAGCTTCAGCATTAGTACTTCCAAAGAATACCCAGGACTGATCTCCTTTAGGATGGACTGGTTGGGTCTTGTCTAATAGAGATATATTAAAATTAACAAAATTAAATTTATGACAACAAAGTCAAAATAATTCTATAATATATATTATGGTCTCATTCTTACCACTTTGTAATATTTTTTTAATCTCCTCAGATAAACAGTAACTCATACTTTGCATTATGATAAAACATTGGGAGGTACAAATATTCCACATTCCCTTGAGCCATGCAACTTTTTTACTAAATTAAATAGACATGGCATAGTTGCAAATAATCATAAAATAATCATTTTATATTTTTAAGAATTACAGTGAATTAATTATCATCTTCATCTATTATGTGTACATAATGTCTATAATTTATTACATATTCAAATTTTGACAAATGTTTGGTTGAATACTCTTTGCTAAGTATTGAACTCAGTACTTCATTGTGCTGTTACTAATTTAGTTCTTGTTAAATATGCAAGCAAAGTATTATAACTAAAGTTTACTGTTGCTAAAACTTAGAGATTTTATTGCTTAAAGATTTTATAACAAATGTTTTAAATGATTTATCCAAGATTAAATAGCAAGAAAAGAGAAGAAATAATTTTATCTTGTGAAAGTTTGACTCAGAAATAGTTTTATTTATATTTTTCTCATTGGGTATAAGTCCAATAAACACTTTAAAAGAATGGTCTACCTGTTATAATTTCAAATTTTGGAATTAAAAAATTACTCAGTAGTGTTTCAGAACTGAAATCAACATAATATTTTTTGTAATCATTGCTGGGGCAAAACATATTTTCTTTCCCTATCATAAGCATCTCTGGTTTCAAACCAAAATGATTTAGTTATTGGCTTATTTTAGATAGTAGTGCATACAGACTAACATGCTTGCCAGCAAGAAATTATCAAATTTTTCTCTTTGACACCTGCTTTAAGACTCTTACTGTTCTGTGTCTACAGTCTTTGATGTTGCCCAAGGCCCCTGTCTTGGAAGACCTACCTCAAAAACATCCAGCACGGGCCCTGCTATATTTTTATACTAGTATATATTAATATTTATTTTTATCATGCTTATACTAATATATATGAGTATATTCATATACTAAATATATCCTCTTCTAATTTTTTCCCACTTGAGGCACTGCTAACACTTTGCCCAAGCAGAGACTTCCTGACTGCAATTACTCTAATAAGGTTAGCTTTATTTTCATCAGTAGAATTTTTATGGTGTTTTTAGAGGATATTTGACAACTAGGGTGGAGACTAATACTAATTAGTGAGACTCTGTTCAGACAAAAAGAAAAAGCAGGTGAAATAGGAGAATAACAATTAAAAAAATAGAATAGGAAAGACTATTAAAAGAAGGTATGAAAGTTGCAGAGCATCCTCTAGCTAGATGTACACAAGAGTAAGTGGAAATTATTTAGATACAAATTTTGATCTAGTCCCTTCTTCTGGCAGTAAGAGTCAATCAAGGAATAAAGTACTTCTCTTACTTGTTTAAAATTTAAACTATTTCAAAATCAAATTGAGTAAAAATGGTAAACCAATTATTGGGTGGATCCTATCCCCTACAGCATTAAGAACAATTTCATTCAGAATAAAGCATTTTATTGACTAAGTAATGCTTCCCAATGTATTTATGTAAAAATAAAATTTTTCTAAAATTGTGATGCTATATTAACTTATTTTCCTGTTCATATTTACCTAAGTTATTGACTATCCCATTTAGAAGAATAAAAATGAATATTTTAACTCAGTCTGTAATTGCTGACCATCAGTATCCATAAATACAATTTTCTGTAAAATAATATCAAACCAAAGATAATTCCTTTCTCTTGTGTCAAAAATCATACAGAATATATTAATCTTGGGGTTTCCCTGATGGTTCATATGGTAAGAATCTGCCTATAATGTAAGATACCCAGGTTCAATCCCTGGGTTGGGAAGATCTCATGGAGGAAGGAATGGCTACCCACTCCAGTATTCTTGCCTGGAGGATTCCATGGACAGAGGAGCTTGGCAGGCTACAGACAATGGGGTCACAAAGAGTTGGACACAACTGAGTGACTACCACTAACAAGGTATTATTAAGAAAAATTACTATGAGCAAAACTAGTGGAAGTGATGGAATTCCAACTGAGCTATTTCAAACCCTAAAAGATGATACTGTTAAAGCACTGAACTTAAAATGTCAGCAAATTTGGAAAACTCATCAGTGGTCACAGATTGAAAAACACCAGTTTTCATTTAAATTCCAACAAAGGGCAATGCCAAAGAATTTTCAAGCCATCATGCAATTGTGCTCATTTCACATGCTAGCAAGATAATGCTCAAAATCCTTCAAGCTAGGCTTCAACTGTATGTGAACCAAGAACTGCCAGATGTATAAGTTGGGTTTATAAAAGGCATAGGAGCCAGAGATCCAACTGCCAACATTTGTTGAATCAAAGAGAAAGCAAGGGGGTTCCAGAATAACATCAACTTCTGCTTCATTGACTACACTAAAGCCTTTGACTCTGTGGGTCACAATAAACAATGGACAATTCTTACAGTAATGGGAATACCATACCACCTTACCTGCCCCCTAAGAAACCTGTATGCAGGTCAAGAAGCAACAGTTAGAACTGGACATGGAGCAATGGACAGGTTCAAAATTGGGAAAAGAGTTCATCAAGGCTATATATTGTCACCTTGCTTTTTAAACTAATATGCATAGTGCATCATGCAAAATGCTGGAATGGATGAATCATAAGCTGAGTCAAGGCTGCTGAGAGAAATATCAACATCCTCAGATATGCAGATGATTCCACTCTAATGGCAAAAACTGAAGAGGAACTGAAAAGCCTCTTGATAAGTTTGACAGAGGAGAGAGGGAGAAAAAAAAAATCACTTAAAACTCAACATTCAGAAAACGAAGAACATGGCCTCTAGTCCTGTTACTTCATAGGAAATAGAAATGAAAACAGTGATGGATTTTCTTTTCTTGAGCTCCCATGACATTAGAAGACATTTGCTTCCTGGAAAGAAAGCTATGACAAACCTAGACAGCATATTAAAAAGCAGAGACATCACTTTGCTCACAAAGGTCCATATAGTCAAATCTATGGTTTATCCAGGAGTCATGTATGGATATGAGAGTTGGACCATAAAGAAGGATGAGCACGGGAGAATTGATGCTTTTGAACTGTAGTGTTGGAGGAGACTCTTGAGAGTCCCTTGGACCGCAGAGACCTTGGACCAGTCAATCCTAAAGGAAATTAACCCTGAATGTTCATTGGAAGGACTGATGCTGAAGCCGAAGCTCCAGTAGTTTGGCCACCTGATGTAAAGAGCTGATTCATTTGAAAAGGCCCTGATGATTGGAAAGATTGAGGGAAAGAGGAGTAGGGGGCAACAGAGGACGAGGTAGTAAGATAGCATCAAAGACTCAATGGATGCTGTTCTCTCATATCATCCCACCCTCACCTTCTCCCATAGAGTCCAAAAATCTGTTCTATACATCTGTGTCTCTTTTTCTGTCTTGCATATAGGGTTATCATTACCATCTTTCTAAATTCCATATATATGCGTTAGCATCAAAACATGCATATTATCAAGTGTGAAACAGATCTCCAGTCCAGGTTGTATGCATGAGACAAGTGCTCAGGGATGGTGCACTGGGATGACCCAGATGGATGGGATGGGGAGGGAGGTGGGAGGGGGGTTCAGGATGGGGAACACATGTAAATCCATGGCTGATTCATGTCAATGTATGGCAAAAAACACTACAATATTATAATGTAATTAGCCTCCAACTAATAAAAATAATTGGGAAAAATAAAAAATAAAATAAAATAAAATATAATCCAATTCTCGGGGAGGGGGGGAACCTCAGTAGACTAGAGTTTGAGCAAACTGGTAGACAGAGAAGGACAGGGAAGCCTGGTATGCTGCAGTCCATTGGTTCACAGTCAGATATGACTTAGTGACTGAAGAGCAATGAAAAAGTAGTCTTGACATGTTTAATGAAAAGTAATAGTTTCACTAAAAAACAGAAACAAAAACGGTTTGAGTATTTCTGCTTTATTTAAGGCAACAAATACTATGCAATGTTGACCTCAATAAACCAAAGTATCAAGCTAATATTAATCATATTTTAAAATTCCTTATTAATTATTTAAAAATAGATAAATATCAATCATGTGATCAGTGCAATGCTATGTAATATAGAAGAACCAAATATGCACATAGAAAAAGATAAGAAAGAGGCTTATGTAGAAGGATCTAAAGTCTATTCACATCTAGTATGTGCTCACTTTTCTAGGGAATTTCTCATTTTCAAGCCTCCTGTGAAGAAGGCTGAGTTAATCATACCTCTCATTACATGGAACAGCAATTTCACTGATTAATGTTTAACATTTTCTTGATTGTTAATTTTACTTTTACCTCAACTTGATTATCAGTAATTTTGACATATCATATTCATATAGGCTTTAGGAGCTTTAAATCCGTAAGTTGTTCCTATTTTTGCCTGTTTTTACATTGAGTTTGCTGCCTCTTTTTTATTTATAATTTAACTTTACATATTAATATATGTTAATTCAGAAATGGAATGTTTTATCACAGTCAGTGATGTTGTCCTACCCTTTATCAAATGGTGTCCTTTTTAGGTTTGACATATTTGTCATGTTTTGATACAGTCAAATTCATATTATTTTGGAAATTCTTCTAAGTTCTAGGTAAAATGAATACTTTCTTAACATTTAATTAGCTTTATAATTTTATACTATTAATCTTTGTAAATTTATATTCATTGATATTTATAATTTTAACTTCATAATTGGTCTTCCCAGTAACATTTTCTTCTTTTCAATAAAGAATTCACCTGCTAATGGAGGAGACACAGGAGATCCATTTTTCTTTTTTTTTTTTTTTTTAATTTCTTTACATGCAGTTAGGTAGGGACCAAATTTTCTTCCATATAGTGAGCCAGTTTGTTCAGTAACATGTACTATGAAATACAAGCATTTTTTTATTGCTGTGGAATCATTTTCACCATATATCAAATTTCTATACATTTATAAATCTGTCTATAAATTCTCTGTTTTGCTCCATATTTTCAAGACAATGCTGAACTTTTGTTTTATCACTGTATATTTTATTTGTCAATATTTTCTAGGTTAAGTTCTCTCTCAATAATTCTCCTTAAGGTATTTTAGTTACTCATAAGCTTTCATGGATAGGGGAGCCGGGGGAACTATCACTTTGTGGGGTCACAAAGAGTTGGACATGGCTGAACATGTATGCATTCCTCAAATCACTGCATTTTAATCAATGCCCATCAGGATTCTAGTTGGATTTTTCTGAGGATCACCAAATCTACTTATTTCCATATATATTTTAGAGTAGATTAAAATGCAGTGATTTGGGGAATGCGTGCATGCTCAGCCATGTCCAACTCCTTGTGACCCCATGAAGTGATAGTCCACCAGGCTCCTCTGTCCATGAAATTTTCCAGATAAGAATACTGGAATGGGTCACTCTTTCCTCCCCCAGGGGATTTTCCCAACCAAGGGATCAAACCCACGACTCTTATGTCTCCTGCATCAGCAGGTGGATTTTATTTTATCACTGGGCCACCTGTGATTTGTGTAAATGAAGTTATAATACTAAGAAATCCAATCCTATCCATAAGTATAAAATATCTCTTGATTTATTCAACTCATCTCTATATCCTATAGAAGTTTCTTTTTATCTCCTCATTGGATTTTATATATTAAAACTTAATTCCTAGGTAATTTATAGTTGTTATTGCTGTTGCATAGGTCCATGTATGCCTGCAGGACTTAGGCAACATAGATCTCATTCCATAAGAGATCTTATAGCTGCGTCATAGAATGCCCTTCAAAGAGTAAAAACCAAAAGAAATTGTGGCACCAAGAGAAAGGAGACGATGTACAGTCCAGGAATCATAACAAGCCTCTAAGAAGCTAAGAGAATAATTAAGTGGCTCATGTGGCTCTAATAAAACCTAACATGTAAGCAAAGCAAATAAGACAGTAGCATAGAAAATAATCAAGGACTAGAAACATGGTGACAAGGGAAATGGCATGAACAGGTTCCTCAAGCATGACAGTCATCTTGTGATCTTGCATAAGCCAAGTTACTCTTGACTAATTTTGAACTACTTACTTTTCTACTAGACACATTCTAAGCTATATTGTTCCTTATAAATATTCATTCAATTGTTTTGCTTATTAAAGCATTATTTTTTGGTTTACTGACGTTTTGATACCTGTACCAATTCAAGGTTGAATATTGGATGTCTTTAAAAAAATATTTTAACTTCATATAAAAATTATTTCAGTTTCTTTATGCCTGAAGTGTAGGAGGTTAATTTCCTTCTGGGGACATTTGTAGTGAGTAAATATTTTTAAGTGCATTAGGTATAAGGCATGATGCAAGAAGTTTTACTATTATTTTAAAATATAGTTTTACTGATTTTATAGTTTTGTTGTTGTTGTTATTGTTTTAGGTTACAAGCGAAAATAAAGTAGCTAAATGAGCCATCCAGGAAGATTAATACATAGAAATGTGCAAAGGTGAAACTAAGCAGAAAGTGAAAATAATCTAGGTAAATTGTGCTCTGCTTTAAATTTTAGTTAGGGGCTTTGAGATACATTTACCACAACTTGAATTTCTTTTCACATTCCAAATCACCACCACAATTCATTATACATTTATTAATGCAAAGCTATAGAACACAGTGGGGGAATGTACTCAGAAACATGCAAGTCACTGTGGATTAGATCCTGGTAAAGACATTGTGCTCCTGAACTGATTACTTTTAGTGAACACATAAAACCACTCACTGTAATCACTCACTCCCTAAAAATATCCTACATTATTCTGAACTTCTACCTTAAGATCATGTCTTACTAGCATTGATATGCTTTTCCAAAAATTTTCCACATTTCCAGTGAAACACCCATGAAAATACAGTAAGTGGTGAAAAGACACATGAGAACTTAGTACTGCATCCTCATACCATAATCAGGATTGTATCAAGTAAAACTAGACATTTAAGTAATAGACTACTTCAGCTCAGTTCAGTTGCTCAGTTGCTTTGGGACTCCATGGACTACAACACGCCAGGCCTCCCTGTCCATCACCAACCCCCGGAGTTTACCCAAACTCATGTCCATTGAGTTGGTGATGCCATCCAACCATCTCATCCTCTGTCGTCCTCTTCTCCTCCCACCTTCAATCTTTCTCAGCATCAGGGTCTTTTCAAATGAGTCAGCTCTTCACATCAGGTGGCCAAAGTATTGGAGTTTCAACATCAACATCAGTCCTTCCAATGAATACTCAGGATGGATTTCCTTTAGGATGGATTGGTTTGATCCATACTTACTCTCATCTTAATGAAAGCAGACATAAACATTCCCCACTCTTTTTCTACATTTGTTTCTTTCTTCAAGAAAACAAGCCCCACAGCAGTCTCCAAACAGAAGATGTTTCCTAACTGAACATGAACAATTGCAGAGTCAGTCAGGTTTGATCTGCATAGGTATCCTGGTCCCTGGCAAGAGTCGTAGAAAATATACTCAGTGGTTATTGGGTAGGCTGCTCACCGTAGGGGCCAGATGGGATCACTCACTCCCTTACCTCTACTATCCATCAAGAATGACAAGAGTGGAAATGAATCTATATGGGGGATAATGAGAAAGCTCATTGCTCAAGGTCTTGATGAATTCAAGGAATAATGGCATGGACATACAAATCAAGAGAGCTGTAAGAGTATCAAGATACAAGGTGGTACATCAAAAGGGCATAAAATAAGAGGCAGTTATTTAAAATGGAGATATAACCCATAGTCTTAGTCTTTTATAATGGATAAGGTACAGAGCATCACTAAAAGTAAGATGATGAAGACATAAAAAGTCAAGGTTGAGTTTACTTCACTGATAGTGAGACTGATAATATTAGGACCAGTGGAAGGAGAAGGGGAAGAAAGAAACTCTATGAACCAGAGACTAAAACGTCCAAAGAAAAAATGGGAGAGAGAACAGGTAAGTCAGACTTAGAGAGGATGTTGCCAGATGTGTTCTATGGATCAGCAAGCTCTGGAGTCCTTGCCAGTTCTTACAAATGAAGAATCTCAGGCTGTGTTTCAGACCTACCTATCTAATTAGAGACTGTATCATATTTTCACAAAAATCCCTTAGGATTCATGTTAAAGTTTGAGGCACACTGGTATAGGGAGACATCAAGCACCTCAAAAAATGTAAGATTTTTTTTTTCTTTTTTCTTTTTATCCTTTCAAAGGAGAGAGAAGAAGTGATGTTTGGAAGCACTAATAAAGAGCCAGGAGAACAACACTCAGCATCCTGTCTCTGAGGTGAGCAACGTGTCAGGGAATGTCCTCAGCTTACAGGGCTGCATTGAAAGCTTGTCCTTTGCAGAAAATTGGTTTTCTTTTAAAGCTCTTTTCCTGGAGGCACCTTATATACACTTGAAGAGCGATAAAAATGCTAATATTCAGGCCTAACTCCTAGATTTTCTGGTTTCAACTGGTCTCCATGCAGATGGAGCTTTGTTTGTTTGCATGTTTCTTGTTATTGTCTTTGTGATTATAATGTGCATCTGAGGTTTAGAACAGCAGATTTAAGGGCAAATGGCAAAGGTGAAAGGCTAAGAAATTGAGAGCATGGGATTTTTCTTCTTAGCAGAAAGCAGATCTCAGGGAGCAGCCTGGAAGTATTTGGGTGCCCTGTATTGACTGGAGGCTTCTGAGGATGAGGGGCTGTCTGTCTGAGTGTCTGATAACATATAATATTTGCTAGTGACTCAAGTTTAACCAGAATTGAACCGTGATGACACAGTCACCAGGTTTGCTGCTGCCTCTCCTCATGATGAACTTTGGAGCTGGTGGTTCCTTGTGTCTTTCACTAGAAGCAACTCAGATGTTTAGTTTTGAACTTCCCCAGTTTTCTCCCAGTAGAAAGTATTCCCTTAAAAACTGCACCTCCTGAGCCTCAAGTGGTACAGCCTGAGTTCATGGGCAGTGACTAAGATAGACTTGGGATACTAATTTCTTAAATAGAGGATTTAACTTTATAAATAAATAAACATGTTATTAATATAAATAAATGACTATTATATTATTTATAACACACTTTTTTATTTAAGACTTTTAAGATTCTACTAAATTTTTATTTTAGCACATCTTCTGGCATCTTCGTCTCAATGACAACTGGTTCTTTTCTCTTAGAGACCCTGTAAGATTTTATTATCTGTAATCCTTTACAATAGCCTCTACACTGTCACCCTGCTGTTACTTTGTCTTTTAATAATCCATTTATCATAAAGTATTTCCACTAAAATATGGATGCATTTGTTAACCCCTAGCTTAAAACTCAATGATGGCTTTTAATGTGTAAGAACAAAATATATACTACTACATTTAGCCTTGCTAGTCTATCAAAAGCTGGTTACTGAACTATGTGCAGGTGACACAATTCAAAGAGATCATAGGTACAGAGATGGAGCCATAGGAGGTGGAGAGGAAAGGCATCCAATTTACCTTGGAGAACTGAGAACACATGTGGTGCCAAAGGCACTCAGACTCCCACCACAGGTCAACACAGCCCAATGAGTACTATTGAATGGTGCAAAGTTGCAAAGAGTCAGACTTGACTGAGCAGGTGTTCTCACATAGAGAGCCAACTACAAGTGTTTCTTATTTGTTAACACACCTAATTATTAAGATCTGCATTTAGCTTTACAAAATACACTTGAATCTTTTACAGTGATTTGGCTAGTAGACAGTTCACAACTTGGTTGTTTCTCTAAAGGAAACCTCACTGGACTCATCACATGACCATCAGCATTTATTGCAATAGGGCCCCTGTCCACATCTCTCACATTATCTGATACAATTGTTTCCAAGTTCAGAACACTTTGGGTGCACTAGAATGTTCCCTCAAGGGAAACCAACTGATCTCAAGAGCAAAAACTTCACACAATGAATTCTTCATATCGTTCACATCTTAGTGAACTTTTTGCCAGTCAGAGATGTCTTCCCAATCCACTCAGCCTAAATTACTCATAATTTCAACCCTTCTGCATTCTTCTTCATAAAAAGATTCATTTTTATCTTGTAGTTATCACAGTCTGCCGTCATGGCTCATGATTTTGCTTTTGCTTGACTTTTTATTCATTGTTTCTTCACTCCACCTTCTCAATACCAGTCTCCCACCTATCTTGTCCCCATAAATATGTTTCATGGGATACGATAAAAGAGATCTGGTATTGCTCTGTCTACAGCACTAATGTCGGTGTCTGGAGATGAGTACGCATTTAAAAATTATTTTTGTTGCCAGACTTTTCCTTGGAAATTCTTTCCATTGCCCCTTCTTTTTATTTGTTTGCTTTCCCTATTTCTTTAATTAAATGGTGAATACAGTTTTTATCAATAAACATAATATTACTTTTTTTTTCTTGTTAAATACTCATATATTAAATGGAGAGTAGCAGGAGAGAACAAGATGGTGGGGGGGGGTAGGTGGACCAACACGTCAGGAATACACTTTTGGAAACAGAACTGCATGGAGAACACTAGCTGAGAGTGCCCAGGAGTATCTGACAGTGGAAAAGAAAATATAGAACCCTGCATCACTCAGTAAGATGAAGGAACTAGGTGGGGGGGAAACAGGAGTGGTACTAGGACTGGACCTGCCCCTGGTGGGTGGGGGAACTGAAGCAGGGGTCTGATCCCCACATTGGGGCAGCTGTCTGAGTCAGAGGAGAAACATTTAGGACTGAGAGTGAAACAGCTGATCTGTGGCAACCTAAGTGAAATAAGAATCAGACAGTCCTTGCAGCAGCCATATATACCCTAGACAGGGACGCAGGGCCCCTGGAAGGCACAGCAGCTGGGAGCTGGAGTTCAGGGATTGTGGAGCAATCCCAGGGCGAGGGCTGCTGTTGACTGTGGAGAGATGGACCGAGGGGATGTGAGGGAGGAGATCATGGTGGGAAATGGCTGTGGAGGAAAGCCAGGCAGCCATGGAAGCAAGGAGATACTGCCAAGTCATGCATAGGGGGTGGAGCCATCACCACAGCCTCTCTCTCCCCACAAGCTAGCATCCACAGTTGAACAATAGAGAGGCTGGCCCATCAAACACCTGATGCACTGAACAACAGAGAAGGACCCTAAGGAAGGGAGCCCTCTAAGTGCCTGAACACATGGAGCTACAAAAGAAAACTGGCCAAAGAGGCCTTCTGATTGCCAGTTCCAAGAGGCTTGAAAGCTGACTCTGATAGGGCCATAACTCCTACAGCATAGGCAGTCCATGTCCCTGCACACTTGGCACTGCCAGGGTCCCTGAAAGCCAAGCAGCTGCATCACCTTCATGCTCAACTCTCACTGGGGCAGAGCTCCCGTAAGCAAAAAATGTCTTGTGTGTATGCAGGCAAGGTCATTTGGGTCGTGTCCAACTCTTGGTGACCCCGCAGACTGTGGCCTTCTGAGCTTCTCTGTCAGGAAGGGGGATTCTCCAGACAAGACTTCTGGAGTGTATTGGCCAACATTGGTTGCCATATCCTTCTAGAGCAACATATTTCCTGCTGCCCTAGCCATCAACTCCCTTGAGTACCTGGTGCTGTCAGAACCCCTATGACCCAAGCAGCTGCACCACCTCCATACCTGGCCCTCACAGGGACAGACCCAAGTTCTCCAGGGCAGCCTCAGGAGCAAACCCCAGTGAAAGACCCACATATAGAGGTGGAAATAAAACCACAATCAAAAACCAGGGGCAGTGTGGCTAAGGAAAAAGACCAAAAACCTTCCCACCAGCTGTACAAGCTGCAGATTAAATTCATATGATCAACTAGGGAGGCTCTGTCTATGGAATATGTAAAAGGTCATTGAGAGCTCCCACAAAAGAAAACACACTAGTCCTGATAGCTGTGGACATTGGAGGCAAGAACACATAGGACTAGGACCAGATGAGAATATGAGCTGCCTCCACAGCAGGTCCAGAGATCAACACAGTGTTGGAGGGCATTCTAGGGATATAAGGTGAGCTGTATC
This sequence comes from Odocoileus virginianus, assembly GCF_023699985.2. Taxonomy (NCBI): domain Eukaryota; kingdom Metazoa; phylum Chordata; class Mammalia; order Artiodactyla; family Cervidae; genus Odocoileus; species Odocoileus virginianus. Next base: position 55,217,129 of record NC_069692.1, read on the forward strand.
TCACAGGGAGGGAAAGGACTCTGACAGCAGTGACTCAAGAGAAGAATTTATTATTCCTATGTTTTGACTTGTAAGATTCTTTTGAATTTTTTTTCTCTGCACCCACTCCCATTGTAATTGTCAATTTTATTGGCACTATGAAATCCAATTAAGTTTTTGAGCTTTCTTTTTTTTTTTCTTTTTTCCCTCAGTCACACTTTTTATTATTGTTATGAACCACTGCCTCTATGTTGGACTTTTGCAATTCTGTGGAGCTTTCCTTTTTTTTTTTTTTCTTTTTTTTTTCCAATTTTAATTTTTAATTTATTAAACCTATTATTAATTTTTCTACATTTATTCCTTTGTTTGCTTTTCCTACTATTCTTTTCCCCTCACAGTTAATCTTTAATATATATAAATCTTCTTTATCTACCTGTATTTAACTTTGCATATCTATTCTTTCTTTCTTTTCTGTCTCTTTTTTAATCTCAACATATTTATTAGTTTTATTTTTATTGCCTTATTCCCCAGTTGGCACCTTGCTTTAATTTTGTTTTCTAGTTTGTGTTCTAGTTAGTTTTGTTCTGGTAGATACAATTTTTGGTTTCCTTTGTTAGCCAGGTCATTCTATTGTACTTTATTTTTGTTGGATTGTTTTGATTTTTCTTATGGGTGAATATGTAAACGTGTATATTCATTCATAGGTTTTATTATCTTTACAAACCTCTGCCTCTACATTTGGCTTTTGCAGTTCTGAAAAGTTTTTCTTTTTCTCTTTTGTCCTTTTTCCTTTCTTCTTCCCTTTTTGTTTTTTTCTTTTTTTTATAATTTTAACTTTTTAAACAAATTATACTTTTCTACACTTATTCCTTTGTTTGCCTTTCCTACTATTCTTTTCCCCCTTCAGCTAATCTTTAATGTATATAAATTTTCATCTACCCATATTTTTCATATTTGCATATGCAAATAGCCTTGCATATCTATCCTTTCTTTCCTTTCCTCTCAACATATTTGTTAGTTTTGTTTTCATTGCTTTAATTCTCACTTGGCACCTTGCTTTAGTTTGTTGTTGTTGTTGTTGTTGTTTTTACAGTTTGTGCTTTAGTTAGTTTTGTTCTTAACTGGTACATATAACTTTTGATTTTCTTTGTTCACTGGGTCAATCTACTGTACTTTATTTTTGTTGAGTTGTTTTGACTTTACTCATGGGTATATATTTATATGTGTATATTCCATTATTTTCATTATTACTTGCCTGATTTTGTAACTGTCATTTGTCTGGGGTTCACCTTTGGTTTCTCATTTTTGAGTATAGTTTTAATCTCACTTAATGCCATAACAAACCACTTGTGGAATCCTCATTCCTGACCAGACATCAAGCCCTGAGCCTTTAGAGCGGGAGCACTGACTCCAAGACCCTAAATTACCAGAAAACTTACCCTAGGGAATATCAAATAGTGAGAACTCACATAAATGAAACCACTTGAATACAAGACCCGGCATCACTAAACCACCAGTAGCACCCTATGGAGGATGTCTCATGTAAACAAAAAAACAAAACAAAGATACAAACTAAATCATCAGCAGCCTGGATTACCATCTCACTCAGTTTTGGCCACCAGAGCAAAAGCAGACAAACAAACAAGCACAAACTCAGCACAAACATCAGCCTATATGAAGCTTATGGAAACAACTGGACCAACCTTAGGAGGGCAGAAACCAAAATGAATAAATAATTCAACCTTCTTCAAGGAAAGAATTAAGCTTCACTTGAAGCCTGGGAAAAGGAAAGCTCAAACACAATAAGTTAAAAACTAATAACAATAATAATAAAGGAAACACAGAGAAATACTGCACAAATGAAGGAACAAACTAGAAATACACAAGTCCAAATAAATGAAGAGAAAATAGGCAAACTACCTGAAAAAGAATCCATAATAATGATAATAAAGCTGATCAAAAACCTTGAAAGAAAATAGAGAAAATGCAAAAATCAACTAATAAAGACCTAGAAGAATTAAAGAATACACCTACAGAGAGAAAAAACACAATTACTGAAATTAAAAATATCTAGAAGGAATCAATAGCAGAATATCTGAAGCAGAAGAATGGATCAGTGAGCTGGAAGATAAAATGGAGGAAAAAAAAATTCTGAAGAGAATAATAAGGTAAAAAGAATGAAAAGAACTAAAGATAGTCATCTCAGAGACCTCTGGGACAATATCAAATGCACCAACATTGAATTATAAGTGACCCAGAAGAAGAATAATGGAGAAGGAAAGGGCAACCCACTCGAGTGTTCTTGCCTGGAGAATCCCAGGGACAGAGGAGCCTGGTAGGCTGCTATCTGTGGGGTCACACAGAGTCAGACATGACTGAAATGACCTAGCAGCAGCAGAAGAAGAAGAGAAAAAAAATGTGTATGAGAAAAAATTTCTATGAGATTATAGTTGAAAATTTTCCCAATATGGAAAAGGAAATAGTCAATGAAGTCCAAGAGGCACAAAGAGTCCCATAGAGGATAAACCCAAGGAGAAACATGCCAAAGCACATACTAGTGAAACTAACAAAGGCTAAACAAAAAGAAAGAATATTAAAAGCAGTAAGGGAGAAACAACAAGGTACATACAAGGGAAACCCCAAATGTTTATCAGCTGATCTTTCAGCAGAAACTCTGCAGGCCAGAAGGGAAAGACAGGATATATCTAAAGTACTGAAAGGGAAAAATCTGCAACCAAAATCAGTGTACCCAGCAAGGATCTCATTCAAAATTGATGCAGAAATAAAGAGCTTTTCAGACAAGCAAAGGTTAAGAGAATTCAGTACCACCAAATCAGCTTTACAACAAATGTTAAACGGACTTATACAGTCAAGAAATACAAGAGAAGAAGAAAAAAAAATCTATAAAATCAACCCCAGACAATTAAGAAAATGGCAATAGAGACATAAGTCTATCAATAATTACACTAAATATAAATGGATTAAATGCTCAACCAAAAGACACAGGCTGGCTGAATGGATACAAAAACAAGATAACATATGCATGTTGTCTACAAGGAAACCAATTCAGACCTAAAGAAATATATAGACTGAAAGTGAGAGAATGGAAAAATATATTCCATGCAAATGGGAAGCAAAATAAAATAAAATAAAACAAAATAAAATAAGCTGAAGTAGCTATCCTCATATCAGAAGAAATAGACCTTAAAACAAAGAATATTGCAAGATATAAGGAAGGACACTACATAATGATCAGGGGATCAATCCAAAAAGACATAAAAATTGTAAATATCTAGGTGCCCAACATAGGAGCACCTCAATAAAAAGGACAAACACTCACAGACAAAAAAGGAGACATTGACAGTGACACAATAATCGTAGGAGATATTATCACCCCACTAACACCAACGGACAGATCATCTAAACAAAATTAATAGGGAAACACAAGTCTTAAATGATGGTTCTCATTTATAACTTCAGGATATTTCACTCAGATAAAGAAGAATACACTTTCTTCCCAAGTGCACATGGAACATTCTCCAGGAAAGACTACATCTTGGGTCACAAATCAAACCTTAGTAAATTTAAATAAAAGTAAAATTGTATAAAGCATCTTCTCTGATCACAATGCTATGAGACTGATATCAATTACAAGAGGGAAAAAAAAAACTGTCAGAAACACAAGCACATGGAAATTAGGCAATACATTTCCAAATAACCAACAGGTTACTGAAGAAATCAAAAGAGAAACCAAAAAGAAAAAAAAAAAAAAAAAACCCTAGAAACAAATGACAGTAAAATGATGACAACTCAAAACCTATGGGATGCAGCAAAAGCAGTTCTAAGAGGGAAGTTTATACCAACAAAATCCTACCTCAAGAAACAAGAAAAACATTAAATAGACAGCCTAACTTTACACATAAAAAAACTGGAGAAACAAAAACCAAAAATTAGTAAAAGGAAAGAAATCCTAAAGATCTGGGCATAAAGAAATGAAAAATAAATGAAAGAAACAATAGTGAAGATTAATAAAACAAAAAGCTGGTTCTTTGAGAAGATTAAAAAGAAAAAAGAAAATTTGATAAACCTTTAGCCAGACTCATCAAAAACAAAAGAGAGAAGAATCAAATCAACAAAATTAGAAATGAAAAAGGACAGGTTACAACATACAATGCAGATATACAAAGGATTATAAGAGACTATTATGAAAAACTATAGGGCAATAAAATGGATAGCCTGGAAGAAATGGACAGATACTTAGAAAAGTTCAATCTTCCAAGACTGAACCAGGAAGAAATGGTAATTATGAACAACCCAGTTGCAAGCACTGAAATTGAAGCTGTGATAAAAAATCTCCCAAAAAACAAAAGCCCAGGAACAGATGGCTTCACGAGAGAATTCTATCAAACATTTAGTGAAGAGCTAATGCCGATCCTTCTAAAACTCTTTCAAAAATTTGCAGAGGAAGGAACACTTTCAAACTCATTCTATGAGGCCACCATCACCCTGACACCAAAACCAGATAAAGACACCCATACACAAAAAAAAACGACAACTACAGGGCAATATCACTGATGAATATAGATGAAAAAATCCTCAGTGAAATTTTAGCAAACATAACTCAGAAACACATCAAAAAGCTCTTATACCATAATCAAGTTGGGTTTATTCCAGGGATGAACGGATTCTTCAATATACACAAATCAATAAAAGTGATACACCATATTAACAAATTGAAAAATAAAAACCATATGATAATCTCAATAGATGAAGAGAAAGCTGTTGACAAAATTCAGCACCGATTTATGATGAAAACTGTTCAAAAAATGAGATCAGAAGTAACATACCTCAACATAGTATAGGCCATACATGATAAGCCTACTGCAAACACTATTCTCAATGTTGAAAAACTGGAAGCATTCTCCCTAAGATCAGGAATAAGACAACAATGTCCACTTTCACCACTGTTACTCAACATAGTTCTGGAAGTCCTAACAACAATGATAGAAGAAAAAGGAATTAAAAATCCAGATGAGAAAAGAAGTGAAGCTCTCACTGTTTTCAGATGAGATGATAGTGTACATCAGTTCAGTTCAGTTTGGTCACTCAGTTGTGTCTGACTCTTTGCGACCCCATGAAACGCAGCACACCAGACCTCCCTGTCCATCACCAACTCTTGGTGATTACTCAAACTCATGTGCATCAACTCAGTGATGCCATCCAGTCATGTCTTCCTCTGTCGTCCCCTTCTCCTCCTGCCCCTATTCCCTCCCAGAATCAGGGTCTTTTCCAATGAGCCAACATTTCACATGAGGTGGCCAAACTATTGGAGTTTCAGCTTTAGCATCAGTCCTTCCAATGAACACCCAGGACTGACTTAGTATCAGAAAATTACTAGAGCTGATCAGTGAATTTAGCAAAGTTGCAGGCTACAGAATCAATACACAGAAATCACTTGCATTTCTTCACACTAATAATGAAAATTCAGAAAGATAAATTAAGGAGTCAATCCTGTTCACCATTGCAACAAAAATAATTAAATATCTAGGAAGCAACTTACCTAAAGAGATTAAAGAAATTTACACAGAAAATTATAAGACACTGAGAAAAGTAATCAAAGATGACATAAATAGATGGAGAGATAGCCCATGTACCTGGGTAAGAAGAATAAATATTGTGAAAATGACTATACTGCCAAATGCAATCTACAGATTCAGTGAAATCCGTATCAAATTACCAATGGTATTTTTCATAGAACTAAAACAAAAAAATTCACAATTCATGTGGAAACACAAAAGACCCTGAATAGCCAAAGCAGTCTTGAGAAAGAAGAATGGAACTAAAGGTAAAACTTTCCTGACCTCAGATTATACTACAAAGCTTCAGTCATCAAGACAGTTTGGTGCTGGCACAAAAACAAAAATAAAGACCAATGGAGCAAATATACACCATAGGTACCCATGCACCTATGGATAACTTATTTTTGACAAAGGGGGCAAGAATATACAATGGGGCAAAGACAGCCTCTTCAATAAATGGTGCTGGGAAAACTGGACAGCAACATGTAAAATAATAAAGTTAGAATACGTCCTAACTCCATACATAAAGATAAACTAAAAATTGATTAAAGACCTAAATGTAAGACCAGAAACTAAAAGTCTTAGAAGAAAACATAGGAGGCAGAACACTCGACTATGTAAATCAAAGCAAGAACCTCTATGACTCACCTCCTAGAGTAATGGAAATAAAAACAAAAGTAAACAAGTGGGACCTGTTTAAACTTTAAAGTTTTGCCCAGCAAAGGAAACTATAAACAAGGGGACAAGACAGCTCTCAGAATGGGAGAGGATAATAGCAAATGAAACAACTGACAAAGGATTAATTTCCACAATATACAAACAGCTCATACAACTATACCAGAGAAACAAACAACCCACCCAAACAAAAAGTGGTAAAAAGCCTAAACAAATATTTCTCCAAAGAAGATATACAGATGGGTAACAAACATATGAAAAAAATGCTTACCATCACTCATTGAAAGAGACATGCCAATCAAAACCACAATGAGATATCACCTCACACCAGTCAGAATGTCCATAATCAAAAAGTCTACAAACAATAAGTGCCAGAGAGGGTGTGGAGAAAAGGGAATTATCTTGTACTGTTGGTGGGAATGTAAAATGACACAGACTCTATAGAAAATGGTATGGGGATTCCTTAAAAAAATAGGAATAAAACCACCATATTGACCCAGCAATCCCACTCCTAGGCATATACTCTGAGGATATCAAAATAGAAAAAGACACATATATCCCATTGTTCATTGCAGCACTATTTACAATAGGTAGAACATGGAAGTAACCTAGATGTCTATTGACAGATGAATGGATAAAGAAATTGTGGTACCCAATGGAATATTACTCAGCCATAAAAAAGAATGCATTTGAATCAGTTCTAATGAGGTTGATAAACCTAAAACCTAGTATACAGAATGAAGTAAATCAGAAAGAGAAACATAAATATCATATTCTAGTGCATATATATGAAAACTAGAAAAATGATACTGAAAATTTATTTGTAGGGCAGTAAATGGGGCTTCCCTCATAGCTCAGTTGGTAAATAATCTGCCTGCAATGCAGCAGACCCAGTTTTGAGTCCTGGGTTGGGAAGATCCCTGGAGAAGGAAATGGCAACCCACTCCAGTATTCTTGCCTGGAAAATCCCATAGACAGAGGAGCCAGGTGGGCTACAGTACATCAGGTTGCAACAGTGGGACATGACTTAGCGATAAACCACCATCACCAATGGAGAAACAGACATAGAGAATAGACGTATGGACATGAGGTGAGGGGAGGAGAGGGTGAGATGTATGGAAACAGTAACATGAAAACTTACATTACCATATGTAAAATAGATAGCCAATGGGAATTTGCTGTATGGTTCAGGAAACTCAAACAGGTGCTCTATATCAACCTAGAGGGGTGGGAAGCAGAGGGTGATGGGAGGGAGGTTCAAAAGGGAAGGGATATATGTATCCCTATGACTGATTCATGTTGAGCTTTGACAGAAAACAACAAAATTCTGTAAAGCAATTATCCTTCAAAAATAAATTAATAAAAAAAAAAAGAAAGAATCTTGGTGCTTTATATTCAGAGTACATCATAAGAAATGCTGGGCTGGATGAAGCACAAGCTGGAATCAAGATTGCTGGGAGAAATATCAATAACCTCAGATATGCAGATGACACCACCCTTATGGCAGAAAGTGAAGAAGAACTAAAGAGACTCTTGATGAAAGTGAAAGAGGAGAGCAAAAAGTTGGCTTAAGGCTCAACATTCAGAAAACAAAGATCATGATATCCATTCTCATCACTTCATGGCAAATAGATGGGAAAACAGTGGAAACAGTGGCTGACTTTATTTTTCTGGCCTCCAAAATCAGTGCAGATGGTGACTGCAGCTATGAAATTAAAAGATGCTTACTCTTTGGAAAGAAAGTTATGACCAACCTAGACAACATATTGAAAAGCAGAGACATTACTTTGTCAGCAAACGGCCGTCTAGTCAAGGCTATGATATTTCCAGTGTTCATGTATGGATGTGAGAGTTTGACTATAAAGAAAGCTGAGTGCTGAAGAATTGATCCTCTTGAACTGTGGTGTTGGAGATGACTCTTGAGAGTCCCTTGGACTGCAAGGAGATCCAACCAGTCCATCCTAAAGGACATCAGTCCTGGATGTTCATTGGAAGGACTGATGCTGAAGCTGAAACTCCAATACTTTGGCCACCTCATGTGAAGATCTGACTCTTTTGAAAAGATCCTGATGTTGGGAGAGATTGAACGTGGGAGGAGAAGGGAATGACAGAGGATGAGATGGCTGGATGGCATCACTGACTCAATGGGCATGAGTTTGGGTAAACTCCAGGAGTTGGTGATGGACAGGGAGGCCTGGCTTGCTGTGATTCGTGGGGTCACAAAGAGTCAGACACGACTTTGAGAGGGTACCAGGCAGGAAGGCCAGGGGTCTCCAAAGGGAGGAAATAGGCTGCAAGTGTCAGACATTTTTACCTCTCTTAAGTGGCAGGAGGAAACAAACTAGCAATATTTTTTCCTTCTCTATACAAATTTAAAAGGAGGTTTCTCTTAAAATGCTGTGTTGCCATGACACCTGGTTTCACCTGAAGCTAACTATTCTCAAACCTTTCGTTAACCAATACATTTTTCTTATGGAAATGTTTGTCTTAAAGCTATGTTAATGTACTATGCATTTACCTGACTCTAAGTTCCGCCAAATGCCTCAAACTATTTGACAAACCAGTATGTTATACTCAGATATTGTTCCCCTAATCTATGTAAATGAAACTATTTGTGTGGTAATCTGCCCTTCTACAAGATTCAAGTCAATCGTTTTATGACCAGGCATGAATTATCTGGTGCCAAACTTATCACAAAATGTAACTTATGGATGAGGGGCCTGGTGCCATTCTGAATTTTAAGACATTCCTTTCTTTTCATTAACATACTGTGAGTGACTATATAACATATAGCTGAATACTACAACGGAGGTACTCTTTCTGCCCCCTTCTGATGCCTATGTCAGAAGCTTTCTCTATCTCCTTTATACTTTAATAAAACTTTACTACACAAAACCTCTGAGTGATCCAGCCTCATCTCTGGCCCCGGATTGAATTCGTCTTATCATTCAGCAACAACTTTTCAACTGAGCGACTGAACTGAAGTGAACTGAAATGGTGCTTTAATTCTCTGACAAAAGTCCCCGTAGTACTGTTTATTTCATACTGTGTTTCATGTGGACAGAGGAGGGAGTTTTTCTTGGAAAGCCTTGCTCAGTTTTCTGAGCAGAGAGGCCAAGATTTTGGGGTCATGTGAGGCAGCATGTAGATTATTCCTTCCATAATGAACAAGTGAAAGACTGTAGTAATTAGCATTCCCTGATGAAATTGCCCTTTGATGCCTCACTTTAAAGTGGCCTTTAAAGTCCACTTTAGCAAATGCCATTACCTGCCCACTTTTTACCTAGCTTCCAAAGTGACCTGTCTAATTTAGATGACATTGCAAAGAGCTCTGGTTATAGAGAAAGCAGTTTTGCAGAAGCGTTCTGGCCTGTGAGTCAGTTTGGTTTTGCTAAGTGATGTCTGCTTCATTCCTCAGCCATGAACACTGGAGTGGGCTGCCATGCCCTCCTCCAGGGGATCTTCCCAACCCAGGGATTGAACCCACATCTCCTACATTGCAGGTGGATTCTTTACCATCTGAGTCACCAGGGAAGCCTATGAATACTGAGGTGGGTAGCTTATCCCTTTTCCAGGGGAACTTCCTTACCCAGGAACTGGGTTCTCCTGCATTGTAGGTGGATTGTTTACCAGCTCAGCTACCCAGGAAGCTCACTAAGTTATGCTACATGAGTGAAAATAGTGGTGGATTTTATTTTCTTGGGTTCCAAAATTACTGTGGACAGTGACTGCAGTAATGAAATTAAAAGACACTTGCCCCTTGGGGGGGGAACTATGGCAAAACTAAAGAGTATATTAAAAAGTAGAGTCATCACTTTGCCAACAAAGGTCAGTCAGTATAGTCAAAGGTATGGTTTCTCCAGTAATCATGTATGTATGTGATAGTTGGACCATAAAAATAGCTGGGCATCTAGGAATTGAAGCTTTTGAACTGTGGTGTTGGAGATGACTCATATATATATATGATATATATATATATATATATATCAGAAGATAGATTTGGAGCTTCTCTTATTACTCAAGGGAAGATCTTGTCCTTTTCCTAAATTTCAGAAACTGTAAAGCAATAGTTAGATTTAACTGAGGTTCATATTTTGTTTTCTGAATCTATAAATTTTGTTTTGCCAAACAATATTATCATTCTGATCCTTAGAGAGAAGGGTCATTTTCTAATGAGAGAGACCACTTACTATCTCATATTTCTGCTTCTGTGCCCAGCTAAGAAGAGATTTGCAGCAGCAAGGTTGAGGTTTTAAATCCTCTAATAGGAAAGTTATATTATGTGAGCAATTGTGTGGCATTCCATATTAATATTGCATGCTATCACAATTCATTTTCACCAATTTAGAAGGTGTAGAAACATGCTAAACACTTCAATAAATGATATAATGATTGTATCTGCATACTATCAAGATGGATGCAAATACTAAAAATATAAAGCTCCAGTACTTTATGAAGGACCACTTTAATCTCATATGAATGATTACTTACTGTAAAGTATTTTATTATCTGCAATTGGTAGAGAGATAGATGCTTCACTAAACTTATGTTTGCTTCTTATTGCAAAATTCATAAAGCAACATCCACTGAAGTTAGTAGAGGTTTGAATAAATGACCATAAATACTGTCATATATTTAACTAAAAACTGCACTGTTATATTATTAAAGGAATCTCTCCTTTTAAATTGTATTCATTTAATTGAATTACTGGGCATTAACTTGATGTAAGCATACAGGAATTCACAATATAGTATATGCTATTCATTGAATCATATTTATAACATTACTTAGCTTTATGAGCCAATCTAGTATTTTTTAATAAGGTTATAATTTTTATCTTTCATTCCTTTTTTTTTTCTTTTCAGTTAGTCTTAAAATTATTCATTTCAAATATTTGAGATAGTCTTAGGCTCAGTACTACATAGACCTGATTATTACTCTGAATCCCCCTGCCCCTCCCAAAAAAGTAGATGAATTTGTAATTTTTTAAAATTTGTTTTTGCTTTTAACATTCTCATTTTCTTAGCATGTATGTTGATGAGGTATAATGGTTGGTTGAAAATTACAAGGTGACTGTTTCATCTCTTACTTTCTTTTTAGGCATGGGGGAATATGAGCAATTATTAAGGTCACTATAGCAACTCAAGTGATGTGTGTCCTTCCTATCCAGCTTTGAAAATCTATCATAAATATGGCTTAGAATATATTTAACTTACTGCATTTAATGGGATGACCATAACATAAATATCAACTCAAATGAGAAGGTTATCATTTTTTATAACTGGGAAGTTTCATGATTATTAGTGCCCAGCTTCAAAGAAAAAATATAATAAAATGTTAGGAGTATAACATATTACAACCGAGAATAGGTACAATGCAGTGAAAGTCATATTAATGTACTGGTCAGGAAATCTGCTGTTTTACGTCAGTCGTTGGCATTGCCCTTTAATTGGTATTGGAATGAAAATGATCTTTTCCAGTCCTGTGGGCCTCTGCTGAGTTTTCCAACTTTACTGGCATATTGAGTGTAGCACTTTAACAACATCTCTTATCTCTCCTTGCTATTTTCTGGAACCCTGCATTCAGATGGGTATGTCTTTCCTTTTCTCCCTTGCCTTTTGCTAGTCTTTTTTTTCCTCAGTTATTTGTAAGGCCTCCTCAGACAACCATTTTGCTTTTTTGCATTTCTTTTTCTTGGGGGTTTTGATCGCTGCCTCCCATACAATGTCATGAACCTCCATCCATAGTTCTTCTGGCACTCTGTCTATCAGATCTAATCCTTCGAATCCATTTGCCACCTCCACTGTATAATAATAATGGATATGATTTAGATCATACCTGAATGGCCTAGTAGTTTTCCCTACTTTCTTCAATCTCAGTCTGAATTCTGCAATAAGGACTTCATGATCTGAGCCACAGTGAGCTCTTAGTTTTGTTACTGCTTATTGTATAGAACTTCTCTATCATCAGCCACAAAGAATATAGTGAATATGATTTTGGTATTGATCATCTGGTAATATCCATGTGTATACTGGTCTCTTGTGTTGTTGGAAGTAGGTGTTTGCTATGATCAGTGCATTGTCCTGAAAAACTGTTAATTTCTCCTCTGCTTCATTTCATACTCCAAGGCCAAACTTGCCTGTAACTCAACAGTATGTGAACCAAGAATTTCCAGATATACAAGCTGGATTTTAAAAAGTTAGAGGAACCAGAGATCAAATTGTCAACATTCATTGGGTCATAGAAATCACAGGAGGTTCCAGAAAATCATCTACTATGTTTCATTGATTAGGCTAAAGCCTTTGACTGTGTGGATCACAACAAACTGTGGAAAATACTTAAAGAGATGGGAACAACAGACCACCTTTTCTGCCTACTTAGAAACCTGTGCACAGGTCAAGAAGCAATAGTTAAAACTGGACATGGAACAACAGACTGGTCCAAAATTAGGAAAGAAGAACAAGTCTGTATATTGTCACCCTGCTTATTTAATTTATATTGCAGAGTGCATCATGTGAAATGTCAGGCTGGATGAAGCTCAAACTGGAATCAAGATTACTAGGAGAAGTATCAATAACCTCAAATTTGCAAAGAACACCACCCTTATGGAAGAAAGTAAAGCCAAACTTAAGAGCCTCTTGATGAAGGTGAAAGAGGAGAGTGAAAAAGCTGACTTTTTACTCAAAATTAAAAAAAAAAAAAAAACTAAACTAAAGTCATGGTATTTTGTCCCATCTCTTCATAGCAAATAGATAGGGGAAAAGATGAAACAGTGACAGATTTCATTTCTTGGACTCCAGAATCACTGTGGATAGTGACTGCAGCCACAGAATTAAAAGATGCTTCCTCCTTGGAAGAAAAGCTGTGACAAACCTGGACAACTTATTAAAAATCAGAGACACTACTTTCCAGACAAAGGTCCATATAGTCAAAGCTATATTTTTTTTTCCAGTGATCATGTATGGATGTGAGAGTAGGATCCCCAAAGAAAGCTGAGTGCTGAAGAATTGATTTTGAATTGTGGTGTTGGAGAAGACTCTTGAGAGTCTCTTGGACTGCCAGATCAAACCCGTCAATCCTAAAGGAAAACAACTCTGAACATTCATTGGAAGGACTGATGCTGAAGCTGATGCTTCAGTACTTTGGCCACTAGACAGAGTCAACTCCTTGGAAAAGACTCTGATGCTGGGTCAGATTGAAGGCAGGAAGAGTAGTGGATGACAGATGATGAGATGATTGGATGGCATCACTGACTCAATGGACATGAATTTGAACAAACTCTGGGAGATAGTGAAGGACAGGGAAGTCTGGTGTGCTGAAGTTCATGGTGTTACAAGGAGTCTGACACTACTGAGCAACTGAACAGCAACTGCAAGACCTGTCTTTAACAAGTTGCTCTAATATTGAGTCTCTTATTTCATACTTGAAGTGGAGGTTAAGAAGATCTCATGCTGATAATGTAACAAATCAGCTTGATTTTTAAAGTGAGTAGTGCTTTCTGGGAGATGAAAGCACAGTGAATACTGAGGATATAGAATAAATGGTTTAAGCAACCACAGTAACTGTAGAAACCACCTTCAGTTGAATTGCTCAGTCGTGTTCAACTCTTCACGACCCCATGGACTGCAGCATGCCAGGCTTCCTTGTTCTTCACCAACTCCTAGAGTTTGCTCAAACTAGTGTCCATCGAGTCGGTGATGCCATCCAACCATTTCATCCTCTGTCATCCCCTTCTCCTCCCGCCTTCAATCATTCCCAGCATCAGGGTCTTTTTCCAAGGAGTCAGTTCTTTGCATTAGTTGCCCAGAGTATTGGAATTTCAGCTTCAGCATCAGCCCTTCCAATGAATACTCAAGACTGATTTCCTTTAAGATGGACTGGTTTACTCTCCTTGCAGTACAAGGGACTCTCAAGAGTCTTCTCCAACACCACAGTTCAAAAGCATCAATTTTTATTTTTCTAATAAGGCACCTTATCCAAGTCAAAGTTTAAGAACCAAAATTAAGGTATGAAACATGGGCAAGTATTGTAGAATTTTGTGAGAAAATAATTGATGAACCCCCCATAAAGAAGATAACATGTGCTTTGTTTGTGTACTATTAGGAGGTTTTCTTGACAATTGGGGCAGAAAAATAAACCATAAGAGGAGTTATGAAACATGTAGTAGTTATGGTGATAAAATTTTCAAAATAATCAAAAGTAAAAAAGCAGGTATTTTTGTTGTTGTTGTTCTGTACTTAGTGTTTCTAATGATATAAAATACTACATCACACATATATAAAACTCAGCAAAGACAAAATGAAACTCATTATTTCTTCCTTCTGAGATTTTCTTCTTTCTTGTTACTTAAATAAATTACACCAAAATATCTAACCTTGCGTTTCTATTTTACCTAACTCAAGTCTAGTTGCTCACTGCTCAAAAAGTATTTTGGGAAGACCCAGAGAGATCGGGTAAAGAGGGAGGTGGGAGGGGGTGTCGGGATGGGAAATACATGTAAATCCATGGCTGATTCATGTCAATGTATGGCAAAAACCACTATAATATTGTAAAGTAATTAGCCTCCAACTAATAAAAATAAATGAAAAAAAAAAAAGTGATACTCAAGATAGAGGCAAATACCAGGAGAAAGGAAAATGGTTTTTAATCAAAATGTTGGCAATCTGGGAAGATGGTGGACTCAGTGTCCCCCAGAAATCAATTCCAAAGATTTTTCTCAGTCATGAAAGTTGTTAAAGGGAAAAAGGAAAGCAATCTCAGCTAATCACAGAGACGGGGGATCAGAGCTGTCACCATTCTGAACTACTGGTAGGCTTGTAGATTTTCCTTGTGATTTTCCTTGTGATTTTCCTCTAGACATTATCTTGTTCACATGTTTTGTTCAGGAGAATACTGAAGGGGAAGCTAGGGAGGAAATCTGTTCATCTGCTAGTTACTTATTCTTTATTTCTACTTTTTTGACCTACACCAAAAACCAACAGGTTAGGGAAAGTATAGGGTGGTTAAGAGATCTGAACACTGTGCTAGAGCCAGAGATGGTAAAACATGGAGGTGCCTGGTTAAAAGTTAAGAGTATAGCTTTTATTCAATTGACCAGAAAAGGAGTTCCTTCTGAGGGAGGTTTCCTGAAAAAAGCTGCATACATGGTTTTACTAAAATTTTCTTGCCACTTCTCTTTTCTCTTACAATTATCTACTAAGTCCAATTATGCCATCTACTCCATTTTCCCAACACAATCTTAAATTTTAATACTCACTACTTTGGTGTGGTTTTGATTTTTATAAACACTTTTCTAAAGCAGTAGATAATCTTATTTGTTTCAATTTTCCCAACCTGAATTAACTCTCAATGGTGACCAGGCCTATATTTCTGAGATACAAATTTTATCATGACATTATTAATTAACCTTTCAATAATTATTCATAATGCACAGTTGAGGACAGATATATTTTAGTGTTACATATCCAATACAACCCACATCCACTCCATGTACTTGATATATCAGACACATGGAGAAATATCTATTTTGTATGTAAGATATCTATTTTGCATAATTTTTTCAAAATACAAAGTTTAAGATGATAAATTTGCATTAAATTGACCAAAACTATGTCTACAGATCATATTATTTTCAGATCTATGATTTTTCTAACTCCCTCAATATTTTCAGCAAACATTTTACATCACCTATACATGTTGGGGGCTTACCAGGTGGCACTAGTGGTAAAGAATCTGCCTGCCATTGCATGTAGACATAAGAGACACTAGTATGATCTCTGGTCAGGAAGATCCCTTAGAGGAGGGCATGACAAACTATTCCAGGATATTGTCTGGAGAATCCCATAGACAGAGGAGCCTGGTGGGCTATGGTCCATAGGGTTGCAAAGAGTCCAACATGGCTGAAGTGACTTAGCATGCATGCAAGTACATATACTAGCTTCCATTCCACATGACTGAGTATGTATCCTATTTCCATATTTCTATTCATGATGATATGATCACATTACTCTGCAGTCTGTAAAGACTCAGATCTTGGTTGCTATTACCAAGTATCACTCTACTTTTTTCATGATCATCTAGGAATAAACTTTTAAATCATTTTTTTTTGTTTGTTTGTTTGCTTTCTTGGTTAATAAAGGAGAGTCATGTTTCCCTCATACATGAGCAAAAATTTACATTATTTAATTAATCTCTCCAAAGATGATAATTCTCCAGCTTTCACAGGAACATGTCAAATAGCCCATACTTGTAGGTCCATGCTATCTTATAGAGGGATCACATACTCCTGAGGTTTTCTTTGAAACTCCATGCTTCAGGAAATCATGAACAAAGGGTTCATCTACATATAAGAGTGTAACCCCCCCACCCCATCTCTCCTACTTTATATACAGTGTGCTGCAATGTTTCATAGACATGGTTATAGCATGCTTTAAAATAAGAAGAAATTGGCATATAGAAAAGTAAGACTACTTCCTCCAAATAAAATAATTAAGTAAAGACTTTAAATTTTTATACATATATATATATATTTATATATTTATATATGTATCTAGGCATAGATATAACATTTTGTATATTGTTTATATTATCTATATTTGTATAGGTAAACAAATATATTTATCTATACAAATAAAGCAAGGCAATTCAAGAAAAGCCTCTATTTCTGCTTCATTGACTCTGCTAAAGGCTTTGACTATGTGTATCACAACAAGCAGTGGACAATACTTAAAGAAATGGGAATACCAGGCTACCTTACCTGCCTCTTGCAAAACCTGCATGTGTGTCAGAAAGCAATAGTTAGAACCAGATATGAAACAATTAGCAGGTTCCAAATTGGGAAAGAGTACATCAAAGCTGTATATTGTCACCCTGCTTATTTAACTTTCATGCAGAGTACATCATGTAAAATGCTGGGCTGGATGAAGCACAAGCTGGAATCAAGATTGCCAGGAGAAATACCAAAATCTCATATACAGATGACACCACCCTTATTGCAGAAAGCGAAGTGGACCTAAAGAGCCTCTTGATCAAAGAGAAAGAGGAGCATGAAAAAGCTGGCTTAAAACTCAACATTCAGAAAAAGAAGATCATGGCATCTGGTCCCATCAGTTCATGGCAAATAGATGGGGAAACAATGAGAACACTGACAGATTTTGTCTCTTGGCTTCAAAATCACTGCAGATGGTAACCACACCCATGAAATTAAAAGAAGCTTGCTCCTTGAAAGAAAAGCTATGACCAAACTAGACAGCATATTGAAAAGCAGAGACATTACTTTGCCAGCAAAGATCTGTGTAGTCAAAGCTATGTTTTTTCAAGTAGTCATGTATGGATGTGAGAGTTGGACTCTAATGAAAGTTGACTGCTGAAGAACCGATGCTTTTGAACTTTGGTATTAGAGAAGACCCATGAGAGTCCTTTGGACTGCAAGGATATCAAGTAAGTCTATTCTAAAGGAAATCAGTCCTGAATATTCATTGGAAGGAAGCTGAAACTCCAATACTTTGGCTACCTGATGCAAATAACTGAGTCATTGGAAAAGACCCTGGTGCTAGGAAATATTGAAGGTAAGAGAAGGGGATGACAGAGGATGAAATGGTTGGATGACATCATTGATTCGATGGACATGAGTTTGAGCAAGTTCCTGGAGTTGGTGATGGACAGGGAAACCTGGTGTGCTGCAGTCCATGGGGTAGCAAAGAGTCACACAAGACTGAGAGACTGAACTGAACTATACACATTTATATACAAATATAAATATATATGTTCTTAAGCTTCCCACCAAACACACTGGCAAAAAATATTTAAGTAAATAGTTAATGAAAGGAAACGAAAGTATTCTTTAAATAAAATATAGGTAGATTTCAATAGAGACCAAAAAAAGTGTATGTGTATACTTTATGATATCATACCACTATAATCTAGACCTTTTTAAAAGTGTAATTATTACTCAAAAACAGTTTTTTGAGTTTTCTTAATTAACTAAAATACAAGATCATGAGAATATGATTGACAGAAACAGTGAGCAAGCTATGTTTCAGTACACACAAAGCTGATTTCTGGCAAATAAACTGTTGTTAAAACTTCTTGACCTTGAATTTAGCAAGTATTGACTTTCATAAAATGCATGTGAATCTAAATGCACATTAAATTATATGATTATTCAAATTATTTGTTTCTAAACAGTGATTAAAAGGAAACATTTTATTTCAAAGTATGCTATGCATATGTTCTAACCAAAATGTAGTGCAAATACTGAATTCTATTTTCCTGTAGACATGGTTTCTTATGTTTACATTCTAATGTTGGCTTTTATAACATTTGCATCTTTCACAAACTATTATTTATGCTATCAAATGTATCACTCAGTTGAGTAATATTTATGTTTTAAGAAGAGATATTGTTTTAACCCACAGATTGACAAAGAAAATTTTGTATAATTCTAAAATTCTTAAAGAGAAAAGATGTCTTTATTGGCTGCATGATCCATGATTTTACATTTACAAGTAAACACACATTTTCCATAACAGTTTTAATCAACCCAGACCTCTGAGGAGAGATCATAATATTATACAAAGTGGGGTTGCAACTTGCATTTTAGGAGGATAAGAAAATAATAGAATACAAAGAAGTGAGTTGATGAGAATAAACTGGTTCTGGGTATTAAAGAAATGTATATGCAAACCTGAAGATGTTGGTTTAACAGGTTTTTCTTTTTGTTTATTTCATGATGAGACGCATTCTTATTTTTTAACAATTATTCTACACCAGTGTTTAGGACAGATGAGAAAAAACAGAAATAGGCAAAAGTGTTAGTACTGAAATAAATTGTGGACATAATGATTTAAAGTTTGCAATAAATAAAAGTTATTTATGAAAGATGTCTGACAGATATTCCATGGCAAAGTATTAATGGTTAGTGCCCTATGAGTACAGCAAAGAAAGAAGAAACTACATAGAGTCTAAAATTTGAAGGACACATTAGAAGACATTTTCTAAAGCAATTATTTCAACCAAGCATAAGTTCATTTTATGCAATATTCAAAAAGATTTATTGTCTATGTTTACTTCAAAATAGCATTGGGGATTTAAAACTACAAACTTTGCAATTATTTGAAAAAAATGCAATATTTTGAAATTCTTTAAACATTGCAATTCTTTGAAAAAATGACCTAATTGCCACATAAATTATTGTATTCATAATTTTGTAGAATACAAACCCATTCCTTAATTCTTACAAATGACAATTCTGTTGAAAAACACTAAATTTAGAGTAATGAATAACAACATAACTTAAAAAAAATGCTTCTTAAAATATCTGCGCATTCAAATCTTTAGATGCTTATCATATCCCTGCCATGACTGGGCGTTTGTCACATAGTCCTAAGTTTACTATTTGTGTGCATTTTTTTGGTCAGTTTTAAATAACTATAACCTCATTACTGTTGCTGTTGTTCAGTCACTAAGCCATGTCCCACTCTCCCATTCCTTGCAATACAATGGACTGCAGCACACCAGAGCCCTCTCTCCTCCACTATCTCCTGGAATTTGCTCAGATTCATGTCCATTGAGTTGGTGATGCTATGTAACCATCTCATCCTCTCATGGCCCCTTCTCCTTTTGCCCTCCATTTGTCCCAGCATCACGGTCCATGCATCAGCTCTTCTCATCAGGTGACCAAAGTATTGGAGATTCAGCTTCAGGATCAGTCCTTCCCATGAACATTCAGGTTTAATTTCCTTTAGGGTTGACTGGTTTGATCACCTTGCAGACCAAGGGACTCTCAAGAGTCTTCTCCAGCATCACATCCTTCTTTATGTCCCAACTCTCATATCTATCCAAGACTACTGGGCAAATCATAGTTTTAATCATCCTGACTTTTGTCAGGAAAATGATTTCTCATTTTGCCAACAAAATGTGATTGACTGGTTTTGGATATTAAAGTTTATTGATCAGGCAGTAATATTTTAATCAAAAGGGCAGTGAAAGAGCAGGCATACCTTCAGGTCCAGAACAGTGAAAGAGGAATGAGGTAAGCTCACTTGCATGGTAGATGAAAACAGAGGTTCTCAATTTTGGCTACACATTATCAGTTTACTTCAGTTGTTCAGTCCTTCCTGACTCTTTGACCCCATGGACTTCAGCACACCAGGCTTCCCTGTATATCATCAATAAAGTGCTTTAATAAATACTGGTCATCTCACCAAATAATGCATTTTAGTACTAGAAGATGGGCCTTACACACTTATTATTTTAACTCATCTGATAATTCTAATATCTCACCATATTTGAAAACTCCTAGCTTAGTTAATCTCAATCTTTAGTATGTTATCAGAATCATCCAGTGGATTTGTTAAGACATCCATTACTTGACCTCAGTCCAAAGTTACCAATTCAGTAGATCTCAGATGAAGTCAAATGTTCTGCTTTTCTTGCAAGTTTCTAGATGATGTTGATGTTATTTGTCCCAAACACCATACTTTGAGAACCACTGTTATGTTAAAACAATAATAACATCATCTTCAACAACAAAACTGTGCTTAATTATTTTGTGTCTGTGTTTAAACAATACATATTTAAATACTTGTGTCACATCTAAAGTTGGAGTTCAAGCAAAAATAATTTATAAATTGAATCGTGTTAAGCAATATGTTTAAGCAATCATATCCTAACAAAACTACCTAGACTCATATACTTAATAGTATTTTTAAAAGGAAAACATATCATGGTAATCTGTAGGTAGAAAGATTTTTATAATCTTATGAAAATAAAATAGTTTTAAGTACTGTTATAATTTGCAGGAAATCATAATTTTATACTTCACAAACTAGCTCAATTTTTCACTTGTCTATGAGAAATCAGTCAAACGAGTTTAAATTTGTCTTGTAAAATGTTCCGTAAAAACTTAATATTAAAATTTTAAAAACATTTTATATATTTATCTCATGCATCCAACCTGGGCTGGTTATCTGTTTCACCCTAGATCATATACATGTTTCAGTGCTGTTCTCTCAAAACATCCCACCCTCGCCTTGTCCCACAGAGTCCAAAAGTCTGTTCTGTACATCTATGTCTCTTTTTCTGTTTTGCATATAGGGTTATTGTTATCATCTTTCTAAATTCCATATATATGTGTTAGTATACTGTAATGGTCTTTATCTTTCTGGCTTACTTCACTCTGTATAATGGACTCCAGTTTCATCTATCTCATTAGAACTGATTCAAATGAATTCTTTTTAATGACTGAGTAATATTCCATGGTGTATATGTACCACAGCTTCCTTATTCATTTGTCTGCTGATGGCCATCTAGGTTGCTTCCATGTCCTGGCTATGATAAACAGTGCTACGATGAACATTGAGGTGCACGTGTCTCTTTCAGATCTGGTTTCCTCGGTGTGTATGCCCAGAAGTGGGATTGCTGGGGAAAAAAAAACAAAAATGTTTTATACATTTATCTTATATTTTGCACATGAATTAAGGCATTTAGGTGAATATGATAAAATAATATAAACTGTGCATATAAATTATTGGGTGTTATTTAAAGCTACATTCAAAAGTAGAAAAGACAATGATATCCTTAAATTTCTTTGGTTTAGAAATAAAATGAAAATGAATCTTGTTTTGACTAATAGTCTTTCAATACAATATAAATCACTAATTGATTTTAGAGCATGTGTTGTCACTCCTTTAATTATCATTTAATAAACATAATGATAGTGCATAATACTGGATTGAAAATGAACAATTTGCTTCAAGAGATACAATTAATATCTATAAAAATCACCTGATTTTTAAAGTCAAGCTACATATATTTTCTCAAAGTCATTAAAAATATAGAAAATAATTGTATATATTAAAATTCTTTTAGATCTAGTTATATAATTCTAATTGTATTGCAATGTTTGAAGTTAGTTTTTTCTTTTTCTACACATTGCATTGTATTTACTCCTGCAAACACTATAAAATGTCATAATTTTTTTCTTTTTTCTTTTGAAAGAAACCATGTATTTATTTTAACAAGAAAATGATGTTTATTCAAATAATGATTGTAGCATAATTTTAGATAAAATAATTACTTCTCTGGTAAATTGCTTCCAGTTCATAAGAGTTTCACAACACAATGTGTCTGGGAGACCTAGAAGATTTATGTTAGACATGAGTTTAGAAAGAGAGAGAGAAAGAGCTCTGATGCTAATGAGTAACATGGAGTGTGTTCTGGGGACACTGTGTCAGCCACAGGCTGTAAATGGAAAGCTAAATATAAATGCCAAGTGGATAACTAGGGACTGCTATTATTTGTCAAATAAGGTCATTATCCAACCTGATACTTACACAAATAGAAAGGTCAAGATAAGCTGTGACTATAAGCTACAAGGCAGACAATTTGATACAGGATAGTCTACTGTACAGGTGAGTCTTCTCACAACTAAAAGTTAGTTAATGAGGGAAGATCAAGTGGAACTGTATGAATAAATACTATTTTCTATCGCAAGTAATTTACTGCTTAAGATTTAGCCATTCCTACCTGTCTTAGTAGGTTTATGTAATAGGTTTGTGTAGACCAAAGTCTCTGTAAAACTGGGTTTTAGGTTTTAAATGAAGTAATGAAAATCAATCAATCAATAGATGTCCTATAAAAATATTCAGAACAAGAAACTGAGTACTTTGAAAGGACCACTCTGCCTCAATCTTTTTTTTTAGAAGCTAGATTTATATTGCCATTTATTTAGCACTCACTTTCTAAGTATATACTATAGTATCAGATACACAGTGATTTACAATTTCTATTTTCTTAACTCACTGGAAAGAAATAGAAACATTTAAAAAAATACATGTTGTAACATCCATCAAACTTAATACAAAAGCTTATTGGCACAGTTCCTCAACTGTATAAGAACTCAGTTATTAAGTAACCCAACCAATGGATACTTGTCATTTCTTAAAAAATGATAAAAAGAATGATCACTTTTGGCATACAATTATATTTATAGACTTGTAAAAAATAAAACTTCACCTAGTTTAACCATCTGTGTTTCTTGAATACTGACTCCAGTACTTTGCTTACATTTATCTTCCTGAAACCTGAGTGTTTCCATTGATGAGTAATTCAATACTTTCCAAGGTACCACATTTCATCTTTGAATATTCATTTTGAAAACTCACTCATGTTTGCAATGAATAAGTAGGTTCTCCTAACTTCATCTTTTGATTCCACCTCTCTAATTACCTTCCTTGAGTGATTATAAAGAAGGTCAATTAACACACTTTCTCTTGTCAACCTTCAGCTATTTTAAGATTTCTGTAATATACCCTGGGGATCTTTTATTTTATTTTATTTCTTTTCCTTGAGAATCTTTTAGAGGCAGTGCTAATAACTTGGTGGAAAAAAATAAGGTCAGCAATGGATTTACAACTCTGCCCATGAGCAATCTGCGACTATTCGTTTTCAATTTCCTCACATCTCAAAGTAAAATAAAACCAAGAAAACTTTCTAGTCTTGGACTCTGGGATATTTTCTTTTCTCTTTTGAAAACGACATAATTTTGTTGCCCTTTTGCCATCCTTTGCAGTTTTTGCAAACTCCTTTGATGCATCAACTATGTAATATTTGGTGCAAAATTCAAATGCAGCTGATCCTTGAACATGGCAGTCAGTACAGTGGAAAATCCATGAATAGCATATAGTCAGCCTTCCTATATCAGGTTCTTCCATATCCTTGATTCTACCATATCACTGGCACTGTTACCTTGGATTGAATCCAACTGCAGATTTTGTGATTGCTGTGCTAAGTCATGCCCAACCTTTTGTACCCAATGGACTACAGGACACTAGATTTACCAGTCCTTTACTATCTCCCAGAATCTTTACAAATTTGTGTCCATTGAGTGGGTGATGCCATCTAACCAACTCGTCCTCTGCAATCCTCTTCTGTTTTGCCTTCAACCTTTCCCAGCATAAGGGTCTTTTCCAAAGAGATGCTTATTTGTATCAGGAGGCCAAAGTTTTGGAGCTTTAGCTTCAGTATATTCAAGATTGATTTCCTTGATGATTAATTGGTTTAATCTTCTTGCAGAACAAGAGACTCAAAAATCTTCTCCAGCATCACAATTCAAAACCATCAATTTTGCACATGGCTAATGGAAAAAACATAGTTTTGACTATATGGACATTTGTCAGAGAAGTGATCTCTGCTTTTTAATACACTATCTAGGTTTGTCATAGCTTTTTTTCCAAGGAGCAAACATCTAATTTCATGGTGGCAGTCACCATATGCAGTGATTTTGGAATCCAAGAAAAGAAATTCTGTCACCACTTACACATTTTTCCTTTCTACCTGCATGGAGTGATGGGATCAGAAGCCATGACCTTAGTTTTTTGAATGTTGAGTTTTAATTCAGTTTTTCATTCTCCACTTTCACCCTCATCAAGAAGCTCTTTAGTTCCTCTTCACTTCCTGCCATTAGAATAGTATCATCTTCTTGTCTCGCACTATTAATATTTATCTTGACAATCTTGATTCCAGCTTGTGATTCATTCAGTCTGATATTTCACAAAATGTCATGATCTTCCCTATTGGTGCAGACAGTAAAGAATCTACATGCAATGAAAGAGATCCAGGTTTGATCCCTGGATCAGGAAGGTCCCCTGGAAAAGGGCATGAAAACCTGCTCCAGTATTCTTGCCTAACTAATCCGATGGACATAGCAACTTGGCAGGCCATCGTTCATAGGGTCGCAAAGAGTCTACACAACTGATTAACAATTTCACTTTCACTGTATATATGTTAAATAAACAGAGTGACAATATACAGCCTTGACATATTCCTTTCCCAATTTTGAACCTGTTAGATGTTGTTACTTGTTGCTTCTTGACACAGATACAGACTTCTCAGGAGACAAATCAGGTGGTCTGGTATTCTTATTCCCTAAAGAATTTTTCACAGTTTGTTGTGATCTGTACCATCATAGACTTTAGCATAGCTGATGAAACAGAAGCAGATGTGTGTCTAGAATCCACTTGCTTTCTCCATGATACAACAAATGTCAGCAATTTGATCTCTGGTTTCTTTGCTTTTTCTAAACCCAGATTGTACATCTGGAAGCTCTCAGTTCACTTGTTGCTGAAGCCTAGCTTGAAGGATTTTGAACATATTTTTACTAGCATATGAAATTAACACAATTGTAAGGTAATTTAAACATTTTTTGCAATTTCTTTTCTTTGGGATTGGAATGAAAAGTGAGTTTTTCCATTCTTGTGGCCACTGCTAAGTTTTCCTAATTTGCTGACATGTTGAGTACAGCACTTTAATGGCATTTCTTTTAGGATTTTAAATAGCTCAGCTGGAATTCCATCACCTCCACTAGTTTTGTTCATAGTAATGCTTCCTTAGACACACTTGACTTCATACTCAAGGATGTCTGGCTCTAGGTGAGTGACCACAACATCGTGATTTCCCCATCATTAAGACTTTCTCTGTATAGTTCTTTTCTGTATTATCACCACCTCTTATTAATCTCTTCTGTTTCTGTTATTTCTTTACCACCTCTGTCCATTATCATGCCCATCCTTGAATCAAATGTTCCCTTGACATTTCTAATTTTCTTGAAGAGATTTCTGGTCTTTCCCATTATATTTTTTTCTTCTATTTCTTTGCACTGTTCATTTAAGGTCTTCGTATCGCTCATTGTTTTTCTCAAGAATGCCACATTCACATGAATAAATCTTTTCTCCCTCGCCTTTCACTTATTTCCTTTCCTCAGCTCTTTCTGAGTCTTCTCAGACAACCACTTTGCCTTCTAGCATTTCTTTTTCCTTGAGGTGGTTTTGTTCTCTGCCTCCTGTACAATGTTGTGAACCTCTGTCTGTCATTCTTCAGGCACTCTTTCTACCAGATCTAATGCCTTGAATCTATTTGTAACCTGTTTAATCATAAGGTATTTGCTTTAGGTCATACTTGAATGGCCTGGCCTTTTTGCTTACTTTCTTCAATTTAAGCCTGAATTTTGCAATAAGGAGCTGATGAGCTGAGCCAAAGTTAGCTCCAGGTATAGTTTTCTGTTAACTGTATAAACTTTAAATCTTTTCCAACTTTGGCTGCAAAGAATATACTTAATCTGACTTTGATATTGACTGTCTGATGATGTCCAAGTCTAGAGTCATCTCTTTTGTTGTTGAAAGAGAATATTTGCTATGGCCAGTGTGTTCTCTTGAGAAAACTCTTGTTACCCTTTTCTCTACTATGTCTGAGGCCAGACTTACCTGCTACTCTAGGTCTCTCTTGATTTCCTACTTTGTATTCCAATGCCTCATCATGAAACAGATTTATTTATTTATTTATTTATTTATTTATTGGTGTTAGTTCTAGATGGTCTTGTAGGTTTTCCTAGAACTGGTGAACTTCAGCTTCTTCAGCATTAGTAGTTGAGGCATAGACTTCGGTTACTGTGATATTGAATGGTTTGCTTTGGGAAAAAAAAAAATGAGGTTATTCTGTCATTTTTGAGATTGCACCCAGGTACTGCATTTTAGACTCTCGTGAAGGCTATTCCATTTCTTTTAAGGGATTTTTGTCCACACTAGTAGATAAAAGGGTCATCTGAATTAAATTTTCCCATTCTCTTCCATTTTAATTTGCTGATTCCTAAGATGTCAATGTTCATTCTTCCCATCTTCTGTTTGACCATGTCCAATTTACCTCAATTCAATGGACTTAACATTCTAGATACCTATGCAATGTTGTTCTTACAGCATCATACAGTATCCACAACTATGTGTCATTTCCTCTTTGGCTCAGCCTTTTTATTCTTTCTGGAGCTATTAGTAATTGCCCTCTGTTTTTCCCCAGTAGCATATTGAACACTTTCTGACCTGAGGGGCTACTCTTCCAATGTCATATCCTTTTGCCTTTTCCTACTGTTCGTGGGTTTCTTGCAGCAGGAATACTGGAGTGATTTGACAATTAGTCCTCCCACAATGGACCATGTTTGTCAATTCTCCTCTATGACCCATCTGTCTTGCATGTACCTGCATGGCACTGCTCATAGCTTCATTGAGTTATGCAACCCCCTTCACTAAGACAACACTGTGATCCGTGAAGGTAATATGCACTACTGAAAAAGAAAAAAAAAAATCGCATGTACGGGAATCCTCATAGTTTAAAACTATGTTGTTCAAAGGTCAACTTTATAGCAATATGCAGCCCTGATTCTACAATTTTATTCTTTATCTCTTGAAAGTGTTATTTTAAACCTGCATTTGTCCTAACACACCCTAAGCATAACTACATTTTTTTTGTCTTCATTAGAATAACCTGTAACTTAATCAGAGCTTTTTAGTTTTCCAGACTTAACAAAATGCTGCCATTATTCTTAAATTCATTTATAAAACAAGAAGCAAAGGGAATATGAAACTGACCCATAACTGACTTCATAAATTCTGAAATCTTGTGGCATTAAATTTTAATATTTTTTAAAAAATCAATTAATTATTTTTGGTTTCACTGGGTCTTTGTTGCTGTGTGTGGGCTTTCTCTAGTCATGGCAAGTGGGGGGCTACTCTCTGCTTGTTGGGCACAGGCTTTTCATTGTGGGGGATTCTCTTGTTACAGAGCACAGGACTTAAGTGCATGCATCTCAGTAGTTGCAGGACACAGGCTTGCAGAATCTTCCCAGAGAGTACTGAACCCATGCCCCATGCATTGGCATGAGGTTCCTTAACCACTGTACCTCTGGGGAAGTTGGTGGCTCAGATGGTAGAGAATCTGCCTGCAATTCAGGATACTTGGGTTGAATCCCTGGGTCAGGTAAATGCCTTAGAGAAGGAAATAATAACCCAGTGCAGCATTCTTGCCTGGAGAATTCCATGGACAGAAAAACCTTGAGGGCTACAGTCCATAGGGCCGCCAAGAGTCAGACATGACTGAGTCAGAAGTCTCCTATACCATTATTTGGGTCATATCTGGCTATATTAAGTTTTTTTTACATAAGATGATAAAGTTGCTTTTCCTTAGATGGCTTCCATATCAGATTCACTCTAAACAATTCCTTAATATTAATAAATTTAATAGTTACAATTAACTCTGAAGTATCTCCTCTATATACTGAAAGAGAAGATATCATATTAAAAATTATTACATTTTTATGTAACTGAGAATTCCAGTAGATTGCCATGTATTTTGATAAGTACATCATCTTCCCTTGCCTGTCTTTACCTTTTGTCATCAGGCTTGAATCAATTTATATAACTTTTGTTCTTAAAAATCTCTATCTTTTCTGTTTTTTTGTGTTTTTTTTAATCTTGATAAAATAGTTAATTGAAAATTATCTAAATGTCTGATTAATAGTACTTTAGAGATATTTTGACCTGTAAGATTATTTCATCCTCTATAATAAAGACTGATTTTCTTTGAATAGGTATCTATTCATTCAATTCATTTAATAGGTCTATTATATTCCATGTTCATGCTTATAACCTCACATTTTATTGCTCATGGTTCTAGCAATTTCCTACTAGTTATTTCATTTGAATCTACTATATTCAATAAAAGTTCTTTAATTGTCTATACCTGATATCTTCATCTTTTAAGCCATAACTATACCTTTATCTCTTCCCTGGTGGTTCAGAGGTGAGCAATCCATCTGCCAATGCTGGAAATGTAGGTTTGACCCCTGGGGTTGGGAAGATCTCCTGGAGAAGAAAATGGCAACCGACTCCAGTATTTTTGCCTGGGCAATTCCATGGGCATAGGAGCCTGGTGGACTACAATCCAAGTAGTCTCAAAAGAGTGGGACATGACTTAGTGACTAAATAACAACCATTATCTCTACCTTTTCGGTACTTTATATTTTCTGTTGGCAAGTTTATATTCTTTAACATGCTACCTCTTTCCTTTTAATTATTTTTCTCTCTATTTGAAACATCTACACAGATATTTTCTAGACATTATAGAATATGGTTTCTAACTACCTAAGCACAGAATAATTTTCAATATATGATCTTAGTAACAGTTTCTAATTTATCTAGAAATGTAAACACATCTTTTCAGAAAATTATGATTGATTATATACATACAAATATGTTTTTGATCAGTTCAAGATATTTATTGTATCATCATAATTTACTGAGAACTGCATCACATCATAATTCATAATTATATATTATTAAACAGTGTTTGAATTTGTTGAATGCACCTACTTAACTGGTCCTTTATTTGAACTAAATAATTTTGATTTCCTACTGGATCTATCCAACATTTAGATTAAAACTAACCTTATAATTAACATAACTGATGGTGTTTAATAAATGTGGTTTCTGCTACTATTTGAACATACGAATAAACATATCTTATTTAGTCTTCATTATTGTTTTGTTGCAGATTTTAATTTTAGTTACTTTATGTTTGTGAGAGTTTGCCTTTAGCTCTTCCTCCACTTAGAAACTCACATGTAAATCCATGGCTGACTCATGTCAATGTATGGCAAAAACCAGTACAACATTGTAAAGTAATTAATCTCCAACTAATAAAAATAAATAAAAAAAAGAGAGAAAGAGAAAAAGAAATTCTGAAAGAAAACCTGGACAGAGGAAGTGGAAATAATGTTCCATTATTATTCAGTTTAAGAGGTGAAATTGATTTTGATCAAAGCCTAAGCAAAACATCTTTTGTACTGTAAACACCATTTAGTCCAATTACTACATAATATAAAGCTGTTTTGAATTAGAAAAATACACATAGCTTCTTGTGATGTATTTTTATTTCATAAACCTGTAAAATTTGCTTTTAACTTTCATTAACGGTATTCTGGCCAAAAAGGTAAGCCCATTCACTACTAGTTCCCAGTGTCATTTAACCTCCACAGCTGGAAAGCATTCTGGCAGTGAAAGCTTACTAGGAGAGATGGGAGTTTAGTTTCAGCTTGACTGGTTCAAGCTGACTCAAATAATTTTATATCTTCATATATAAGTCATCATTTCTCATATTAGGGAAACAGAACCTCAGCCAGCTTCATCTTTCAGAAATTCTTTCTAAAACCCTGAGGCAATAGCAGTGACATCTCTAAAGTTATAAATATCTGTGTGATAACCCTTTTACTCAAAGAAAATACATTTACTGGCTTCATTATATCCCTTTTATTACTCTGAAGTGAAAGTGTTAGTCGCTTAGCTGTCTCCCACTCTTTGCGACCCCACAGACTGTAACCCTCCATGTTCCTCTGCCCTTGGTATTTCCCAGGTACGAATACTAGAGTGGGTAGACATTCCCTTCTCCAGGGGATTTTTCCAACTTAGGGATTGAACCCAGGTCTCCTGCATTGCATGCAGATTCTTTATCATCTGAGCCACCAGGGAAGCCCTTTATTCTGCTAAACAGAAGCAATCCTATCCAGTTATATATTCCTTATTAGTGCGTTGGAAAAGGAAAGCATTTTTATATTGTTCCTCTTTTATATAATCTGTTTTCATCTCTTTTATTTGTGTTTTACAAAGGAATGATGCCTCACAGAATCAATATATAGAACATTTTGAGATCTGACAACTTTAGCTGAGATTGGTGAGAATCCTATGTAAAAGTAGGCATGAAAAACAAAACCTAAACATATGCTTGTGTTAACACCACATTGAAACAATATGACATATTACAGGATATTTTTATTTAAAAAAATGTGACTTATTTGACCTAACAGTTATCTTTCTTTAATCACTAAAAATGAATTTATTTCTAAATTAAGAAACATTTTGCAAAGTTCTTACTAAAATACAAGCAATAGACCATAGGTTTCCAATAGATTCAAAATATTGAGAAAGTAGTGACCTTCTCTGTCTTTCACATGTGCTTATCCTCAGCATCTGGCATTGTATTTGCTGAATAAATTTTAGCCTGACTGAAGTAAACAGTGAGTATTAAGTAAATATTTGATGAATCAATGAATGAACTGATGAATGAATAACTGCTGGGTTTTATATTTGCTGAATATTAAATATATGAATTGGATTAGATAAAATGATCATAACTTGTGCAGAATAGCTCCTTGGACAAAGTAACATATCATGGGGATTTGTAATTAATTGCTTTATACATATATCTTTATCAAATATATACTGTCTTCAAAGAAACAATTCCCAAATGTTAAAATACATTAACTCTAAAATGACTTAAACTACTAGACAAATAAAAATATGAAATATTTGGATATACTTCCAGTTCCTGTTTTTATAACACAATAAAATTCCAAAACTCTTCTGGAAAGCTCAGTTTCGCCAAGTTTATTGATTGGGTTTAGTTTAGCCATGTTTTGGTTCTTTAAAGAAGTTTTTCTTAAATACTTAGAAATACTTTATCAGCTGATGTCCCAGGTATCTGAGACAGACTGAGCACTGTAGCTTTTTTTTTTTTTTTTTGGCTGCTCAGGGTCATAGTTGCAGCATGTAGATCTAGTTCCCTGATCAGGACTGAATCTGGACCCTCTGCATTGGGAGTGTGGAGTCCTAGCCACTGGAAGTCCTAGCACTACAGCTTTTTTTCAGGGGAAAAAAAAAAAAAACTTATGGGACTATAGCCTCATAAGTTGGAAATATGAAATTTATAGTAAAGAAAACATTCAAAGAAAAATCAGATGATTTGTGTCCTAAATTTATATTTCACAATCATCAACCTTGTGAACTTGGATAAAACATTTTCCTTCTTATGAAAGTATTTTATTGTCTATTTAAATGAGAGTATAATATTACTTTTCATTTTATAAAATTGTCATGAAAATCATTGTTTCATTAAGCACTTATTTTTGAGCAGATGGCATGCCTTTGTTATGAATTTGCAATAATAGTAACAAAATCCTATTACTCCTAATGATAGTATGTGAATGCACAAAATACTTTTTGGGGTGTATATTTTAATAATCTTATCAGCTAGAAATATATGTATCAGTGTCCACATTTTTATATTCAATAGCCAATACTCAATGAGCTTAAGAAAATGTCAGAAGTCAACAACGTATAGCTGTCAAACTCTAGATTTGAACTCGGGTGTCTGTGAGGATTTTAATCATTAAAACACAAACCCCTCAAGAAGTTTAGACTCTAGTGTGGAGGCATAATTAAGTACATACAGGTAAATCATAGCATGGTCAGAAATGTGTTGACAGAGAAAGAAGTGCTGCAGGAACACCAAAGCAGATGACTCTCTCTCTCTCTAGGGAAGAATTGATAGGCTTCACTGAGGAGTTTTTATATGAGGTGATACTAAAGAGGTGACTTTTCACACAGGAAAAGGGAATAAAAAGTTGGTGGTAGGAAGAAAAGGGAACACTGAAGTAGAAAGCCTATTCCTCAGCAGAAAGAATACTCATACACACCCAAATAGTGAAGTGCAAAAATGATTTGACAAGGTTGGGGTGTGACAAAAGTGTGGAGGCTTCAAATGTAGGAAGAAGTAAATTGTGAGATTCTTTGTATGGCACAGTTAAAGTATTAAATCTATCAATTAGTCATTGGATGACCAAAATACATTTGTACAAAAGAATGGCTTGCTGTCATTCTTGGAAGAGAACAAATTAACAAAATGTAGGACAGGAATGCCAACAGCTGAAGGGGAGATGTAAAGGTTAGGACCAGGAAGAAATAGTGTGATTGGAGGAGTGAGTTAAACATTGGAAGCATCTTAAAATAATGTCAACCAAATATTGTAACCAGTGTGGGTGAAGAGGGGGACAAATTAGTTATATCAAGCTTTCAACTATGATGTATTTGACTGAATTGCATTCCTATTTGGGCTTCTTAATTTGAGATACTTATAAAAAAATATGGATATATTCCATAGACAATTAAATTTTAATGCTTTTGACTGGAAGTCATAAGTATGAACTCGTATATATAACACATGAACTCTCTAGAAGGAACCAAAGCTTTCCCAGGGAATAGGTGTGTTACAGAGAGTCGATGAGCAGACTAATAAAGGATCATCAGAAGAGGGGAGAGGGGAACTGAGGTGCGGGTGGTAGAATGAAGGTTGACTCACAGAATGTGAAAATGTGTAATACACAATGTTCCATATACTGAAGGTAGTATCCACATGTCAGGTCTGTTTATTTCTCTTCCTTGGTTCTTGTCTCATCACAAGTGATGAAAATTTGGAACAATGATGTAGAACAACAGACAGGTTACAGCTCAGTTCAGCTCAAGCAGACAGATCATTTATTAGTCAGACACTCCCAAAGGAGTCCCCTTCATCCTTTCTGTGGATTCTTCTTGGCTTCCCCCTTTTGCACTCCCAGTCTCCTCCTTTTGGTTATGCCTGGTGCAAAGGAAGGTGTGTACCCACCACCAACCAATGAAAGCGAATGCAAGTGGGCATACGCTCAAGACCAAATGACAATTATGTTATGTAACAGCGGGCTGTGTGGTTTATGTCTTTCCATATGTCTTCCCATAATTCAATCTGTTATAATTATATGTAGAATATTCATGAGCCCTTAAAAGGCTCCTAACTGCCTAAGGTTACTTGAAGAAGCCCCTATGGTTATTTCGTATTCACTGTGTGCCTAGGGCACATGTTCAGGATTGAAAAGTCTCTGTGGTTATTTTGTTGCATCTGTGAGCTCTCCTCTGCGTGTCTGGAGTGGAGTTTAGAGATCAGCTTACATCCCTTTCAGCCTGGCCTCACCTCATCTCTCAAGTCTAACTTCTGACCTAACACTCATAATAAAGAAACATGCAGTTATTAGATAACAAAGGACTGAATGATATATTTGATAACAAAGGGCCAGATTGATATAGTTGGTGTTAGGGGTTGAACTGAGTCTAAACAAGATTAATACATTGAAATCTTAAGCCCCAGAACCTCAGAACATGAGATTATTTTGAGATGGATCTTTTCTGAGGTTGTCAAGTTAGAAATAGATCATCAGAATGAGCCCTAATCTAATATTATTTATGTCCCTGTAGAAAAAGGAATTTGGACACAGAGACAGAATAGAGGAAATGTGGAAGAGATACAAATACAGCCAACTGAAAATCAATGTCCTTCCCTGAAGCACATCCTTCCTCTCACAGCATAACAAGAAATGAACCTTGCCTAGCCTTCAGTGTTGCTTCTATCCTCCATAACTGTCAGACAACTTAATTCCATTATTTAATCCATGCAGTTTGTGGTACTTTGCTATAGTCTCAGCATAGGAAATTAATATACTTAGTCTCAAAAGATCTAAAGATAAATGTACATTAATGTTGAGCTCTTTGTACTTTGAAACAATTGAATTAACCTCTTACATTTATATAACTAGTAATAAATTCCACAAAGATATTTAAATAATATGAACATATTTTCACTTTCATGTTATATGAATATTTTATTGATTAAAATAAAACAGGCTACTGTAATAACATTTGATTAATACAAGTGATATACAGTGAGCTTAGTATTTATATAGATGTCTAATTATTATTTGTAATAACATAATAGGTTAAATATTACTGTTTATTTGAGTTACAATATTTTTAGATAACTGTTTATTTGAGTGAGAAAATTGATACATAGAGAATCTGAATAGTTTGCCTATTCTTACATTGGTAGAATGTGTCATACTTAGCTCAGACCAAAACAATTCTAGAACTTAGGTTTAAGAATCAGAGTGCTTATACATTTCACTGTCAATTATTCATTAAAAATTGTGCACACATTATGCAAATATTTTCACATATCTAGATGTATATTATAATAATAAGGCACTAAATTTAATGTTTTGCCTATATAATTAGTGGTCAACTCAGTGAGAAAGATCATCACATATGTGCTTGGCAAAATATACAGATTGAAGATGATTATATGATACCATAACAATTAAGAAACCATGTTGGCATATTTCAAAAGTTTAATTGCTTAATATTTAACTAAAAAGATTAATAAAATTGTGAAAATTAACCTTAATGCTTCAAGGAACTATGAAATTAAAAAATAAATAAATAAATAAGAAACTATGAAATTGAGACCATATTTCTTATACACAGTTCAACTACCCTCAGGTTATTTTTAGACCATAACAAAATATATTACATTATGTTTAAATAATCTAATCCTTTATTATTAAGCAATTATACTTGATTCATAATACAGACAAGGATTTTTTTTAAAAATGCATTTTTACCAATCCAGATTATGACAAATCAAATATTAAAAAGAAATTAATGTTTATTTATCTTTTACACTCTAAAAACATGTTCAATCACATGCAGTTTATTTTTTAAGAATAAGAAAAAAAAAGAATAAGAAATAAGCACAGAATATTGTATACGCAATCACAACTTGAGTTAATAATACATAGATGAAAGAATGCTATTGAAGACTTACTCTATACTAGGC
Organism: Odocoileus virginianus; assembly: GCF_023699985.2. Classification (NCBI taxonomy): domain Eukaryota; kingdom Metazoa; phylum Chordata; class Mammalia; order Artiodactyla; family Cervidae; genus Odocoileus; species Odocoileus virginianus. The sequence continues at coordinate 55,252,717 of NC_069692.1, forward strand.
CTTTTGTTATGTTTGGTATCTATAGAACATTTAAATCTTATACCTAATTTACAAAGATTAATGTTACTATCCTAGGTTCACAAACCAGAAAACAACAGAAGAGATTGGGTAATTGTCAAGGTTTGATTTTAAGTAGAAGAAAAGATCTTGGGGCCAAAAGATTCATGTTCTGAATTCTTGCACTATAATAATTTGGAGTTATGATGTTCTGTAATAGACCCCCCATTCTCCCATGATTTACCTTTTTATTTCTTGTTCATTTAGTATGCTTTTACCTAACACTTTAACTTAACATTTCTTATCTGAAAGACTCCCTGCTTTGCACAATTAAGAATATAAAATCTAACCTAATACATTTCTGATACACAAACACCTCATTTTATCTGTGGTGGGCTATAATATGTGTATGGAATGTTGCAACATATGGAAAAATATATTCAGAAAACCAAGAATGAAAACCTTGGGAGTTTTCCAGAAAATTGTGAAATCAGTGTAGCAAAATAATGGGGACGGCTGATAATTTGAATGCTGCACATAGGTAAACAAAGACAAGCAATTAAAGATATATGTTGGATCTAGCAATAATAGAGACATTTGTAACTTAAAAAAATATATGGTGGTGGTTTAGTTGCTAAGTCTTCTCCAACTCTTGCAACCCCATGGACTGGGGCCCACCCGGCACCTCTTTCCATAGAATTTTCCAGGCAAGAATACTGGAGTGGTTAGCTATTTCCTTCTCCAGGGTATCTATCCAACCCAGGGATCAAAACCAGGTCTCCTGGAATGCAGATAGATTCTTTACTGCTGAGGTACCAGAGAAACCCCCCACATCCAAATAGTAGTTTCCAAAGAACATTGAGGAAAGAAGCTGAACTGAAGTTAATGAAGAAGTCAATGAGATGAATGATTAAAAACAATAGATTTATATGCTATCAAGATCTTCAAGAGTAAAAGGGGAGAGATATAAAGGTAATTGAAGTGGAATATGGGACCTAATGTCTGAGGAAAGTACTTTAGAGTGAGAAAGTTACAAGCACATGTTCCCTTCACTCTTTCCTGGAAATTGCTACTGGATTAAGAAAATAGCATGTTTATCTGTTTTTTTTGTTTGTTTTTTTGTTTAAATTTATATATTTATTTTAGTTGGAGGCTAATTACTTTATAATATTGTGGTGGTTTTTGCCACACGTCAACATGAATCAGCCATGGGTGTGCATGTTCCACCAATTGTGTGCAAAAATGGAGGCTATTGACTTTCTCTTGTGAGACCTGATTATTAAAAAATAATAAGGGAAAGAAATATGCATGAATTCAATTGCTCCATAAGACATAGAATAGATCCAGAGGTCAGCAGAGAGAAATTTCATTCATCTGGAAGGTGAGGCAAGGGGGAGAAGCACAGAATGTATACTGAAAATTTATACAGAATTAGTTCTTGAAGATGGTAGATATGCATGCTTAGAGCTGGGGAAAGAAGCAGGAGCAAAAAGTAGACTGGGCATGACAAGAATCGACAATAGTTCAACATGACTACACCAAAACTTGCACATAGGGGTGTAGTGAGAAGAAGAGAAAAGGCAGATGGAAGATACACTAATGCAAGGAGCTGAATTTCTGGCTGAGGACTTTTAACTCACTCTGAACTCTGTTCTGGGAGTATGAAAGAACCAACTAACAACTTTGATCAAAGGAGCAGTAACGTTACCAAACTCAAGTTTGGCTGCTTGTTGCTCAAAAGCCAAAACATGAGAGACAGTTCTTGGTAGAAAAGGAAGTCGCCTTAATCAGAAAAACTGGCAGTGTAGGGAGAAGCTGGACTCTTGTCCTGAGACCAGCTAAGAAGATTCTGTTTAGCCATGACAGTTTTCAAAGAAGAAAAGGGAAAGTAATCTCAATTAGGCATTAAGGTAAGACATCAGACTCTTCATCACCCACCCGCCCCCACACACACCCCTCCCCCGCCCTCACTGTGGACAGACCTGCCGAGTTCTCCTGATCTTCTTTGGATGCTATCTTGCCTGCATAGTCCACCTGCAAATTTGCTAAGCAGGAAGTTAGGGGTAAAGCATTAGTTATTCTTTAACTAAATTGTTCATTGCCACTCCTTTTAATACAGGAAAGAAATCAACAGTATAGACAAGGCATTGTGGATATTCAGTAAAACAAAAATCAGCAGTTAGGTGAACTGCTACCTAATAATTCCATTTAATATTATTAAAATCTATTGGGAAAAGAAATATTCAAGCAGGAAAGTGGCAAATGAGCTGCTTACAGTAAGAAGGAGCTACCCTATCCTCTTGAATTTTCCTGGGCATATTGCAGTTATTCTAGCTGATTCTCTTGTTTTTAGAAAGTGGGGTTTGCATTATTCCATTTTAAACTCTGTTTAGAATCACACAGAGAGTGATGAATTCTTTTCCTGGCTGGCTTAAAACACAGTGATTGTTCATTTATACATTCCTTTCAGGTTGTAAAATTGCTAGGACTATCAATGCTTCTTCCATTGAAAGATAATTCAAATATTAAGTAGAGTAATTTTTTTTAATTAGATAAATAAGGATGTTGAGAAGTAGATGTAGATCATAATTTGAGATTATTCACAGGCACTCTGAGTTGCCAATAGTCTCTTATTGAATATCATAATTATATCAGAAAGACCCTGGCTGAGTTTGAGTGCAAACTCAGCCACAGAGTCTGGGTATGTCTGGTGCCCCAAGGACTTTTTAGCTCTTGGATCTACCTCTAGTGTTTGTCAGCTTGAGGTTCTTTCACAACTCTGGCAACTACTTACTTACTACTGTCTCTGTTCATCAACTGAAAGATCAAATAAAATATCCTAGAATAACTTTTCTAATATTTGGTTCTAATACTCCCAGAATCCTAACAATTCAGTGAGGGCAAAAGCCATGTATGCTTTACCCTGGGAATGCAGGGTAAACATTTGAATATCTTGACCAGATCTCTTCCTGGTCTTATCAATCTACACTCTTTTTCATTCTTGCAGAATGCTTTCTTTCTTTATTTATATCCCTTCCACTGTTTAGAGTGCTGGGTGCTGTAGTTTTTATCCTAAAATACAAATTGATTTTTAGAAATAGTCTCAAGCTTTCACAACACTCATGGAGATAATTAAAGATACTCACTTATAATAATGTCATGGAAATGTTGAAAAATTTAAAAACAGAAAATTTGCATTTAAATTACAAATGTTAGAAGGAAAGTAAAACCCTTATATATTCCCATAAGTTTGAACAATTTGATCCAAATTCTGATTTTCCCCATCTATGACCTTTAGATTAGAGGGGACATTGGTTTGTGTTTAAAAAAAAAAAAAAAAAAAAGACAGTACACTGGTTATAAGCCAGGTCAAAGATATTAAGCTTAAAGCTGTATTCCAGACAGTGGGACACACTAAAATAGAATTTTATGACAAAATATTTTATAGGGCAGATCTTTTTATATTTCAAAATGTGACATTAATGAAGTCTCACTCCCAGTACTAACTCCTAGAACAGGAACAAGCTCACACTTAAGTGGATGCGCTGATAAAAGTTGTTCTTTCCTCTTCTATTGGAGAGGAGATGGATTCTAACAGCAGCCTTTGGAACAATCGTGCTCCTGACATGTGAGCAAAACCTCAATATCAGAATTTATATTTTTGTATCTTAAATTAACAGTAAGTTCACTGCAGTAGTCATAACTGGGTCTGCTTTGCAGTGAGGAAGAACTCTTGACCATGACTCCCTGTGAGACTACAGTCTTTTGAGTAATTCTATGGAAAAAGATCAGGCTTCCCTGGTAGCTCATCTGATAAAGAATCTGCCTGCAATACAGGAGACCCCAGTTCATTTCCTGGATTGGGAAGATCCCCTGAAGAAGGGATAGACCACCCACTCCAGTGTTCTTGGGCTTTCCTGGTGGCTCAGATGGTAAAGAGTCCACCTTCAATGTAGGGGATCCAGGTTCAATCCCGGGTTAGGAAGATCCCCTGGAGGAGGGCATGGCAACCTACTCCTGTATATGGACAGAGGAGCCTGGCGGGCTATAGCCAGTGGGTCAAAAAGAATTGGACATGACTGAGTGACTAGCACAGAACATGGGAGAAGGCCAGCATAGAATAGTGTCACCATTTCCCCTGCTGCTGGGAGACTGTTAGTCATTTGAGCTGAATCCTGGGTTAATCACAAAATATTGATTGATCTTCACCAATGATGAATCAGAGTTTAGAAATATAAATGCTTTTCTTGTATGAATTTTTAGTTTAAAAACAAAGTTATGTCTCATAGTACATAGTCTTTTATTATTAAAGACTTCCTATATCTGAGTCATTTATATTTGATTAATATCAGCTATATCTCTCACAAGCATCCTATGTTAATATATCTACTTTTTGTCAAGAATATATCAACATGTGGCTTTGAGTAATATATACATTTGATAAGTTAATTATGAAATATCAGCCTCATATTAAATGTTAGGAATAGCACATCTACTGACAACATATTATATAAATATTTGAAAGTATCATTATACTATGAAATAGATTTTCAATAAAATCCCCAAAAGAAAGCATAATTAGAGATCAAGTTCAACAACAATAACAACAGCTAAGTAGTTTCTTGTTTATTTATTATTTGGATTCTGCACCCAATTCCATGTGCATGTGGGTTTTGCCCACACACCACCAATCTATTTCCTGGCACTAGCTATGTGTCTTAGAATATTTCACCAAGAAAAGGAGAAGGCTGCAAATAAGATGAGAGTTTAGGTTATCAAACACAAGTTCACGTGTCCAACACAGAGTGAGGCCAAATGAACTGATGGCAGAGTTTGGACCAAAAAAAGGTTTATCACAGAACCAAGCAAGGAGGAAACAGAGAGGTGTGTGACTTCCTTTTGACTGACTCACAGTAAGATAATTGAGCAGTGCTCCAGGAATTTGTGCTCCTCATGAAGCTACAACCCTCCACCTAGGTGGGGGGCCTTAGTTCTTGTAGAAGATCTCAAATATATCATTATATATCTTCTTTGAGGAGGAACCAGGGTCCTGCGGGAAAGCCGCACTATTGTTTCTCCCCATTTTTTCTACAATTGTTCACTTCTCTGATTAGCAACTGTTTGAATCTGTCCTTTGGTATTCAGGAACAGCTAGGAGGTTTAATGAAGCCTATTTCTTACAATAAGAAACAGGGGACTTGGAGAGGATTTGGACCTGGGAGGTCTCCACAGTGTCTCAGTTTCATTTCTTGGTCTTAGGAATTGCAATTCTAGAAACACAGATTTCAGTGACCAATCAAATGTGCTCCTATGGAAGTAACAATGGAGAAGTTTTTGTCTGTTTGTTTGTTTTTTACAAAAAACAAGCAAAGACATTCCAGAGAAGTTACATAGGTTGTTTTGCATAACTAAGCAATCAAATATTTGGCTAATTCATACTGACATATCTGACGAAGCTGTTAAAAAAATCAACAGAATAAATTTGAAGATTTAATTGCCTTTATTCTAGGATTCACGAATCCAATTCACGAATTGGAAATATCCCGTGTGGCAAGTAGAAGAGTAGGTGATATGAGGAGTGGTACAAAAAAGCAAAATTGTTATCAGAAGATTAGTGATGTGAGGAAGGCGTTGGCAGGAGGAAAGAAGGGGCTATTCTGGGTTAGGATGTCTTCATTTCCAAGGGAAGTTGCTGCAAGCGTTCTATGATGCAAATGGCCTCTTCTTCCCTTCTCTGGGAGTGAGGAGAAAGCAGAGGACCATGTGGCAGATTACCTCATCGGTGCTGACCAGAAAATTCCATGCTGGTTGATTAAGAGTACATTTCCTGTGAAGGTTCATGTTACTATTAGGCTCAGTTTTATTTATTTATTTTTTTTTATTTTTTATTTTTTTTTAAATTTTTATTAGTTGGAGGCTAATTACTTTACATCATTACAGTAGTTTTTGTTATACATTGATATGAATTAGCCCTGGATTTACATGTATTCCCCATCCCAGTCCCCCCTCCCACCTCCCTCTCCACCCGATCCCTCTGGGTCTTCCCAGTGCACCTTGGGTACATGAGACAAGTGCTTAGGCTCAGTTTTAAAACTAGATTTGCTGCCATTGGACTTTAGCATAAGTGACATTATTTGGGGACTTTTTTTTTTTTTTTTTTTCCTTCTTCTTAACAAAGCTATTTAAATTATAAAATTTGGATTTTTTTCTATCTATTCAAATTTTTTTTCTCTTCTTTTAAAGGTTTGTGAGTCTAATACTGTGGAAATTAAATAAATGAGTGTAGTTCGGTTCCCTGTTTCAATAGAGCTGTCAGAAGTTTGTCAACAGCTTTGTTTATGCCCGGAAGGGAAGCTACTCTAAACAATGTGTTTCTGTTAAGACAGATGGTATACAAAAATTGGCAGAAGATATTAAAATTCTTCACTAGCAGGCTTGAAAGATAGTCCTGTCTTTCCTACCAATATGCTTTTTTTTTTTTCTGAAATCTCATCTGCATTTGTTTATTCTCTATCTATTTATCTGTTTACCTCTACGAATCTTCCTAAAGCAAATAAAATACATCATTACATAATTCTTTAAATGATAAATATTTATGTAATTAGCAAACAAATCTGTTTCTTTTCCAGAAAACTAAGAATTCACATATTAAGAATGGCTGAAATCATGTAATTTTTCAGCTATAATACAATGAAATGTCAAAAATGGGTAGAATTATTTGATAATTATATATATATATAATATATAATAATGAGAGAATAATTTAACAATAAGCTGTAGGAACTCAGAAACTGTTTATTACACATATCATTCATTAGTAAAATAATATATAATTTTATTTACAGAATGTGGGCAAAATGCAGTGTAGAGTCAAGATTATGTTTAATTTCCAGTGCAGTTACTTCTTAAAAGTATATCTTAATATATAATTTCCTATTTGAAATTTTGAGCAAACTTCAGGAGACAGTGAAGGACAGGGAAGCCTGGCATCCTGCAGTCCATGGGTTGCAGAGTTAGACACAATGAGTGGCTGAACAACAACTTGAATTATTCTTAAATTCTGTCCTTGAAGTGGAAATTTGTGATTGTGGCTAAGATGGCAGACTGACCTATCTATAACTAAAATGACTTTCATCATATTTCCCTTCTTAATATTTATCTCATTGGCATGAAACAATTTAGTCTTAGGCATATTAAAAACCAGTAATAGACAATATTGTGTGTATTTATGGTTCTGTATTCTTATTATAGAAATGAACATCATTCATCTAAACTGGTTAATTTTTGTAGCCCATATTCATAACCTCTACCATTATAGAGGTTCAGATATAAAACCAAAATGGGTATGACAATCAGGTGAATGGTAATCTCCAGAAGAGCAATTTTATTATTAACTATGCTTGACTAAGTTAGATCATTTATGTTAGGCAAATAAATCTTGACATTTATATGGATAATTCTGTGGTTTACTTGTCAAACTTCCTGTGAGACATGAGTCTGATTAAACTCTTATTGAGAGTGAGAACTGTAATACATTATTAATCAGCTCAGTGTAATTGTGAAGTTTTATGACTTAGGGATGAGGGGAAATTGGTTCCATGGTCAGTTTGAGAAATTATGAGAATATACCTTGCACTGTCAGTGCTGAGAGCTTGACATTAGTCATGGTCTTCCCACAGCCATGGTCTGTGACAGCACTAATGATAGTCATTTTGTAGCGTGACCATGCATTAGAATACATTTAGAGGAGCATAAAATGTCAAATGCTAGAGTAGAGATGTTTTTTCAGCAGTTCTTGACACAAAAGAAAGCCTTTTATTCCCAGAAGTTGAGCTTCTTAAAATTGTGAGACATGCAAAGCAATCTCAAGATTAATAGGAGAATGTTGATTAAAAATCAATTAAATTTATTTTTTAAAGCACACATGTTTTGGCCAGTAAAACCATACTGGAAAAGCCAAAGAAAACAATGCAAAAGGCTGCTCTTTGAGAATTCTCTTTATGTGGTATTTATACCAATAAACTAGTTTTATCCACTTTCTAACTGAACATAGGATAAAAACAAACATAAATCTGATGTTTGTTGAATGATTTTTAAATAATCAAGGAATATTAAGAGTTTTAAATAATAAATAATATTTTATGGATGAAACAAAATAATTATTATAAATTTACAATAAAGTTATCAAATGATTTATGACTTAATGGCTAAAGGCTTATGACTTAATGGTGACTATGACTTAATGGCTAAAGGTGTGAACTTGTAAACAAGGCTGGGAAGAATGAAGACTCTGACTTGTCCCATTGTTGCCTTGGGTTATCTATCCTCATTAAGGCTATTTTTGTACTTTTGAAGTAAAAGTGATAGAGCTTTTCCTAAAATTATCACTCTAATGAGTCACTGAGATGTATACCATGACCATTTTGGTAACTGAGAGACAATATGGACATAAAATATCCCTGTTGTTATCATTTCAACTCAGCAATATTACTTAATAAAAAATCATTGACAATTTAAATAATTTTTATGGTGAAACAAATACTGAAATCACTACCTTACACACTGCTATTTAAATGGAAGAATTTGAGAACCATAACAGTGAGACCAGCTTGTGGATGGGCTATGTCTTTAGTAAGAACATTTTAATCTGTTTTGACTGTAATGTAGATGATGTTTTTGATTGCCCTTTAAGCTCCACTCATCAGATGGGTTTGTAAATTTATATGGAAGATCTAGGTTGTTTATAAACTTCAAATAAAATCAGTGACACAAAGTTATCAGTGAATATAAAAAAAGAGCAAATGACACTAAATTTGTTATTTTTTGAACTATTAGACATATCACCATTCATTTTGAGATGGCATATTTCATTTGTTGATTTATTTAAAGTTTAGTGACTTAGCTATTTTTTTTTCTCTCTTGTGTTAAAAATCAATAAACAGTGACAACAACAAATCTAGCATTTCTAATCTTGTAAAAAATCAATTCTTGAGGGTTCTTTATGTGTGTATATGACTTAAATAACCAAGCAAAAATCATTGCTTCATATTCTTAAAATTGTATATATATATATATATATATATATACATATATGTATATATATATATATATATATATATGTTATATCAGAGGATGAGACGGTTGGATGGCATCATTGACTCAAGAGGCACGAATTTGAGCAAACTCTGGGAGATAGTGAAGGATAGGGAAGCCTCATTTGTTGCAGTTCATGGAGTCGCAAAGAGTTGGACACAACTAAGTGACTGAACAGCAACAATTTTAAATATAGATAGATAGATGATAGATAGATAGATAGATAGATAGATAGATAGATAGATAGATCAGTTCAGTTCAGTTCAGTTCAGTTGTGTCCAAATCTTTGCAACCCCATGGACTGCAGCACGCTAAGCCTCCCTGCCCATCACCAACTCCAGGAGTTTACTCAAAGTCATGTCCCTTGAGTCGGTGATGCCATCCAACCATCTCATCCTCTGTTGTCCTCTTCTCCTCCCACGTTCAGTCTTTCCCAGCATCAGGGTCTTTTCAAATGAGTCAGTTTTTCAGATCAGGTGGACAAAATACTGGCATTTCAGTTTCAGCATCAGTCCTTCCAATAAAATATTCAGGACTGATTTCTTTTAGGATGGACTGGTTGGATCTCCTTGCAATGCAAGGGATTCTCAAGAGTCTTCTCCAACATCAAAGTTCAAAAGCATAAATTATTCGGTGCTCAGTTTTCTTTATAAAATAAAGTGATATAACTGAATCATTTTTTAGCAGAAATTAACAGAACATTGTAAATCAACTATACTTCAATAAAATACATTTAAACAAATAGCCAAGTCCTAGAAGATGTTACTTCAGCCACAAAAGAGAAGTTGTAAAAATTATGTACTTCATATATTTGTATGGAGTTAGGGCTACCCAGATGGTGCTAGTGATTAAGAACCCACCTGCCAATGCAGGAGACATAAGAGGTTCTACTCTATCCAGGTTCTATTCTTGGGTCAGAAAGATCCCCTGCAGAGGGGCATGGCAACCTACCCAGTATTCTTGACAGAAAAATCCCAAGGACAGAGAAACGTGGTGAGTTACTGTCCATGAGGTCACAAAGAGCCAGATATGACTGAAGTAACTTAGCAGCACCAGCAGTACTATTCATAAAAACATAATTGAATAGGCAAACTTTACTGAGGAAATAAATATTCAGTTAAAAATTCGCATTAAGAATGACTTTGGCCAAACTCCAACAGGTTAGGAAACCAACGTTGCTATTGTTCTTAGCTTTCCATTCACCATTCTGGATCACCCAGACCATTCTTGCATTTAGACACGTTTTCTTTTCTTTTCTTTCTTTTTTTTTTTTTTTTCCATTTATTTTTACTGTTGAAGGCTAATTACTTTACAATATTGTAGTGGTTTTTGCCATACATTGACATGAGTCAGCCATGGATTTACATGTGTTCCCCATCCTGATCCCCCCTCCCACCTCCCTGCCCATCCCATCCCTCTGGGTCTTCCCAGTGCAGCAGCTCTGAGCACTTGTCTCATGCATCCAACCTGGGCTGGTGATCTGCTTCACCCTTGATAGTATACTTGTTTCAATGCTATTCTCTCAGAACATCCCACCCTCGCCTTCTCCCACAGAGTCCAAAAGTCTGTTCTGTACATCTGTGTCTCTTTTTCTGTAATGCATATAGGGTTATCGTTACCATATTTTTAAATTTCATATATATTCATTAGTATACTGCATTGGTGTTTACCTTTCTGGCTAACTTCACTCTGTATAATGGGCTCCAGTTTCATCCATCTCATTAGAACTGATTCAAATGAATTTTTTTTTAGTGGCTGAGTAATATTCCATTGTGTATATGTACCACAGCTTCCTTATCCATTCGTCTGCTGATGGGCATCTAGGTTGCTTCCATGTCCTGGCTATTATAAACAGTGCTGCGATGAACATTGGGGTGCACGTGTCTCTTTCAGATCTAGTTTCCTCGATGTGTATGCCCAGGAGTGGGATTGCTGGGTCATATGGCAGTTCTATTTCCAGTTTTTAAAAGATCTGCACACTGTTCTCCATAGCAGCTGTACTAGTTTGCATTCTCACCAGCAGTGTAAGAGGGCTCCCTTTTCTCCACACCCTCTCCAGCATTTATTGCTTGTAGACTTTTGGACAGCAGCCATCCTGACTGGCGTGTAATGGTACCTCATTGTGGTTTTGATTTGCATTTCTCTGATAATGAGTGATGTTGAGCATCTTTTCATGTGTTTGTTAGCCATCTGTATGTCTTCTTTGGAGAAATGTCTGTTTAGTTACTTGGCCCATTTTTTTGATTGAGTCATTTATTTTTCTGGAATTGAGCTGCTTGTATATTTTTGAGATTAATCTTTTGTCTGTTGCTTCGTTTGCTATTATTTTCTCCCAATCTGAGGGCTGTCTTTTCACCTTGCTTATCGTTTCCTTTGTTGTGCAAAAGCTTTTAAGTTTCATTAGGTCCCATTTGTTTATTTTTGCTTTATTTCTAATATTCTGGGAGGTTGGTCATAGAGGATCCTTCTGTGGTTTATGTCAGAGAATGTTTTTCTTATGTTCTTCTCTAGGAGTTTTATAGTTTCTGGTCTTACATTTAGATCTTTAATCCATTTTGAGTTTATTTTTGTGTATGGTGTTAGAAGGTGTTCTAGTTTCATTCTTTTACAAGTGGTTGACAAGTTTTCCCAGCACCACTTGTTAAAGAGGTTGTCTTTTTTTCCATTGTATATCCTTGCCTCCTTTGTCGAAGATAAGATAAGATAGGTTCAAGGGTTTATCACTGGGCTTTCTATTCTGTTCCATTGATCTATATTTCTGTCTTTGTGGACATGTTTTCTATGTTGCATTGCAGAAAAATGCAACAGGATTGGAACTATCAGTGAGGCGACCTTCTTGCAAACTCTTGCAAACTCTTCAGAGGGAATCTGGATGATGCAGTGACCACTGGGGAACAGGTGGGTTACAGACAGGACGTTCCCCACTGCAGTGCTCTCACATCCCTCCTTTTCTTTCAGATGTTTCCATTTCAAAACTCCTTTTCGTATTTCCATTCATTCTTAATTATAAGAATAAAAATAGACCAGCATACAGGGACAAAATACAAGTCTAAGATATATGTCCCTTTCTTTTTTCTCTGTTGTTTCAAATATGCCTTTTTACAACCATCAAAATGATACTATGGGTTACTAACATTGCAGAATTATTTTTTGAGGAGGGGTGTGAAGAAGAAGAGGGAATAAGTAGAAATATAAGAGAAAAGTACAGGTAAACAAAGTAAATTGTTTTAGAATCAGTTCAGCTCAATCACCCAGTAGTGTCTGACTCTTTGAAACCCTATGGACTGAAGCATGCCAGACCTCCATGTCCATCACCAACTCCCAGAGTTTACTCAAACTCATGTCCATCCAGTCGGTGATGCCATCCAACCATCTCATCCTCTGTCATCCCCTTCTCCTCCCAACTTCAATCTTTCCCAGCATCAGGGTCTTTTCCAATGAGTCAGCTCTTCGCTTCAGCTGGCCAAAGTATTGGAGGTATAGTTTCAACATCAGTCCTTCCAGTGAACACTCAGGACTGGTCTCCTTTAGGATGGACTGGTTGGGTCTCCTTGCAGTCCAAGGGACTCTCAAGAGTCTTCTAAAACACCACAGTTCAACAGCATCAATTCTTCTGCACTCAGCTTTCTTTATAGTTCAACTCTCACATCCATACATGACTTCTAGTAAAAACATAGCCTTGACTAGATGGACCTTTGTCACCAAATAATGTCTTTGCTTTTTAATATGCTATCTAGGTTGGTCATAACTTTCCTTCCAAGGAGTAAGTGTCTTTTAATTTCATGGCTGCAATCACCATCTGCAGTGACTTTGGAGCCCCCCAAAATAAAGCCTGTCACTGTTTCCACTGTTTCCCCATCTATATGCCATGAAGTGGTAGGACCGGATGACATGATCTTAGTTTTCTTAATGTTGAGCTTTAAGCCAACATTTTCAATCTCCTCTTTCACTTTTATCAAGAGCCTCTTTAGTTCCTCTTCACTTTCTGCCATAAGGGTGGTGTCATCTGCATATCTGAGGTTATTTATATTTCTCCTGGCAATCTTGATTCCAGCTTGTACTTCCTCCAGCCCCGCATTTCTCATGATATACTCTGCATATAAATTAAATAAGCAGGGTGACAATATACAGCCTTTATGTACTCCTTTTATTCTTAGTAATGTATTTTAATTCAATTCTTCATAGATTTCTATTCTCTATCTTTGCTGTGTGACAGAAATATAATTTGTCACATACACAATTCTGATATTTTAAAGAATTACAGTAAAATGTTAAAATGTAAATAATCAAGCTTAATATTACTTTATTTTGGTCTTCCCAGGTGGCTTAGTGCTAAGAATCTGCCTGCCAATGCAGGAGACAGCCTGCAATGCAGGAGATCTGGGTTCAGTCCCTGGCTTGGGAAGATTCAGTAGAGTAGGAAACAGTAACTTATTCCAGTATTCTTGCCTTGAAAATTTCATGGACAGAGGAGCCTGATAGGCTACAGTCCATGGGATCACAAGGAGTCAGACATGACTGAGAACACATGTGCCATAAGATTAATTAACCCAAAATACCATTTTACATATATATCAATATTATATCATTATTAAAGTTGTCTTCACTGTTTTCAAGTTAGTCATTAAAATTGAATATGTATTTTGTATTTACAAGACACCTTAATTTGAATGCTGATTTTTCATTGGAGTTGTTTGATCTGTATTCACTTTTTGTAAAATGTAAGTTAAGAATTATAGATTTACATACTTCAGGTTGTCAAAATATATTAAACATTGTAGGTAACTAAAATTGATGAGTTTTAAATTGTGTTGTTGTTCAGTTGCTAAGTTGTGTCCAACTGCCTGTCACATAATGGACTGTGGTGTGCGAGGCTCCTGTGTGCTCCATATCTCCCGGGGTTAGCTCAAAATAATGCCCATTGAGTGGGTGATGCCATGTAGCTATCTCATTCTCTGTTGCACTCTTCTTCTCCCCACAATTTTTTCTAGTATCAGAGTCCTTTCCAATGAGTAGTCTCTTGGCATCAGGTGGTCAAAGTTTTAGAAGTTCAGCTTCAGCATCAGTCCTTCCAATGAATATTCAGAATTTATTTCCTTTATGATTGAGTGGTTTTATCTCCTTGCTGTTCAAGGGACTCTCAAGAGTCTTCTCCAGCACCACAGTTCAAAAGCATCAATTCTTTGGTGCTTGGCCTTCCTGTGGACCCTACTCTCACATCCATACATGATGACTGGAAAAACCATACCTTTGACTATAAGGAGTTTTGTTGTCAAAGTCATCTCTCTGTTTTTTAATATACTGTCTATGTTTGTCAAAGCTTTCCTTCCAAGGAGCAAGCATATTTTAATTTAATGGCTCCAATCACCATCTTCAGTGATTTTGGAGCCCAACGGGGAGAAAAGAGACTCTATCTGTGTTTCCGTTTTTTCCCCTCCCTTCTATTTTCCATGGAAAGATGGGACTGGATGCTATGATTTTAGTTTTTTGAATGCTGAGTTTTAAGCCAGCTTTTTCACTCTCCTCTTTCACCATCCTCAAGAGACTCTTTAGTTCTTCTTCACTTTCCACCATTAGAGTGATATCATCTGCATATCTGAGGCTTTTGATATTACTCCCAGCAATCTTGATTTCAGCTTGCCATTCATCCAATCTGGCATTTTCTGTGACATACTCTGCATAGAAGTTAAATAAGCAGGATGAAAATATACAGCCTTGCTATACTTCTTTCTGAACTTTGGACCTGTTGGCTTTTCCATGTCTAGTTCTAACTGTTGCTTCTAGACCTGCACACAGATTTCTCAGGAGACAGATGAGGTGGTCTGGTATTGATATCCTTTAAGAATTTTCCACAGGTTGTTGTGACCCACACATTCAAAGGTTTTAGCATAGTCAATGAAAATGAAGCACACATTTTTCTGGAACCCCCTTGCTTTCTCCATGATCCAGCAAATGTTGGCAATTTGATCT
Organism: Odocoileus virginianus; assembly: GCF_023699985.2. Taxonomy (NCBI): domain Eukaryota; kingdom Metazoa; phylum Chordata; class Mammalia; order Artiodactyla; family Cervidae; genus Odocoileus; species Odocoileus virginianus. The sequence continues at coordinate 55,267,777 of NC_069692.1, forward strand.
CAATTTCCTCTGCCTCTTAAACACACAGTTTGTACATCTGGAAATTCTCAGTTCCTGTACTGCCGTAGCCAAGCTTGAAAGATTTTGAGCATGACCTTATTATTATGTGACATGAGCACAATTTTACAGTAGTTTGAACATTCTGTGATATTATTCTTCTTTGAGGCTGGAAAGAAAACTGACCTTTTCCAGTCCTGTGGCCAATGCTGAATTTTCCACATTTATTGATCTATTGAATGCAAAACTTTAAGAGCATCATCTTTTAATATTTTAAACAACTCAGCTAGAATTCCATCACCTCAACTAGCTTTGTTGATAATAATGCTTCCTATGGTCCACTTGACTTCCCTCAGCAAGATGTCTGGCTCCAGATGACTGACAAGTCCATTGTGATTATCTTCAGGTAATTATGCTTTTCTTATAGTTATTCTGAGTATTCTTGCCACCTCTTCTGAATCCTTTTTGCTTCTTTTAGTTCCTTATAATTTCTGTCCTTTATCATGCCCATCTTTGCATGAAATGTTCCCTTGATATCTTCAATTTTCTTGAAAGTGAAAGTGAAGTCACTCAGTCATGTCCAACTCTTTGCGACCCCGTGGACTGTACCCTACCATGCTCCTCTGTCCATGGGATTCTCCAGGCAAGAATGCTGGAGTGGGTTGCCATTCCCTTCTTCAGGGGTCTTCTCGACCCAGGGATTGAACCCAGGTCTCCCGCATTGCAGGCAGATGCTTTAACCTCTGAGCCACCAGGGAAGCCCAATTTTCTTGAACTGATCTCTAAATTTTCCCATTCTATTGATTTTCTCTATTTCTTTCATCCTTAATTTAAGAAGGTCTTCTTATCTCTCCTTGCTATTCTCAAGAATGCTCTATTCACTTGGGTTAATCTTTCCCTTTACCCCTTGCTTTTGCTTCTCTTTTATCCTCAGCTGTTTGTAAAGCCTCCTCAAACAACCACTGTACCTTCTTACATTTTTTTTGTTCTTGAAGTGGTTTTGGTGTCTGTCTCTTGTAAAATGTTAGGAATCTCTGTCAATAGTTCTTCAGGCACTGTTTTTTACCAGATCGAATTCCTTGAATTTATTTGTCACTTCCACGGTATAATCATAAAGGATTTGATTTAGGTCATACCTGTATGGCCTAGTGCTTTTCTTACTTCCTTCAATTTAATCCTAAATTTTACAATAAGAAGCTGATGGTCTGAGCCACAGTATCTTGTGGGTCTTGTTTTTACTGATGGTATAGAGGTTCATCATCTTTGGCTGCAAAGAACACAATCAATCTGATTTTGGTATTGTCCTTCTGGTGATGTGTAAATGTAGAGTTGTCTCTTGTTGTTGGAAAAGGGTGCTTGCTATGACCAACATCTTCTCGTGACAAAACTCTATCAGTCTTTGCCCTGTTTTGTTTTGTATTCCAAGGCCAAACTTGCCTGTTATTCTGTACATCTTCTGTCTTCCTGGTTTTGCATTGCACTCTAATCCCCTATGGTGAAAAGAATCTCTCTTTTATGGGTGTTAGTTCAAGAAGCTCTTGTAGGTCTTCATAGAACTGGTCAGCTTCCTCTTCTTTGTAATTAGTAGTTGAGGCATAGATAGATTACTGTGATGATGTTGAATGATTTGCCTTGGAAATGAAATGAGCTCATTCAATCATTTTTGAGACTACACTCAAGTACTGAATTTTGAACTCTTATGTTGACTGTGAGAATTACTCCATTCCTTCTAAGGGATTCTTGTCCACAGTAATAGATAGAAAAGCCATCTGAATTAAATTCACTCATTCCTGTCCATTTTACTTTGCTGATTCCTAAAGATTTTGAAGTTCACTCTTGCCGTCTCCTGCTTGACCATGTCCAATTTACCTTGATGCATGGCCTAAAATTCTTGGTTCTTTACAGCATCAGACTTTACTTGCACCACCAGACACATACAGCTGAGCTCATTTCTAGTTTGGCCTAGCCACTTCATTGGAGAAGGCAATGGCACCCCACTCCAGTACCCTTGCCTGGAAAATCCCACTGACGGAGGAGCCTGGTAGGCTGCAGTCCTTGGGGTCGCTCGGAGTCGGGCACTACTAAGCGACTTCACTTTCACTTTTCACTTTCATGCATTGGAGAAGGAAATGGCAACCCACCCCAGTGTTCTTGCCTGGAGAATCCCAGGGACAGGGGAACCTAGTGGTCTGCCGTCTATGGGGTCGCACAGAATCAGACACGACTTGAGCGACTTAGCAGCAGCAGCAGCAGCAGCAACTTCATTGTTTCTGGGTCTATTAATTGCCCTCTATTCTTCCCAGTAGCATATTGGATACCTTCCAACCTGGGGGGCTCATCTTCCAGCAACATTTATTTGTTTTCCTTTTTGTACTGTCCATGGGGTTCTCTAGGCAAGACTGTTGGAGTGAGTTGTCATTTACTTCACCCGTGGATCATGCTTTGTCAGAACTCTCCACTATAACAAAGGCATGATCCATGAATGGGAGTTTTAAAATGTATGTTAAATTAATTAAAAATTAAAAGACCCTTTCTTACGCCCCTACTCACATATGTAATATTCACTGGCCACATGAGGCTAGTGGTTACCATATTTAACATCACTTTCATGAATATGTATATTAAACAAAGTACATTTGTCACAAGAAGCCCAAATCCTTGATTTCAGATCTGTTTAACACACTACCCTCTGGCTACTCTAAGATATCAAATTCAGTGATTTTCTTGGCAAACATTTTTACTTACAAGAGCAAAAATACATGCAATTGCCTCTTTGCTTCTTTATGTGTGTGTGTGTGCTGTCATGTTTGACTCTTTGTGACCCCGCAGACTATAGCCTGCCAGGCTCCTCTGTCCATGGGATTTCCCAGGCAAGAATATTGGAGTGGGTTGCCATTTCCTATAGCAGGGGAGTTTCTTGGCACAAGGATTGAAGCCCAGTCTCCTGCATAGCAGGTAGATTCTTTACTGCTGTTCAGTTCAGTTCAGTTACTCAGTCATGTCCGACTCTTCGAGATCCCATGGACTGCAGCATGCCAGGCCTCCCTCACCATCACTGACTCCCAGAGCTTATGCAAACTCATGTCCACCGAGTCAGTGACGCCATCCAACCATCTCATCCTCTGTCGTCCCCTTCTCCTCCCACCTTCAATTTTTGCCAGCATCAGGGTCTTTTCAAATAAGTCAGTTGTTCACATCAGGTGGCCAAAATATTGGAGTTTCAGCCTCAGCATCAGTCCTTCCAATGAATATTCAGGATTGATCTCCTTTAGGATAGACTGGTTAGATCTCATTGCTGTCCAAGGAACTCTTCAATAGTCTTCTCCAATGCTGAGTCAGTTGAAATAACCAAGTCCTCTTGGTTATTTACAATCTATACAGATAGATAAAATATATCTATTACCCCACTTTACATGCATTATGCAAACAACATGATTATTGCTTTGGGTTTCAATCACTCCACACTTGGAACTTTATTAATATCCTCAATGGCTGAACTCAAGTTAAATATCACATATTAGTCACACTCCCTGGACCTCCAGTTTGTTTCATGGCTCAATTTAAAAACTATTTTCTTTCCTGACAATCTTGCTTTCTTTCTCTATCTCCTATCTTGTTGTATTCTATAACTTTCTCAACAACTGAGCTGTAGGAAAAATGTGTTAAATTAAGAAAGATGACCTAACAAGTAAATCTTTATTAATATATATTCTAATATTTCTATCCAGTTACTATTCTCATTTTTTGAATTTGTTTTCAAATAAATGATAAAATGACAGCTTGGAATACAATTCCAAGTTTAACCACAACCATCAAGTGCATGCTGAAAAAATAAATATGTGGGATTTCTAGAATGCTTAAGGCTGTTTAAATTTCAAAAATTAAATTAAGTCATCCTATTCAGTAGCATAGTGCATTTAACAACTTTTGGGCTTCACAAAATAGAAAAGAGATAGTCAATTATGGTCAGTAATGCCACTTTCCCAATCATCACAAATTAATAGAAGTGCCTTGTTTACAGGAAGTCTGATGGCATAATGTTCTGATAGTTTTTCATCTGTGAATATTAAGCATTTCTTATTTACTTGTGAGGGAAAGTACAACAATTGGAATCATTTGAGGAAACAATCTATTTATTGTTTTTTAGAGATATTAAAATTATTTCAAAATATTAAAATATTATTTTGAGGTTGCTCTCTTGTAAACATAAAATGACACATTTTCAAACCTTCTGTAAACACTTCAAATTTAAGGTGAAATTAAGGAATTAAACATATCTGCCATGATTGTTGTGACTTTTAAGGGAAAAGAATGTGCTAATAAAAATTGTTATCTATGTGGCATTAATTTAGAAAAGAATACAGCCCTACCCAAGAAAAAGTTTTGTTCAACAAGCCATTCCCCTAATAGAATGTCAGTGCTACTTTTTATTTCAATTTAACTTTGAGTTTGAAAAGTCAATAAGAAAATTAAGCTGCAATTCTCTTTGAAATTTTCAAAAAAATTCATGATATACACTTAATTGTCAATTTAACAAAATTTTTTCCATGGACCTATACTAGCTACTCTTAAATTTTTCCTCCTTATATTATGTGTTTTATTATAAACCTAGAACAATTTCTTCTGTGCGTGGTTAATTTGGCTGGTTAAATCAAACTACTAATGCAACCAATGGCACTGATTTGAATATTTTACTTCCTCTTGGTTTCACTTTCTTTAAGGGTGACTGACTAAGATCTCAATTCAAGTAGTTATCTTGAAAATGCATTCTATGACTATAAATATGGACCTCAGTGAAAATGGCGTTTTGCAGAACCCATAACCACACCTGTAGGTTTGTTCACACCGAGACCCAAGGCTCCTGGATCTTAGAGTTAGTGGTACCTGGGATGCTGCAGGGAAGTGTGAGACTCTGCTCCATGCTTGTCATCATTTGCATTAATCGATGAGTATGTGTGACCTGTATCCTCCCTGATCATGGTAGGTGGTTTCATCTGTCCATCTACCCCAATTTAGTGTAGATTATATGGCTATCCTTCCTTCTAAGACTCTTGTTTCCTGACTCCTACTACCAGTTCACTTTACTGCCTGGTTTGGGGCTGAGCCCCAAACAGTTGTCTGAATACCTGGTAATTGAATCTTGGATGGGGAGACCCATTTCTGGTAGTTAGTTTCAATGAACACCTGTTCATTCAGATGTAGCCAATAGCTACATCTGTTGCTATAGGTATCTACCATACCTATCCCACTGATTTCCAAGTTCCTGTTTCCACAAGTGCACCAGCACACCTCCTAGCCAGGACACCCTGAAAGGGGGAATACAGGCAGATTAGCAATTCACTCTAACAGTGGAGAGGCTAAGTCCCACAAAATCTGGATTCAGACAAACTAAACCTGAATCACAACTTCACTGCTCTCTAGGTATGTAATTCTGAGGGAGGAAATAGATGGGGAAACAATGGAAACAGTGTAAGACAATTTTTTTGGTCTCCAAAATCACTGCAGATGGTGACTGCAGCCATGAAATTAAAAGACACTTACTCCTTGGAAGGAAAGTTATGACCAACCTAGACAGCATATTAAAAAGCAGAGACATTACTTTGCCAACAAGGTCCGTCTGGTCAAGGCTATGGTTTTTCCAGTGGTCATGTATGGATGTGAGAGTTGGACTGTGAAGAAAGCTGAGCACTGAAGAATTAATGCTTTTGAACTGTGGTGTTGGAGAAGACTCTTGTGAGTCCCTTGGACTGCAAGGAGATCCAACCAGTCCATCCTGAAGGAGATCAGTCCTGGCTGTTCATTGGAAGGACAGATGCTGAAGCTGAAACTCCAATACTTTGGCCACCTCATGCGAAGAGTTGACTCATTGGAAAAGACTCTGATGCTGGGAGGGATTGGGGGCAGGAGGAGAAGGGGAAGACAGAGGATGAGATGGCTGGATGGCATCACAGACTCGATGGACATGGGTTTGGGTAGACTCCGGGAGTTGGTGATGGACAGGGAGATCTGGCGTGCTGCGATTCATGGGGTCACAGAGTCAGACACGACTCAGTGACTGAACTAAACTGCACTGAAGTTAATTCTCTGAGTCTTAATTTCCCATCTCCAAAGTAGATATTCACACACCTATTTAGATGTACAAATAGAGAATATCTATGAAACAATTAGAGTGATAAGTTACACATTGTAAAGATTCAATTCATTGTAGACAATATTAGTTACTATTGTCTGTAAAATAAAACCCTTTTCTATGGGGAAAAAAGTGATTGGACTTTTCTTCTGAAGTGATTTATAAGTTTGTATGAAAGAAGTTCTATGTAAGTTTATATGTAAGATCAAAAGTGTTTCATTCTATTTTACCTGTTCTGTATAGATTTTTATTTTTTCAATCACAAAGATAATATTTTAAAATTTTGAGACTTAATGATGACTTAATAGTAACAAATTAGCCATATTATATTACGGGTATACTAGCAAGACCTAATATTATATCATTTAGCAGTATATGATACCTGTGCATACTCAGTGATTGTAAGAGTAAGTTAATTGATTATAGTGAAACATATGTAATTTTGACTCAGATGTTCCTTTTTTCATCATTACTCAATCCATCTGTAAGAAAAAGTAAAATAGTACTTTATAATTTGTTTTTTTAAAAATACAACAGAAATATAATATAAAAATAATTGACTTCATTGTCCCTTAATTTTACATATCAAGAAAAAATGATGTTCTTAAAGCACCACCACAAAAATACCATGTATTTCTGAATTTATTCCAAAGTTTTATAGACATTTTTCTTTTGAGAATTTACATAAATCACAGTTATGATCTATTATCCCTACCATTAAATCTGTCTAGCAAAAATGTGGTATTATCAACTTCTTACAGTTAAATTATGTAGTTGTCACTTGGTCTGTAAAGTAACTTTGTTTCCTCAAATCCAAAGTGATTTACTGTTTTAATGTTTGATTTTCTTCTCGGTCAGATAAAAACTGCAGTAGACATTGATGAATGTGCTTCCAAGCCCTGTAAAAATTGAAGTGTGGGATTTCACTATAGTTTCCTGCCAGATAAATAACCAGACATTCGTATATTTTGGGCCTATCAAATGAATTTTCATTTCAAATAGAATTTCAATTCTCTAGAGGTTAGATGTGAGGTTGACAGTTCTCCCAGAATTAATATGATTCTTGTTATGAATATTAGACTCTAGAAGACTCAGATTCTACGTCCCCATGTGGTTTTATGAGCATACATCATAGATACACAGCAACTAAGGTTCTCAGCAGGTTCTCACAAGAAAATTTTAATTAAAACAAATACTTACACAATAACATCCAGAAAATGTACTGTATACATCTAAGAGTAAACAGTAATTAAGTTGAATTTCCTCAGAGATTATTAATACAATCTTCTCTATTTTTCTCATACAAATTATTTTAGTAAATTTAACTTTAAAAAACACACAAAAAATATTAACTAGTGCTAACAGTATTGAATTACTTTAAAGATAGTTAAGATGTATAGACAGAACCCATCATCCAAACAATATTTACTGCTTTAAAAATGTGAAGTTTTTTCCTAATTTCATGTTAAGCGGATGGTGATACTAAAACTATTTTAATGCACTAGAATGCATGTAGACAGTGTCTTGCTAAATCATGCAATTGTTGAACTGTAGAAGTAGGTAGATTATTAAATCCTTGGTTTTCAACAAATGTACCCAAACTCCTGGTGGGATATAAAGATAGTATAAGATAGACAAGAAGGTTTAAAACAGTGTCTAGGAGCTCATGTTTGCACTTATAATCCCTCTGACAGATATACTGAACATAACAAGATGATTGGGTAAAAACCCACAACATGAAATGAAAATTATATACATTTTTTAGGCAGTGATTTTTAGTATAATTCTCACAGGGACTATTTGTTATCATGTGATTTTAATATCACTTCAACCTGTTCCTCCATAAAGAAATTGCTGAAACTCTTAGCCCAAGTGTCTTAGTTATTAGAGTAATTTTGTCTGAATATTTTTGTTTTGTTTGGTTTTCATATCCCTGAGGCCCTACCAGTATATTTGGTAAGCACACATTTGTCTACTTGGTCATATTTTTCTTTGGAAATTAAAGTGTATCTTTACCTGTTCTGGAAGTCAATCATATTCCTAAAAACTTGTCCCTTAAAAACTCTACAAAAAAAACCAAAAAACTCTACAGTAGCTAGTTAGTTCCCCAAACCCCCTCTCTTTTCCGACCATCTGACACTCTGCTTGCTGTTGCCACACGGTTTTTCTCCCATTTTGAGCCTATTGCCTCGTCACTGCTTAGGAGTGATACAGTCTCTGCTCCTGGTGGGAATTAAACACTCTTGGTTGAATGTAACCTGAGAATGGAAATGAAAATACAAGCAATATATGTGTAAAACTGCTAAGCATTTTCTTCTTAGTAGCCACTAAAAGCTGTTTACATTTAATAACAGTTTACAGCCTAGGTCTTCCAAGGGCTCACTGAAGCCCTGAGCGGAGGTGGACACGGCCAGTGAGCTCCGAGGGCAGGGCTGTGTGCAGTTCACGCAGGAAGGTCGTTTTTGTGAGGCAGTGTGACAAGCGGCGGGCGGCGGGGAGTTAGTGCTACATTTGCCATGATCCTGAGACTCCTGTGCTGGCTTAAAAAACAACAATAATAAATAAAGCCTAAATGAGGAGCAATTTCTCAATACGTACATAATGTCTTTCAATCTTTCATTTCATTTCGTTTTCAGAGTTTGAAAAGAACTTTACTTTTTATTGCTAAAATATATTAAATGACATGTAACAAATACTTATCTCAATTTATTACTATACAGTGAACAAGGTAACACATCCTGATAACCACCACCCAGTTAGAGGAATTGAAATTTACCAGTTATCCCTGAAGACCCCCCCACTGCATTATTGTGAACCCTCTATCACTACAAAATTAGCACTCTCCTGTCTTTTACAAAATCATGTGCTTACTTTTTTATTTCACAATTTTATCATTCAATTGTGCATTCTTAGATTCCATTGTTTAGTTGTGTTCATTTTTAAAATGCACTTTTATTTACCTTTTTTTTTTTCATTTATTTTTATTAGTTGGAGGCTAATTACTTTAAAATAAATGTACTTTTAAATGCCTGGCAACATTCAACTTCTCCATTGCTTCCTTCTGGAGTTACCAATTAAAATTCAACATTGAATCTTATACTTAACATCTGCTTTGTAATATCTGCATGTCCTTTCTTTCATATTAATATCCTATTCTCAAGAACACAAGGGATAAAAAATAACCAAGACTTCTCCATATTACTATTTTACTTTATACCACAGTATAGACATAAAGGAGAAGGAAATGGCAATCAACTCCAGTATTCTCTTGCCTGGAGAATCCCATGAACAGAGGAGCCTGGCAGGCTAAAATTCATGTGGTAGCAAACAGTTGGACATGACTGAGTATGCATGAGTAGAGCATAGACATAAAATAACAGAAGAAAAATATGAATAAAATATCCATGATCAATTCAATTGTGGATAATATTTTAATTTTTGTTCATGAGCTCTCATTATTCTCCTCTAATTATCTTTTTTTTTTCTTTTTTTTTTTAATTTTTATTAGTTGGAGGCTAATTACTTTACATCATTACAGTAGTTTTTGTTATACATTGATATGAATTAGCCATGGATTTACATGTATTCCCCATCCCAGTCCCCCCTCCCACTTCCCTCTCCACCCGATCCCTCTGGGTCTTCCCAGTGCACCAGGCCCGAGCACTTGTCTCATGTCCCCAACCTGAGCTGGTTAATTTTCTGTATAGTATCTTTATATCCTGGACCTATTGACAGTTCATACAATGCACATTCATTCTTATCCTTTATTTATTTTATTCCTAAAAGTAAATACATTTATCATGCTTGCCACCTATCATTATGTTGAGATTTTGGTGGTATAAAACTGAGACTGGGAGATTCCTCATGAAGGGTTCTGGAAATAATAATCCTTTCATTCCTGTGTATTCATAATCATAGGTCTGGGCCTTTTATACAGGAAAACATATTTTGCTTGATATAAAATATTCTCCCATTTTCTCTCTTTCACTAATACTGGAAATTTTCTGAAGTGCTTACATATTAAATTTATGTCTGGCATAATGCTGCTGTTGAAAAAAATAAGCCTGATTTTAATTTAATTTTCTTTCCACTATAAATCACTTTCTGCTTTTTTATTTCTACATGCCCCCAAAATATTTTTACCCTTCAGTTCAGTTCAGTTCAGTTGCTCAGTCATGTGCGTATCTTTGCGATCCCATGAACTGCAGCATGCCAGGCCTCCCTGTCCATCAACAACTACTGGAGTCCACCCAAACCCGTGTCCAACAAGTTGATGATGCCATCCAGCCATCTCATCCTCCATCGTCCCCTTCTCCTCCTGCCCCCAATCTTTCCCAGCATCAGGGTCTTTTCCAATGAGTCAGCTCTTTGCATCAGGTGGCCAAAGTATTGGAGTTTCAGCTTCAACATCAGTCCTTCCAATGAACACCCAGGACTTATCTCCTTTAAGATGCACTTGTTGGATCTATTTGCAGTTCAAGGAACTCCCAGGAGTCTTCTCCAACACCACAGTTCAAAAGCATCTATTCTTCAATGCTCAGCCTTCTTTATAGTCCAACTCTCACATCCATACATGACTACTGGAAAAACCACAGCCTTGACTAGACAGACCTTTGTTGGCAAAGCAATGTCTCTGCTTTTTAATATTCTGTCTAGGTTGGTCATAACTTTCCTTCCAAGGAGTAAGTGTCTTTTAATTTCATGGCTGCAGTCACCATCTGCAGTGATTTTGGAGCCCAGAAAAATAAAATCAGCCACTGTTTCCACTCTTTCCCCATCTATCTGCAATGAAGTGATGGGACCAGATGCCATGATCTTAGTTTTCTGAATGTTGAGCTTTAAGCCAATTTTTTCACTTTCCTCTTTCACTTTCATCAATAAGCTCTTTAGTTCTTCTTCATTTTCTGCCATAAAGTTGGTGTCATCTGCATATCTGATATTATTGATATTTCTCCCAGCAATCTTGATTCAAGCTTGTGCTTCCTCTAGCCCAGTGTTTCTCATGATGTATTCTGCATAATTTAAATAAGCAGGACAATATACAGCCTTGACATGCTCCTTTTCCTATTTGGAGCCAGTCTAATTTTACTACAATACGTGGTCCAGTGGAGAAGATGCAAATCACTTCAGAATTTTTGCTGAGAGAACCCCATAAACAGTGTGAAAAGGAAAAGAGATGTAACACTGAATGATGAACGTCCTAGGTCAGTAGGTGTCTGGTATGCTATTGGAGAAGATCAGAGAAATAGCTCCAGAAAGAATGAAGAGACTGAGCCAAAGCTGAGAGGATGCCCTAATTTCAATGGATGTAGTGGTGAAAGTAAAGTCTGATGCCATGAAGAACAATACTGCATAGGAACCTGAAATGTTAGGTCCATGAATGAAAATAAGTTGGAAGTAGACAAACAGGAGATGGCCAGGGTAACACTGGCATTTTAGGAGTCAGTTCAGTTCAGTTCAGTCTCTCAGTTGTATCTGTCTCTTTGAAGCCCCATCAACTGCAGCAGGCCAAGCCTCTCTGTCCATCACCAACTCCAAATGGATGAGAATGTGTGAATTTAACTCAAATGACCATTTTAGCTACTACTGTGTGCAATAATCCCTTGGAAGAAATCGAGTAGCCCACATAGTCAACAGAAGAGTCTGAAATGCAGTACTTGTGTGCAATCTCAAAAAAAAAAAAAAAAAAGACAGAATGAACTCAGTTCATTTACAAAGGAAAATATTCAGTATCACAGTAATCCAAGTCTATGCCCCAACCACTAATGTTTAACAAGATGAAGCTGAATGGTTCTATGAAGACCTAAAAGATTTTCTAGAGCTAACATAAAACAAACAAACAAACAACAAAAAAAATATATCGTTCTCATCATAGGGTACTGGGATGCAAAAGTAGGAAGTCAAGAGATACTTGGAACAGCAGGCAATTGTGACCTTGGAGTACAAAATGAAGCAGGACAAAGGCTAAGAGAGTTTTTTTTTTTTTGAAGAGAACACACTGGTTATAGCAAATACCCTCTTCCAGCAAAATAAGAGACAACTCTACACATGGATATAAACAGGTGGTCAATACCAAAATAAGATTGATTAAATTCTTTGCAGCCAAAAGGAGAAAAAGAAAGCTATACCCATCTGAATTCAGAGCTTGAAAAAAAGCAAGGAGAGATAACAAAGGCTTCTCAAGTGAACAATGCAAAGATAAATAAATAAATAGAAAGCAATAAAATGGGAAAGACTAAAGATCTATTAAAAAAAAAAAAAAGAAAGAAGAGACACCAAGGGAATATTTCATGCAAAGATGGCCACAGTAAAGATCAGAAACAGTATGGACCTAACAGAAGCAGAAAATATTAAGAAGAGGTGGCAAGAATACACAGAAAAACTGTATGCAAAAGTCTTAATGACCTGTATAACCACCGTGGTGTTATCACTCACCTAGAACCAAACCATCAGGAGTGTGAAGTCCAGAAGGCTTTTGGAAGCATTACTAGGAACAAAGCTAGTGGCGGTGATGGGATTCTAGCTGAACTATTTCAAATCTTTTAAAATGATGCTATTAAAGTGCTGCATTCAATAGGCCAACAAATTTGGAAAACACAACAGTGGCCAACAGGATAGGGAAAGGTCAGTTTTCATTCCAATCCCAAAGAAAGGCAATGTCAAAAAAGGTTCAAACTACCGAACCATTGAGCTCATTCCACATGTTAGCAAGTTAAAGCTTCAAATCCTTCAAGCTAGACTTCAGTGTTAGGTTAACCAAGAACTTCCAGACATCCAAGCTGGATTTAGAAAAAGCAGAGAAACAAGACATAAAATTGCCAACATCTGTTGGATCATGGAAAAAACAAGGGGGTTCCCCCCCCAAAAAAAAAAAAAAAACCCATCTACTTCTGTTTCATTGATTATGCTAAAGCATTTGACTATGTGAATCACAACAAACTGTGGAAAATTCTTAAATAGATGGGAATAGCAGGGCATCTTCCTGCCACCTGCGAAAACTGCATGTGGATCAAGATGCAAACGTTAGAACAAGAAATGGAAAAGTGGACTGGTTCAAATTTGGGAAAGGAATATGCCAAGGTTGTATATTGTCACCTGCTTATTTAACTTATATGGAGAGTGCATCATGTGAAATCCTGGGCTGGAAGCTCAAGCTAGAATCAAGATTGCCAGGATAAATATCAAGAATCTCAGATATGCAAATGACCCCACCCTAAATGCAGAAAGTGAAGAGGAACTAAAAAGCCTCTTGATAAAAGTGAAAGAGGAGAGAGGAAAAGCTGGCTTAAAGCTCCACAATCAAAGAATGAACATCATGGCCTCCAGTCCCATCCCTTCATGTCAAAGAGATGGGTAAAAAATGGAAGCAGTGACAGATTTTATTTTCTTGTGCTCCAAATTCACTGTGGGTGGTAACTGCAGTCATTAAATTAAAAGACACTTACTCCTTGGAAGAAAAACTATGACAAATTTAAATAGAGTATTAAAAATCAGAGACATTACTTTGCTGCCCAAGTCCTTATAACCAAAACTATGATTTTTCCAGTAATTATGTATAGAAGTGAAAGTTGGATCATAAAGAAGGTTGAGCACTGAAAAATTGATGCTTTCAAATTTTGGTACTGGAAAAGGCTCTTGAGGGGTCCTGGGACAGTAAGGAGATCAAACTAGTCAATCCTAAAAGAAATCACTCTTGAATATTCCCTGGAAGGGCTGATGCTGAAGCTGAAGCTTCAATACTTTGGTCACCTAATGCGAAGAAACGACTCATTGGAAAAGACCCAGATTCTGCACAAGCTTGAGGTCAAGAGCACAAGTGGGTAACAGAGAATGAGATGATTGGGTGGCATAAACCCCTCAATGGACACAAGTTTGAGCAGACTCTGGGGGATAGTGACAGCTAGGAAATCCTGGTGTGTTGCAGTCCATAGGATCACAAAGAGTTGGACACTACTGAGAGACTGAACAGCAACAACAATTTGACTAGATTGACTGTTTTGTCTGTATAGTCTGTGATCTTTCCATGTAGTTTCAGAATATTTTATTTTTCAGTAAATTTTTCTTGCAGTTTTTTATGTCTGTTTTCCTTGATTTTGTTTTATATTTCAGAGAATGTTTAATTTATATACAATCTGCTTTGCCTTTTTTTTAATATTTGCATATTTCTTTCAGATTATTTGAATCTCTTCTTAATTTCCTTTTCATTTAATTTTTCAATATTCTAGTTACTCTAAGTAGTTATTTGCTATGTTCATTCTTTGTTTTATTCTTTTTGGAAATTCATTATTTTATTATTTCCAGAACCATGTAATCTTATAATTCTGTTTTTATATATGTACTTTTTTCATTCTTTCCTTATATGGTTTCTTCATGTTTTCAGTTTATTCTGAAATAATACATCACAAATTTGATCTGATTTTTCCTTTTATTATTTTAGGATTTTCCATTTCCTATAAGAAAATATCATGTTTTATTTCTTTTCTTTTAATAAATTTATATTGGTATTAACCTTGATACTTTCTGCTGCTCATGTTTATGTGTTAATACTTTTAAATATTCTGAAAAGGAAGTAATTTTTTTTTCAGAGTACTTTGGTCTCTTCCTAGGATTCTCTCTTTACTTTTGTTTATAATTCTATTATATGGTTTCTTGCCCCTGAGATGTATTAGATTTGTCCCTCTCCCCTAAGTATATCTTTTTTTATTTTCCTTCTTTCACATTTATGGTCCTTATCTTGCTAGATTTTTACTTCAATTGGAGCAATTTCTCCCAGGGTGGGGGGTCCAGGCAAGATGGAAGTTGCAATAAAACTCTAAGTTTTGAGAGTTTATGTGATTATAATTCTCTGAAGATATTTTGACATTTGTACTCACTCTTTCTGGGAGTAGATAAACACTTTAAGTTCACTTTTTCTTTCAAATTGTTTTGGGGCTTTCCAGTGGATATGTAGTTATATGTGATTCTCTTCTCTTAAAGTCCATGAGATATTTTATTACTTTCTTTGATTACCACTTGTGAAGGTTCACATGACATATAGGTCTTCAACCTTTAGATTTCTTTTGGACAATTGCTGATGGAGGTTGATGGTGTTATGTGTGTTTTATGTGTGATCATGAGAATATTATATCACCAAATTTTGTTGTAAAAATTTTGAAGCTTGTTAATATTCAAGATATGAGTAAAAATGGGAAGCTATGTAAGGAGACAGCTAAAACAAAAGAGAAAGACAGTGAAAACTCTAACATAGAGGAGTTCATTTAAAAGAGGAGACAAATCTATACTAAGAAATGCAATGTCAAGATTATGTAAAATGAGGACTCAAAGATGACAAATGGAGTTTATCTCTAATAAGGAAATGTTGGGAAAGAGCAATTTCTGTTGAGACAGAGGATATTTGTTGCGTGACTGAAATTGATTGAGGAAATGGATGATGTAATGGATGTAGATAAATCTTTTAATTAGGTTGACAGAAAAGAGTGAGAGAAGAAAAAAATCAGAGATGATGTATAGTGGAGATTTTCTGTATTGTTTTTTCTTTCTTTGCATGTGCATATTTTAAAATGCTGACAAGGAAAATTGATAAAAAATAGAATTTTGTATATTCAAGAGATGAGGGAGACATCTTGAATTTGGTAGCATTCTCCTTGTACTCTCTATGTGGTATAAAGTCAGGTTTTCTCTTTAAAGAGTATAATGTTAGCAAAATTAAAGATTACAGGAATATAGAGAAAGTTTACAGTGTCCTGTTGTATTTAAGAATTGTTCATCAATAACATCAGAATTTTACAGACAACAGAATTGATTAGCAGAGTTTAGCATCAGCAAAAGAAATTATCAAGTTATTTAAAAGCAATGTTTGCCAATATATATGTATTTAATCATAGTAAAGTATACATAAAAATCAGTAACAACTTATGATACTTGATATATACTGACAAGGCTCCTAGAAGTCAGTGATAGCTGCCCTGCAGTATCTTACAATTCTGGAAATTGCCACCTGGCCTTAGACTAAAGGGGTCAAAATCTAGGTCCACCCAGAACCTATGCATTAGCACATTGATACACAGTTGGGAGCTCTGATCAAAGTTTACTTGTGAATGTTACTAAAAAATTCAGCAAAATAATTAAAATATTTGCAAAATAGTAGTTTTGTGGAATAAAAGAAAAAAGTACAAAGGCCTGGGGGCCAGAGTATAGGTGTTGAGAATAAGCAACAAGGATAGGTGATAGACATCACATTGTCAACTGAGTAACATTATATCAACAGAACATCTGTGTTTATCAGTTGAGAGATGGATCAGTGTGATGTTAAAGAAAACATTCATGTCTTAGCCATGAAAGTATTTAATGTGAATGGAATGTAAGCTAATTGGGAAACAGAATGTTAAGAAAATGAGGTATTCGCTGTTATGGTAGTGACCCAAATGGAGTTGGCATCATCCAAGATAAGAGAATTAGTATTGAAAGAAGATTTCTCATGCAATCAATTCTTTAGTACCATAGGAATGGTTTCTAGTACCATGAGAGAAGTTAGTAATAGGGTGTAGAAGATGGTGTTACTAATTATCATTAAGTTTAACAATTCAATGGCTTTTACATAAATTAGACTAACAGCCTGGAAATAGCAATCTGACTGAGGATTTTAACTCTACCTTCATACAGGTAACTTGTTAAGTCAGTTCAGTTCAGTCCCTCAGTCATGTCTAACTCTTTGCAAAACCATGGACTGCAGAACACCAGGCCTCTATGTCCATCACCAACTCCCAGAGCTTACTCAAACTCATGTTCATTCATTCAGTGATGCCATCCAACTATTTCATCCTCTGATGTCCCTTTCCCTTCCCACCTTCAATCTTTCCCAACATCAGGTGGCCAAAGTATTGGAGTTTCAGCTTCAACATCAGTCTTTCCAATGAATACTCAGGACTGATTGCCTTTTGGATGGACTAGGTGGATCTGCTTGCAGTCCAAGGGACTCTCAAGAGGCTTCTCCAACACCACAGTTCAAAGCCATCAATTCTTCATCACTCAGATTTCTTTATAGTCCAACTCTCACATCCATACATGACTACTGGAAAAACCATAGCCTTGACCAGATGGACCTTTGTTGGCAATGTAATGTCTCTACTTTTTAATATGCTGTCTAGGTTGGCCATAAATTTCCTTCTGAGGAGATAAGTTTCTTTCAATTTCATGGCTGCAATCACGATCTGCAGTGATTTTGGAGCCCATAAACAATAGAGTCGACCAATGTTTCCCCATCTATTTGGCAAGAAATGATGGAGATGGATGCCATGATCTTTGTTTTCTGAATGTTGAGGTTTAAGTCAAAGTTTCACTCTCCTCTTTCACTTTCATCAGGTGGGTCTTTAGTTCTTCTTAACTTTCTGCAATAAGGGTGGTGTCATCTGCACATCTGAGGTTATTGATATTTCTCCCAGCAATCTTGATTCCAGCTTGTGCTTCTTCCAGCCCCGCGTTTCTCATGATGTACTCTGCATATAAGTTAAATAAGCAGGGTGAGAATATACAGCCTTGATGTACTCCTTTTCCTTTTTGGAAACAGACTGTTGTTCCATGTCCACTTCTAACTGTTGCTTCCTGACCTGCATACAGGTTTCTAAAGAGGCAGGTCAGGTGGTCTGGTATTCCCATCTCCTTCAGAATTTTCCACAATTTATTGTGATCCACACAGTCAAAAGCTTTGGCATAGTCAATAAAGCAGAAATAGATATTTTTCTGGAACGCTCTTCCTTTTTCGATGATCCAGCCGATACTGGTAATTTTATCTCTGGTTCCTCCGCCTTTTCTAACACCAGCTTGAACATCTGGAAGTTCACGGTTCATGTATTGCTGAAACCTGGCTTGGAGAATTTTGAGCATTACCTTACTAGCCTGTGAGGTGAGTGCAATTGTGTGGTAGTTTGAGCATTACTTGGGATTGCCTTTCTTAGGGATTGGAATGAAAATATTGTAAAGTAATTAGCCTCCAACTAATAAAAATAAATAAATGGAAAAAAAAAAAAAGAAAGAAAATTGACATTTTCCAGTCCTGTGGACAAACGCGCCGGCTGCAATGGACCGTGCAAAAGTGCAGCGGCTGCGACGGACTATGCAGAAGCGTGGCAGTGAGGCGCTACCCCTCGTCCAAGGTCAGGGGTAGCAAGCAAGATCACCAGGCTGAGACAGTGCAGGAGCGGCAACCAAGAGGAGCTTCCCCACGCCCAAGGTAAGGGGCGGCGGCCGAGAGGATCTACCCCACCCTGGAGGTCAGGGGCTCCACCCTAGAGGAGCGATCCCACCTCCAAGAAGCAGCTGCTGCGTGGGCACAAGAGGGCTGAGAAGAGCAATTCCATGTTGAAGGTCAGGAGGGGCGGCCGTGAGAAGATACCCCTCGTTCAAGGTAAGGAGCAGAGGCTGTGCTTTGCTGGAGCAGCCGTGAAGAGATACCCTACGTCCAAGGTAAGAGAACCCCAAGTAAGACGGTCGGTGCTGTGAGAGGGTATCAGAGGGCAGACACACTAAAACCATAATCACAGAAAACGAGCCAATTTGATCACAGGACCATAGTCTTGTCTAACTTAATGAAACTAAGCCATGCCGTGTGGGGCCACCCAAGACAGTCAGGTCATGGTGGAGAGGTCTGACAGAATGTGGTCCACTGGAGAAGGGAATGGCAAACCACTTCCATATTCTTGCTTTGTGAACCCCATGAACACTATGAAAAGGCAAAATGATAGGACACTGAAAGAGGAACTCCCCAGGTCGGTAGGTGCCCAATACGCTACTGGAGATCAGTGGAGAAATAACTCCAGAAAGAATGAAGGGATGGAGCCAAAGCAAAAACAATACCCAGTTGTGGATGGGACTGGTGATAGAAGCAAGGTCCGATGCTGTAAAGAGCAATACTGCATAGGAACCTGGAATGTTAGGTCCATGAATAAAGGCAAATTGGAAGTGGTCAAACAGGAGATGGCAAGAGTGAATGTCAACATTCTAGGAATCAGCAAATTAAAATGGACAGGAATGGGTGAATTTAACTCAGATGACCATTGTATCTACTACTGTGGGCAGGAATCCCTTAGAAGAAAAGGAGTAGCTATCACAGTCAGCAAAAGAGTCTGAAATTCAGTACTTGGATGCAATCTCAAAAATGACAGAATGATCTCTGTTCATTTCCAAGGCAAACCATTCAATATTACAGTAATCCAAGCCTATGCCCCAACCAGTAAGGCTGAAGAAGCTGAAGTTGAACAGTTCTATGAAGACTTAAATGTTCTTTTAGAACTAACACCACCAAAAGATGCCCTTTTCGTTATAGGGGACCGGAATGCAAAAGTAGGAAGTCAAGAAACACCTGGAATAATAGGCAAATTTGGCCTTGGAGTACAAAATGAAGCAGGGCAAAGGCTAATAGAGTTTTGTCAAGAGAACACACTCGTCATAGCAAACACCTTCTTCCAACAACACAAGAGAAGACTCTACACATGGACATCACCAGATGGTCAACACCAATATCAGATTGATTATATTTTTTGCAGCCAAAGATGGAGAAGCTCTATACAGTCAGCAAAAACAAGACCAGGAGCTGACTGTGGCTCAGATCATGAACTCCTTATTGCCAAATTCAGAATTAAACTGCTTCTGTTAGCTCCACACTATTTCTGTTCTTTATTGAACCCATCTTTGCATGGGCCTTGAATTGTTCCCTTGGTATCTCTAGTTTTCTTGAAGAGATCTGTAATCTTTCACGTTTTATTGTTTTCCTCTTTTTCTTTTCACTGATCACTGAGGAAGGCTTTCTTACCTCCCCTTGCTATTATTTGGACCTCTGCATTCAAATGGGTGTATCTTTCCTTTTCACTTCTCTTATTACAGCTATTTGTAAGGCCTCCTCAGACAGTCATTTTGCTTTTTTTACATTTCTTTTTCTTGGGGATGGTCTTGATCCCTGTCTTCTGTACAATGTCATGAACCTCTAGCCATAATTCATTAGACACTCTCTTTATCAGATCTAGTCCCTTAAATCTATTTCTCACTTCCACTGTATAATCATAAGAGATTTCATTTAGGTCATACCTGAATGGTCTAGTGGTTTTCCCTACTTTCTTCAATTGAAGTCTGAATTTGGTAAGAAGGATTTCATGATCTGAGCCACAGTCAGCTCCCAGTCTTGTTTTTGCTGACTGCTATCTTTGACTGCAAAAAATATGATCAAGTTGATTTTTGTACTGAACTTCTGGTGATGTCCATGTGTGGAGTCTTCTCTTTTGTTGTTGAAAGAGTGTTTGCTATGATCAGTGCATTCTCTTGGCAAAACTCTTATTAGCTTTTGCCCTGCTTCATTCTGTACCCCAAGGCCAAATCTGCCTGTTACTACAGGTGTTTCTTGACTTCCTACTTTTGCATTCCAGTACCCAAAATGAAAAGGACATCTTCTTTGGTTAATAGTTCTAAAAGCCCTGGTAGATCTTCTTAGAACCATTCAACTCCAGCGTTTTCAGCATTACTGGTCAGGGCATAGGCGTGGATTACTGTGATATTGAATGTTTTGCCTTGGAAATGAACAGAGATCATTCTGTCTTTTTTGAGATTGCATCCAAGTACTGCATTTCAGACTCTTTTGCTGACTGTGATAGCTACTCCTTTTCTTCTAAGGGATTCCTGCCCACAGTAGTAGATACAATGGTCATCTGAGTTAAATTCACCCATTCCAGTCCATTTTATTTTTTTATTTTTTTTTTCCAGTCCATTTTAATTTGCTGATTCCTAGAATGTTGACATTCACTCTTGCCATCTCCTGTTTGACCACTTCCAATTTGCCTTTATTCATGGACCTAACATTCCAGGTTCCTATTTGATATTGCTCTTTATAACATCGGACCTTGCTTCTATCACCAGTCCCATCCACAACTGGGTATTGTTTTTGCTTTGGCTCTATCCCTTCATTCTTTCTGGAGTTATTTCTCCACTGATCTCCAGTAGCATATTGGGCACCTACCGACCTGGGGAGTTCCTCTTTCAGTGTCCTATCATTTTGCCTTTTCATAGTGTTCATGGGGTTCACAAAGCAAGAATATGGAAGTGGTTTGCCATTCCCTTCTCCAGTGGACCACGTTTTGTCAGAACTCTCCACCACGACCCATCCGTCCTGGTTTGCCCTACAGGACATGACTCATAGTTTCATTGATTTAGACAAGGCTGTGGTCAATGTGATTAGATTGGTTAGTTTTCTGTGATTGCAGTTTTCAGTTTGTCTTATGGGAGCTTTCTGATGGGAGAGATTGACTGAAGGGGAAACTGGGTCTTTGATCCAATTTTCTGGTCATGGGTGGAGCTGTGTTCCATCCTTGGTATTTACCTGGGGCCAAATTACGGTGGAGGTTATGAAGACAGTGGTGTCCTTGAAAAAGGTCAAAGATCCCATGCATGTCCTGCTACACTCAGGACTCCCAACCCTTCAGCAGGCCACCACTGACCCAGGCTTCCACTGGAGACTCCTGGACACTCACAAGCAGGTCTGGATCAGTCTCATGTGGAGTCACTGCTCCTTTCTCCTGGGTCCTGGTGCACAAGGCTCTGCCTGTGCCCTCCAAGAGTCTATTCCCCAGTCATTTGTACTATGGTGGGGTCAACTTCCTAGCCTGTAGTAGAATGGAGAGAGGAGTATACTTTACTGAATCTGTGATTGCATTTTTAGTTGTCTCTGTACTAATTCCATGATAAATAACACAAGGCATCAAAATCATCAAAGACAAGTAGCTCCATCAAATTTGAAACTAGATAAAACACCGTATCTTTGAGAGAAGAGAGTATTTCCAGCGTTAGTCTCTCCATGTGTTTGGATATGTCTCCCACCATAGTGGATAGACCTGAGGAATGCTGCAGCAGTGCTAGTCTTCAGTCCTCTTAGTAATCCATTTTTCTTGTTAACTCTTTATATGAGAAGTTCCCTGTCCAGATTGCTAACGTTGTTACTGTTTACTCTCTGGACTATGACTAATTCATCCAGAATATCGAGAATTTATTTCTGGTTACAGAGTACTTCACACATTTTAGCACACTTCTTGCTTTTCTTGATCTTTTATCATTTCTATGCCAAGGAATGCCCCCAAATCAGTGTTGTGTTTATGAATCTATAGTTCATTTAGTAATCTGTGCCATACTGTGCTTAGTCACTCAGTCGTGTCTGACACTTTGCAACTCGATGGATTGTAGCCCTCCAGGCTACTCTGTCCATGGGGTTCTCCAGACAATAATACTGGAGTGAGTTGCCATGCCTTCCTCCTGGGGACCTTCACAACCCAGGTATCGAACCCAGGTCTCCCGCATTGCAGATGGATTCTTTACTGTCTGAGCCAGAAGTGAAACCCAAGAATACTTAAGTGGTTTACCTATCCCTTCTCCAGGGGATCTTCCCAACCCAATAATTGAACCAGAGTCTCCCGCATTGCAGGCAGATTCTTTACCAGCTGAGCTATCAGGGAAGTCCCTAGTAATCTGTAACATCTTGGATTTTGTTTGATATCATGATATTTTCTTACTTTAATCTCTGTTCTAGATACCTATTGTTCAGAGATTATAGTTTTGTATATACAGATATTCAGAAGTAATATTTTATTTTTGGTTTAGAAATATATATAAATTATTTGTTAGAGGACTTTGCCTTAGTCCTTCTGAGAAGACTTAATCTAAGGAAATTGCCTTAGAAATTTAAATATCAAACTGAATTCTTTATGCATATAACTATTTATCCCTTTTTGGTTATACTCAACTTTTTCTCATTGGCTGTCTTCTTTTTTCCCCTTTCTTCACTCTAATATAACACACATAGATCATCAGGACTACTTAGAGTGGAACTGGGTGTCTTAATTTTTGGAAAATTTTCTTCCTAACAAGGCCATTTTCGTATACTACTTAAAAGTAGAATTGAGAAATAGATCACTAACTTTCTGTTCTATGTCCTTTCAAGAATAATAATTCCACATGTTAACCAAATTTTACTTCTTGTAATTAATGATCAATCCCTTGCTACTCCACCGTAGTTAAAATACATTGAACAGCCCGACTTCCCAATGGTTGCATGCACAGTATCTCATTAGCATCCTCTCAGTGCTCTGAGCAGCTCTTTGTGAATAAATAAATACTTTCACTGCGGTGAGATTAGTGTATGATTACCAAGTGTCTACAAAGAATTGGGCTGATTTGAAAGCATAAAATCCAACCAATTTAGATAGTTTCCCTGATGAATTCAAGCTTGAATCAGTTTGTGCTCAGACTTTTGAATGTGTTGTAATTCTGACTAAAAACTGAAACAGGATTATTTCTGTAAATCTAATATCTCCTTTCTGAAGTGCTCTGTGATATAAAGTCTACTGTACCATGAAATGGGTCTGTTGTGCTTTTCCTTTCAACTCTGATGGCATGCCTAATAAACTCCTACTTCATTATACAGAGAAAAATAAGATTCATTTCTTAGACTGAGCATTATAGGAAAATGGGTTTCCATATTGTTATTCCACCTGACAGACTGTTAGGAAATCTGCAAGTGTATAATCACAAAGGGTAATTTTGTTATTATCAATTGCTCATGACCTGAAAATAAGCTACAAATTGCTAAAAGTATAATGAGGGATAATTTCTAACACTTATGTGGCTCACAGTTTTAAGAAATCCACACCAACTTGGTGTAATTTCACCAACTTCATTTCACTTCTCATGATCTTTATGTTTGGACACTGAAAAACATTAACATTTAATTAAGAAACACATTATTTAATTAACTCTCCATTAATTATGAGGATCCTCTGAGGGATCAAAGATTAAAAAATACATAAATAAATAAAACTTGGTATTGACTCAGTCTAACATTCCATGGTTTTTAAAATGCCTGACATCAACAATGTTCTTATGTTTTCTGGTTATTATTGAATTAATTAAGCTGAGAAATTATAGCAAAAATAAAGATCATTAACCCCTGGGTGAGGAGGATCCCCTGAAGAAGGAAATGACAATCCACTTCAGTATTCCTACCTGAAAAATTCCATGGGCAGAGGAGCCTACCAGGCTATGCAATAGTCCATGGAGTTGCAAAAAGTCAGACACAATTGAGGGACTGAGCACATAGACAGTCAACAAGCTTACTTTGTAGCAATGTCATTAAATTGTATCTATTTTTAAACATCCCAAAGATCAAATGCAGTTGATGGTCTTGTTTTTATGCAAAGGCCATGGTGGAGGGGAGGTGGAGATAGGAAGAGTGGGGATTGAAAACTAATACTTGTGACTCATTGTCTTCTGCACATCATCAAAAATATGGATTTTCAAAGCCAATTTTCAGTTGCAAAAGTTTCCTAGAAATATGTGACAACACTGTAAAGAGAATGTGATAAATCTGATTTTATGTATTTTTATTTAAAACTATGTACTTTCTCAGGTAATTATTATATATTTTATTCCTCAGGTATTGTATATACTTGCACATATAATATGATAGGATATATACTTTAAGATATATAATTTTCAAAACAAAAATGTTTAATAAACATAAAACAATCAGAAGTTTATAATTTGGGAAGCAAATATCTTGAGTTAACAAAATGTATCACGATTTTGAGTGGATTTTTAATTAATAAAAGAGCACCTCTGTTGGTCTAACTGTGTTACTCCAAAGTTTTCATACATATGCATTAGCTTCCACCTACTTTATAAACATACACCTTCCCATCATGTTATTAAACACTTACAGGTTCAATAAATCAAGACTTTCAGTTAAGAAAAAAATACAGCTAGGATTAGGAGGAAATGGCAACCCACTATGGTACTCTTGCCTGGAAAATCCCATGGATAGAGGAGCCTAGAGAGCTGCAGTTCATGGGATCACAACAAGTCAGACACAACTAAGTGACTTTCACTGCAAACCTAGTATTTCCTGGGGATTTATTCACATAGGAAATTAAGTGTCAAGCCACCCTGCTGCTTCCATGCCTTGTATCTGAACTTTGTGCTGAAGTCTGTATGTGGACACTAAGGTGAAGCAGGGGCCTTTCTGTCTAATCTCACTAGGCAGGGTCATCCTACCACCCAGCTGTTTTGTCCAAGATCTTAAGGACTTACTTCTCAGTTTTTAGTTCAAGACTTGAGTACATGTTCTTTCCAATTTATCTCCATAGAATCTATAACTGTCTCAAATTCTACCTGTAATACTGTGGAAGGAATAGAGGGAAAGTATATTTCTGATATTACAAATACACAGGCCTTAAATATAGATACACAGACCTTAAACCTGTTGGGTCTGTCCATGTTTGAAGAAATAGCATTCTTCTTCCATGTCTGAGTTTGAACTGATGTGTAGTAATAGCACATCCATCAAACAGAGAACCAAAATATATTTTTTAATTTTTTTTAGAACCAAAATATTAAACTGATTAATGTTAGCATCTAGAAGAGTATAACTAGTATAAGATCTATAGGGCTTGTCAGTCTGCAGGTCAGAATACTTAGGTTCTTACCTGCCAGTGCTATTGGAAACAATAATATATTCTCTTGTCAACTGGACTTCAGAAATATTAGCTCCACTTAAACTGAGAACTTTGAACCAAAGCTACTTCGTATCACCCAAGTAATTCATTGCACCTATTTTTGGGGAAGAGTAACAGAAGGGGCAAGGAGGCCAAGGGTTTTGTTGTTGTTCTTGTTTAGGGTAACGTTCTTCTAAATGGAAACGAGGAACAGAAGACATTTCTGTCAAGTGTAAATTTCTATCCGACTTGAACCCATCATTGGTGGAAGTGTTGATTTCTTCCCAGGCTCTTTGGATCAGGCTTCTTGGCAACAAGTTTGATTTTTGGCTATAAATGAACAAGCTATAATTATGACTTGATTTGAAATTAAAGGACCTTTCCTCCAATTTTCCTCATCAGACTATGCTTCAGTACTTACAGAAATAGTGCTGAGTTCCTTAATTTTTTTTCTTTTCTACTTAAGAAGAAATTTAAAACACCAAGCTGTACAGTTAAATATTTGTTTATAATAAATTTAGTTTTTTTAAAATGTTATTACCATATCCAAAGCCAAATACACCTAAAAGGAATTTAATTAGATTCATTTCAGTAGGATAAACAGGATCTTTAGCCTCCTGACTGATAATGACTAGATTAATAAGCAACTTTTTCTGAGGATTAAAAGTCGTCTATGTATAATTTCAGAAAGATAAATTCTAAAATAGATTAAGTTCTTTTCTTTCTAAAATTCTCCTTTTTAAAATATATTATCATGCAGTTTTACTTCTATGTAATTTTTATACACTAATATACTCTGCATTCCAGGAATTCATTAACTCACTTAACATTTGTAATGTAGCCTAATTTTGTACCAAATACTGTTTTGTTGTTACAGAAACAATGGCAGGACAAGGTTCTCACTCTTAATAGCCAATTTTCTACTGTGAGAAATGACAAATAAAAATAAGAAATATACAAGGACTCATATGCATGCATGTTTCTCTGTGTGTATATACATTAATAAGTTCCCTACAGCAAAATAAAACAGGGTGATATGAGAGGGTAACCCAAAAGCTTAGATAAGCTACCTCAAGGAGTCTCCATTTACACTAAAGCCTAAATAAGCAAGAGTCATCCCAGCGATAACATTCCAGGTTGAGAGGGCTGCTGGTACAGAACCCTCAGGTTAGAGTGAGTTCAGTGTGTTAGGGAACTGAAGATGCCCAGTGTATGTGGAAACTAACTAAGCAAGAAAGTTGCGATGTGGGTTGCTATCTGATGGGTTGTCAGGGGTCATATCATATACACCAAAGAGGCTGGATTTTATTTGGAGTACTGCAAGAAGTGGTCATACCGATTTATATGTTCTAGTCATATTAGATTTTCAAAACTCACTCTAGATG
Source organism: Odocoileus virginianus (assembly GCF_023699985.2). NCBI lineage: Eukaryota > Metazoa > Chordata > Mammalia > Artiodactyla > Cervidae > Odocoileus > Odocoileus virginianus. The sequence continues at coordinate 55,294,809 of NC_069692.1, forward strand.
TGATGTGTATGGCAGTATAGTGAGTGTTAGCACAAGGAAACCAGTTAAAATATTATTCTCATTTGGGAGGGAAATAATTATGACAGACTTGATTGTTAGTAATTGAGATAGTGATAAACAGACACATTTGGTCTACTTTTATGGGTAAAGTAGCCAGAACCTGCTGCTAAATTCAATGAAGGTAAGGAAAAATAAATTACTGTTGTTTTTTAATTTATCATCATAAATAAAGGAAAATAAAGGCAGTGCTGCTCAGAGTGTTTTGGCTTGTTCATGTTGCATTTGTGATGCCGACTAGATATTCCAGTGGTGTTACCATTGTATAAAGTTAGTCATTCAGTCCTAGAGTCCAGTCAGGAATGGAAATTTCAACTCCAGGGTCATGGTATGGTTAATGTTTTCTTCACATTGGTTGATGGTTTCATTTATGTGATCTGGAAATAGTAGGTGAAAAATAGATGCATGAATAAGTAAAAGATGACAGCAACAACCAATGGGCAGAGATGATTGGGAAGGATTTCAGGACCTGGGCAAACCACACACACACACACACACACACACACTATATATATATATAAACACTATGAAGGAACTGAAGAGATAGAGTAAAGAAAGCACACACTGTTTGATATACTGTGTGTGAAATAGGAATCTGATTATTAGATTTGCCTCTTGGTCCCTGGATCATCCCTTTTTTATGGTTTCTGTAAAGAAAATCCTAGCACAATCTGAGTGAGCCCAGAGGAAGCAAGAAGTTGAAGAAATCTGGCTAAAGAAACTATCATCAAGAAATAGATTTTAAAAAGCTAGCTAAACATTGAAAAAAAAAAAAGAAGAAGAAAGAAACTGTGTGAGTTTGAGTCAGAACTGAAATACAGACCTAACATATATTAGGAAGAAAAAATGTTTATTAGAAATTAGCATCTAAAAATTGTTTTAAAATAACATGTAGAACACTTGATTATTTGTATTCTAGAAATTCAAAACCTAGAAGGCTGCAAGATTGTTATTTTATTGAATGCATTCAAACTGGTTATGCTTAATAATTTATTTGTCAAACAAGAAAACATTTTACTATGGCTCACTGAATCAAACTAGAAATTTCATTTAAATTCCATCTACATTTTGGCAATGAAAGCTCTAAAATGGTATACTTGCACACCTTAAATACAGCCTATTGTTGTCAAATCATGTGGAACATAATCAGAAATTGCAGAAAGTCAATCATAAATTATGTTTTTGACAAACTGAATGATATTCATTATATCACTTGGAACTTTAGCATTTTATTAATGATTTGTCCTAAACAGAATTGGGAATGATTATCTGTCCTTAAGAGATATAATATCCTTGCCATTTTGTGCATTCAGTCACTGTTACTTTTGCTTTCATTTAACAAATATTTTTTGAGCATCAATATGTGTTCGTAGCTTTTCCAAGTGCCAGAGATACCAGAATGGATACTTACATTTTTTTCTTTCATAAACTTAAATTTTAAAGCAAACGACAGATGCATAAGCACCTGCTTGTAGAGAAAGGTGTAAATGGTATAGAAACTGGTAATAACTGTCTGTATCTGGAAAGAGTAGGCTGAAGCTTCCCAGGATGACTTTTGATCAAGATTGTAAAAAAGAAGCCATATACAATTGCAGACACTTACAAAGTCATTGTTTCTTGGAGCAGAGAATGAATGGGAAAAGGAGCAGGTTGAGAGAGATATTGCCAGAAAGGTAGACCAGATACATATTCTGCCGTATGAAGGACTTTTTACTTCAACCTCTAAGTCTGTACTTCTTGGGTAGAGCTGTATACTCTGGGGATTTATTTAAGGTCCCTTGTGGAGGCACCAGTCAGCAGTAGCCTGCTGCAGGGACAGGAGCTCTGGCTGCAGCAGACCTGGTCATGTAGCGGGTGGCAAAAGCCCTCATGGAGGAGGTAGGCATTAGCCCCACCATACAGCAGGTGAGCAGACAATCCACAAACTGCAGAACAATTATACCAAATAAATTCTCACACTATTAAGAAAGTTCCAGGACCCACAACAGATTTCCCAATCTTGGGATCAGGCAAAGGGACTGAGAACCCCAGAGAATTTGACTTTAGAGTGCAGTGAGACTTGATTACAGACTTCGACAGTACTGGGGAAACAAACTCTTGGAGGGCAAAAACAAATGGGAGGCAAGTTCAAAAGGGAGGGGATATATGTATCCCTATGGCTGATTCATGTTGCAGTTTGACAGATATCAGAAAAATTCTGTAAATAAATTATCCTTCATAGTCTTGTGTGCACCAGGAGCCAGGAGATAAGAGCAGAGACCCCTCAAGAGACTCAGCCAGACTTCCTGTGAGTGTCCAGGGGTCTCCAGCGGAGGCACGGGTGGACAATGGCCTGCTCCAGGGTCAGGGGCACTGAATACAACAGTGCATGCACAAGTCCTTCTGAAGGAGGTTGCTTTTATCCATACCATAGTTTGGCCTCAGGACAAAAAACAGGGAGAGAACACAGCCCTGCCCAACAAAAGAAGATTGGATTAAAGAGTTACTGAGCATAGCCCTGGCCATCAGAACAAGACCCAGTTTCCCCCACAGTCAGTCTCTCCCATCAGAAAGCTTCCATAAGCCTCCTATCCTTATCCATCAGAGGGCAGACATTATGAAAACCGCAATCACAGAAAAAAACAATCAAACTGATTACATGGATCATAGTCTTGTCTAACTCAATGAAACTATGAGACCTGTCATGTAGGGCCAGCCAAGATGGACAGGTCATTATGGAGAGTTTTGACAAAATGTGGTCCATGGGAGAAGAGAATGGCAAACCACTTCACTATTCTCTCCTTAATTGCACAACAAACAGTATGAAAAGGCAAAAACATATGACACTGAAAAATAAACTTCTTAGGTCAGCAGGTGCCAATATGCTACTGGAGAAGACTGGAGAAATAACTCCAGAAAGATTGAAGAGATGGAGCCAAAGCAAAAAAAAAAAAAAGAAAAGAAAAAGTGCAGTTTTAGATGTGACTAGTGATGAAAATAAAGACTGATGCTGTAAAAAACAATATTGCATGGGACCCTGGAATGTTAAGTTCATGAATCAAGATAAATTGTAAGTGTTCAAACAGGAGATGACAAGAGTGAACATCAGTATTTAGGGAATCAGTGAACTAAAATGGACCGGAATGAGTGAAATTAATTCAGTTGACCTGTATATTCACTACTGTGGACAAGAATACCTTAGAAAAAATGGAGAATTGTTCATAGTCAACAAAAGACTCCAAAATGCAATCCTTGGGTGCAATCTTGAAAGTGACAGAATGATTCCAAGGCAAACCATTCAGTATTACAGTATCCAAGTCTATGGTTCAACCACTAATGGCAAAGAAGCTGATGTTGAACAGTTCTATGATGAACTACAAGGCCTTCCAGAACTAACACCAAAAAAAAGAAAAAAAAAATGTCCTTTTCATCATAGGGGACTGGAATGCAGAAGTAGGAAGTCAAAAGATACCTGAAGTAAGAGGCAAGCTTGGTCTTGGAGAACAAAATTAAGCAGAGCTTTTGCCAAGGGGAAAAAGAATTTTGCCAAGAGAACACACTGGTCATAGCAAACACCCTCTTCCAACAACACAAGAGAAGACTTTACACATGGACATCACCAGATGGTCAATACTGAAATCAGATTGATTATATTCTTTGCAGCCGAAGATGGAGAAGCTTTATACAGTCAGCAAAATCAAGACCAGGAACTTTCTATGGCTCAGATCATGAACTCCTTACTGCAAAATTCAGACTTAAATTGAAGAAAGTAGGGGAAACCAATAGATCATTCAAATATGACATAAATTAAATGCCTTATGATTATACAGTGAAAGTGTTAAACAGATTAAAGGGATTAGATCTGAAAGACAGAGTGCCCAAAAAACTAAGATTGGCCATTTGTTACATTGTATAAGAGGTAGTGATAAAGACCATCCCCAAGAAAAATAGATGAAAAAATACAAAATGGTTGTCTGAAGATACCTTACAAATAGCTGAGAAAAGAAGAGAAGCTAAAGGCAGAAGATAAAAGGAAAGTTATACCCATCTGAATGGAGAGTTCCAAAGAATAGCAGTGAGAGGTAAGAAAGACTTCCTCAGTGATCATTGTAAAAAAAAAAAAAAAATAGAGGAGAAAACTAGAATGGGAAAAACTAGAGATTTCTTCAAGAAAATTAGAGATACCAAGGGAATATTGCATGCAAAGATGGGCACAATAAAGGATAGAAACTCTATGGACATAACAGAAGCAGAAGATACTAAGAAGAGGTGGCAAGAATACACAGAACTATTTTAAAAAAATCTTAATGACCCAAATAACCACCATGGTGTGATCACTCACCTAGAGCCAGACACCGTGGAATGGAAAGTCAAATGGGACTTAGGAAGGATTACTATGAGCAAAGTTGGTTGAGGTGATGGAATTTCAGTTGAGCCATTTCAAATCCTTAAAGATGATGCTGATAAAGTGCTGCACTCAATATGCCAGCAAATTTGGAAGTCACAGCAGTGGCCACAAACCTGGAAAAGGTCAATTTTCATTCAAATCCCAAAGAAAGGCAATGTCAAAGAGTGTTCAAACCACTGCGCAATTTCACTCTTCTCACACACTAGCAAAGTAATGCTCAAAATTCTCCAAGCAAGGCTTCAACAGTATGTGAACGTGAACTTCCAGATATTCACAATGAATTTAGAAAAGGCAGAAGAATCAGTGATCAAGTTGCCAGCATCTGTTGAGTCATAGAAAAAGCAAGAAAGTTATAGAAAAAACAAAAAGCCTTTACCTCCACTTTATTGGTGACACAGAAGCCTTTAACTGTGTGAATCAAAACAAACTGTGAAAATTCTTAAAGAGATAGGAAAACAAGAAAACCTATCCTGCCTCCTGAGAAGTCAGGAGGTCAAGAAGCAACCATCAGAACCAGACACGGAACAATGAACTGGCTCCAAATTGGGAAAGGAGTATGTCAGACTGTATATTGTCACCCTGCTTATTTATCTTATATGCAGAGTACATAATGAGAAACACTGGTCTGGATGAAGCACACGCTGGAATCAAGATTGCTGGGAGAAATGTCAATAACCTCAAAAATCCAAATGACACCACCTTTATGGCAGAAAGTGAAGAGGGACTAAAGAACCTTTTGATGAAGGTGATAGAGGAGAGAGAAAAAGCTGCATTAAAACTCAGCATTCAAAACCCTAAGATCATGGCATCTAGTCCCATCAGTTCAGTTCAGTTTCTCAGTCGTGTCTGATTCTTTGCGACCTCATGAACTGCAGCATGCCAGGCCTCCCTCTCCATCACCAACTCCCGGAGTCCACCCAAACACATGTCCATTAAGTTGGTGATGCCATCCAACCATCTTATCTTCTTCTGTCCCCTTCTCCTCTTGCCCTCAATCTTTTCCAGCATCATGGTCTTTTCAAATGAGTCAGCTCTTTGCATCAGGTGGCCAAAGTATTGGAGTTTCAGCTTCAACATCAGTCCTTCCAATGAACAGCCAGGACTGACATCCTTTAAGATCCACCGGTTAGATCTCCTTGCAGTCCAAGGGACTCTCAAGAGTCTTCTCCAACACCACAGTTAAAAAGCATCAATTCTTTGGCACTCAGCTTTCTTTATAGTCCAACTCTCACATCCATACATGACCACTGGAAAAACCATAGTCTTGACTAGACGGATCTTTGTTGACAAAGCGATATCTCTGCTTTTTAATATGCTGTCTAGATTTGTCGTAACTTTCCTTCCAAAGAATAAGCATGTTTTAATTTCATGGTTTCATCACCATCTGCAGTGATTTTGGAGTCCAGAAATATAAAGTCAGCTACTGTTTCCACTGTTTCTCCATCTATTTGCCCCCCATCTATTTATCCCATCTATCATGACAAATAGATGGGGAAACAATGGAAACAGAGACAGACAGAAAATAAACAGGACTTTATTTTCTTGGGCTCCTAAATCACTGCAGATGTTGATGACAGCCATAAAATTAAAAGACACTTTCTCCTTTGAAGAAAAGCTATGACCAAACTAGAGAACGTATTAAAAAGCAGAGACATTACTCTGTGGAAAAAAGGTCATCTAGTCAAAGCTATGATTTTTCCAGTAGTCCTGTATGGATGTGAGAGTTGGACCATAAGGAAAGCTGAGCACCAAAGAATTGATGCTTTTGAACTGTGGTGCAATAAGATCATACCAATCAATCCTAAAGGAAATTAGTCCTGAATATTCATTGGAAGGACTGATGCTGAAGCTTCAGCTTCAATAATTTGGGCACCTGATGTGAAGAACTGATTCATTGAAAAATACCCTGATGCTGGGAAAGATTGAAGGCAGGAGGAGAAGGGGATGGTAGAAGATGAGATGGTTGGATGACATCACCGATTTGATGGATATGAGTTTGAGCAATGTCTGAGTGTTGGTGATGGACAGGGAAACTGGTGTGCTTCAGTCCATGGGGTTGTAAAGGATGACTGAATTTATACTGGTTAGTTAACATCACAAAAGTAATTGAAGTTTCATCTTTGACTTTCAAGTTTTCCTATAGATTGATATGCAGTGTACAATGTCCATGGAACTCTTCAGGCAAGGTTACTGGAGTGGATTGTCATTTCCTTCTCTTCCCTACCCAGAGATCAAACCCATGTCTCCTCTTTTGGCAGGCAGATTCTATGCCAGTATTTTTTTTCCCTTAATTAATTTTTGTTGGTGAAAAGCAACTGTACTTCAATAAAAATTAATTAAATATATATGTATATAGAATTTAATTAAATATAAATATATATTTATGTATAAACATATATATATATATAAACATGTATATATATATATATATATATATATATATATATATATATATATATATATATATTCTTACTAATTCTGCAGTTCAGGGCAGCTTCTTAAGGACCCAAATGATGCCCTTTGTGATGAACTCACCAGAGAGGATAGGGTCCTGCCTCTGGATCTCTGGTGAACAGAAGCCTAAGTTTGGCAGACACCTTGATCCAAGTTGTTAAACCGCCTCCTGTCTTGAAGATTAAGAAGATTTACTTTTCTTTGGGTAAGACAAATTAGAAACACGGATAGCCTGTGATCACAGGTCCTAGTTTTATAAACTCTTTCATCCTTTCTTACAGTGGAACAAAGTCAAGCTCACACTGAATTCTGGCCTCTTTCCTTTATTACAATAACCTTGAATAATGCCTTTCTTGCTCTTTACCTTTATTGAAACTTTTGTTTGACAATATACTCCTCAATTTCTAGTAAATTATGTCACCTTACCCAGGATACTTGTGCAAGCTCAATTGCTTGCTGATACATGCAACTTTTAGATTTTAGTGAAAGCAACGTACCACCTCCTCTAGGATATATTAGTTAGTGTATACTATACTATATATAATTCCCACAATCAATTTCTAAATGTCATTAAGAAGAATGTACTAAATTCTATAGGATTGTTTTACTTGTTTGTCAGGTCCATACCACCCATGTACTTTATTGAGCCCATCTTTGCATAAAATGTTCCCTTGGTATCTCTAATTTTCTTGAAGAGATCTCTAGTCTTTCCTGTTCTATTGTTTTCCTCTAGTTCTTTGCATTGATCACTGAGGAAGGAAGGCTTCCTTATCTCTCCTTGCCATTCTTTGGACCTCTGCATTCAAATGGATATATCTTTTCTTTTCGCCTTTGCTTTTCACTTCTCTTCTTTTCACAGCTATTTGTAAGGCCGCCTAAGATAGCCATTTTGCTATTTTCCATTTCTTTTTCTTGGGGATGGACTTGCTCCTTGTCTCCTATACAGTGTCATGAACCACCACCCATACTTCATCAGGCACTCTCTCAGATATAGTTCCTTAAATCTGTTTCTCACTTTCACTGTATAATCATTAGAAATTTGATTTAGGTCATACCTGAATGGTCTAGTGGTTTTCCCTACATTCTTCAATTTAAGTCTGAATTTGGAAATAAGGAGTTCATGATCTGAGTCACAGTCAGCTCTCAGTCTTGTTTTTTCTGACTGTATAGAGCTTCTCCATCATTGGCTGCAAAGAATATAATCAATCTGATTTTGCTGCTGACAATCTGGTGATGTCCATCTGTAGAGTCTTCTCCTGTGTTGTTGGAAGAGGGTGCTCGCTATGACCAGTACATTCTCTTGGCAAAATTCTATTAGCCTTTGTCCTGTTTCATTCCATACTCCAAGGCCAAATTTGCCTGTTAGTCCGGGTGTTTCTTGACTTCCTGCTTTTGCATTCCAGTCCCCTATAATGAAAAGGGCATCTTTTCTGGGTATTAGTTCTAAAATGTCTTGTAGGTTTTCATAGAACTATTCAATTTCAGCTTTTTCAGCATTACTGGTCAGGGCATAGACTTGAATTACCGTGATATTGAATGGTTTGCCTTGGAAATGAACAGAGATCATTCTGTAATTATTGAGACTGCATCCAAGTACTGCATTTCAGACTCTTTTGTAGAGTATGATGGCTACTCCATTTCTGCCAAAAGATTCCTGCCCACAGTAGTAGATATAATGATAATTTGAGTTAAATTCACCCATTTCAGTCCATCTTAGTTCGTTGATTCCTAGAATATTGACGTTCACTCTTACCATCTCCTGTTGGACTACTTCCAATTTACCTTGATTCATGGACCTAACATTCCAGGTTCCTATGCAATATTGCTCTTTACAGCATCAGACTTTACTTCCATCACCAGTCACATCCACAATTTGGTGCTGTTTTTGCTTTAGCCCCATCCCTTCATTCTTTCTGGAGTTATTTTTCAACTGATCTCCAGTAGCATATTGGGCACATACCGACCTGGGGAGTTCATCTTTCACTGTCCTATCTTTTTGCCTTTTCATACTGTTCATGAGGTTCTCAGGCAAGAATACTGAAGTGGTTTGCCATTCCCTTCTCCAGTGGACCACATTCTGTCAGACCTCTCCACTATAACCAGTCCATCTTGTCTCCTCACAGCATGGATTAGTTTCATTGAGTTAGAAAACCTGTGGTCCGTGTAATCAGAATGGCCAGTTGTCTGTGACTGTGGTTTCAGTCTGTCTGCCCTCTGATGCCCTCTCTCAGGGCCTAACATCTAACTTGGGTTTCTTTTACCTTGAACATGGGGTATCTCTTTTACGGCTGCTCCAGCAAAGCGCAGCAGCTGCTCCTTACCTTGGACATGGGGTAGCTCCTCTCGGTCTCCGCCACTGACCTTGGATGTGGGGTAGCTCCTCTGGCCACCGTCCCTGACCGTGGACGTGGGTTAGCTCCTATTGGCCACTCCTGCACTGTCTTGCATCTGTGGCTCCTGCGAAATGGTATGGACCCAACAGAAGCAGAAGATATTAAGAAGAGGTGGCAAGACTACACAGAAGAACTATACAAAAAAAAAGATCTTCATGACCAAGATAATCATGATGGTGTGATCACTCACCTAGAGCCAGATATCCTGGAATGTGAAGTCAAGTGGTCCTTAGGAAGCATCTCTATGAACAAAGCTAGTAGAGGTGATGAAATTCCAGTTGAGCTATTTCAAATCCTAAAAGATGATGCTGTGAACGTGCTGCATTCAATATGACAGCAAATTTGGAAAACTCAGCAGTGGCCACTGGACTGGGAAATGTCAGTTTTCATCCCAATCCTAAAGAAAGGCAATGCCAAAGAATGCTCAAACTACTGCACAATTGCACTCATCTCACATGCTAGTAAATAATGCTCAAAATTCTTCAAGCTAGGCTTCAGCAATACATGAAATGTGAATTTCAAGATGTTCAAGCCAGTTTTAGAAAAGGCGGAGGAAACAGAGATCAAATTGCCAAGATTCGCTGATCATAGAAAAAAGCAAGAGAGTTCCAGAAAAACATCAAAATCTGCTTTATTGACTATGCCAAAGCCTTGGACTGTGTGGATCACTGTAAACTGTGGAACTTTCTGAAAGAGATGAGAATACCAGACCACCTGACCTGCCTCTTGAGAAATCTGTATGCAGGTCAGGAAGCAACAGTTAGAAGTGGACATGGAACAACAGATTGTTTACAAACAGGAAAAAGAATATGTCAAGGCTGTATCTTGTCACCCTGCTTATTTAACTTATATGCAGAGTACATCATGAGAAACGCTTGGCTATATGAAGCACAAGCTGGAATCAAGATTGCTGGGAGAAATATCAATAACCTCAGATATGCAGATGGCACCACCCTTATGGAAGAAAGTGAAGAAGAACTAAAGAACCTATTGATGAAAGTAAAAAAGGAGTGTGAAAAAGTTGACTTAAAGCTCAACATTCAGTAAACTAAGATCATGGCATCCAGTCCCATCACTTCATGGCATATAGATTGGGAGACAGTGGAAACAGTGTCAGACTTTATTTTTTGGGGCTCCAAAATCTCTGCAGATGGTGATTATAGCCACGGAATTAAAAATTCTTATTCCTTGCAAGGAAAGTTTTGACCATCCTAGACAGCATATTAAAAAGCTTAAACATCACTTTGTCAACAAAGGTCTGTCTTGTCAAGGCTGTGGTTTTTCCAGTAGTCATGTATGGATTTGAGAGTTGGACTATAAAGAAAGCTGAGCACAGAAGAATTGATGCTTTTGAACTGTGGTGTTGGAGAATACTCTTGAGAGTCCCTTGGACTGCAAAGAGATCTAACCAGTCCATCCTAAAGATTAGTCCTGGGTGTTCATTGGAAGGACTGGTGTTGAAGCTGAAACTCCAATATTTTTGCCACCTAATGTGAAGAATTGACTCATATGAAAAGACCTTGATGTTGGGAAAGATTGAGGGCAGGAGAAGGGGATGACAGAGTATGAGATGGTGAGATGGCATCACCGACTCAATGCACATGAGTTTGGTTAAACTCCGGGAGTTGTTGATGAACAGGGAGGCCTGGCATGCTGCGATTCATAGGGTTGCAAAGAGTCGGGTACGACTGAGCAACTGAACTGAGCTTTACTTGTTTGAACTTTAATAGGTATAGCAACATTATATTGATGGAAACTTAAGAAATAAGTATATGAAACTCATCCTATGTCATCTGCAAGATGGTCTTGGAAAAGTCACTCATGTCCTCTCTATGAGGACTTTCTAGTAACCTTTCTTCCTGGCTTTAGTATCAACAGCGATTGTTCTTTCTCTTGAGTCAATAAAGCTTTGCTCTGTAATGAATACTGCAATGTTTTTTTCCTCTGTATTGCCTGCTAGAAATATTAGGATCAAGTTAGTGAACCAACTAAAATCTTAATGATCTGGTATTTTTAGCCATAGTCTTGAATTCATGTTTATTTACAAACCCACTATACTTTTTCCCTCTTTCTTTGAATTTAAGACTAAGTTCTTGTATTTTATATCACTAGTTCTCAGTCTTCTCCAGGAGGCCTGACTTGTATGCATAAATGAGTGGGTGGATTGTCAAATGGATTAACAATTCCTTTGCAGTAATTATAGGAAACCAGGGCTGTTTTGCTTTAGAACTCCTCCATCAGTTTTTTTGGAAGATTTTTGATAAGGTTTGTGTGCTTCCCTGGTGCGTTAGGTGGTAAAGAATCTGCCTGCAATGCAGGAGACCGGGGTTTGATCCCTGGGTCAAGATGATCCCATGACAAAGGAAACGGCATTCCACTCCAGTACTCTTGCCTGGAAAATTCTGTGGACAGAGGAGCCTGGTGGGCTACAGTCCATGGGGTCGCAAAGAGTCAGACATGACTAAGTGACTTAACTTTCTTTCTTTCTTTGATAAGGTTCCTTCAATAAGATTTCAGGGACCCAAAATCCTTGGCAGGAGACACTACAACAGGCAGTGTTCTGATAGGAAAATACAGAACAGGAGATGAGGGTAAAGCCACATGCCATTTGATAATCAAATTAATTATCCTATAGGCACTAATAATTAGAAATAGGTGGGGTGAGACTATGAAGTGAAAGAGCCCTTCAAAATGAATAGAGTATAAAGAACAAATGTATCTGACAAAAGATTCCTTGAATTTAAATTACAGCATGTCATTTACCAGGTGATGAGCATAAACAGGTTATATAACCTCTATTCACCCAAATCTCACACATTTAAGTGAACATGAGAACAGACCCTGCTTTGGGGATTATAGAAATGTGTAGATGTCAAGATAGTAAGTGGCGGTAATTGAGATCCAGCTGCTCTGATCTGGAGATAGATGCATAAACCACATACCACAATAAATAACGTTAAAGAAATGTAAGCATTTTTTCCCTGAAAAGCCATTGTATTTAAAATAATAATGAGATGTGAAGAAGCTCAAAACAATTTTCCATAAAGAAAACAATGGATGGAGAGGGAGGCGGGAGGGGGGAATCAGGATGGGGAACACATGTAAATCCATGGCTGATTCATGTCAATGTATGGCAAAAACCACTACAATATTGTAAAGTAATTAGCCTCCAACGAATAAAAATAAATGGAAAAAAAGGTCTAAATTAAAAATTAATAAATAAATAAAACAAACAAACAACAACAAAAAACACAATCTTTTTATTTTCCCCATAAAATGGAAGCCATGTTCTGTTTTGCCTGTAAGCCATTGTAGTCATAACTTCATGGAATACAATTGCCACCTTCAGCCACTCAAACAGTTGAGTGGTTTTTTTTTTTTTTGCAAGAAATTAATAAGGATATTTAATAATCCATCAGCTATTAATTCTTCTTAAAAGAGTTCCTTACATTTATTTCTTTTATGTTAATTCCACATCCCTGCTTCTATAACATTCTTTATTTTGTAGGAAACCTCAACTATCTTATTCAAGTATCATTAAATTAGAGATACTGATTATAAATTATCCAAAATATGTTGAAATAGATTTATTTGTATGTGTGCTCAGTCGCAATGGACTCCTTTGAATTAAGCATAAAATCTGTTTTGTATAATTGAATAATTCTTAGAGTTATATGAATCAAAGGTGAATATATCAGAGAAAACTTTATATAAAGCACAACAAAAATTTGATATTTAAAAGTAACTTTGACTTTGGTTTTTTGACTGTAAAATTGAGAACCATAAATCCTAGTTTACCTAATGATAATCCCATGCGTGTGTTCTCAGTGGCTTCAGCCATATCTGATTCTTTGTGACCCCATGGACTTTAGCTTGCCAGGCTCCTCTGTCCATGGGATTTTCCCAACAATAGTATTGGCGTGGGTTGCCATGCCTTCCTCCAAGGGATCTTCCTAACCCAGGGAATGAACCCATATCTTGTGTGTCTCCTGCATTGTTGGTGGATTCTTTACTGCTGAGCCACGAGGGAAATCCCAATGATACTCACAGAACTAGTTATTATTTTTTTTAATGAATTTCATACTAATAGTGTATATTCATCCCTTTAAATTCAAGTAGCTCATAATATATGAGGTATTAGGTAAAATTTTATTGAAATGGTATAGTATTTTAAAACCAACAACCAAAAAAAAAAAAAAAATGGCAAATGAACAAGGCAAATGAAATCAAAAGAACATACAGAAAAAAGCAATCAATTCTCAGAACAGTTCTCACCTTCAAGCCTGTTAAGAATATTTTAAATAGTTTCTTATGTTATGACCAACCTAGATAGCATATTAAAAATCAGAGGCATTACTTTGCCAACAAAGGCCCATCTAGTCAAGGCTATGGTTTTTCCAGTGGTCATGTATGGATGTGAGAGTTGGATTTTGAAGAAAGCTGAGCACTGAAAAATTGATGCTTTTGAACTGCAGTGTCGGAGAAGACTCTTGAGAGTCCCTTGGACTGCAAGGAGATCCAACCAGTCCATCCTAAAGGAGATCAGTCCTGGGTGTTCATTGGAAGGACTGATGTTGAAGCCAAAGCTCCAGTACTTTGGCCACCTCATGAGAAGGGTTGACTCATTGGAAAAGACCCTGATGCTGGGAGAGATTGGAGGCAGGAGGAGAAGGGGATAAAAGAAGATGAGATGGCTGGATGTCATCACTGACTTGATGGACATGAGTTTGAGTAAACTCCGGGAGTTGGTGATGGACAGGGAGGCCTGGCATGTTGCAATTCATGGGATCATAAAGAGTTGGACACGACTGAGTGACTGAACTGAACTGAAGTGATTTTATTTCTTAGGTTATCAACTTTCTTTACTAATATAACTTTTATTTTTCCTCTTAAGTTTTATGATTTAATTATAGGTTTTATTGGTTCTCCATCATCTGTATGAATCTTCTCATTAATTCCCTGATTCACCTTTCCTCTCCAATTTTCTCTCAGGAAATATTATTTTTAGTTCTTACATTGACAACATCAAATAATATTTTTCAACTGCTATTTGTTAATCAAAATCAGATAGATTTTCTTGACTTTTATTAAAATTGAGGATATTGTGCTCCTACTCTTATTTTCCAAGTAAATGTAATAACTCCAAAATTTTGTTGCACTGTCATTATTTAAATACAGTAATATATTTAAACCATTTGTGCTTGCTTAAAAGATAAAAGTTGGGGAGGAGCTAAGATGGTGGAGGAATAGGATGAGGTTACCACTTTCTCCCCTACAAATTCATCAAAAGAATATTTGAACGCTGAGCAAACTTCACAAAACAACTTCTGACCACTAGCAGAAGATATCAGGTGCCCAGCAAAGCAGACCATCATCTTCGAAAGGAGAACAAAGGAAGAACTGAGCGATCCCAGAGAAGAGCTAGCTGGCTGCAGACCGGCCCATCCCCCACCAGAGGCAGGAGGCACGGGGGAGGGGAAAGGGGTGAACTCAGCCCCAGAGATGGTATCCCCTACCAAACTGCAAACAGGCTTCCAGTTTCTAACCAAAGACTTCCTGAGATTCTGGGTGGTTGACATCCACTGGGAGGGTCGCGACTAGAGACCAGCTCCCGAGAACAGACACAAGACCCACTGGACCGGAGGGCGGGGAAACTGAGGCTGGGACCACGGAGGGGATAAGTCATGCCGCACTCGGGGAGAGTGCGCTCGTCAAGCTCCTGGCTGCCTGAGCTGCTTGGGCGGGGAAGGCACAAAACGAGGGCCCAACCAAGTCCGCGCTTTTGTGGAGAACCCGAAAACTGGAATCGCATGCAACACAGGGCCTGCTCCCTATAGAGCAGCCTGGAGCCTGAGCAGTGTAGACGGGGTAAGAAAACACCCATAAGCAGGGGCAAACCCAGTGTGGCTGGAACACTGTGAGTGCTCCTGCCTTCCCACAGCACGACTGAACAAGCGAACCTAAACAAGACACCACCTCCTCCCAATTGTGTAAGGGCAGAAATTAGACACTGAAGAGACCAGCAAGCAGAAGCCAAATAAACAAAGAGAACCGCTTCAGAAGTCACTGGTGCAACAGATTAAAATCCCTGTAGATAACACAGACTACAATTGAAGGGGCCTATAGATATCAAGAAGTGTAAGCTGGAACAAAGCTATCTGAAACTGAACCAAACCCACACTGATCACAACAGCTCCAGAGAAATTCCTAGATATATTTTTACTTTGTTTGTTTGTTTAATTAAATTTTTTTCTTTTCTTTTTTTAATTTTTTCTTTTATTTTTGCTTAAAATTCCCTATTACTCATTAACTTTCATTTCCATATATTTGTACTATATTTTAATTATTTTGTTCTTTTTTTAATTTTTTCTCTTAAGTCCTCTATTACTCCTCTATTGCTACTTTATTTTCATTTTCATTTCATTATAACCTTGGAAAAAAAGGGCCCTATTTTTAAACCAAACTTCATATATATTTCTTAAATTTTTTGTGTTTTTGTTTTTTTTGTTTCTAATATTGTATTTTTAAGAGTCTAACCTCTACTCTAGATTTTTAGTCTTTGTTTTTCAGTATTTGTTATCAATTTTGGACATTTAAGAATCCAATATTCAGTACCCATTTTTACTCAGGAGTGTGATGATTACTCTCTCCCACTTTTGACTCTCCATTTTCTCCCTCAGATCACCTATATTTCCTCCCTCCCCTTCTCTTCTCAATCCAATTCTGTGAATCTCTGTGGGTGTCTGGGCTATGGAGAACATGTAGGGAACAGAGTACTGCATAGATCTGTCTCTCTCCTCTTGAGTCCCCCATTTTCTCCACCTGCTCATCTCTATCTCCCTCCTCCCTCTCCTCTTCTTCATGTAACTCTGTGATCCTCTCTGAGTGTCCCTCACTGTGGAGAATCTTTTCACCATTAACCTAGCAGTTTTATTATCAGTGCTGTATAGTTGGAGAAGTCTTGAGGCTACTGTAAGAATAAAACTGAAATCCAGAGGCAGGAGATTTAAGCCCCAAACCTGAGAATGCAAGAAAGCTCCTGACTACAGGGAACATTAAGCAATAAGAGATCATCCCAAAGCCTGCAAACCTACACTGAAACCAACCACCACCCAAGAGCCAATAAGTTCCATAGCAAGACATACCACACAAATTCTCCAGCAATGCAGGAACATAGCCCTGAGCATCAACATACATGCTGCCCAAAATCACACCTGACACATAGACCCATCTCAAAACTCACTACTGGACACTTCATTGCACTCCAGAGAGAAGAAATCCAGTTCCATGCACTAGAACACCGACACAAGCTTCCCTAGCCAGGAAACCTTGACAAGCCAATCATCCAACCCCACCCACTGGGAGAAACCTCCACAATAAAAAGGAACCACAGACCACCAGAATACAGAAAGGCCAATCCAAACACAGCGATCTAAATAAGATGAAAAGGAAGAGAAATACCCAGCAGATAAAGGAACATGGAAAATGCCAACCAAGTCAAACAAAAGAGGAGGAGATAGGGAATCTACCTGAAAAAGAATTTAGAATAATGATAATAAAAATGATCCAAAATCTTGAAAACAAAATGGAGTTACAGATAAATAGCCTGGAGACAAAGATTGAGATGATGCAAGAAATGTTTAACAAGGACCTAGAAGAGATAAAAAAGAGTTAATTAAAAGAATAATACAATAAATGAGATCAAAAACACTCTGTAGGGAACCAACAGTAGAAAAACGGAGACAGACGACAGGATAAGTGATGTAGAAGATAAAATGGTGGAAATAAATGAAGCAGAGAGGAAAAAAGAAAAAAGAATCAAAAGAAATGAGGACAACCTCAGGGACTCTGGGACAATATGAAACGCCCCAACATTCGAATCATAGGAGTCCCAGAAGAAGAAGACTAAAAGAAAGGCCATGAGAAAATACTCGACCTGATAATAGCTGAAAACTTCCCTAAATGGGGAAGGGAATAGTTACACAGGTCCAAGAAATCCAGAGAGTCCCAATCAGGATAAACCCAAGGTAAAACACCCCAAGACACATATTAATCAAATTAATAGCAAAGATCAAACACAAAGAAAAAATATTAAAAGCAGCAAGGGAGAAACAACAAATAGCACACAAAGGGATTCCCATAAGGATAACAGCTGATCTATCAATAGAAACCCTTCAGGCCAGAAGGGAATGGCAGGACATACTTAAAGTAATGAAAGAGAATAACCTACAACCTAGATTACTCTACCCAGCAAGGATCTCATTCAGATATGAAGGAAAACACAAAAGCTTTACAGACAAGCAAAAGCTGAGAGAATTCAGCACCACCAAACCAGCTCTTCAATAAATGCTAAAGGATCTTCTCTAGACAGGAAACACAGAAAGATTGTATAAACGTGAACCCAAAACAACAAAGTAAATGGCAACGGGACCACACCTATCAATAATTACCTTAAATGTAAATGGGTTGAATGCCCCAACCAAAAGACAAAGACTGGCTGAATGGGTAAATAAACAAGACCTCTATATATGCTGTCTACAAGAGACCCCCCTCAAAACAAGGGACACATACAGACTTAGAGTGAAGGGTTGGAAAAAGAATATTTCTCACAGACGGAGACCAAAAGAAAACAGAAGTCACAATGCTCATATCAGATAAAATAGACTTTAAAATAAAGGCTGTGAAAAGAGACAAAGATGTACAGTACATAATGATCAAAGGATCAATCCAAGAAGAAGATATAGCAATTATAAATATATATGCATCCAACATAGGAGCACTGCAATATGTAAGGCAAATGCTAATGGGTATGAAAGGGGAAATTAACAGTAAGACAATAATAGTGGGAGACTTTAACACCCCACCTACAACTTTGGATAGATCAACTAAACAGAAAATTAACAAGGAAACACAAACTTAAAATGACACAATGGACCAGCTCGACCTAATTGATATCTATAGGACATTTCACCCCAAAACAATCAACTTCACCTTTTTCTCAAGTGCACACGGAACCTTCTCCAGAATAGATCACATCCTGGCCATAAGTCTAGCCTTGGGAAATTTAGAAAAACTGAAATCATTCCAGTCATCTTTTCTGACCAAAATGCAGTGAGATTCGACCTCAATTACAGGGAAAAAATTATTAAAAATTCAAACATATGGAGGCTAAATAACATGCTTCTGAATAACCAACAAATTATAGAAGAAATCAAAAAAGAAATAAAAATATGCATAGAAATGAATGAAAATGAAAACCCAATAACCCAAAACCTATGGGACACTGTAAAAGCAGTGCTAAGGGGAAGGTTCATAGCATTACAGGCTTACCTCAAGAAACAAGAAAAAAGTCAAATAAATAACCTAACTCTACACCTAAAGCAACTAGAGAAGGAAGAAATGAAGAACCCAGGGCTAGTAGAAGGAAAGAAATCTTAAAAATTAAGGCAGAAATAAATGCAAAAGAAACTAAAGATAACATAGCAAAAATCAACAAAGTGAAAAACTGTTTTTTTTTTTTTTCCTAAAAATAAACAAAATTGACAAACCATTAGCAAGACTCATTAAGAAACAAAGGGAGAAGAACCAAATTAACAACATTAGAAATGAAAATGGAGAGATCACAACAGACGAAACTGAAATACAAAGGATCATTAGAGACCACTACCAGCAGCTCTATGCTAATAAAATGGACAACTTGGAAGAAATGGACAAATTCTTGGAAAATATAACTTTCCAAAACTAAACCAGGAAGAAATAGAAGATTTTAACAGGCCCTTCACAAGCGAGGAGATCGAAACTGTAATCAGAAATTTTCCAGCAAAAATAAAGCCCAGGACAAAATGGCTTTACAGATGAATTATACCAAAAATTTAGATAAGAGCTAACACCCATCTTACTCAAACTCTTCCAGAAAATTGAAGAAGGTAAACTTCCAAACTCATTCTATGAGGCCACCATCACCCTAAATCCAAAACCAGAAAAAGATGCTACAAAAAAGAGAAAACTACAGGCCAATATCACTGATGAACATAGATGCAAAAATCCTTGACAAAATTCTAGCAAACAGAATCCAACAACATATTAAAAAGATCATACATCATGACTAAGTGGGCTTTATCCCGTGAATGCAAGGATTCTTTAATATCTATAAATCAATCAATGTAATAGACCACATTAACAAATTGAAAGATAAAAACCATATGATTATCTCAATAGATGCAGAAAAAGCCTTTGACAGACTTCAACACCCATTTATGATTAAAACTCTCCAGAAAGCAGGAATAGAAGGAACATACCTCAACAAAATAAAAGCTGTATATGACAAAGCCACAGCAAGCATTATCCTCAATGGTGAAAAATTGACAGCATTTCCCCTAAAATCAAGAACAAGACAAGGGAGCCCACTCTCACCACTATTATTCAACATAGTTTTGGACGTGTTGGCCACAGCAATCAGAGCAGAAAAAGAAATAAAAGGAATTCAGATAGGAAAGGAAGAAGTGAAACTCTCACTGTATGCAGATGACATGATTCTCTACATAGAAAACCCTAAAGACTCTACCAGAAAACTACTAGAACTAATCAATTAATATAGTAAAGTTACATGATATAAAATTAACACACAAAATCCCTTGCATTCTTATAAACTAACAATGAGAAAACAGAAAGAGAAATTAAGGAATCAATCTCATTCACTATTGCAACAAAAAGAATAAAATACTTAGGAGTATATCTACCTAAAGAATCAAAAGAACCCATACATAGAAAACTATAAAACACCGATGAAAGAAATCAAAGAGGACACAAATAGACGGAGAAATATAATGTATTCATGGATTGGAAGAATCAATATTGTGAAAGTGAGTATACTACGCAAAGCAATCTATAGATTCAATGCAATCCCTATCAAGCTACCAATGGTATTCTTCACAGAACTAGAACAAATAATTTCACAATTTGTATGGAAATACAAAAAACCTCGAATAGCCAAAGTAATCTTGAGAAAGAAGGATGGAATTGGAGAAATCAACCTGCCTGACTTCAGGCTCTACTACAAAGCCACAGTCATCAAGACAGTATGGTACTGGCACAAAGACAGAAATATAGATCAATGGAACAAAATAGAAAGCTCAGAGATAAATCCACATACCTATGGACACTTTATCTTTGACAAAGGAGGCAAGGATATACAATGGAAAAAAGAAAATCTCTTTAACAAGTGATGCTGGGAAAACTGGTAAACCACTTGTAAAAGAATGAAACTAGATCACTTTCTATCACCATACACAAAAATAAACTCTAAGTGGGTTAAAGATCTAAATGTAAGACCATCAACTATAAAACTCCTAGAGGAGAACATAGGCAAAACAGTCTCTGACATAAATCACAGCAGGATCCTCTATGACCCACGTCCAAGAATATTGGAAATAAAAGCAAAATTTAAAAAATGGGACCTAATGAAACTTAAAAGCTTTTGCACACAAAGGAAACAATAAGCAAGGTGAAAAGACAGCCTTCAGAATGGGAGAAAATAATAGCAAACAAAGCAACAGACAAAGGATTAATCTAAAAAATATACAAGCAACTCCTGCAGCTCAATTCCAGAAAAATAAATGACCCAATCAAAACATGGGCCAAAGAACTAAACAGACATTTCTCCAAAGAAAACATACAAATGGCTAACAAACACATGAAAAGATGCTCAACGTCACTCATTATCAGAGAAATGCAAATCAAAACCACAATGAGGTACCATTACATGCCAATCAGGATGGCTGCTATCCAAAAGTCTACAAGCAATAAATGCTGGAGAGGGTGTGGAGAAAAGGGAACCCTCTTACACTTTTGGTGGCAATGCAAACTGGTACAGCCGCTATGGAGAACAGTGTGGAGTTTTCTTAAAGAATTGGAAATAGAACTGCCATATGATCCAGCAATCCCACTTCTGGGCATACACACCAAGGAAACCAGATCTGAAAGAGACACGTGCACCCCAATGTTCATTGCAGCACTGTTTATAATAGCCAGTACATGGAAGCAATCTAGATGCCCATCATCAGATGAATGGATAAGGAAGCTGTGGTACATATGCACAATGGAATATTACTCAGCCATTAAAAAGAATTCATTTGAATCAGTTCTAATGAGATGGATGAACCTGGAGCCCATTATACAGAGTGAAGTAAGCCAGAAAGATAAAGACCATTACAGTATACTAACACATATATATGGAATTTAGAAAGATGGTAACAATAACCCTATATGCAAAACAGAAAAAGAGACACAGATTTACAGAATAGACTTTTGGACTCTGTGGGAGAAGGCGAGGGTGGGATGTTTTGAGAGAACAGCATCGAAACATGTATATTATCTATAGTGAAACAGATAGCCAGCCCAGGCTGTATGCATGAGACAAGTGCTCGGGGCTGGTGCACTGGGAAGACCCAGAGGGATGGGGGTGGGGAGGGAGGTGGGAGCAGGGATCGGGATGGGGAATACATGTAAATCAATAGGTGATTCATGTCAATGTATGACAAAAACCACTATAATATTTTAAAGTAATTATCCTCCAACTAATAAAAATAAATGAAAAAAAAAAAGCTAAAAAGAAGATAAAAGTTGAAAACAAGTCACCAAGATTTACTTTGTTATCACTATGTAAATACTCTTCACTGAATAAATGATGCTGGAGTTGCATTTATTTTCTTGTTTTCTATGTTATTCCAAGTTTATTTGAAGGACAGCATTTCTAGATTTGAGAGCCAAATAAATTTGTTTGCTTTTTACACTCAATAAGCTGTTCAAACAGATCAAAGTTTTGTTTATTTATGTGATCATTTTTTTCCATTTTTTCATGTCTACTCAAATTTCACATTGACTTCTTCCTCTGTATTTAAAGAAGAAATTAATTTATTTGCAAGTTTTACACAGTATAGCTTCAATTCTATTTTATATATGGAATGGAGGTAAAAACTATCCTTGAGAAAAGGATTTCTTCAGCACTCACTGATTTCATATTCTAATTTAGATAATGATGCTTTGCTCTGATTAACATGCTATATCTTGTCACTGAATTCTGAAATTAAATATTTTAATATATTATCTCTCTTTGTTTTTGTATCAACCTAATTTATATGGATTACATCTTAAAGTAACTTCCTGCGAATATTTCAGAGGCAGGGATGTTTTTATTATTTTCGTTAATCAAAGTTTTTTTTTTTTTTTCATTAGAAACATTTAAACTTTTTTTGTTGTGAAATTATCGATGCTATGAAATTCTGTAGTAATAAAACTAGGTTAGGCTAGATTTTTTCATATATATATATATTTGTATATATACTTGTGTATAACTACTCAGGTCTCTTATAAACTGTAGCACATTTGTTCCATTGATTATCTGATTGAACTTATTTTTATCCATTTCTCCCATCTTCCTGTACTTCCTTTGAATGATGGCCTGCTTGCAATGGTTTTAGATGTGACTTAATTTTTCTCGCAGGTTTTTGTAACTGTTTTTGGCAGTATAATTTCTTTACTCTTATAAGATATTTTATTTCCACATTAATACTTGATTGTTTCTTATATGTATCATCTTATTCTTATTTTGTTTGTATAAAGTTTTTCCATATTTTCATGAGAAAAATGACTGCAATTTTTGTAAAAAAAAATATTCCCAAATGCCATTGAATTTCCCCAGGAATATAAAGGAGATCTTGACTTGATTCTAGGACTCAGTTGTGAAAATCACTCTCCATTACCTTCTCAGCTCTGTCTCTGCTTCATCATTCACTCACTCATGTTAGTTTCCATAGCTTTGAAATATCATTCCGCACAAAACAACAATCAATCTCTTGCTCTTGAAGATTCTTTTTCTCTTTATATGAGATCAAATGATTGGAATCAAAATGTCATGTTTTTTTTTTTTAGTTAGAGAAAACTTCATATTTTTTCTAAATATATATATAGTACATATTTATATATATGCATAAAAAACTTTTTCTAATGCACTTGATAAATTCTTGAGAAAGAACATCAGTAAAAAGAAAAGAAGATATGGAAAACTTGAAGAGCAATAACTAAATTAAATGGGGGCATTATGTATGAAATAGAAAAAAAATGAAACAAGCAAGATAAAAGTAAGAGTTCATCATACAGTTCAGTTGTTTTTAAACATGACTGCTCATTAAAAATGTATCTAGAATTCTGGGAAAAAAAGCAATACTTGAACATTTATAGTTTTCAAAAAACTTCAAGATAATTTTATATGAATCTGGATTTAAAAAAATGATTGTAGGTTTTTCTATTAGATACTAGTTTTGGTGATATAGAGTTATTTTATTTTTCTGTTGACCAATCATGATACAATGGTACTAAGTGAGTAATAGTTACATAATCACATAATCTCAATAGTAAAATATGTTTACCAGTTTTCACAATCAATAGCCAGACAAAAAATAAAAGGTAATTACAATTGCAAGCCATATTAGGAACATGATTAACTTAACAATGCAAAATAATTACACCCTGTTTGGGGAAAGGGTCAAGCAGAGTGATGTGGTAAGTTGAATGGCATACATGTACATGTTTTCATCCACCCAGCCAGTCTATGTCTTTTCATTGGTGCATTTAATCCATTTGCCTTTAAGGTAATTATCAATATGTATGATCCTATTGTGTGTGTGTGTGAAAGTCACTCAGTGGTCTCTGTTTGCGATTCCATGGACTGTACCCGCAAGATTTTTCTGTCCATGGGATTCTCCAGGCAAGAATACTGGAGTGGGTAGCCATTCTCTTTTCCAGGGGATCTTCCCATCCAAGGATCTAATGCAAACGTCCCACATTACAGGCAGATTCTTTACCATCTGAGGCACCAAAGAAGCCCCCAAATGATCCTGTTATTCTTTTATTAATTTGTGTTTTTTTGTGTAGGTCTTTTCCTTCTCTTGTGTTTTCTACCTAGATAAGTTCCTTCAGCATTTGTTGTAAAGTTGGTTTGGTGATGCTGAATTATCTTACTTTTGCTTGTCAGGAAAGCTTTTGATTTATTCATCAAATCTGAAGGAGAATGTTGCTGGTTAGGGTATTCTTGGTTGTAGTTTCATCCCTTTCATCATTTTAAATTTATCATACCATTCCCTTCTGGCTTGCAGAGTTTCTGTGAAGAAATCAACTGATAGCTTGACAGGAGTTCCCTTGTATGTTGCCATTTTCCCCTTGTTGCTTTTAATATTTTGTCTCTGTCTTTACTTTTTAACTAGTTTGATTATTGCATGTCTTGATGTGTTCCTCGTTGGGATTATCCCTCCTGGGACTCTCTGCGTTTCCCAGACTTGGTTGAGTATTACCTTTCCCATGTTAAGGAAGTTTTCAGCTATTATCTCTTCAAATATTTTCTCAGGTTCTTTCTCTCTCTCTCCCCTCTTTCTAGTGTCCCTATGATGTAAATGTTGATGCATTTAATGTTGCTCCAGAGGCCCCTTAGGCTGTCTTCATTCCTTTCCATTCTATTTTTTTAAAAAATTCTGTTCTGAGGCAGTGATTTCCACCATTCTGCCCTCCAGATCATTTATTTGTTCTTATGCCTCAGTTATTCTGTTATTAATCCATTCTAGTGTATTTTTTCCATTTCAATTTCTTATTATTTATTTGTTTTTATTCTAGGTCTTTCTTTGGTAAACTTTTCTTGCATCTTCTAAATCTTTGCATCCATTCTTTTCCCAAGATCTTGGATCATCTTCACCATCATTATTTTGAATCATTTTTCTGGAAGGCTGCCTATCTTCACTTTAGTTGATTTTGGGGGGGGGTTATCTTCCCCCTTTATATGGAACATAATTCTGTTCTTTCATTGTGATTAATTTTTTGTAATATGAGTTTTGTTTTATCCTCTGTCAGACTGTGCTTCTTCTTGGTTCTTCTGTCTACCCTTTGATGGATGAGGCTAAGAGGTTTATGTAAGCTTCTTGATGAGAGGAAAAAACTGAGTCTTGCTCTGGTGGGCAGGGCCTTGCTTGGTCCACTGAGACCTCATGGACTACAGCATGCCAGGATTCCCTGTCCATCACCAAGTCCTGCAGTTTACTCAAACTCATGTCCATTAAGTCGGTGATGCCATCCAACCATTTCATCCTCTGTTGTCCCCTTTTCTCCTCCCACCTTCAATCTTTTCCAGCATCAGGGTCTTTTCAAATGGGTCAGTTCTTCACATTAGGTGGCCAAATATTGGAATTTCAGCTTTAGCATCAGTCCTTCCAATGAATATTCAGGACTGATTTCCTTTAGGATGGACTGATTGGATCTCCTTGCAGTGCAGGGGACTCTCAAGAGTCTTCTCCAACACCACAATTCAAAAGCATCAATTCTTAGGTGCTCAGCTTTCTTGAAAGTCCAATTCTCACCTCCATATATAACTACTGGAAAAACAATAGCCTTGACTAGAAGGACCTTTGTTGGAAAGTAATGTTTCTGTTTTTTAATATGCTGTATAGGTTGATCATAACTTTTCTTCCATCGAGCAAGCGTCTTTTAATTTTGTGGGACTTGTTCAGTAAAGATTTAATTCAAATTATCTGCTGATTGGTGGGATTGCACTCCCTCCATGATTGTTTGGCCTGAGAGGACCCAGTCCTGAGGTCTACAGGCTCTATAGTAGGGTTAATAGTTTGCTTCAAGAGGGTTTAGGTCAAGGGGCGCCTTCCAGTCCCCCATCCCTGTGGTGAGCCCCTGCTTACCTACAACTCTACAGGAGGCCCTCCAACACTAGTAGACAGTTTTGATTTGATCTTCTGTGACGTCACTGCTCCTCTCCTCTGCATCTTGGTGCATGAAAAATTTTATTTGTGTCCTCCAAGACTGGAGTCTTTGTTTCCTCCAGTCCTCTGGAAGTCCTATAATCAAATCCTGTAGGCACTGAAGGCCAGATTCCCTGGGGATTCCCAGCCCCTTTGTCAGATCCCCAGGCTGGGAAGACTAATGAGGGGCCCAGAACCTTCACAATAGTGCAAGAGCTTCCTTGGTATTATTGCTTTCCTTTCTGTGGGTCACCCACCCAGCAAGTTTGGGGTTTGATTTTATCGTGATTATGCCGCTCCTAACATTTTTCTCTGGCTTCTTTTTGTCTTTGGACATGGAATATATTTTTTTTGGTGGGTTCCAGTGTCCTTCTGTGAATGTCTGTCCAAAACCTAGTTGCAATTTTGGATGCAGGAGGAGATGAGCACATGTCCTTCTACTCTGCTATCTTGAACCGGAAGCTCCTTATTTTCCTTGTTTGTGCTTAAATAAGACCTGCTCCTGCTACTTTGCTAAGCTATTTTTAAAGTAAATTATAGACATGACTCCTGATAACAGCTATAATGAAAATCATGACAATAATATTCAAAAAAGTTGCATCAAATAAACTTGCATATAAACATTCTCCCTCTGTAAATAAAATTTATTGGTTTGCGTTGTGATTACTGTTATGCATTCCCTGCAAAATTATCAGACATAGGATAAAAATTATTCCTAAATTTTGCATTTGAAGAGAATTTAGTAAACTATTATTGGCTATTAATTGTTGTATCACTGATAAAAGCATTTTAATTGGAGAAGAATTTATTTTTTTGAAAACAGTATAACTAGAAATAAGTATGACACAAATACTAGGAATTGAATCAAAAGCAAGGACCAAAACTACGTTTGTAGGGAACATGTTATAGAAGTTCCAGAAAACCCCTAAGTGCAGAGGACACAGGGAGGAAAATAAGATGAATTGTGAATGCTTTGGAAAAATCCAAGAGGCTAAGTGGGAGAGAAAAGAAGAGGAAAATAAGTTAATGAAGATAGAAATGAGGGCCTAGGAATATGATTAAAATCCTACTCCATGTTATGCAACAAAAGTCAATGATTTGAAAACAATTTAACTTCAACGTTTCAGATGATGGTAGTGGATTCTCACTGTGATATGTTAATTTCCATTGATCTGCCTTCAAATTCACTGATTATTTCTTCTGCCCTGTCACATCTGCTATTAAGCTCAGTTAGAAAATTTTTCACTTCAGTTATTTGAATTTCCAAATTCAACAGCTTGTCAGGTGTGTGTGTGTCTGTGTGTGTGTGTGTGTGTGTGTGCGTGCGTGTGCGCATGTGTGTTCAGTAGCTCAGTTGTATCCGACACTTTGCAACCTTTGGACTGTAGCCCACCAGGTTCTTCTGTCCAAGGGATTCTCCAGGCAAGAATACCAGAGTAGGTTGCCATGTGCTCCTCCAGAGGATCTTCCAGACCCAGGGATCAAACACATGTCTCCTAGGTCTCCTGCATTGCAAAGGGATTATTTATGGCTGAGCCACCAGGTAAGCCCAAGCCTGAAAACTTTCATATACATACATGAAAGATATGTAAAACATCATATTTCTTTTTATATACCACACCCATCTGTTACTATAGTAACTTACAGTGGCCCTTGCCAATCCAGTTTATAACTTATTTTGATAAAGAACTGTTATGCATTAAAATATTTTTTTCCTATGTGTGTGTGTGCTTGTGTGTGTTTTACATTAGGAGGAAGCTTTAATATAGATAAACCTTTGTATTCAAGAATGGAAAAAGTGGTAGAAGGCTCAATATTTTCCTTATTGGTGAACAAATACCATAAAACTGCCTTCATTACAAGTCCTAACGTTGCCCAAATATATACTCCCATGAACTGTTCCTAGTTCTACTCCTATGGGAATGAATGAAAAATAAAAGCAACTAATAATCTTCAGGCAATGAGTAATTGAAATTTGTTTTAAAAACCATGAATCCATCAGATTTTTTTTTCTTCCTATTAGCTCTGAGAGACTGGTTTTAAGATGTGGTTAAACAGACAAAACTGAAATACAAAGAATCATTAGAGACTACTTCCAGCAGCTGTATGTCAATAAAATGGACAACTTGGAAGAAATGGACAAATTCTTAGAAAAGTACATCTTTCCAAAACTGAACCAGGAAGATATAGAAGATCTTAACAGACCCATTACAAGCATGGAAATTGAAACTGTACTCAGAAATCTTCCAGCAAACAAAAGCCCAGAACCAGATGGCTTCACAGCTGAACTCTAACAAAAATTTAGAGAAGAGCTAACACCTATCTTAATCAAACTCTTCCAGAAAATTGCAGAAGAAGGTAAACTTCCAAACTCATTTTATGAGGCCACCATCACCCTAATACCAAAACCAGACAGAGATGCCACAAAAAAAGGAAACTACAGACCAATATTACTGATGAACATAGATGCAAAAATCCTTAACAAAATTCTAGCAAACAGAATCCAACAACATATTAAAAAGATCACACATCATGACCAAGTGGGCTTTATCCAAGGAATGCAAGGGTTCTTTAATATCTGCAAATCAATCAATGTAATATACCACATTAACAAATTGAAAGATAAAATCATATGATTATCTCAATAGATGCAGAGAAAGCCTTTGGCAAAATTCAATACCCATTTATGATAAAAACTCTCCAAAAAGCAGGATTAGAAGGAACATACCTCAACATTATAAAAGCTATATATGACAAACCCACAGCAAGCATTATCCTCAATGGTGAAAAATTGAAAGAATTTCCCCAAAAGTCAGGAACAAGACAAGGGTGCCCACTGTCACCACTACTATTCAACATAGTTTTGGAAGTGTTGGCCACAGCAATCAGAGCAGAAAAAGAAGTAAAAGAATCCAGATAGGAAAAGAAGAAATAAAACTCTCACTGTTTGCAGACGACAGGATCCTCTACATAGAAAACCTTAAAGACTCAACTAGAAAATTATTAAAGCTAATCAATGAATATAGTAATTCAACCAATTCAATCAATTAAATCAATAAATATAGTAATTGCAGGATATAACATTAACACACAGAAATCCCTTGCATTCCTATACACTAACAATGAGAAAACAGAAAGAGAAATTAAGGAAACAATACCATTCACCATTGCAACAAAAAGAATAAAATACTTAGGAGTATATCTACCTAAAGAATCAAAAGACCTATATATAGAAGACTATAAAACACTGATGAAAGAAATCAAAGAGGACACAAATAGATGAAGAAATATACCGTGTTCATGGATTGGAAGAATCAGTATTGTGAAAATGACTATACTATGCAAAGCAATCTATAGATTCAATGCAATCCCTATCAAGCTACCAATGGTATTCTTCACAGAACTAGAACAAATAATTTCACAATTTGTATGGAAATACAAAAAGTCTCAAATAGCCAAAGCAATCTTGAGAAAGAATAATGGAATTGGAGGAATCAACTTGCCTGACTTCAGGCTCTACTACAAAGCCACAGTCATCAAGACAGTATGGTACTGGCACAAAGACAGAAATATAGATCAATGGAACAAAATAGAAAGTCCAGAGAAAAACCCATGTACCTATGGACACATTATTTTCAACAAAGGAAGCAAGAATATACAATGCAAAAAAGACAACTTCTTTAACAAGTGGTGCTGGGAAAACTGGTCAACCACTTGTAAAAGAATGAAACTAAAACACTTTCGAACTCCATACGAAAAGAACAATAATTTTCAGAAAATATGTGATCACCTATATACACTTAATGTACTGTTTAAAACAACAACAACAAAAAAAAAATTAGCATTTAAAATTACATGACAGAGCAAAAATAAGATAATCTGGAGAGATGAATTTTGATATATCTCCAACTCCAAGGAACAAACAAAGGTTTTCAAATGTGCCATTTTTCTCACAAAATTGATCCATACTTCAAATTACCAAATAGATATTTTTAATGTATAAATAAAGTGGCTTTCATTCATTGTTAACCTTCATTTCATTACTAAGCATGTATTTATTTTTTTGGCTGCATCTTAGGTCATGCAGGATCTTAGTTCTCCAACCAAGGATCAAAGGCATGCCCCCTGCAGTAGAAGCATGGATTCTTAATCACTGGACTGCTAGAGGAGTTCCTCATTGCTAGTTATTAATTAATGAAATGAAATTAATTATTAACTTTACTTTTTCTTCACTTTATATTCTAAGTCATATTTTCTGTTAGTATTTCATTTTGTCAGTGACAAAGGTAATATAAATAGATTTTATAGGTACTTATGTTCTTTTCTTTTTAGTTACATATTACATTAATTTTTCGCCATCCCAGATTCATTTCACTATTTAGAGAAAAATTAATAATATTAGGAAGGTTTCCATTCATTTAATTTATCAATACAATGTGTTATGTGTCATTGTCTTTAAAAAAAATTTGTTAAATATTGGTAAAAATAGTTGTTAGAAATCAATAGTCAATTCAGTGTCAGTTTAGGCTATATTTCTAACTCTGAAAATTGACAAACAGTCCAAACAATGTAATATGAAAAGTCAATTATAGCAACAAGAGTTCTAGGTGGAACAGTAATGGGAAGTTTGCAGTGGAGATGTAGTTAACAGGTAATGTGAAAACTATATAGTTAGCAGATGTTTCTGTTTTCCTTTATTTCTATATAGCCCTGCTTTGTGAACTAAACAGAATGAATTGTGATTCATCACCATGCCTCCAGAGAACTACATCTACACATCCCATGGATAAATTAAAATGCATCTGTTCCCTTGACTTTACTGGTAAGTACTATTTGACAACTGTGCCTTGTAAAGAACATTTAGCCCTGGGGGATATACATCAGGATGTTATTGATTCATTAGTATTTCCTTTTTGTTCCTCTTTAAATTTCCCTTAGCCAAACATTTTATTTGCATTTCATTAACATGAGACATCTATTTTACAGCTAGTCTCCATATCAGAAGATAAATTAGTGCACATCTAAGCTGTCTTTGCCTCACAACTCAGAGATTAGTCTGAATTTAGTAACCCCAAGAGAAGTTGCTGCCGTGTGTAGTAAAGTGAAATTAATGAACTATGACACTAATATATGTGACATTCTTATCTGATGAGTTTCATCTCAAATATCACTCCTATAAGGGTTAAAATGCTTAAAATGGGCAAATTTAAGATTGAGAACCTGGAACCTGCTTGTCTTATTAAAACTTACAATCTTTCAATTGTTTTTTTTTTTTTTCACATTTATAAGATATGAAATAGATGTAGATGAGCATGGTTTACATATTTGGAAGAATGGAGCCTCCTGCATTGATCAAGCTGGTAATTACTCCAGCCAATGAGTGCCTCTATTTAAAAGCAACAAACACGAAGGGAGAAGGAAACTCAAATATAATTAACTTTAAAGAGCATTTCTTTCTCTTGTCTGATCTCATTTCAGACTCCCAATAACTTTATTGAATTTTCATTCCCTTAAATTTAGCTTCTAAAGTGATTAACCAATTATCCCTTATGTAGAAATAAGAATTAAATGAACTTTGTTTATATATCCACTAAAATCATCAAGATTATTATTTTCCTATTAGAAATGCCACCCTACAATCAAATGATAAAATAAAAAGTAATGAAGAAATATATAATCAGTCTATCATGTTACATTGGAAATATTTTTCCTGTTATTCACTTTTTCATGAGATTGTTAGGGTTTCTTCTTTCTTTCTTTCTAAACAATCACTTATCTAATTTTTTAATGTAGTCATACTGTGCTTAGCTTAGCACATAGCAGACATTAACAGATAATTTCTTTTCCACTAAGAAAAACAGAATCTTTATTACTTGGGGGAAAAAAAAAATATTTTGCTCAATTGCAATGC
Organism: Odocoileus virginianus; assembly: GCF_023699985.2. NCBI lineage: Eukaryota > Metazoa > Chordata > Mammalia > Artiodactyla > Cervidae > Odocoileus > Odocoileus virginianus. The sequence continues at coordinate 55,326,804 of NC_069692.1, forward strand.
ATATGCTTATTTTGAGTATTTTCCCTTTTTAAAAAATTAATTAATTTACAATATTGTGGTTGCTTTTGCCATACATCAACACAAATTTGCCATGGGTATATGTGTGTTCACCCCATCTTGAAATCCCCTCCCACCTCCCACCCAGTTCCTTCCCTCTGGGTTTTCCCAGTGCACCAACTTTGAGTGCCCTGTTTCAAGAATCAAACGAACTGGTGAACTATTTCACATACGGTAACATACTTTTCAATGCTATTCTCTCAAATTGTCCAACCCTCGCCTTCTCCCACAGAGTCCGAAAGTCTGTTTTTTATATCTGTGACTCTTTTGCTGTCTTTCACATAGGGGAGTCATTACAATCTTTCTAAATTCTATATATATGCATTAATACACTGTATTGGTGTTTTTCTTTCTGACTTACTTCACTCTGTATAATAGGCTCCAGTTTCATTCACCTCATTGGAACTGATTCTAATGCATTCTTTTTAATAGCTGAGTAATATTCCATTGTGTGTATGTACCACAGCTTTCTTATCCACTCATCTGTCAATGGACATCTAAGTTGCTTCCAATTGTAAACAGTGAGGCAATGAACATTGGAGTACATGTGTCTCTTTCAATTCTGGTTTCCTTGGTGTGTATGCCCAACAGTGGGATTGCTGGGTCATATGGCGGTTCTATTTCCAATTTTTTAAGGAATCTCCACACTGTTTAATTTGTTTTCAACTTTGATGATTCTGTTCAGTTTCAGCTGAGAAATTATATTTTTCCTTCAAAAACTAAATAAATATATGCTTTTTCTTATAAAAGTATGTTTCAATAAATTGTCATGCAAATTAGTATATAGATGGTTAATCACTGGATATTTCCTTGAATTTTAGTATCTTTTTCTATGCTATGAAATTTAAAAGTTGTGCCATTTAGAGAGATAGAACCAATGAGATTTATATTTATACATCCATATAGCTACATAAAAGTGAAAGTGTGAGTCCTTCAGTCCTATCCAACTCTTTCCAACCCCATGAACTGTAGCCCACCAGGCTCCTCTCCACGAAATTCTTCAGGCAAGAATACTAGAGTGGATAGTCATTTCCTTCTCTAGAGGATCTTCCCAACCCATGGATCAAACCTGGGTCTCCTGCATTGAAGGCAGATTCTTTACCATCTTAGCCATTGGCCATATATCTATATCTATATCTATGTCTATATCTATATCTATATCTATATCTATATCTATATCTATATCTATATCTATGTCTATCATGGAGAGGAATGGGCCCACACAGTGATGGAGGATAAAAAGTGCTGTGATCTTCTGTTTGTGAGCTGAGAACCAGAAAATTGGTGGTGAAATTCCAGTTTGAGTTTAAATCCTGAGGGAAGCCAATGGTTTGAATTCCAGTCCAAAGTCTGGAGGAAACCAATGTCCCAGTTCAATGATGCAAGCAGGAAAAGAACACATTTTCCCATCTTTCATTTTCTGTTTTACTCAGTCCCTCTGCAGATTGAATAATGCCTACTCCTGTGGGGAGGGTCATCTACTTTAATGGGTCCACTGATTCAAATATTAACCTCATCAGGGAACATCCTCACAAACACACCTAGAAATAATGTTTAATCTGGGCCCCCTATGACCCAGGCAAATCATTAATAACATAAAATTAACCACCACATTGTTCAACTTAATATAATCAATTTAGATATTGTTAAGTATTATACCTAACTTTGTTTTCTAATTATTAATAAAAAATATATTGCAGACTAACTTCAAATATATAGCACTAAACTCACTATAGTGTTTTTATTTGTTAAGTGCAGATAAGAAATTATCTATCTAATTGATTTTAATGCAAATTAGGATAATTCATATAAATACCACATTGCCAGATGGAAATTAACATTCTTCAAGTGTTTAATTTAATTTTAAATAATTTTCTAACATACACATATAAAATCTATACAGTATGTAATATTTTATAATGTTTGGATAGGTAGGATTCAATATGTATTTTCTTAGACATCTTTAAGGACTCATACTCTAAGCAATCTCAATCAAGAAAAACCTTAGATTTTATTTACAAAATAACAAAGTTTGCTCAGTGTAAAGATCATGGTTTCTTATACTAATCTTATTAAAAAGAACTAGAGATCTAGTTGATTCTGGGACTATGACATGGAATGTGCAAATGATTGTGGAGACTCTTCAAATACTGAAGTACTCCAAAAAAAAACCATGAGAGTATGTCAAAGGAACAAATGTACCAACTCCCAATGACCAGAATCTTTTGAGCAGCAATATATAGGAATATTGGTTTATTACCCAAAATATAAAATAAATAGCCATGAGTCCACACTCATAAAAATAAATATTACAGGAAAATAAAAATAAATATTACAGGAAAAACAGATACATCTTCTATACAAAATAGTTCCAAGTAACTTGTGCAGATGTTATATTCAAAAAGACTGATGTTAATAGCAAAAACATTCCCTATGAAGAAATGAGAATGACACTTTATGAACTTTGGCTTAAAAGCATGTCCATTAAGTCTAACCATGAGAAATCATCAGGCAAATCTCACCCGAGGGACACTCCACAAAATGCTTTGTCAGTACTCTTTATGACTATCAAGTTGATGAAAAGCAGGGAAAGTCTGAGGAGATCTCAGGAGACATGACTAATGAAAGTAACAAGATATCTTGAATTGGATCCTTGAAAAGAAAAGAAAATAGCATTAGATTAAAACTAGGAAATCCAAATAATATATGGGCTTTGGAAAAAAACTATTTATCAGTTTTGGTTCCTTAGTTGTGATAAATATAGCATAATATTTAGCATAATATGTATATAGCAGTGGAAACTGGTTACAGTGTTCAGTTTCACTGTACTAACTTTGTTTCTATTAAGTATATCTAAAACTATTCTAAAAGACATTTAATTAAAAATGAATGATTGCAAATAATTTATAATTCAAAATAGTTTACACTTAAAGAAAATAGAAAATATGTAAAATATAGTAATCTTGTGTTATGTTTTGTTAGTCACTCAGTCATGTCCGTCTCTTTGCGACCCCATGGACTATAACCCACCTGGCTCCTCTGTCCATGGGATTCTTCAGACAACAATACTGGAGTGCATTGCCACTTCCTTCTCCAAACTTAGTGGAGTAAGTTCCTGAAAAACGAACAGCGCCCAGGGTCAGGAGTCAAGCCAGTCTCTGTCTTCTAAGTTTGCTATTAGCAGAGTTTCTCCAAGTGAGATCCCAGAACCACAGTGTCCAGATCCTCTAGGAAAGTAATTCTCAAATCCCCACCTGTCGGACCCAGGACACAAAAGGGGTGAGGTCAGCCGAGGCCACACACTCCATCACCACACTCTGGCCAGACACCATGGTGGTGTTCTCTGGGGCTGCCATGATGACCACGTCCTGCCCCCCTGTTTAACCTTTTACATACTCATTTTTATTTTTATCAATATTTGTGACAATATAAAATAACTACAGACATACCTTGTTTTACTGCTATTTATAGACATTACATTTTTCATAAAATAAGGTTTTCACAAAAAATGTTTGTAGCAGCCTTATGAAGGCAGGTCTATTGGCACCATTTTCTCTAACAGTATTTGTTCACTTTGTATGTCTGTGTCACATTTTGGTAATTCTGCAAATACTCCAAAATTTTCATTATTATTATATTTATTATGATGATCTGTGATTAGTGATCTTTGATGCTACTATCATAATTGCTTTGGAGCTGCAAGAATTGCATCAATATAAGATGAGGAATTTAATCAGTAAATGTTGAGTATGTTCTGACTGCTCCACTGACTGTCCATTCCCTAGTGTCTCCTCAGGTCTATCTCTTCCCTGAGACACAATGATATTGAAATTAGTCCAATTAATAGCTTGGAAGTATTCAAGTAAAAGGAAGAGTCACATGTTTCTTTCCTTAAATCAAAAGTTGGAAATGATTAAGCTTAATGAGAAAGGAATGTAGAAAGTCAAGATGGGCTGAAAACTAGGCCTCTGGCACCAACAATCAAGTTATGGGTACAAAGGAAAACTTCCTGAAGAAAGTTAAAAATGCTGCTGAAGTGAGCATGAATTAAGCAAGTGAAACAACCTTCTTGTTCGTACAGAGAAAGGTTTAGTGGTCTCAAAAGAAGATCAAACCAATTGCAAACATTCTCTTAAGCCAAAATATAATCCAAAGCAAGGCCTAGTCTCTTCTACTCTGTGAAGGCTGAGCACAGTGGGAAGATACAGTAGGAAAACTTGAAGCTAGCAGAGGTTGGTTCATGGGGTTTAAGGAAAGTACCCATCTCCATAAAGTATAAGGTGAATCAGAAAGTGCTGATGTAGAAGGTGAAGCAAGATATCCAGATCTAGCTAAGATGATTCAAGAAGGTGACTACCCTAAACAAAAGATTTTCAGTGTAGATGAAACAGTCTTCTATTGGAAGAAATTGTCATCTAGAACATTCATACCTAGAAAGGTTAAGCCAATGTCTGATTTCAAAACTTCAAAGTCAGGCTGGCATTCTTGTTAGCAGCTAATGTAGCTAGTGACTTAATTTGAAGCCATTACTCATTCACCATTCTGAAAGTCCTAGGGTCCCAAAGAATTATGCTAAATATATTCAGACTGCACTCTATTAATGGAGCATCTTAGCCTGAATGACAGCACATTTGTTTAAAACACGGCTCACTAAATATTTTAAGCTCACTGTTGAGACCTACTGCTCATGGCGGGGGGGGGATGTATTTCAAAATATTAAGTGCTCTCTTTGAAAATATGCCTGGTCATCCAAGAGTTCTGATGGAGATGGACAATGGGATTAATGGTTTTCATGCCTGCTAACACAAGATCTATTCTGCACATCATGAATCAAGGAGTCACTTTGACTTTCAAATCTCATGATTTAAGAAATTCATTTTTATAAGACTATAGTTAGTGATAGATAGCAATCCCTTTGATGGGTCTGAGCAAAGTTAATTGAAAACTTTTTGGAAGGGATTCACCATTCTGATTGTCATGAAGAACATTCACAATTCATAGGAAGCGATCTAACTGTTAATATTAAAGGAAATTTGGAAGAAGTCATTTCCAACCCTCATGGATGACTTTGAACTGATCAAGACTTCAGTGGAAGAAGTAACTGCTGGTGTAGTGGAACTAGCAAGAGAGCTAGAATTTGAAGTGGAGCCTGAAGATGTGATTGAATTGCCGCAACCTCATGATAAAATTTGAATGGAAAAGGTGTTGCTTCTTATGGATGGGGAGAGAAAGTTCGTTCCTGAAATTCTATGAGGATTGTTGTAATGACAATAAAATAATTTAGAATACTGTATAAACTCAGTTGATAAAAATAACACCATGCATCCAACCTGGGCTAGTGATCTGTTTCACCCTTGATAATATACATGTTTCCATGCTGTTCTCTCACAGCATCCCACCCTCGCCTTCTCCCACAAAGTCCAAAAGTCTGTTCTGTATATCTGTATCTCTTTTTCTGTTTTGCATATAGGGTTATCGTGCTCGGGGCTGGTGCACTGGGAAGACCCAGAGGAATCGAGTGGAGAGGGAGGTGGGAGGATGGATCGGGATGGGGAATACATGTAAATCCATGGCTGATTCATGTCAATGTATGGCAAAAACCACTACAATATTGTAAAGTAATTAGCCTCCAACTAATAAAAAATAAATGGAAAAAAATAAAAAAATATAAAAATAAAAAAATATAAAAATAAAAACACTATTCCTGTGGTGGTAAAATAAACTAATTGACATGATTTCATACACACACACACACACACAAATAGCACCAATATTTGAGAAATTTTACTCCAGTTTTGAAAGAAGTTCGATTGTGGGTAAACTGCTGTCAAATAGCATTTCAAGCCACAGAGAAATGACTCAGAAAAGGAAGTCAATCAATGTGGCAAATCTCATTGACTTACTTTAAGGAATTCTTGCAGCCTCCCCCAACCTTCACCAGTCAGCCTCTTGGCAAGACTCTCAATCAGCAAAAAGATTACAACCTGCTAAATGCTCAAATAATGATTTGCATTTTTTTAAGAAATAAAGTATATTTTAATTAAGGCTTGGATATGCATTTTTTTAGACATAATGCTACTGCACACTTCATAGACCACAGTATGCTGTGAACATAAATTTTATATGCTCTTAGAAACCAATGACAAAAAGTTATATGGAAGTGTTTTATTGAGATTTTCAAATTTTGTTGTGATCTGGAATCAAACCCAACATATCTCAGAGATGTATCTGTATTAGTTAATATCAGTGCCCTATATTTGTAAAACATATTATAATGTTTAAAGGGATTTCATATAAAGCAATAAACATAACAATTTAAGCAAAAAAGCAAAAACAACATTAAAGAAAGTTAAATGAGCCTGGCTTCCCTGGTGATTCAGAGGTTAAAGCGTCTGTCGCAATGTAGGAGACCTGGGTTTGATCCCTGGGTCTGAAAGATCCCCTGGAGAAGGAAATGGCAACCCATTCCAGTATTCTTGGCTACAGAATCCCATGAACGGAGGAGCCTGGTGGGCTACAGTCTACATGGTCGCAAAGAGTCTGAGAGACTTCACTTTCACTTTCAATAATGCATATATTTTCTGATAACCATGTGATGTAGTAACATTTATACTAGAAATACTACATACAAAATACTATATAAGAGCATAATCTTGATAATTTATATTTTTCGTATTTTTATACATCTGTCAGCTCAAAAACTTGTAGTAGAAGCTATTTGCTTGGCCCTTATTGTTTCTTTTCTGGTACAATCTTAATTATCCTGCATATTTATGAGACTGTGTGAATGAGATCTGACCAATAGAAAATGGATATTTTTATCTTGCAGTTTCGTCCATAAATTGTCCTATAAATCATTCACTCCCTTTTTTCTTTTAATTTTATTGAAATATAGTTGATGTAAAATGTAGTATTAAATTTCTGCTTCATAGCAAAGTTACTCAGTTATGTTTTTGTTATTCAGTTGCTAAATCGTGTCCGAGTCTCCAGTAATAAGTGGTTAAGCAAATGACATCATTTTAACAAGACTAGGTATGAGCAAGTGGAATTGAAATATTATTTGAGCAACACTTATCTGCTAAGTCTTTAAGGACACACATCTCTAAATGTGTAACATATGAAATTAAAAAAAGAAGAAGAAGAAAAAGAAGAAATGATGATTAGCCATTAAACATGTTGGAAAAGGAAAGTAAACAACAACAAAAAAGAAAGCACAACAAAATGCTGTGAAAATCTGAATACTGTTCTATGGATAGGATTTTTTTATGATGAGAACTTGTAATTAGAAGGTAGATTTAAGTACATATTTTTAAGTGTTTGTAAAGAGAAAAAGAGTAGAATATAGATAATGGTTAATTAATTTGAGCTTCCACAGGCCATATCACAATCACTTTTATGCTGAGTCATTGTGGAACTAGAAATGATGTGATTCATTGCTCCAGAGCAGCCAATCCACAGCTAGATTAGCATTCCCAGAGGGCAACATATCTCAGCAGGGCTACACAAGCTCATCTCTAATTTTCTGAAAATTTCTCAAATTCAACTATAGATCATTTGAATATACTAACAAAAAGTCAATTTTCTTTAATTCTTTTAATGAAAATAGTAATATGTGTTATTTTGAGTGGGCCAAATAAATGAGCTGAACTAGAAAGTACTGAGTTCATAATAAAAATCCAATTAAAAAAAGAAAAAGATAGTTGGTGTCCCTTCTCTCCAAAAAAGTTAAAGAAATATATCAAGCATGATAAAAATAAATGTGTGCCCAAATTTCAACAGAGGAATAAAAATTGGATCAACAAGATGGTCATTGCTATACCATCAAATTCACCAATAATCAAAATCAATAATATGTGTAGTTTGGTAAATTTATCATTTCAGTTTATCATTTCAGCAGAATATTAAATGACTAAAATTTACTTAGATTATTTTGGATACTTTAAAACTTTAATAAACTTTGATATAATTTTAAGTCTTTAAAAAAGTGTAACATTTCACACTATTTTTACAGCTTTGTAAAACATTTATGTCATTAAACCAAAATAATGGAACCCCAAAAAAGTCAATGGTTTTCTCTATGTATGCTTTTCAAGTTGACCAAACCTATTCACATGAGTTGATAAATTTATTCCCATCATGTGGAAAATGAAATTTTATCTTCAGATTGAAAGAACTATCTGCTGATGATTTATAAACTGTCATGCATATCTTAATACCATGAATGTTGCAGGAATAAATTTCAAATAAAATAACATAGGTGAGTAGAGAAAGAAAGCATGGGAATTCAAAGGACTCAAAGATGTTCAGTGTAGACAACAATTACTCTGAGATCAATGAGGTTGGTGTTTTAAGTATAATAAAATCAGAAACACCATATCAGGAATATTTAGGACAACGGGGAGCTGTTAATCTGATAAATTTAATCAAATGTACAGTTTGAGAGGTCATTCTAATCATAAAATAGAATTTGATTTCTTCTTTTTCTTTTATAGAAGGGTTACATATGAAGGAGAGAAAAATGTCAAATGCTCACAACAATCAAACATTTGTCTAAAGTATAGATATGAAAACAAGGCCTGAGGTAACTGGATGATTTCAGATGATATTTATTTAGTTAACAATCTAACAGGTTAGACCTGTATGGTGTTCAGAAATGTAAAGCAAAGAAGAGAAAAACACATGCTCAGATCCCCAGAATAGCCAAGTGAGTAATTGCTCTGGGGCCACAGGAGGAGAAGCAGTGTGTTCAATGGAGACACAAAGCCACAGAACTTCAGACACATTGTGTGTGCGAGACTGTAAGCTATTATAGTAGAAGTCTTCCCTGAACAACCCTAATCTGTGCATTGAAGCAGAGGGGAGAGTCCTAGAGGGCCTGCAGCTTCTTAAACATCAGTTAGGAAGTGAGAAAGGAAAGAAAGACAGAGGAAAGACAGGCACTGAGGGAAACCAGAAAGTGGGGATGGATAGACAAAGGATTACACCATTAGAATCAGAAGAAAAATGAAGAGAAGAGACTGTGTGAGATAAGAAGAGATGGTTAGAAATTGTCAAATATTGTGGGACAGTCCAGTACAATTTGGTGTGAAAACTGTCCAGAAAAAAATGCTGTTGAAGAAGTACTGAAGACCTTCATTAAAAACAGTTTCAGTGGTACTTAGTATTGCTGATAACGTTGAATGGGAAGGAGAGAGATAGATGAAACAAGAAAGTGGAGGAAGCAAGATGAGATTACTGCCTGAGAATATTTGGCAGATCAGGGGTGAAGGAGGTATAAGTCTAATGGGGAAAGTGTGAAAAAAGAGAACATTTGATTTTCTCTGAAAATTTAAGTGTCTCATGGAGTATATGGCTAGTTCCTGTTTGTTTTCCAGATCTTCTCTATATCCAGGAGGATACCTTGCTTTAGATTTAAATTTGGAAAGTGAGATCCCCTGTAAGAAGAAAGGAGGAGGACACAGATATTGGTTTCTCCCTTTGTGGGTTCCCACAGGATGCTGTCCCCCATCTCTGATCATTGCTTCACATTACTCCCAAGCCTCAGTCTCCACAGAGCCTCCCTGGGTTGGGCTGAAGTATGTCCACTCAACCCCTCTGAATGATGAACAGAAAAGTTCCAACCCTATCTTTAAGTTTTCAGTACACCTGCCTCCATCTGTAAATAGTATTCTACTAAAATATCCTCAAATTTATTGTTTTGAATGGGCCATCTCATTCCTGCCAGGATCCAATCTTGCTTATTAATCTTTGTGTATGCATGGGATGTTCTTAATACAGAGAGGAGAAATCTACAGGAAACAGAGAATTATCAAAATAGAGAGGTTGATATGGTAAGACAGAGGTCTAGAAATCCCGTGGCAATATTATCTTTAGACTGGAAGAGGGACAGATCGTTCATTAAGCAGAAAATTAACCAAATGGAGAGAACAGATGCATATCGATCAGAGTAGAGATTGTGGTGGGAATTTTGGGGAGTTATCATCTGATGACATCTATTTTCTGTGGAATTCAGAAGTTTAGTTATTTTATGTGAGTGATGGGAACAGTAATATATTTGAGAATACAAGGAGAGTGAAAAAATAGTTCTTATTTAATTGAGTATTTTCCTGTATGTTGCACATTGAATTTTATTGAAAAATAATCCTTGCAGCTACATTTTTCCGTAGGAGCTTTTACTTTAATTTGAGTTTGCATCTTCCCTAAACGAGAATCAGGGACCATTCTTGGGATTTAGATTGAGGAATTTGAGAAAATATTGCTCAGACTGGGTTTGTTATTGGAAATGTAAAACACAGTCCACAACTATTGGCAAAAATTTGCTCAACTGTGTGGGAAAAGTTTAATTTCAGATAAAATTTTGAAGAAGGGGAGAAGCAGAAAGATATCCAAAAGAACTAAAGAGAGAGAGACGACCAAATGTGGCAGAGTTCCCTTCCTTAATGGATCTGGGCTAATGGCATTGTTCCCACTCCCAAGTTTACTGTTTACACAGATAAATTTATCACTGTACTAGCGCTGATCCTACTGGGTTCTGTATCTTATATATAGCTTCAGATTAAACAAAATTAGGTAGTATTGAAGTTCAGCCAAAAGTAGAGATCATATATGTATAGTGGACTATATCTTCATATTTGTAAGGTCTTCCTCCAGCAGTGTTGAGGGGCTGAAGTAGCCAGAAAAAAAGAACTGGATTAAATAGGAATTGAGGGAATTCAGGGGAAAATACATTTTTTAATTTTTGTGTGTGTGTACCAGTGAATGATAAGAATGTGAGTGTTAAAGTCTCCGGCAGAGGCATGGGTCGGTGGTGACCTACTACAGGGTTGGGAGCACTGAGTGATGCAGTTCCTTCACTAGAACCTTTTGAAGGAGATCCAAGATTATAGGCACTGGGAAAGGGGATAAGAGGGAAGACAGACTGAAACTACAATCACAGAAAGCTAACAAATCTGACCACACGGACCACAGCCTTCTATAACTCAATGAAACTAAACCATGACCTGTGGGGCCACCCTGGACAGTCGGGTTGTGGTGGAGAGGTCTGACAGAATGTGGTCCACTGGAGAATGGAATGGCAAACCACTTCAATATTCTTGCCTTGAGAACCCCATGAACAGTATGAAAAGGAAAAAGATAGGACACTGAAAGATGAATTCCCAGGTTTGTAGGTGCCCTGTATGCTACTGCAGATCAGTTGAGAAATAACTCCAGAAAGAATGAAGGGATGGAGCCAAAGCAAAAATGACACCCAGTTGTGAATAGGACTAGTGGTTGAAGCTGGGTTTGATGCTGTAAAGAGCTGTATTGCATGAACCTGGAATGTTAGGCCCATGAATCAAGGCAAATTAGAAGTGGTCAAACAGGAGATGACAACAGTGAACATCGACATTCTAGGAATCCGTGAACTAAGATGGAATAGAATGGGTGAATATAACTCAAATGACCATTATATCTACTACTGTGGACAGGAATCCTTTAGCAGAAATGGAATAGCCATTACAGTCAACAAAACAGTCCAAAATGCAGTACTTGGATGCAATCTCAAAGACAACAGAATGATCTCGGTTCCTTTCAAAGGCAAATCATTCAATATCATGGTAATCCAAGTCTATGCCCCAATCAGTGTAGCTGAAGAAGCTGAAGTTGAGCAGTTCTATGAAGACCTACAAGACCTTCTAGGACTAACACAGAAAAAAAGATGTCCTTTTCATCATCAGGTACTGGAATGCAAAAGTAGGAAGTCAAGAAACACCTGTAGTAATAGGCAAATTTGGCCTTGGAGTGCAGAATGAAGCAGGGTAAATGCTGATAGAGTTCTGCTAAGAGAATGCACTGGTCATAGCAAACACCCTCTTCCAACAACAAAAGAGAGGACTCTACACATGGATATCACCAGATGGTCAACACCAAAATCAGATTGATTACATTCTTTGCAGCCAAAGATGGAGAAGCTCTATACAGTCAGCAAAAACAAGACTGGTAGCTGACTGTGGCACAAATCATGAAATTCTTATTGACAAATTCAGACTGAAATTGAAGAAAGTGGAGAAGACCACTAGACCATTCAGGTATGACCTAAATCAAATCCCCTATGAATATACAGTGGAAGTGCAAAATATATTTAAGAGGCTAGATCTGATAGACAGAGTGCCTCATAAACTATGGATGGAGGTATGTGACATTGTACAGGAGACAGGAATCAAGACCGTCCTCAAGAAAAAGAAATGCAAAAAAGCCAAATGGTTGTCTGAGGAGGCTTTACAAATAGCTGTGAAAAAAGGGAAGCAAAAAGCAAAGGAGAAAGGGAAAGATATATCTATTTAAATGCAGAGTTCCAAAGAATAGCAAGAAGAGATAAGAAAACATTTGTCAGTGATCAATGGAAAGAAATAGAGGAAAACGAAAGAATGGGACCAACTAGAGATCTCCTCAAGAAAATTAGAGATACCAAGGGAAGATTTCATGCAAAGATGGGCTCAATAAATGACAGAAATTGTAGGTACCTAACGACTGAGCAACTTCACTTTCACTTTTCATTTTCATGCACTGGAGAAGGAAATGGCAACCCACCCCAATGTTCTTGCCTGGAGAATCCCAGGGACGGGGTAGCTTGGTGGGCTACTGTCTATGGGGTTGCACAGAGTCAGACACGACTGAAGTGACTTAGCAGCTGCAGCAGCAGCAGCAGCAACAGAAGCAGAAGATATTAAGAAAAGATGGGAAGAATACACAGAAGAACTATACAAAAAAGATCTTCGTTATCTAGATAATCACGATGGTGTGATCACTCACCTAGAGCTAGGCAACCTGGAGTGTGAAGTCAAGTGGGCCTTAGGAAGCATCACTATGAACAAAGCTAGTGGAGGTGATGGAATTCCAGTTGAGCTATTTCTTATCTTGAAAGATGGCACTGTGAAAGTGCTGCACTCATTATGCCAACAAATTTGGAAAACTCAGCAGTAGCCACAGGACTGGAAAAGGACAGTTTTCATTCCAATCCCAAACAAAGGCAATCCCAAAGAATGCTCAAACTACCGCACAGTTGCACTCACCTTACATGCTAATAAAGTAATTCTCAAAATCTCCAAGCCAGGCTTCAGCAATATGTGAACGGTGAACTTCCAAATGTTCAAGCAGGTTTTAGAAAAGGCAGAGGAGCCAGAGATCAAAGTGTCAACATCCGCTGGATCATCGAAAATGCAAGAGAGTTCCAGAAAAACGTCTATTTCTGCTTTATTGACTATGCCGAAGCCTTTGATTGTGTGGATCATAATAAACTGTGAAAAATTCTTAAAGAGGTAGGCAAACCAGACCACCTGACCTGCCTCTTGAGAAACCTATATGCAGGTCAGGAAGCAACAGTTAGAACTGGACATGGAACAACAGACTGGTTCCAAATAGGAAAAGGAGTACGTCAAGGCTGTATATTGTCACCCTGCTTATTTAACTTCTATGCAGAGTAGGTCATGAGAAACGCTGGGCCAGGGGAAGCACAAGTTGGAACCAAAATTGCTGGGAGAAATATCAATAACCTCAGATATGTAGATGGCACCACCCTTATGGAAGAAAGTGAAGAAGAGCTAAAGAGCCTCTTGATGAAAGTGGAAGAGAAGAGTGAAAAAGTTGACTTAAAACTCACCATTCCGAAAATTAATATCATGGCATCTGGTCCCATCATTTCTTGGCAAATAGGTGGGGAAACAGTGGAAACAATGGCTGATTATATTTTGGGGGGCTCCAAAATCACTGCAGATGGTGATTGCAGCCATGTAATTAAAGACGCTTACTCCTTGGAAGGAAAGTTATGACCAACCTAGACAGTATATAAAAAGCAGATACATTACTTTGCCAACAAATGTCCATCTAGTCAAGGCTATTGTTTTTCCAGTGGTCACATAGGCATGTGAGATTTGTACTATAAAGAAAGCTGAGCACCATAATATTGACGCTTTTGAACTGTGGTGTTGGAGAAGACTCTTGATAGTCCCGTGGGCTGCAAGGAGATCCAACCAGTGCATCCTAAAGGAGATCAGTCCTGGGTGTTCATTAGAAGGACTGATGAAGCTGAAACTCCAATACTTTGGCCACCTGATGCGAAGAGATGACTCATTTGAAAAGACCCTGATGCTGGGAGGGATTGGGCACAGGAAGGGAAGGGGAAGACAGAGGATGAGATGATTGGATGACATCACCGACTCGATGAACACAGGTTTGTGTGGACTCCAGGAGTTGGTGATGGACAGGGAGGCCTGTCTGCTGCAGTTCATGGGGTTGCAAAGAGTTGTGTACGACTGAGCAACTGAACTGAACTGAACTGAATGATAAGAATTCAGCTCCACTCCTTGACCTTGAAATTTCAGTGGTATAGAAAAAATTACTGCCTTGAAGAGGGCTGCATGAAATATGGTATAACTACAGTGGAGAAGGTTTTAGTTCAAAAAGTAAGGACCCTTCTTAATAAATACATAGGAAGCTTGTTAGTTATAAAAGGAATGCATAACAAGGTTGAAGATACAGTAGCATTGGATGGTTGATTCATGAATGAAGCACAATGTGGAATAAAGGGATTAGAAAAAAATGCACAGTAACTATTTTATTTTGGCAATTATTAGAGCTTACAGAGATCTTAGAAAAACTAGGCTTAAGAAAACATACCAAAAGAGGGCAAAATTTATCCTAGAAACTTCTGGTAACAGTGTGATAATATAGAGACAAATGTAAACATTGAACAAATTACAATAAAAAACAAAACAACAATAACAACAACAAAAACAGGAATATTTGAAAACATTAAACAGTGACCAGAAGTAGGCAGACACTGGAAAGGAGTCAACTCACAAATGAAAGAAACTCTGATTGGGTTAAATCTGTGCTTACATGGTTTCCCACCTGAGGGCAACTTCAGTCCAGTTTGTATGGGCAGTGGAAGCAGTAGGTACAATCTTTCAGATGTAAAGAGTCAGAAAACAGTTTGAGGCTTCCAAAAGAGAAAAAAAGTGGCCCAGGAACGGAGTGAAGAAGATATGGAGAAACACACAGGTTTTATACTGAGATCACAAATACTTGGTTAATTCCTGAACAGTACACATATAGGGGAATTCCAAGGTTCCCAAGGAAAGCAACCAATCAAAATATGAAGAGCTAAGCAGTTTCAGCTGTTTCCAAACTAGTGAAACAGAATCTGGAGTTTTATTTCAACCATGCTAACATTCTACCATAATTAATAGTATCATTATATAAAGAAGAAAACAGAAACCAAGAACAACACAAAGTATCACAATGCAGAGAATCAAATATTACTACAGAGATTTCATTCTTAGAATACCTTCACTATAAAACACTTTGAAGGAAGTTCTTTAGGCTGAAGGGAGATAATGGCAAATGAAAACTCATTTATAAGTGGACAGTAAGGCTTTCAAAATGGGAAATATCTAAGCAAATATATTAAAATATATAGGATTCTTATCTTTATTTGACAATTTATTATATTATACAACTGTTTCAAGAAAATTTTACAACATTGAATTGTGGCATTTACAACATAAATATGCATAACAGATATGACAATAATAGTATAGCAAATAGGGTAGATGGAACTATATAGATGTGATATTCTTATATTTTATGTGAAATAGCACAAATTAACTCTAGTAGACTATACAATCAGAAAAACTTTTTTTAAATACAGATATCTATGGACATGATTAAAACCAATAAATCTACTTAAATAATGTTATTTGACAAAAAGGAAAACAAGAAAATATATAGTATAATGAAAATGAAACAAACAAAAACAAACAACAGAAAAAAAATGGAAAAGAAAAGCCAAATAGTTAAACAAAATTTCTCATAGTATATTTAAAGTCAATGAGGTAAAAAATATCCAATTGAGATTCACATTGTCCAATATATTTAGACTTTATTCAGCCTCAGGAAATGCATATAAATATAAAGACATAAATAAGTTAAGAAGATAAATCTACACTATTTTTAAAAAGCATGAACAATTAATGGAGCTATATTTGTTAACTGAAAGTAACTGACTGCCTATTGTGCAAAAGCCAACAAAAGGGTCAAGACAGGTAGAAAGGAAAATTTCTTTATTTTGGATGCCAACAACTAGGAGACTCTTGTCCAAAGACTGACTCCCCCAACCTCTGACAATCAGTGGACAAGAGCTTTTATAGATGGCGGGAGGGGGCTACATGCAGAAGAGCACAGTCAGCTCTGACAGTCATCTTGAAATTGGTCATCAGTGGTCTGATCAGCGTCATCTTGATTGTTTTAAGTACAATTAGTCTTTAATTCCGGGGTCAATTTGTTCCCAATTCTTTGAGGTGAGCTCTCAGAATTGTGCTAGCACATGTCATGATTATAATCTGGTCGTGCTACCAGATTGTAGTAATTCCTTCTACCAGTGAGGATTTTCTGCAAAACAGCTCAAAGGATATGATTCAAATTATCTATAGCCCTTGACATGGAACTAAAGGTCCTTGACTTTGCTTAATGTTTATACTCTGATCATTTGGTCTTGCTGGACTATTTTCCTTTGCTTTTGCATTTTCTTGTTACTTTCATTAAGCTTATTTGTTAACTAAATTTTTTCCACAAACAAAAGACAGGGTGAGAATATGGGGGCAAGGACCACAGGATCCTGCTCCATTTAATATTCATCTTAGGAAAAAAAATATATTCAGGAACAAAAGTAGAATTTGAATATAATAATAATGAAAGATTTATTCATCAGCGACTCCAGCAAGCAACATGCAGAGTGGCAAGACGATCTGTCAACACACATATTTTTGTAAAATAATACACATGCTTGTTGTAAGTCTCTGTGAAGATTGTTGTCTGTTTCATAGGTAAAGATAATTGAAGTAGAAATTAGTATCTGGAAGTGCTCTCATAACTAAAACCAAATACATGTGGCATTGGGTTGATTTTAGGAACAGGATGTAAGGACATGGATACAATTATAATGACATCTACAAGAGCAGTGAGAAACCTATAGATGCTGGCCAAGGAGGATGATGACATGTGGACCACAAGTTGGAGATCCTTTCCATGTCACATGTTAAAATGACAGGTAGAAGATATGCATAGAAATATCATAGACTTGGCAAAGAATATTCTGTGGCAAAATGTTGAAATTTAGCTGAATGACCTTTGAACAACTAGATGAGGAAGAAAATGAGCTAATGATGTTTTCAACCAGATTTTAGGAAAAAAAAATATTTTTAATCCAGGACTGCTGTGCTGAAAATAAATACTATAGTTATTTCCAGACTCTCCATCTGGCAAATATTTTCAAAATGTACTCAGAATAATGATCAAATCTAGGATATTGCCAGTAAAATTGAGCTTCGTGGGCAAGATGAAGGGTGTATGTCTTTTAAACTGCTGTTAAGACAAAATAAGTTAAGACAGAGGCATATAGATCTCTTTAGCTAGACAAAAAACAAAAACAAGTAACTTCTAAACACGTTTTAGACAACACCTAACTTTCATTGTAAGGTAGACAGGAAATAATACAAAGAAGCAGATGGTTCTGGCAGGAAGCAATCTGAGAAAACTATTCCCTACTGTTTGCAGAGCAGGACTCACAGAAGCACTGTGCATCAGGCTTTACTCTGTACCTTTCTCCTCTCCTCTCTCCTTGAATGAGAGTCCATTGCTTGCATATTGACAGTGTGGGCAAGCAGATAAATTATATTTTTAATCAGCGTGTCTTTAAATCAGGACAAGCCAAATGCAAACACTAAAACAGAGAAAATATAGTCAAGTGGAGTCTTCTACATCAGGGCTTAATTTAAATGAAAACTTAGATTTCAAACTAAGTCCAATGAGACAAAGCCTTTGTGAATGAAAATATGTCTTTCACATCAAGGATGTGAGTTATAGTGATCAGAAATCGGACTTACAATGGCTACAGGTTATCCTCTATAGTCAACTAGTGCTGAGTGACCACCCTTCTGTCTTGTGGCCCTCAATTTAACTAGCTCAGGCTTTCTTACACCACGACAGTTCAAAGGTAATCAGATTTTTTAAAATCTGATTATTTTACAAAAGTGATTCTCAAATAGAGGTGATTTGTCCCCCCAGGGAGCTTTGGGGAAAACCGAGAGATATTTTGTTTTTCAGTTCTAGAAGGATGGGGAATATCTAATGGTTATGATATCAGTAGAATTGTGTCCTCTCCAAATTTACATGTTGAAGTTCTAACCCCTCATACCTCTGAATGCAGCATTATTTGGAAATAGGGTCTTCTCAGATATATGTAGTTAAGATGTAGTCACATTGGTGTAGGGAAGGCCCTAATCCAAATGAGCATCGTCCTTCTCAAAAGGGAAAATTTAAACATAGACCAACACTAAAGAAGGTCCCCAGGTGAAGATGAAGACAGAGATCAGACTGATGCTTCTACAAACCATGAAACACCAATAACTGTTAGCAATCTAGATCCTGAATTGGAGAGAAGCATGGAACAGATTTAATTTCAAAATCTCAGAAAGAATCTACTTTGTCAACATCATGATCTTGGATTTCTTGCCCCTGCAAAACTTTGAGATTATAAATTTTTGCCATATAAGTCCCCCAATCTTGCTGGTGAACCCCAAGCAAGCTATACAGGTGGGGGAAAAAGGATACTGAAAATACCTTATAACAAGCAACAACAAATAAGGATTTGGTGGAAATTTCAGTACTGCTGATACAGAGCAAACTTTTTCTTAGACCAAGTATTTGAGGGAAGGAATAAGAAACTGCCAGTTTCTTAAGATCTATGATGCAAAATTAATACAGTATCACTTACATGGAACAGACCATTTCCAGAGCTCATCCAATTTTAGGAGAGAGCACAGTCCTTCCCTGCTCAGTCTGCATGTGGTCAAAAAGTATGTACATGTCATCTACATGCAGAATCCACACTCCCCTCCAAGTCTTCTTCCAGCATAGCATCAGGGTTATGTAGACATTAGGAAATAAAAATTTATAAAATTTTCAGCTCTTATCAAGAGCTGCAGAAACATAAAAGCTTAGGGTTAAATTAAAATTTAAAATGCCTATGCAGAAAACTATAAAATATTGTAAAATTAAAGAAGATTTATACAGATGGAAAAAATGTAACCTTAGAAGAATATATCTATAAATTCAATGAAATCTGTGTTATACTACAAGTGTTACTTTTTTTTTAATTGACAGTTTGACTTTAAATGGGAAAATTGTATGAACTTACAATGACCAAAAAATTCTACTGAATAAAACAAGTCCTTTGGCAGTTGTAATATCTTACTATCATGAGAATATTTTACTGGAAAGGAAGGAAGAAAAGAAGGGAAGGAGGGAGGAAGGGAGGAACATTGATCAATGGAAGTTAAGTGAGATTCCAGAAATAGAATCACACTCACTTATGAAATTCATTTTCTACAAAGAATCTGAAGCGATTCAACAGGCAAATTAACATCTTTTCAGCGGATCTCAATGAAATAAATAAATATTTCTGTGGTAAAATTGGCATTGGCTTCCACCTTATACCCTACATGTATGCATTTATCATGTTATACTTTACTAGAATATGACAAGTCTATTAGATGATTTGATTAAATTACTAGGGTTGAACAAGTAAGTTAATGAATTGTAGTTAGTAGGAATCAAGTTGCTCACTGTCAAGGAAAAGCATTGTAAAGAAATAAGTGAGAAAGTTAGAATAAACCCTGTGGTAATGGATTAGTCAGAGATATCTGAACAAGTGCTTGGTGTCTGACAGTGTTTCCAAAGTGTTAGGTAGACTTTTGGACTCTGCTCTACTTATTGGCCTTCATTGGTGGCTCAGCTGGTAAAGAACCCGCCTGTAATGTGGGACGCCTGGGTTTGATTCCTGGGTTGGGAAAAACCCCTGGAGAAGGGAATGGATAGCCACTTCGGTATTCTGGTCTGGAGAATTTCATGGATTGTATAGTCCATGGAGTCGCAAAAAGTCAGACAGGACTGAGCAATTTTCACTTTCACTTTCATCTATCTGGTAATTTTCATTCAAGTCTGCTTTGGTTACTCGAATCCAGTCAAAAACATTTTGCTTCACGGTGCATGCATATGTTTGTTATCTGTCTATCAAACTCGGGTCTCTCACATTGCAGGCAAATTCTTTACCAGCTGAGCCACAAGGGAAGCCCATTAAAGATGAGTTTAGGGCAAATACATTCTCAATGGGGCAGTTTCTGTGAAGGATCAGAACACGGCCATAGCACATTGTTATTGGTGGATTTTATTCTCTCAGAATTCATATACTAACATCCTAACCCCCTAGTAACTTAGGATATGACCTGATTTGGAAATAGAGCTAGTGTTGATACAGTTAGTCAAGATAGTCTGAGGTTTTACTGGAGTAAAGTGAAGTGAAGTCACTCAGTAGTGTCCAACTGTCTGCAACCCCATGAACTGTAGCCTACCAGGCTCCTCCATCCATAGGACTTTCCAGGCAAGAACACTGGAGTGAGTTGCCATTTCCTTCTCTAGTTACTGGAATAAGGAAGGCCCTATTCCAATATTACTGGTATGCTTATAAAAATAGGAAATTTGGACACATGCTCAGAAGGAGACGGGCATGTGAAGATGAAGGAAAAGATCAAGTGTTGCTTCTGTGAGCCACTGAACAAGGATGGCCAGCAGACCACCAAAGCTAGGGGAGACCTGGAACAAATTTTCTCTCACAGCCTCAAGAGGAACCAACACTGTCACACCTTGATTTTGCACTTCTTACCTACAGAAATGTAAGACAGTAACTTTCTGCTGTTTAGGCCACCCAGTTTTTATTCTAGTACTTTGTTAATGTTCTCTTACTTATTTTTAAAATTTATTTATTTATTTATTTTTTATTGAAGGATAACTGCTTTACAGAATTTTGTTCTTTTATGTCAAACCTCAACATGAATAAGCAATAGGTATACATATATCTCCTCCACTTGGAACATCCCTCCCATGTTTTTCCACATCCCACCCCTCTACGTTGATACAGAGCCCCTGTTTGAGTTTCCTGAGCTATACAGCAAATTTCCATTGGCTATCTATTTTACATATTTACCATTTGTAAGTTTCCATGTTACAATTTCCATACATCTCACACTCCTCCCCTCTCCCTAAGTCCATAAGTCTATTCTCTACATCTGTTTGTCTGTGTCTTTTTGCTGCCCTACAAATAAATTCTTCAGTATCATTTTTTCTATATTCTGTATATATGCATTAGAATATGATATTTATGTTTCTCTTTCTGACTTACTTCACTCTATATAATAGGTTCTAGGTTCATTAGAACTAAGTTCATTTTGATGGCTGAGTAATATTCTATTGAGTATATTTACCACTAATTCTTTATCCATTCATTTGTCGATGGACATCTAGGTTGCTTCCATGTTCTAACTATTGTAAATAGTGCTTCAATGAACAATGGGATACATGTTTTTCAATTTAAGTTTCCTCAGGGTATATGCCTAGGAGTAGGATTGCTGGGTCATATGGCAGTTTTCTTCCTGGTTTTTTAAGGATTCTCTATGACATCTTCCATAGTGGCTGTATCAATTTACATTCCCAACCAACCGTACAAGAAAATTCCCTTTTCTCCACACCTTCTCCAGTGTTTGTTGTCTGTAGACTTTTTAATGAGGGCCATTCTGAATGGTGTGAGGTGATATCTCATTGCAGTTTTGATTTTCATTTCTCTAATAATGAGTGATGTTGAGCATCTTTGCATATGTTTGTTAGCCATCTGTATGCCTTTTTTTGAAGAAATGTCTGTTTAGGTCTTTTCACCACTTTTTGATTGGGTTGTTTGTTTTCCTGGCACTGAGTTGTATGGGTTGGAAATTAATCTTTTGTCAGTTGTTTCATTTACTACCTTTTTCTCCTATTCTGAGGGTTTCTTTTCACCTTGCTTATAGTTTCCTTTGCTGTGCAAAAACTTTAAATTTTAAACAGGTCCCACTTGTTTACTTGTGTTTTTATTTCCATTACTCTAGGAGGTGGGTTATAGTGTCTCACTTTTATTTATGTCACTGAGTGTTCAACCTATGTTTCCCTCTAAGAGTTTATAGTTCCTGGTCTTACGTTGGGTCTTTGATTTATTTTGAGTTTATTTTTGTGTGTAGTGTTAGGAAGTGTTCTAATTTCACTCTTTTACATGTAACTATTGAATTATCACATAACCATTTATTGAAGAGGCTGTCTTTGCCCCCAATGCATATTCTTGCCCCCTTTGTTAAAAATAAGGTACCCATAGGTGCATGGGTTTACTTCTGGGCTTTCTCTCTTGTTCCATTGGTCTATATTTCTCTTTTGTGCCAGTACCATACTGTCTTGATGACTGTAGCTTTGCAGTGTAACCTGAAGTCAGGAAGCTTGATTCCTCCAGCTCCATTCTTCTTTTTCAAGACTGCTTTGGCTCTTTGGGGTCTTTTGTGTTTCCATATGAATTATGAAAATTTTTGTTCTAGTTCTGTGAAAAATGCCATTTGTAATTCGATAGGTATTGCATTGGATCTGTAGATTGTGTTTGATAGTATATTCATTTTCACAATATTGATTCTTCCTACTCAGGAACATGGGATATCTCTCCATCTGTTTATGCCATCTTTGATTTCTTTCATTAGTGTCTTATAATTTTCTGTGTACAGTTCTTTTGTCTCCTTAGTTAGTTTATTACTAGATATTTAATTCTGTTTTTGTAATAGTGGATGAGATTTATTCCTTAATTTATCTTTCTGATTTTTCATTGTTAGTATATAGAAATGCAAGTGATTTCTGTGTATTGATTTTGTACCTTGTAACTTTGTTAAATTCACTGGTCAGCTCTAGTAATTTTCTGATACTGTATTTATAGTTTTCTATGTACAGTATCATGTCATCTGTAAACAGTGAGAGATTTACTTCTTTTCTGACATGGATTCCTTTTATTTTTCTTTCTTCTGTAATTGCTGTAGCTAGGACTTCTAGAACTATGTTGAATAATAGTGTTGAAAGTGGACACACTTGTCTTGTTCCTGGTTCTTACTTCTACTTTTAAGTAAGCTCTTTTATTGAGGCCCTTATAGCCAAGACCATGAGAAACTCAATACTGTATTTGAACAGAATTGAGGTTCTTGGCTCCACACAGTAAGGAAACAGAACACCGTGGACTGTTTGGTGTCATTTTGGTGCAAGGGTTTATTATGGTATTTGGATTTTCATTTAATAAATCTGGAGATGGTTCCAGGGATTCTAGATTTTACTCTACAATGAGTGTTGTTACCAAAGGGGAGTAATTTTAAAATATGTAACATGAAACTTGGAAGAACAGATCAAGCTAAAGCTATAATTTTCAAGATGCGGCAGAAAAGGCAGGAGAAGGAGTTCAGTTCAGTTTAGTCGCTCATTAGTGTCTGACTCTTTATGACCCCATGGACTGCAGCAAGCCAGGCCTCCCTGTCCATCACCAACTCCCAGAGCTTGCTCAAATTCATGTCCATTGAGTCGGTGATGCCATCCAACCAACTCATCCTCTGTCACCCCCTTCTCCTGCCTTCAGTCTTTACCAGCATCAGGCGTTGTTTTTTTTGTTTTTTTTTTCCCCAATGAGTCAGTTATTCACATCAGCATCAGCCCTTCCAGTAAATATTCAGGTAGTGTTTAGCAATTTTGTAGTTGAACAATGTTATTCTTTTGTGAATGGACAGACATGAGCTTGGAGGGATCTAATTTTTATCTCATAGACGTTGAGAAACACTGTCTGATAACAGTGTTTCTGGAAATGAGTTAGTTAAGCAGGAAAATAGCACAGCGATAATGTACAGTCAGTTTAGTAAGTCAGTCCCAGGCAAAGGCAGCTTTGTTCTCTCTTCCTTTTATAACTCACAAAATGTTTTATTAATATCTATAGTTGATAAAATAATTTTGTTACATATATAATATAAAATTGAAAGACTATATCTAAACATGGATTTTAATACTTCATTTATCCCTACTTGAAGATATACTTAAGGTGTGTTTCATTATTTTAAAGACTAATGAAAACTCTGAAGAGAGTCAATTAAAAAATTAAGCTGAAAGTAATTGAACTGATATGCTTGAATTCAGGCTGAAGCAGCAGCCTGTTTTCTTAAGTAAAAAATAAAATGAAAAACCTCAGGCAACAAAAGAAAAAAATAAAGTGGACTAACTCAAACTAAATAGCTTTCACACAACAAAGAAAACATACAATAAAATGAAAAGGCAAGCTATAGATTAGGGGAAAATATTTTGTTAACCATGTATCAGAAAAGCTTAGCATCCAAGATTTATAAGGAATACATGTATTCAGTACCAAAAAAAAAGAAAAAAGAAAGAAAGAAACAATCCAATTAAAAATGGGAAATGGGACAGACATCTTGCAAAGACGACAGTTGTTTTTCTGTTGCTAGGTTGTGTCTGAATGTGATCCCAAGGAGTGAAGCGCACCAGGCTTGTCTGTGCTCCACTGTCCCCCATTGTTTGCTCAAATTCAAGTCCTTTGAGTCAGTGATGCTAACCATATCATCCTCTGATGCTCCTTCTTTTGCCTTCTTGCCTTCAGTCTTGCAAGCATCAGGGTCTTTTCCAATGAATCAACTCTGTGTATCAGATGACCAAAGTATTGGAGCTTCAACTTCAACATCAGTCCTTCCAATGATCACTCAGGGTTGATTTCCCTTACTATTGACTGGTTTGATCTCCTCATAGTCCAAGGAATTATCAAGAATCTTCTCTAAAACCACAGTTCAAAAGCATCTATTCTTTGATGCTAAGCCTTCTTTATGGTCTAACTCTCACATCCATCCCAGGGTTTTCCTGTGGCTCAGATGGTAAAGCATCTCCTACAGTGCAGTATGCCTGGGTTCCATTCCTGGGTTGGGAGGATCCCCTGGAGAGGGAAACAACTAACCATTCCTGTATTCTTGCCTGGAAAATCCCATGGATATAGGAGCCTGGCAGGTTACAGACTATGGGGTCACAGAGAGTCAGACAAGACTGAGCAACTAACACACTCATATCCATACATGACTACTGGAAAAACCATAGTTTTGACTTTATGAACCTTTGCAGATTAAATGAATCTTTGTTTTTTAATATGCTGTCTAGGTTTGTCATTGCTTTCCTTCCAAGGAGCAGGCAACTTTTAATTTCATGCCTGCAGTCACAGTCCACAGTGATTTTGGAGTTCCAGAAAATAAAATCTGTTACTGCTTCCACTTTTTCTCCTTCTATTTGTCATGAAGTGATGAACGGAGCCAGATACCATGATCTCCGTTTTTTTTTTTTTTTTTTTTTTTTTTTCGTGTCAAGTTTCAGACCAACTTTTTTCACTCTCTTGTTTGACCCTCATCAAAAGGCTCTTTAGCTCCTCTTCACTTTCTTCACTTAGAGTGGTATCATCTGAATATCTTAGGTTTTTAATATTTCTCTTCCAGGTTGTAATTCATCCAGCCTGGCACTTTGTGTTATATATTGTGCATATAAGTTTTCCAAGTGGAAAGCAAAGAGAAGACGTACAAATGGTCAATAGGAGCATATAAAAACGTGTTCAACATTACACATCATCAGAGAAATGCAAATTAAAGTCGTGAGATAACACCTCACACCTGTTAAGATAGAAATTACCAAAAATAATAAAAGATAACAAGCATTGACAAGAATATGGAGAAAATGAAATGTATCCTTATGCACTGGTGGTGGGAATGTAAATTGGCATGTTTCCATGAAGGAAAACAGAATGGTGATTCTTAAAAAAACTAAAAATATAACTATCATATGACCCAACAATTCTCTTCTGGTTATATAATGGAAATAAAATCAGTACTTTTGAAAGATATTTGTACTACCATGTTCACTGCAGCATTATTCACAATAGCCAAATTATGGAAATAATTTAAGTGTCAGTGGAATGATGAATAGATAAATAAATTATAGCTTATATGTGAAAAAATATTTAACCTTAAGTGGAGGAAATCCTACTTTTGCAGATTTAAAAATTTGGATGAGTTGATTTCCATATCATTTATCTTTATAGTGTGCCTATCTTTACACTGTGCCTTTATTATTGTCACTTACACCTTCTATATGAAGTCTATATGACAGAAAGATAGCCCTTAATGTGTTTTTTACTAACTTATAACATTGTTACATTTCTATAAATATCTGAATTCTGCTATCACTTTAAAACTTTAAACATCAGTTTCCTTTAAGTTTATCTAAATCACCATCAATTAAAATGCAATCCACTAGACTCATAAGACTTATCTTTAGCTTATTCACTTTTTTATAAACATCTATTAATACATCCACTTAGACCTTTTAAAAGCAGTATTACCCTTTAAGAAGCTTAACAGTGTCTAAAGAACTTGATCCTGAAAGTGACGCATAAACTCAAAAGTAACAGACTTATTTGATTATTGTAAATTTCAGCTAGAGGTAAAACACTCAGTAACATGCAGATTTCTACTAGCACTACAATTTCAGTGGAAAGTTCATAATTTGTGATTTTTCAAATTGTAGGCATAGTTATAAAAAGAAAACTCATGGAAATAGGTTTTTAATTTTTCATACCAATGATGTACACAAATAAAATGTATACTGTCTTGGTTCCTCAATTGTAAATTATGTCAAAAGGACTTTCCAGATAATAAAACCTCAGGGGAAAATAAAGAGCATATATGTTAAAAATATAATGTAAATACAATGTGATTCTAAGTATGAAAAGGCCAAGTATACTTCATCACCACTTTTTAAGGAGCATTTTAACGTTTTAACAGTGTTTTCAATGTGTACAGATTCAAGTCCTGTGCATCATAAAATATTTATTGATCCCTCAAATAACAGAAACTTTACTTCAAATTAGTGATGTTTATTTAACACATTCTCATTTTATCACATATTAGCTAATATTGTAACATAATAACAATAACACTATCACTTTGGTATTCTTGTCTTGAGAACCCCATGAACAGTATGAAAAGGCAAAAACATAGGACACTGAAAGATGAACTCCCCAGATTGGTAGGTGCCTAATATGCTATTGGAGAAATATCAGTGGAGAAATAACTCCAGAAAGAATGAAGGGATGAGCCAAAGCAAAAACAGCACCCAGTTGTGGATTGGACTGGTGATAGAAGCAAGGTTTGATGCTGTAAAAAGCAATATTGCATAGGAACCTGGAATGTTAGG
The DNA here is from genome assembly GCF_023699985.2 of Odocoileus virginianus. Classification (NCBI taxonomy): domain Eukaryota; kingdom Metazoa; phylum Chordata; class Mammalia; order Artiodactyla; family Cervidae; genus Odocoileus; species Odocoileus virginianus. The sequence continues at coordinate 55,354,065 of NC_069692.1, forward strand.
TCCATGAATCCAGGCAAATTGAAAGTGGTCAAACAGGAGATGACAAGAGTGAATATCAACATTCTAGGAAGCAGGGAACTGAGATGGACTGGAATGGGTGAATTTAACTCAGATGATCATTATATCTACTACTGTGGGCAGGAATCCCTTAGAAGTAATGGAGTAGCCATCATGGTCAACAAAAGAGTCCGAAATGCACTACTTGGATGCAATCTCATAAACGACAGAATGATCTCTGTTCATTTCCAATGAAGCCATTCATTATCATGATAATACAAGTCTATACCCTGACCAGTAATGCTGAAGAAGCTGAAGTTGAACAGTTCTATGAAGACCTACAAGACCTTCTAGAACTAACACCCAAAAAATATGTCCTTTTCATTATAGGGGACTGGAAAGCAAAAGTAGGAAGTCAAGGAACACCTGTAATAACAGGCAAATTTAGCCTTAGAATACAGAATGAAGCAGGGCAAAGGCTAATAGAGTTCTGCCAAGAGAATGCATTGGTCATAATGAACATACTCTTCCAACAACACAAGAGAAGACTGTATATGTGGACATCATCAGATGGTCTACGCTGAAACTGAATTGATTACATACTTTGCAGCCAAAGATGGAGAAACTATACAGTCAGCAGAAAAAAAAAAAAAAAAAAAAGACTGGGAGCTGACTGTGGCTCGAATCATGAACTTCTTATTGCCAAATTCAGACTGAAATTGAAGAAAATGGAGACAAGCACTAGGCTATTAGATTTAAGGGACTAGATCTGAGACAGAGAGTGCCTGATGAACTATGGGCAGAGGTTCATGACATTGTATAGGAAACAGAATTAAAGATCAACCCAAGGAAAAAAATGCAAAAAAGCAAAATGGCTGTATGAGGAAGGCTTACAAATAGCTGTGAAAAGAAGGGAAATAAAAAGCAAAGGACAAAAGGACATTCAGTTCAGTCACTCAGTTGCGTCCGACTCTTTGAGACCCCCATGAATCACAGGACGTCAGGCCATCCTGTTCATCACTAACTCCCAGAGTTTACCCAAACTCATTTCCATCAAGTCAGGGATGCCATCAAGCCATATCATCCTCTCTTGTCCCCTTCTCCTCTTGCCCCCAGTCCCTCCCAGCATCAGGGTTTTTTCCAATGAGTCAACTCTTCGCATGAAGAGTGGCCAAAGTATTGGAATTTCAGCATCAGTCCTTCCAATGAACAACCAGGACTGATCTCCTTTAGGATGGACTGATTGGATCTCCTTGCAGTCCTAGGAACTCTCAAGAGGCTTCTCCAACACCACAGTTGAAAACCATCAATTCTTTGGTGCTCAGCTTTCTTCACAGTCCAACTCTCACATCCATACGTGACTACTGGAAAAACCATAGCCTTGACTAGACAGAGCTTTGTTGGCAAAATAATGTCTCTGCTTTTTAATATTCTGTCAAGGTTGGTAATAATTTTCCTTCCAAGGAGTATGTGCCTTTTAATTTCATGGCTGCAATCACCATCTGCAGTGATTTTGGAGCCCCCCAAAATATAGTCAGCCACTGTTTCCACTGTTTCCCCATCTATTTGCCATGAAGTGATGGGGCCAGATGCCATGATCTTAGTTTTCTGAATGTTGAGCTTTAAGCCAACTTTTTCACTCTCCTCTTTCACTTTTACCAAGAGGCTCTTTAGTTCTTCAGCTTTCTGCCATAAGGGTGGTGTCATATGTATATCTGAGGTTATTGATATTTCTCCCAGCAATCTTGACTCCAGCTTGTGCTTCCCCCAGCCCAGCATTTCTCATGATGTACTCTGCCTATAAGTTAAATAAGTAGGGTGACAATATACAGCCTTAATGTACTCCTTTTCCTATTTGGAAGCAGTCTGTTGTTCCATGTCCAGTTCTAACTGTTGCTTCCTGACCTGCATACAGCTTTCTCAAGAGGCAAGTCAGGTGGTCTGTATGCCCATCTCTTTCAGGATTTTCCACAGTTTATTGTGATCCACACAGTCAAAGACTTTGGCATAGTCAATAAAGCAGAAATAGATGTTTTTTTTCTGGAACTCTCTTACTTCTTCAATGATCCAGCTGATTTTGGCACTTTGATCTCTGATTCCATTGCCTTTTCTAAAACCAGCTTGAACATCTAGAAGTTCACGGTTCACATATTACTGAAGCCTGGCTTGGAGAATTTTAAGCATTACTTTACTAGCGTGTGAGATGAGTGCAATTGTGCCATAGTTTGAGCATTCTTTGGCATTGCCTTTCTTTGGGATTGGACTGAAAACTGACCTTTTGCATTCCTGTGGCCACTGCTGAGTTTTCCAAATTTGCTGGCATATTGTGTGCAGCACTTTCACAGCGTCATCTTTCAGGATTTGAAATAGCTCCACTGGAATTCCATTACCTCTACTAGCTTTGTTTATAGTGATGCTTCCTAAGGCCCACTTGACTTCACATTCCAGGATGTTTGGCTCTAGGTGAGTGATCACACAATTGTGTTTATCTGGGTTGTGAAGATCTTTTTTGTACAGTTCATCTGATGGCATAAATATATATAAAATTTCATAGGGTCTCTTTAAATATTTTAACTTTAAACTTTTGTACTATAATAAAATACAATGGCAGAATATACTACTTACAATGTAATGGTAGCTATTAAATGTTTGGAGAAATGTAAATGTATGTAATATAAATTTTGGATGCCCAATATATTGATATGTTTTGCAACAAAATTATCCATATATTTTGGACTTTATCCAGAAATACTTAACTTCTAGAGGACTAAAACATTTTTAAAAATTAGATTGTACATGTACATTGATAGCAGCATAACAATGACATTGTATTCTTAGTGTTTTCTCAAAAATAAAATAGATTGAGAAGTCAATTTTTTTTTAATTCCCTTTAGTAGTATGTATTATATGACTATATGTACAAAACTACTCTTAGCATGTGTAAGGTGAAATGTATATGTGAATTTTTAACTTTCAAATATTGTGTGGGTATTCACCACATTGGCAATATGTTACTAAGTTTGTCAATTCTGGATTTTAATCACAACATTTTCTATAAACAGAAACTTTGATGCAGCACAACTAAAGTATAATATTTCATACTTACTTAAGTATGAAATGAATAATATATACAAATTAATAGAAAACTCATCTGACAACATTTTCAATTTAAAATAGTAGTACAGATATTTATAAAGAAAAATTTATACAAATACAATGACTATATTTTCTGGTAAAAATAGCAGCAACAAAATAAGATAGTATGTTTAAAAAGTATTTTCTGATAAAATAGCGATTAATTATCATATATGCCATAGTTAACAAATTATATATGATTGAAAAATTTGTTTTTTGTTTTAAATTTTAAACAAATTATGTCTGTTTATTTTCCCCATAGTATCCAATTTAATTCTCCAGGTTCTCATTGGGCCTATAGCTCATTTCTAGTCAACATTCAGAGAGCAAATTCTGTTTTTCAGAACTTCTGTTAATTCCAATTTATCATTTGATGCAATTTTTCCTTAAAATGACTTATCATTTATCTACAGAGTGAACGTCTTCAGCTATACTGACATTAGTTTGACTCTAGCTTTTTGTTACTTGCCAATTTGCATCAGTATTCAACATGACTTGTAATCATGAACATTAAAATATCAGTATGATTAATGATACCCCAGTGTCTTAATTACACATTGTATTGCATTTGGTTTTAATTTTTTAATATATCTAATTCCATATATATGATATATAGGCTTCCCTGGTGGCTCAAAGGGTAAATAATCTGCCTGCAATCAGGAGGCCTGGGTTCATTACCTAGATCAGGAAGATACTGTGGAGTAGGAAATGACAACCCACTCCAGTATTCTTGCCTGGAGAATTCCATGGACAGAGGAGCCTGGTGGGCTATAGTACATGATGTCACAAAGAGCAGGACACAACTGAGCAAATGCCACACACACTTGTCCCTAAAGTTCTCTAGCTATCTGTTTCAAGGGGAAAAAAATGAGAACATATATACTAGACACCGCTTAAATACATTGTGGATATTTAATATATTATATACATGATATAAAGATCTACAATTCATTGACAAAGCTGCTTCCACCTAAGACCTACATGATTAATGAGTGTCGGATCAGGTACATGCACAGAGTCAGTGAGACCACGTGGTGGGTCTCAGGGATAGAGATGAGTTTCAATTCAGCCTGCTCCAACCTCAACCAAGCTGTCATCATGTCCTTGAGATACTTCAGAGCCTATTTTTCCCATCATTAATGGTAAAACGAAGGATGTATTTTGATCATTACTTTTAAAAGACTGTGGTGAAATGTAAAAACTCCTTTAACTAAGACTTAGTAGTTCTATGTCAACTTTCAGATGACCACACCCTTTAATGTATCCTGTCACACAAAGACTTTGTAAACCAGTTAACTTCTTGTTTGTTAAAGCAATCTGGAAAAATTTAGTTGATACAAAAGTGACCTATTATCATAGATACTGTTTACTCACAAAGCAAAAGAAATGGAGAGAAAGAAAACTGGATATTTCTTATTGCTGTTTTGCAAATTGTTACCACATGTTCATTGTGATTGTTCTCATTTCAAATAATTCAAGTTTTTGTGTTAATAAACTGAACAACATAGTTACTTAGAAAATATTGCAAATGATTTTGTAATTGAATACAAAATATAAAAACTCACTGCTCTTTTTGGTTAAAAGTGAAATGGATTTAGATGAATACACCATTCTTTAGAGAAATAAACTTACCTACACCATGATTAAAAGAACGTGTAGAGTTCCTCTTTCTGATGCTTACAGTCATTGATGATTTCTCTTGTTTGTATAGTCTGGGCTCTGCTGGTCTGAAATGTGAAGAGGACTTTGAGGACTGCATCCTGAATGCTCATGAGAAAAATTCTACCTGTGAAGATCTGCATCCCATTAGTATTCATAAATATTATTATTATATCTGAATGTAGGCTAGCAAAAATTAACCTTATATGGTTAATATTTGGCTTTGCAGCATGTTGCTATCTGTATATATACATATGCATTCTTATTTGGAAAACAGAAAAGCAATATTTTCTCAACCTAGTCATAAAAAAATGTTCTCTCCACCACTATGTATAGGTTGGTGTAAATATTGTAAAATGAGTGATTTACTCTTTGGTTTCAAAACACTTGATGATATTGAATTTGTGTAAAATCTCAGAAATTATTCAAAAAATCCATTAGTCTTATAAGCATCACTTTCACCTAACTCAAGGTGTTATACACATACATGCTATATATTTCACTGTCATTTGTAATGTTGCATTTACCTTGATTTTGGTCAGTTCCTGTACCTCTGTCACTTTCTTCACTCATCTACACTGTACTGTTCCTTCATCACATATTCATTTGTGATTTCCTTTGTCACAGCATATGCCATTCTACCTTAAATGGACTTTGGCACAGTTAGTAAATCAGTAGGATCCCTTCTGGCTCCTCATTTTTTAGGAAGCCTGACATTAAAAAAAAAAAAAAAAAAATCCACTCGATGAATTCAGTGACTGGCTTCAGAAAATATATAACACACAACAAAAGTTAGTGCTCTGACACTGGTATAGGCTCAGAACTGGTCATAGCAGCAGTACTAACTTTCACGAAAGGACTACACTAGATGAAGTTAGGGGAAAAAATGCTTTGAAAAATAGACCTATTCTCATCAACACATTTTGACTGAAGTGTACTAACACTGCTTCACAATAAAATGATAATTTGTGGATTTCCCAGTGGTCCAATGGTAAAGACTGCCTGCTAATAAGAGATACAGGTTCAATCCCTGGTTGGGGAAGATCCTTCATGCTGTGGAGCAACTATGCTTGTGAGTCACAACTACTGAAGCCTGTGTGCCCTAGAGCCTATGTTCTGCAACAAAAAAAGCCCAAGTAATGCAATGAAAAGCCCAAGTAATGCAATGAGAAGCCCAAGCACTGCAACTAGAGAGTAGCCATCATGAACCACAACTACAGAAAGCCTGTACACAGCAAGGAATGCAATTGTTTTTTTGCACAAGGAAAGCAGACACCTAAATGGAGAATTATAACTAAGGTTTGGGCAGCTGTGACCAGAAGCACTGATGGCCAGTGGTTATCTAGTCACTGTTGGGTGTGTGTATACCGTTTCTTTGGTTTTACTCATCACAGATGTTTTGTCTAAGTAAGTCAATCCCATCCCATTTTAAGGGTGGGGTTCTTATAGCCCTGAGTGTGTCACTGTATGCTGGTGTCTGAAGTAAGGGTGGAATTCTTTCCAGGGAAAATTGTCCTTGTCTGCATATAGGATGTATGTAAAAGGGAATGACCTCTTCCAGACCTTCTAACATCTGGGTTTTATACATGTAGTTGTTGTATTTTCAGACCCTATGGAGAGGACTGGGTGCTGTCTAGTGATGAGTGACCTTGAAGACAGGAGCAGAGAGAGGAAATCACTGTTGATCTCCTTATTGAACCCCCAGCTTCTTGCCTACTCCTAAAATCTAATTATGTGAGATTACTTATGGTCTATTTTTAAGTATAGCTTGATTCAGAGTTTCCTTGGCTTGCAGGTAAATTATCTAATTTCCATAATGTGATTGAACTTTATTTTAGTCTACAATTTTAGCCGTAACCTCAGCAATAATAGGAGTTTATTATAGTAGAAAGTGCTTCATACCCATAATCATAAGATTCCATTTCTAGACCTGACCTTCCAACAAATTATGTGCATGACACTAAGACAGTCATTTGGCAAGTCAGATACTGCAACTTTAAGAGCTATATCATATATCAAATATCAGAATTTCTAAGTATAGTATTCTTTCACTTTTTCATTTTATAAATTGTCAGTAAGATGTTATTCAGACTAACTTTAGACTAGCATTAGCTTAAAATCTTGAGTCATATTTCCAGAAGTTGTTAGAATAAGGAAAAAATAAGAATAAAAAAAGTGAAACTTGCAAAAATGGAGAATAAAATGGTAGCTATCAGAAATTGAGTGTTGGTGGAAATTGGGAGATTTTAGACAAAAAGTACAAGTCTTCAGTTATAAACTGAATAAGTTCTATGTATCTAATGTATCTGTTGGACTTCCCAGGTAGCTCAGTGGTAAAGAGTACACCTCCCAATGCTGGAGACATGGGTTTGATCTCTGGGTTGGAAAGATCCCCCAGAGAAGGAAATGGCAACACACTCCAGTATTCTTGCCTGAGAAATTTTATGGACAGAGGAGCCTGGCAGGCTCTAGTCCAGGGGGTCACAAAAGAGTTGGACATGACTTAACGACTAAATAACAACAATGTGACTATAACCTACTAATGACTGACTAATAATACTGGAGTGTATACTTGATATTCACTGAGAGTGAATCCTAAGCATTCTCATTACAAACACAAAAAAGGTAGCCATGTAAGGTGATCAATGTGCTGATTAATTTCACAGTGTATGTATATGTCAAATGATCACACTTTATTTGTCAGTTATGCTTCAATAAAACCTGAAGGTGAAGAACAAATTAACAATAAAAAGCAGAAAGCAGAAAAGGTAATAAAATTCTCAACCTGTAATTCACTAACTATATTATAGTATCTTATTAGTTAATTTAAATGTTTTATAATATGCTAGAAGATCATTGAAATTACCTAATTCCTAACTATGATTTTGGAGAAGAAAAGCACCACCCACTCCAATGTTTTTGCCTGGGAAAACCCATGAACAGAGAAGCCAGGCAGGGCTACAGTCCATGGAGTTGCAAAGAGTTGGACACGACTGAGCACAGCACAGCAACTATAATTTATGTATTAATTATAAGAGGAGAAGGGCTTCCGAGGCAGCTCAGCTGGCAAAGAATCTACCTGTAATGCAGGAGATCCTAGTTTGATTTCTGGGCCAGGAAGATCCCCTGGAAAAGGGATAGGTTACCCGTTCCAGTATACTTGGGCTTCCCTGTGGCTGAGACGGTATAGCATCTTCCTGTAATGTGGGAGACCTGGGTTCAATCCCTGGTTGGGGAAGATAGCTTGGAGGAGGACATGGCAACCCACTTCAGTGTTCTTGCCTGGAGAATCCCCATGGACAGAGGAGCCTGGCAGGCTATAGCCCATGGGGTCACAAAGAGTCAGACACAATGGAGTGACTAAGCACATATACATAAGAGGAGAAATACCATTATATTGGTGATATTCTTCCAAGAGAAGGTGTTACAGAGATGACAGATGGTTTAAAAAAAAAAAAAAAAAAGGAAGAATGTTCCAAGCATTTTATGGCTTTTAGATATTGTGTGTGGGCCTCAAAGTTTGGTGGTGGTTGGTGGTTTAGTTGCTAAGTTATATCTGACTCTTGGGACTCCACAAACTGTAGCCCACTAGTCTCCTCTGTCCATCACAAATACCAAAGTGGGATGCCATTTCTTTCTCCAGGGGATCTTAACCCAGGTATCAAACTTGAGTCTCCTTCATTGAAGACAGTCCCCCCAATCCTGAACACTCTCCCACCTCCCTCCGCACTCTATCCCCTTGATAGAATTGTCCCACAGCACTGACTTTGGGTACCTTGCTTCATGAATCAGACTTGAACTGGTGATCTATTTCACATATGACAATATATATGATTCAATTCTATTCTCTCAAATCATCCCACCCTCACCTTCTCCCACTAATCCAAAAGTCTGTTCTATACATCTGTGTCTCCTTTGCTGCCCTTCATGTAAGATCATCAGCACTGTTTTGCCAAATCCATATATATGCGTTAACATGAACATTTTCAAAATTGGAGCAATTCCATAGTATTGTATGCAGTATCACGGATGTGAGTTTAGAGAAAAAGCAGAAAATCAGAAGGCTTTGAAACCAAGATGAGAAGTATTTTATAACAGCAAGACCATTTTCTTATTTCCCTTTCTTTGTGGTTCGATAAGCCTAAAAACAAAGCAAACAATCAAAAAGAAAGAAAAAAAGATAGTTGAAGGAGAAAAAAGAGAAAACTTTGAATATATGGCACATGATAAGATAAAATACTGTTTGGATAGAGTAAGAGTTATTCCTTCATGTAACTTTCTTAGGTATATTTGAGAAAGACTATTTTTTATGCTTACTTAAATATATATAAAATTATCCTAGTATTTCCCTCTCATTTTACTTTTAATTTATTTTGTATCCTACATGAATAATGAATGCTTAATTTTGATAACAGCAGGAAAGACAAAAATAGTGCAGTGAAGCAATATGTAGAAAAAACCAAAGATTTTGTTCAGATGGAACTATTTTAAATCTTGTATATATATTATATATAATAATATATACTGGTATACTACAGATATAAATTTTCTCTCAGATCAAAAAGTAGACTGAATTTATGTGTTTTCTAGTGAGAAATAAATAATAAACAAATTGTTTCTGCCTTCCCCACTATATGGATGAAAAATCCATGTCAGTCATTTGAGAGTTGACATGTGCTCACTTTTGGATTTCAGGGTCAGTAATGCTTGTGGTTGATCCAAGATTAAGAGGTAGAGGCCCACTGTGCAGTTTATCTTGGCTGCCACTAATATGTCATCCCATTGTGTCATCCCCATGTTCTTTTCAAAGACAAATGTGGCAAATGACTCTAATACTTTCCTAACAAATCTGGCTCCCGGCACCCTCTCTGTACCCCTCAAGTGCAGGGTGTTTAGCAAATTAGTGGCCAGGTCCCAGTGGCCGCTTCAGAAAATGCATTGGAACCATTTAAATGTTGTGTTCTGCTATCTCTCAAAGATTACAAACCTCCCATTAAAGTGGAATAAGTCTAAGTGCTCTCTGTCCAGATAGAAAAACCTGTGATTCTTTCCTATTCTCTCTTTTCACGAGGATTTAATTCATCTCTCTTGATGGAAATTAACACCAAAACTCTGACTCAGTAAAGCTAAGAACTCCAGAATAGTCAAAACATAAACAACAGCCTCAATATTCCTTCGAATTTTGTAGAAGGAAGACAATAACACATTTCATTCTCAAAACTTGCTCTGTTATAGGAATATGACAAAATTTGTTAAATGTCAAACACTTAGCTCTCTTACACCATGTTTACTATTGCTGTTATGCATATTAATACTGCATTTAAGTCATAGAACTAATAAAATATCACCTAAACTATTAAACTTCCAAATAATGAGTTCTTTCTTATTTATTTTTAAACTTGATTAGGTTAAACATCATATATTTTTGGTAAAAGACTAAAGAGAAGGTTTCGAGATGAAAGGGATTTGTTCTATGATTTAACTTAGAATTATAAAATGAAGAAAGTTATTCACTCAAATTCACAATATGTGAAATTATTATATTAATGTAGACAATATAACTCTCCACTTTATTTAAGTATCAGAATATTCACAAGCAAGTATCCAATATTGGGCTTTTTAGTTGGGTTATTACTGTTTTTCATCAAATGGAAGAATTGGACTCAATTGTTCTAAACCAGGAGCTTGCCTTTAAAAGGATACTTGGTTAAAATTCTGATTCAGTAGCTGAATCCAGACACCTAGATAAGTTGTGATTCCTTGTGACTTTGATGTGTACTTGCACCTGAGAATTGCTAGACTAGGTATCTAGATGGCACTTTCTAGCACTAAATTGCATTACTATTTGAAGTAGAATACAGATGTTAGATGAAAAGATGTACTTTTCACCATAGGAAATGGGAATATAAAAGGAGGGTGTCAAGAGATACCTCAAGGAACAAGTAAGTTTGACGCTGGTACAAAATGAAGGAGGGCAAATATTTTCTGTCAAAGATTGTTAAGAGAACACTCTGGTCATAGAAAATATCCTTTTGCAACAACCCAAGTGACAACTCTACACAGAGACATCACCAGATGATTAATACTGAAATAAGATTGGTTATATTCTTTGCAGCTGAAGATGGAGAAGCTCCATATAGTCAGTAAAAATAAGGCATGGAGCTGACTGCAGCTCAAATCAGGACCTTCTTATTGCAAATATCATGCTTAGATTGAATAAAGTTGAGAAAAACCACTAAGCCATTCAGGTATGACCAAAATCAAAACCATTATGCTTATATAAAGTGGAAGTAACAAAGAGATTAAAGAGATTAGATCTGGTAGGCAGAGTGGTTGAAGAACTATGGAAACAGGTTCATAACATTGTAGATGAGGCAGTGACCAAATCCATTCTCAGGGGAAAAAAACAGAAGATGTAAGAAGACAAAATGTTTGTCTGAGGAGACTTTACTAATAGCTGAGAAAAGAACAGAAGTGAAAGGCAAAGGAGAAAGGGAAAGATATACCCATTTGAATGTAGAGATTCAGAGAATAGCAAAGAGAAGAAAATAATAGAATGGAAAAGACTAGATATTTCTTCAAGGAAACTAGAGGTATCAGAAAGTATCTCATGCAAGAATGGGCATGATGAAGGACAGAAATGGTAAGGACAAAAAAGAAGCAGAAGACATCAAGAAGTGACAAGAATACACAGAGAACTGTATGAAAAAAGTCTTAATGACCTGGATAACCATGATGGTGTTAGTCACTCACCTAGGGTCAGACATGCTGGAATGTGAAATCAGGTGGGCCTTAGCTAGTGGAGGTGATGGATATGCAGTTGAGCTTTTTAAAATCCTAAAAGATGATGCTGTTAAAATGCTGCACTCAATGTGTCAGCAGTAGTCACAGGACAAGAAAAGGTCAATTTTCATTGCAACATCCAGAAAGAGCAATGCCAACAAATGTTCACACTGTCATACAGTTGTACTCATTTCACATGCCAGCAAGGTTATTCTCAAAATACTTCAAGTGAGTCTTCAGCAGTATGTGAACTGAGAACTTCCAGATATACAAGCTGGTTTTAGAAAATGAAGAGGAACCAGAAATCAAATTGCCGACATTCATGGTCAGAAAGAAAGCAAGGGGGTTCCAGTAAAACATGTACTTCTGCTTTATTGATGAGGTGAAAGCTTTTGGCTGTGTGGATCACAACAAACTGTAGGAAATTCTTAAGGAGATGATGATACCAGACTACTTTACCTATCTCCAGAAAAACGTGCATGTGGTCAAGAAGCAACAAGTAGAACTGGACATGGAACAACTGACTGATTCAAAATTGGGAAATAAGTATGACAAGGCTGTATATTGTCATTCTGCTTGTTTAACTTATATGCAGAGTACAGCATGTGAAATGCTGAGCTGGATGAGTCACAAGCTGGAATCAAGATTGCAAGGAGAAATATTAACAACCATAGATACTCAGATGGCACCACCCTTATGACAAAAAGCAAAGAACTAAAAGCCTCTTGATGAAACTGAAACAGGAGAATGAAAAAGCTGGCTTAAAACTCAACCTTCAAAAAACTAAGATGATGGCATCCAGTCCCATCATTTCATGGCAAATAGGGGAAAATTTGGAAGCAGTGACAGATTTTGTTTTCTTCATCTCCACAATCACTGTGGACAGTGACTGCAGCCATGAAATTGAAAGTCAGTTGCTCTTTAGAAGGAAATCTGTAACAAATCTACACAGCATATTAAAAAATCATGGATGTTATTTTCTTAAGATAAATCAAAATGTCCCTGTTGTCAAAGTTATGGTTTTTCCAGTAGTCATGTATGGATGTGAGAGTTGTCCCATTAGGAAGTCTGAACACTGAAAAAGTAATGCTTTCAAACAGTAGAGAAGTTTGAGAAGACTTTTGAGAGTCCCTTGGAAAGAAAGGAGCTCAAACCAGTCAATTCTAAAGGAAATAAATCCGGAACATTCGCTAGAAGGAAGGATGCTGAAGATAAAGCCCAAACTTTAGCCACTTGATGTGAAGAGCCAACTCATTGAAAAAGACCCTAATGCTGGGAAAGAGTGAAGTCACAGGGATAAGGGGCTGCCAGAAGATGGGATGGTTAAACAGTATCACTGACTCAGTGGAAATGACTTTGAGCAAACTGTGGGAGATAGTGAAGTACAGAGGAGCCTGGTGTGTTGTAGTTCATGGGGTTGCAAAGAGTCAGACACAAGAGAGCAACTGAACAACAACAACTGTGGTTACCATTTCATGTGTAGTGATAACTCACAGTTTAGCACCTTGTATGAGAAATAAAAGATGACCTTAAAAACCAAGAGATTTATCCCGGTGATTTTGGCAGTTTATTTCACTGCATCTTCCATCTAAACATATGATTCTCTTTTGCATTTTTCCATGTGTTTCAGTGCTTTTCCTTTTAACACAAAGGATGTAAATGTAACTTTCTAATCCCAATTATTTTCTCATGGACATAATAATACATTGCTTCTGCTCCTTGTAATAATTTAGTGAAGTGTTAGGGAAGCCCGGCATGCTGCAATCCATGGGGTCACAGAGTCTACTGTGACTTAGTGACTGAAGAGCAACAAAATGTTGGCATTTGCTAAACAGAAAATTTTGCATGAAATTATACCTTTGCATAAAGGCTGGATATAATAATTCAAATAATGTCGAGAGTATTAGAAAAGAATCAATAGCTAATTGATTATAAGACCAAAATTCAACTAAGTCTTTTGAATAAATTGATTAGTTACCACATCTTCAGTAGTGAATACATAGCAAAAAGTTCAATCTAAATCATGATGCATTAGCTAACAGTCAAGTTCATGGCTAAAACTGTTATTTGTTGATACCAATTAAAGTCCTTTGATCATGTCTATTCTAAACAGCCTACTTTTATGTAGAATAAAATCTGCTTAAAACATTTATTACCCATATATCTAATCTTCATTACATGGATTTTTACTCTAAGAATTTTTTGAGAATAATTTAACATTACATTTATTAAAGTGGTTCCATGCAATGGGTGTAATTTTTTATTTCCTTTCTCTAACACAGTAGATTATATAATTATTTTACTTGTATAATCCATGGGGAGCATAAAATTTTAGTTCATTCATCTGATGACTAGTATAAGTCTTTCAATATAGTACCCTCAGTTCTCAATTCTTATCAACAAATTTCGCTCTGAAGCACTTGTTTCTTCACCTTCTAATCTGCTGTTTTGAGTCTGTTATGGCACTGAAATACATAACTAAATTTTTTAGATTATTATGCAAAGCCAAAGAAAACAGAACCTGGAAACTTATGCTGACCCACCTGAGTCAAAAAATGTATGAGCTTTAATACATTGGACTCATGAAATCTATTTTGGAAAATCAGACATATATATATATATATTTTCTTTCTTATTCCAAGATTCATTACAGACAAGTGAGGTTTACAGATGGTTGAATTTTGAGGTTTAGAAATCTGTAGAGCAGCACTGAATTTCATAAATATTATCTGAAAATGTAGCTAATCAGAGAGAAAATTTCCATTTTCAGAGTCTCCAGTAAAAGTAGACAGTTCCCAGATATAGTTCAGCTTAAAAAAAAAAGATTTAGGATTGGTTGCATACAAATTTCATTGCCAACATTAGGCAAATACATAAAAAGAATGGATTTTCTTTCAAAACTCTATGAGACAGATTAAACTTAAAAGTATTTTAATACCAGCATTATACTGTTATTTTATTGTTTGCTGTATTTATATCACTATGACTAGGACTCAACTCGAATCTTCAAAATTTATTTCTGAGAATTAAATGAAAAGGTCCCAGTAATTTATTTTTTCCTAAAAAAAAAACCCTTACATGGATGCTATATTTAAGTGGTTGAGTCCATATAAGACTGTTTCCAGACAGTTTTCATGCTGTGTTCAAATACTGTTTTTAAGACAATAATGAGAGAAAAAAAGACATGCTTCCTTCAGAAAAACAGGTTGACTTAACAATATATATTAACTGACAGGAGCAGTGACCAAAGGATCCTAAGTCCTTCGTCTCCATCGTAAAGAGATCCACTATGTTCTAGCTCTCTGTCATCCCATTTGCTATTTGTCTACAAGAAATTTACCACTACACGCCAGTCAGGATGGCTGCTATCCAAAAGTCTACAAACAATAAATGCTGGAGAGGGTGTGGAGAAAAGGGAACCCTCTTACACTGTTGGTGGGAATGCAAATTAGTACAGCCACTATGGAAAACAGTGTGGAGATTCCTTAAAAAGCTGGAAATAGAACTGCCATATGACCCAGCAATACCACTTCTAGGCACACACACTGAGGAAACCAGATCTGAAAGAGACACGTGCACCCCAATGTTCATCGCAGCACTGTTTATAATAGCCAGGACATGGAAGCAACCTAGATGCCCATTAGCAGATGAATGGATGAGGAAGCTGTGGTACATATACACCATGGAATATTACTCAGCCATTAAAAAGAATTCATTTGAATCAGTTCTAATGAGATGGATGAACCTGGAGCCCATTATACAGAGCAAAGTAAGCCAGAAAGATAAAGACCATTACAGTATACTAACACATATATATGGAATTTAGAAAGATGGTAAAAATAACTCTATATGCAAAAAAAGACAAAGAGACTCAGATGTATAGAACAGACTTGTGGACTCTGTGGGAGAAGGCGAGGGTGGGATGTTTCAAGAGAACAGCATTGAAACATGTATATCTAGGGTGAAACAGATCACCAGCCCAGGTTGGATGCATGAGACAAGTGCGTGGGCCTGGTGCACTGGGAAGACCCAGAAGGATGGGGTGGAGAGGGAGGTGGGAGGGGGGACTGGGATGAGGAATACATGTAAATCCATGGCTAATTCATTTCAATGTATGACAAAACCCACTGCAATGTTGTAAAGTAATTAGCCTCCAACTAATAAAAATAAATGGAAAAAAAAAAAAAAGAAATTTACCAATCATGAAGAGTGCAGGAAATTTTTAATTAAAAAGTGGATATATGTATTTGTGAAAAAAAAACATATACATGAATGTGATCCACCTGATCCACCAGATTTGTCTCTTTTTGTACATTAAGACTTTAATCTAGCTAATTCAACCTGAATCTTAGTATCACAGTCTTCCTGTTCAGTTTCCCTGATTATAGTTTTTGCCTTCTCTGCCCTCTCAAAGCAAGAAAATCTGTCATCTAAGTGCTGCACTTAAAAGACTAAGATGAAAAATCCATCCTCTACACTTAAAAAAAAAAAAATGTAGGGAGCAAACCCTTAAGAGAGTCCCATGTGATTGATATAAATTAAGTGTGAATGAGTATATGAACATAAATACTGATTATATATATATATGTATATATATATATATATATGTATATATATATGTATATATATATATGGGGCATGGAGGACCTTTCCTGGTAGCTCAGACCCCGGTTTGATTCCTGGCCTGGGAAGATGCCCTGGAGATGGATAGGCTACCCACTCCAGTATTATTGGGCTTCCCTAGTAGCTCAGATGATAAAGCATCCATCTGCAATGCAAGAGACCTGGGCTCAATCTCTGGGTGGGGAAGATCCCCTGGATCAGGAAATGACAATCCACTCCAGTATTCTTGCCTAGAGAATCCTGTGGACAGAAGAGCCTGGCGGGTCACAGTCCATGGGGTCGAAAAGAGTTGGACACGACTGAGCAACAAGACACACACACGCAATGTGGGAGACCTGGGTTTGACCCCTGGTTTGGGAAGGTCCCCTGGAGGAGGGTATGACAATCCACTCCGGTATTCTTGCCTGGAGAATTCTGGGCAGAGGACCCTGGTGAGCTACCATCCATGGGGTCACAAAGAGTCAGACATGACTGAGCGACTAAGCACAGCCCAGCAGAGCACGTGCGTGTGTGCATAGAAAATGTAAATCCCACTATTTTCTGTTGTGTGGTGTGCCTTTCCAGGACTCCTTTTACAGTTTGCTGGTGCATCATAGAAGATGTATTTTACAAAGAAAAGCACGAGGCTTGTAGAAACAAACCAGTTTCTTCCGATCATATAGTGAGGTAAGCTGTGCCAGAACAGCTCTGCCATTACAAGCACCTCTCATATTCTCCTTCTGCCCTAGAGCTGACTGAGCCTCTGCAGGTATCAGAACTTGAGCTCAGTTGTCCACAGAATTCACAGAACTAAAAAGGATGAGAATCCTGAGATCAATTAGTATTTCAGAGACTCCATAACATACCATCACCACGTGTACCCTTTCTGAAAATGCATGCTTATCAGGGCTCACTTCCTGGGAAATCTAATTTAGTAAATACGAATGTGGTCTGAGCCTTTGTGCTTTTAAAGGACATCACAGAAGATTCATAAGCCGAGTCACAGTGCATAAATACAGGATGTCTGTGCTCACTGGCCTGCCTTTCCCATACAGCCCTTAGCATCCAGCCAGTGCTCACCTGGTGGAAGTCTGCACCCAGAGGGCATGTCTTTTCAGGGAATGGGGTGATAACAGGTGATGGGATGGAGCTGAAGAGACTACAGTTGGTGTCAGTTTCTTATCTACAGATTAACTGGAATTGAGGAGAATGTAGAGCTAGAATTATAAGAAGTAAATTGAGGATTAAAATAAAGACAGAATTCTAATCATTGCTTTCCCTCTCAAGTGTGAACTTTCTATGGAAAAAGTGATCTCCTTACCTGGTTTTGACAAGCAAGTCCAGAGGAAGCCCTCGTCATCAAAGGAGTGCCTATTAGTCCTCTAATAGCCAGGTTTGGAAAGAGAAGTTTGACCACTTAAGAGGCATTGCTTATAACTGACTTCCAGATATTTTTGCTCAGGATATACTGAGTCGCCCTGTGTCCATGGGTTCTGCACTGGTGGGATCAAGCAACTTTGAATGGAAAATATTCAGAAAGAAAAATCCAGACGTTTCCAGAGAGCAAAACTTGAATTTGTTTCACGATGGCAGCTATTCACAAAATTTAGTATTTACAACTGTTTACATAGATTTCCACTGTATTAGGTATTATAAGTAATCTATATATAATTTAAAATATACAGGAGAATGTGTGTGAGCTATATGCAAATATTTTATGCAATAAACTATATGCAAATACTGTACCCTTTTATGTAAGGAACTTGAATATCTATAGATTTTAGTATCCATGTAAATCCTAGAACCAATCCCATATGAATACCAAGGGATGGCTGTACATAGGTTGTACTAAATTATGATTTGATACTTGCAACATACTTGGAGTTTGAGAGTGTGATGGTAGCCTCTTGCTACCCTACTGAGATTTTCCTCCAAGATTTAGATGGTAGCTTCAGATGCAAATTCTATGCAAAACAAACTGGACCTTTAATGCTACAAGCAGCTTGGCACAGACTGAGAACAACTGTTCATTGGTCTTGCTAGGCAGAGAGCCAGAGCTGTAGAGGGAATATCAGTCAGGAAGGATGTAGTCATTCCATCAGTAAACACAATAATACAAACTTACAGTACCTGAGTACAATTGCACTGGATCTAAAAGATGCAATGAAACACAGGAATGCTATTCCCTAGGCTTACACGCAGGTTATTGGAGCAGGATTTACTTTTGAACTAGAAATATAGTATTGGGAAAGCATTTGCAATCTTATGAAAATCAATAGCTTTTTCTCTTTGGTAGGATAAGCTGCCTGGTAAACCCATTTAATGGCCATAGAACTGGAATGAGCTATAGCCTTGTAGTTGTTGCCCAATGTATTGTAAAACTCGGTATGATATTTTATATTTGGTAAGTGAGAGATCAGCTGAATCAGAAACACCCAGGTCACACAGCATAAAAAGCACACATAGAATGATGTGTAAAACTAAGGAGGATTCTAGCAATAGAAACTAAGAGAAAAGTGAGAGTTGGTAATAATGCCATGAGGAAATATTCAGTAGGACACCGCTATCCTTATCTCTTAAAGCAGGTATTTATTGTCTTGCCAGAGATGTTAGATCATCCTTCAGATGACTGGGAGTATGTCAAGTGAATGACTTCAATTCAGAAATGATCCAATGTGAATAGTACAAGGATGTATTTATACAGATTAAAGCTTAAATACTAGAGGTATTTAGTGAAGATGTGTTTTCCCTAAATGAGTTAAATTTCAATTTTGAAAAAATAAAATTTCTCAAAATTTGGATTTTAAGGTATTTTATTAAATGTATTGTGTATACATGAGTGAATTCTTTTTATAATGGGAAAAGGTTTTATTATATTATATCTATTATATTGTATTATAGTTTAATCCAGTTCTAAATATATTGCAGTAAACTTTATATTTACCAAAATAAATTAATTTTAATTCTAGAATTCCTCAATTTCATAAGAAAAGTTCCTAAAAGTAACTGGCCCCTGGCTCTTTTCATTATTGACTGGAATAATATACTGACCATAAAACATCAAAAAACTCAAGATTTGAAACATTTTTCTGTGGACATGAGCCGCTACTTACATCTCCCAGGTAGTACTACCTACTGCACTTAAGCCAACACAGAGTTACTGTGTTCTAGTGGACTGAGAGAAAAAAACATTTTTATTTCTTAAAATTTGCCAATATAACCAATATAACTAATAATATAATATAATATTAGCTAGATTAGTTATAATATATAATAATAAATAATTTATTCATTTTAATGTAATATATACTATATATAGTATAATAATAAATCAATGGATTTATGCCATCTATCTCCTCAAAATTGTTTCTTAAATTTTGTGTGTGGTGAATTAGAATAAATATATCCACAATTACACTAAATCTTTGGTCTGATTTTTAAGTATATTTTGGTATCCTAAGACAAATAAACTTACCTGTAAAATAAGTAAATATTAGCTAAACTTACAGCAATGTTTAAACTTGATACTACAAAAGTCCAAAAGAATATAATTTAGGAAATAAATTTTAATTTGTTACATATATGAGTGTAATTACTATTATCCTTATGAGAAACAATTGAGTGAATAACTCACATTCAAAACCAGACTCTAATGTTATGATTTATGTTACATATAGGCAGGTAAAGGACTTCCCTAATGACTCAGTGGGTAAAGAATCTGCTTCCAATGCAGAAGACACGGGTTTGACCCCTGGGTAAGGAAGATGACCTGGAGAAAGAACTTGCAACCCACTCCAGTACTTTTTGTCTTAAAATCCTACGAACAGAGGAGCCTGGCAGGCTACAGCCCAATCAGACACAACTGAACGACTAAGCACACACACACACACATAAGTAAGATATGTATCGTCATATATCATGTATGCCTATTGAAATGCTCCTGTAGTTAAAAAAATAAAATAAAAGTTTATTTATTTTTTTAAGTTTATTTTTAAGGTGTCTTCCTTAAATAAAAAGTTTGACTTCATTTAAATAAAAGAAGACAGAATTGTTTCAGGTAAATTCTCCTAGAACTGCTTAGATTGTGGATGGGAGTAAAGAACCATAAGGGGTAGGAATGAAATAAGGAGGACATTTCTCCCATCTTTAGATCAGTGACTGAACCAAACAAATGGCACCAAAAGTCATTTGTTACTTCAAGTTGTTTGTGCAAGTTAACAGGTAGATTGAAGAGGAGAAATTCTACCTGTAAGCAAAGTTATAGCATTTATACAGGTTAAGACTTTTTCACAGGCTCCTGGCAATTTTATGACAAAAACCCTTTGTATTGGCTGTCTGCAGTTGCTTTCAGTTATGACCTCTGATTGTATCAGTTCACTTGTCACCTATTGACGTGCCCCGTAACTGTGTATTCATAAAACAGAAGACAATTCTTGTCACATACACACAAAAGCTACACCAGAAAATTGAAAAATGTGATGAAAGTGGAGGATCCAATATATATCCATATTTCTGATCTTGATCAGGGTTATCCATGAATTAAAAAATTATAAAAATAGTTTATCATTTTTCTTTTGTTAAAGGAGGATAGAATCTGAAAAAAAATCTGAAAAACCTGAAGTTTCCAGAAGCTGAGAAAGAAACTTATTTCTGCTATCAGAAACTTATTTTACTACAATTGTAGTGGTGTTGGTAGGGGTGGATTGGGGGGAGAGGTCAGATACACACATCCCTGGTGACTCAGAGGGTAAAGAATCCACCTGCAACAATTCAAGCAGAATTGTTAAACCCGAACCGAGACCCGGGTTCAATCCCTGAGTGGGTTAGGAAGATCCTCTGGAAGAGGAAATGGCAACCTACTCTAGAATTCTTGCCTGAAGAACTCCATGGACAGAGGAGGCTAGCAGGCTACAGTCCATAGTGTCATAGAGTCGGACATGACTGAACGACTTGGCACATGTGATGAGACGAAAACCTGGATTACATCAGAGAGAGAAGTCTACCAGGAAAAGATAGGTACTGAGCTGTACTGTAAGATGGAAAGGTGATTTTGATTTCCTTATTGTGCAAATATATATTAAGAATCCTTTGTAAATAAGTTTATAAGAAAGTATGTTTATTTTCAATTCAAAATCATGTCTTATCTGATGATAATCTGTACTACTTAATTATTTTTGTTTTTTCAAAACCATTGTCTTATTTTTCTTGCATATCAAGATTGATCACTATATAGAGTGAAGAAATGCCTTTTAAATCTTTATTATAACTATGTAATAATATTAAAACACAATTCCAAAATAATTGCACATTCTTTGGTAGATAGTTTAGAAAAAATAGGGGAAAAAAACAGCTAATTTTTTTAAAAGATATTTCAAAGTTTACTACCAAATAACCATAATCAGAAAACTGCTTCAGAACATGATGTGGAAAGTACAGTCTCATATATTTTAGTTTTCAATTTATCATTCAATAACTTATATGCCCCTTTAAAAGATGTCATTCAGTGGGATAATCAGTCAAGTACAGAGTTATATCTTCTCCATCATTGGAAGAGTAAGAATGAGTGTAGTTTATGTGGAGGCCCAGGGAATTAATCTTGTCCAAAAAGTTAGGGTCATGGTAGTTGTTTTGTGATGGTTTATATTTGAATTAATTTCCAAATTTAATATCAGGAAAATGTCATACACTAATCAGGATGTTCATCTTCTTTTAATAACCAAAATACTAGGTAAGTGTAGACCAAGCTGTAAAGTAGAAAGTTTTTCTGGAGTTGGTAAGAACAAGGCTTGCCTGGGCTTAGACATAGCTCTCCTTGTCGCTTCCTTGGTTCATCAGCAACTAATGGTCTCCACCAGATGTCAACTGTGCTGGTGTTTGCATGCTACAACACAGTGAAAACTTGTCCCAAGATGGTTTCTTTCTGTTCCAAGGTTTCAAGAACTCTCCATTTAAAGACTGAGCCCCAGCAAATTCTTCCACCAAAGCCCAAACATTGGAAATTACCCCTGCATAAATAAAAATCTTAAAAAAAAAAAAAAAAAAAAAGGAAATGTTCTTGACCTGGTGGGAAATAGCTATGTCCATTTTACAGGAACCTTATTAATATAAGTATAGGAAAAAGAAAAAGGGGCAGGATGCTTAAACCGGTTTCATCATAGCATCAAATGTCTTTTAAATAATGATTTAAGATTTTGGAAAGTGTATTTTTCATGTTGTTATTTTAATGTAACTTGGTTCAGTTCAGTTCAGTTGCTCAGTCCTGTCTGACTCTTTGCAAACCCATGAACCACAGTACACCAGGCCTCCCTGTTCATCACCAACTCCCGGAGTCTACCCAAACCCATGTCCATTGAGTCGGTGATGCCATCTAACCATCTCATCCTCTGACATCTCCTTTACCTCCTGCCCTCAATCTTTGCCAGCATCAAGGTCTTTTCAAATGAGTCAGCTCTCCACATCAGGTGGTCAAGTATTGGAGTTTCAGTTTCAACATCAGTCTCTCCAGTGAACACCCAGGACTGATTTCCTTTAGTACAGTTTTTGTGCATAGTGTGTGAATGTCAGCATTGGAGTAGCCTCAAATGAGTGTGTATGTATTTCTTATCTATCTACTTATCCTGACACAAATAGCTCATATACTTCCTCATTTCTTATATTCACACTGAAATATGAGTAGATTACTTGACATAATGATCTCTGTTCGTTTCCAAGGCAAACCATTCAATATCACGGTAATCCAAGACTTTGCCCCAACCAGTAACTCTGAATAAGCTGAAGTTGAACAATTCTATGAAGACCTACAAGACCTTTTAGAACTAACACCCCAAAAAAGATGTCCTTTTCACTATAGGGGACTGGGATGCAAAAATAGGAAGTCAAGAAACACCTGGAGAACAGGCAAATTTGGCCTTGGAGTACAGAATAAAGCAGGGCAAAGACTTTTGTCAAGAAAACACACTGGTCATAGCCAACACCCTCTTCCAACAACACAAGAGAAGACTCTCACATGGACATCACCAGATGGTCCACACTGAAATCAGATTGATTATATTCTTCACAGCGAAAGATGGAGAAGCTCCATACAGTCAGCCAAAACAAGACCAGGAGCTGACTGTGGCTCAGATCATGAACTCCTTATTGCCAAATTCAGATTTAAACTGAAGAAAGTAGGGAAAACCACCAGACCATACAGGGATGACCTAAATCAAATCCCTTATGACTATACAGTGGAAGTGAGAAGTAGATTTAAAGGACAAGATCTGATAGACAGAGAGCATGATGAACTATGGACGGAGGTATGTGACATTTTACAGGAGACAGGAATCAAGACCATCCCCATGGAAAAGAAATGCAAAAAGGCAAAATGGTTGTCTGAGGAGGCCTTACAAATAGCTTTGAATAGAAGAGAAGTGAAAAGCAAAGGAGAAGAGTAAATATATTCCCATTTGAATGCAGAGTTCCAAAGAATAGTCAGGAGAGATAAGAAAGCCTTCCTCAGTGATCAGTGCAAATAAATAGAGGAAAACAGCAGAATGAGAAAGACTATAGATCTCTTCAAGAAAATTAGAGATATCAAGGAAATATTTCATACAAAGATGGAACAATAAAGGACAGAAATGGTATGGATCTAACAGAAGCAGAAGATACTAAGAAGAGGTGGCAAGAATACACAGAAGAACTGTACAAAAAAGATCTTCATGACCCAGATAATCACAATGGTGTGATCACTCACCTAGAGTCAGACATCCTGGAATGTGAAGTCAAGTGGGCCTTAGGAAGCATCACTATGAACAAAGCTAGTGGCTGTGATGGAACTCCAGTGGAGCTATTTCAAATCCTGAAAGATGATGCTGTGAAAGTGCTACACTCAATATACCAGCAATTTGTTAAGCTCAGCAGTGGCCACAGGACTGGAAAGGGTCAGTTTTCATTCCAAACCCTAAGAAAGGCAATCCCAAAGAATGCTCAAACTACCACACAATTGCACTCATCTCACATGCTAGTAAAGTAATGTTCAAAATTCCCCAAGCCAGATTTCAGCAATACATGAAGCGTGAACTTCCAGATGTTCAAGCTGGTTTTAGAAAAGGCAGAGGAACCAGAGATCAAATTGCCAATATCCACTGGATCATCAAAAAAGCAAGAGAGTTCCAGAAAAACATCTATTTCTGCTTTATTAACTATGCCAAAGCCTTCAACTGTGTGGATCATAATAAACTGTGGAAAATTCTGAAAGAGATGGGAACGCCAAACCACCCGACCTGCCTCTTGAGAAACCTATATGCAGGTCAGGAAGCAACAGTTAGAACTGGACATGGAACAACAGATTGGTTCCAAATAGGAAAAGGAGTACGTCAAGGCTGTATATTGTCACTCTGCTTATTTAATTTATATGCAGAGTGCATTATGAGAAACGCTGGGCTGGAAGAAGCACAAGCTGAAATCAAGATTGCCAGGAGAAATATCAATAACCTCAGATATGCAGATGACACCACCCTTATGGCAGAGTGAAGAGCAACTAAAAAGCCTCTTGATGAAAGTGAAAGAAGAGAGTGAAAAAGTTGGCTTAAAACTTAGCATTCAGAAAACTAAGATAATGGCATCTGGTCCCACCACCTCATGGCGAATAGGTGGGGAGACTGGAAACAGTGTCAGACTATTTTTTTGGACGCCAAAATCACTGTAGATGGTGACTGCAGCCATGAAATTAAAAGACATTTACTTCTTGGATGGAAAATTATGACCAACCTAGATAGCATATTAAAAAGCAGAGACATTACTTTGCCAACAAAAGTCCATCTGGTCAAGGCTATAGTTTTTCCAGTGGTCATGTATGGATGTGAGAGTTGGACTGGGAAGAAAGCTGAGCACCCTAAAATTGATGGCTTTGAACTGTGGTGTTGGAGAAGACTCTTGTGAGTCCCTTGGACTGCAAGGAGATCCAACCAGTCCATCCTGAAGCAGATCAGTCCTGGGTGTTCATTGGAAGGACTGATATTGAAGCTGAAACTCCAATACTTTGGCCACCTCATGTGCAGAGTTGACTCATTGGAAAAGACCCTGATGCTGGGAGGGATTGAGGACAGCAGGAGAAGGGGACAACAGAGGATGAGATGGCTGGATGGTATCACCGACCCGATGAGCATGGGTTTGGGTCAACTCCGGGAGTTGGTGATGGACAGGGAGGCCTGGTGTGCTGCGGTTCATGGGGTCGCAAAGAATCGGACATGACTGAGTGACTGAACTGAACTGGATTGACATAATGCAATGAGGTACCTTTTTTTATGTTTTCACTAGAGAAGGAGTGTGTTCCACTGAGACAGCTTCAGTTTAATATGTTTTACTTACTTCATGTTGTACATTATTCTATGTAGGCAGCGAACACTCTTGCTGTCATTTTTGACACAGATGAACCCTTTTAGAACTAAATTCAGTTATGGGCTTCCTAGATGGTATAGTGGTAAATAATCTCTCTGCCAGTGCTGGAGACACAAGAGATATGGGTTTGATTCCTGGGTCATGAAGATCCTCTGGAGTAGAAAATGACAACTCATTCCAGTATTCTTGCCTGCAAAATCCAGTGGACAGAGGAGCCTGGTGGCCTACAGTCCAGGGGTCCACAAAGAATCAGACATGACCAAGCACACACAGAACACACACACACACACACACACAAAGTCAAATTCAGTTATATTTTGCAAGCAAATCAAAATATGAAGTGTAGTATGAATAATTTATCCTTTTAAGGATCCGTAATGTCAATGTGAAGAAAAAATATATCTGGAATGAAGTTCATAATGGTATAAAATATGAACCATTTAGTCCATGATGACTATTTAATAGATTTTGCTTGACATTTATTTCTCTAGTACTGACAAGCAGTAAAAGGATACTTTTAAACATATATATTTATATCTTGTCACCAAACAGCTGAAAAACACAGTTTCTATATAAATCACATGTAAACATATTATAATAATTCATTATATTAATATTTATTATATATCCTTTTAAAGATTATGCATTATTAATAATTTCATTAGGCAGTGTTGCTAAAAAGTTCTAATTTATCAAGTATAAATCTAACCCAACAAAGTTATTTGAAATTGTTTCTATAAATTGCATTTATATATTTGCTAAGACATCTATCATTAACTTGAAATAATGAGATATCCACCAGAACACAGACACAAGTTCCCCCAACCAGGAAACCTTCACAAGCCACTGGTCAACACCACCCTTGGGAAGCATACTCCAAAATTAAGAGGAACTGAGACTGTCCAGCCTGCAAAAGGAGACCCAAACACAGCAAACTAAACAGAATGAAAAGGCAGAGAAACATCCAGCAGGTGAAGGAACATGAGAAAAACCCACCAAATCAAACAAAAGAGGAGGAGATAGGAAATCAACCTGAAAAACAATTCAGAATAATGATAGTAAAGATAATCTAAACTCTTGAAAACAAAATGGAGATACAGATAAATAAACGAGAGACACATATTGAGCAGATGCAAGAAATGTTTAACAAGAACCTAGAAGAAATAAAAAATAGTCAATCAGTAGTGAACAATGCAATATTTGGGATTAAAACACTCTGGAGGGAACCAACAGTAGAGTAACTGAGACAGAAGAAGGGATAAGTGATCTGGAAGATAGAATGATAGAAATAAATGAAGCAAAACAGAAAGAAAAAAATAATAAAAATAAATGAGATAAATGAGCATATGAGCTTTAGAGACAGCTGGGACAGTGATAAGCACCAAACATTCAAACCATAGGTATCCCAGAAGGAAACCAAAGGAAAGGGAATGAGAAAATATTTAAGGAGACAATAGTCAAAAACTTCCCTAAAATGGGGAAGGAAATAGCCACCCAAATTCAAGAAGCCCAAACTGTTCCATACACTATAAACACAAGATGAAACACCAAAACTAGAATAATGAAAATTTGTTTGCAAACAAACAAACAAACAAAAAAAGAAACACCACAAGACACATATTAATCAAACTAGCAAAAATTAAAAATAAAGAGCAAATGTTAAAAGCAGCAGGGAAAAACAACAAACAAAATACAAATGGATCCCCATAAAGATAACAGCTGATCTTTCAAAAGAAACTCTGCAGGTCAGATGGGAATGCCAAGATATACTTAAGATGATAAAAGGGAAAAACCTAAAACCATCATTACTCTACCCAGCAGGAATCTCATTCAGCTTTGAAGGAGAAATCAAAAACTTTAAAGAAAAGCAAAAGCTGAGAGCATTCAGCACCATCAAAACAGTTCTTCAACAAATGCAAATGGATCTTCTCTAGACAGGAAACACAGAAGAGGTTTATAGAAATGAACCCAAAATAATAAAGTAAATGGTAATGGGATTATACGTCTAAATAACTACCTTAAAAGTAAATGGATTAAATGTTCCAACCAAAAGACAAAGACTGGCCAAATGCATACACGAACAAGACCCCTATATATGCTGTTTACAAGAAATCAACCTCAAACTTATAGACATATACCACCTGAAAGCGAGGGGCTGGAAAAAATATTGCATTCAAATGGAGACCAAAAAAGAGTGGAACAAGTATCACTCAATTCAATTCAGTCACTGAGTCATGTTTGACTCTGTGTGACCCCATGGACTGGAGCACACCGGGCTTCCCTATCCCAGAGTTTAATCAAACTCATGTTGGTGATGCCATCCAACCATCTTATTATTTAATAATATTATTAAATAAAATTAACAAAATAAAATATTTTACTGTTTCCCTTGTTTCCCCATCTATGTGCCTTGAAAATAGATGGGGAAACACAGGAAACAGTAAGAGAATTTTTCTTTTCTTTTCTTTCCTTTTTTTTTTTTTTTTTTTGATGCTTTTGAACTGTGGTGTTGGAGAAGACTCTTGAGAGTTCCTTGGACTGAAAGGAGATCCAACCAGTCAATCCTAAAGGAAATCAGTCCTGAATATTCATTGAAAGGACTAATGCTGAAGCTCTTAGAACTGTGTCATTAGAAAAGATCCTGATGCTGGAAAAGACTGAAGACAGGAGGAGAAGGGGATGACGGAGGATGAGATGGTTGGATGGCATCACCAACTCGATGGAAATGAGTTTAAACAAGTTCCGGGGGTTGGTGATGGACACGGAAGTCTGGTGTGCTGCAGTCCATGGGGTCTCAAAGAGTCAAACACGACTGAGCAACTGAACTGAAATCACCATATATATTAAATAAGCAGGGTGACAATATGCAGCCTTGATGTACTCCTTCCCAATCTGGAACCAATCTGTCATTTCATATCTGGTTCTAATTGTTGCTTCTTGATCTGAATACAGATTTGTCAGGAAGCAGGTAAGGTGGTCTGATATTCTGATGTCTTGAAGAATTTTCCACAGGTTTTGCTTGTTTGTTTGTTTGTTTATCTACATAGTATATCTACACAGGCTTTAATGTAATCAATAAAGTAGAAGTAGATGTTTTTCTTGTATCCTTTTGCTTTTTTCATGATCCAACAGATGTTGGCAATTTGTCTCTGGTTCCTCTGTCTTTTCTAAATCTAGCTTGAACATATAGAACATATAGAAGTTCACAAACTATTGATGCCTGGCTTAGAGAATTTTGAGCATTATTTTGCTAGTGTTTGAGGTGAGGGCAATTGTGCAGTAGTTTGAACATTTTTTGCCATTGCCATTTTTAGGGATTAGAAGGAAAACATCATGTGAAATACTGGGCTGAATGGCACACAAACTGGAATGAAGTTTGCTGGGGGAAATATCAATAATCTCAAATATGCAGATGACACCACCCTTAGAGCAGAAAATTAAGAACTAATGAACCTCTTGATGACAGTGAAAAAGCTGGCTTAAAGCTAAAAATTCAAAAAATGAATATCATGGCATCCAGACCCATCACTTCATGGCAAATTGATGGGGAACAATGAAAACAGTGACAGATTTTATTTTCTTGGGCTCAAAAATCATTGTAGATGGTGACTGCATCCATGAAATTAAAAGATGCTTGCTCCTTCGACCAAAAGCTATGACGATCTAGACAGCATTATAAAAAGCAGAGACATTACTTTGCCCGCAAAGGTCTACCAAAGCTATGGTATTTCCAGTAGTCATGTATGGGTGTGAAAGTTGGACTATAAAGAAAGCTGAGCACCAAAGAACTGATGCTTTTGAACTCTGTTGTTGGCAAACACTCTTGAGATGCCCTTGGACTACAAGGAGTTCCTAAAGGAAATAGGTCTTGAATATTCATTGGAAGGACTGATGCTGAAGCTGAAACTCCAATACTTTGGACACCTGATGCAAAGAACTGACTCCTTAGGGAAAGAGAAAAACAAACAAAAAAATGATCCTGGGGAAGATTAAAGGCAGGAGAAGTCGACATCAGGATGAGAAGTCTGTATGGCATCACCAACTTGATGGACATGAGTTTGAGCAAGCTCCATGACTCCCTGATGAACAGGAAAGCTTGATGTGCTGAAGTCCATGGAGCTGCAAAGAGCCATACATGACTGAGTGACTGAAATGAGAACAACTAGAAAAAGAATAAAATATCGCAACGTTAGTAGAAGGAAAGAAATCATAAAAATAATAGCAGAAATAAAAGAGAAAAAATGAAGGAGACAATAGCAAAGATCAATTAAACTAAAATCTATTTTTTTTGAGAAAATAAATGAAATTGACAAACTGTTCTCCAGATTCATCTAGAAAACATAGGTGAAGACTCAAATCAATAAAATTAGAACTGAAAATGGAGAAATTACAGCAGACAACAAAGAAGTAAAAACGATCATAAGAGACTACTATGAGCAACTATATCCCCCCAAAATGAACAACTTGGAAGCAAAGGGAAAATTCTTATAAAAGTATAACCTTTCAACACCAAACCAGGAAGAAATAGAAATTTTGAACAGCCCCATCACAAGCCACAAAATCAAAACCGTAATAAGAAACCATCCAATGAACAAAAGCCCAGGATGAGATGACTTCACAAGTGAATTTACCAAAACAATAGAGAAGAGCTAACAACTTTCTTCAAACACTTCCAGAAAATTGCAGAGGAGGGAAAATTCCCAAACTCATTCTACAAAGCCATGATCACCCTGATACTAACACCAAACAAAGATTCCAAAAAACAAACCTAAAAAAGCTTTATGTCAATATCACTGATGGACATTGGTGCAAAAATCTTCAACAGAATTCAAGCAGAGAGAATCCAACAATATATTTAAAAAATCATACACCTTGATCAAGTGGGTTTTATTCCAGGGATGCAAGGATTATTCAAAATTTGCAAATCAATAAAAGTGACACACTATATTAACAAATAGAAAGATTTTATATATATATATATATATATATATATATATATATATATCCAGTCCCAATACTTCACGGCAAATAGATGGGGAAACAATGGAAATAGCCATGGACTTAATTTTGGGGGGCTCCAAAATCATTGAAGATGGTGACTGCAGCCATGAAATTAAAACACACTTGCTCCATGGAGGAAAACATATGACAAAACTAGACAGGGCATAAAAAGCAGAGACATTATTTGCCAATTAAGGGCCTTCTAGTCAAAGCTATGGCATTTCCAATAGTCATGTATGGAGGTGAGAGTTGGACTATAAAGAAAGCTAAGCACTGAAGAATTGATGCTTTTTAACTGTGGTGTTGGAGAAGACTCTTGAGAGTTCCTTGGACTGCAAGGAGATCCAACCATTTCAATCCTAAAGAAAATCAGTCCTGAATATTCATTGGAAGGACTGATGCTGAAGCTGAAATTAGAGTATTTTGGCCACCTGATGCAAAGAACTGATTCATTGGAAAAGATGCTGATGCTGGGAAAGATTGAAGGCAGGAGGAGAAGAGGACAAGAGAGGATGAGACGGTTGGATGGCATTACCGACTCAATGGACATGACTTTAAGCAGGCTCCAGGTGTTGGTAATGGACAGGGAAGCCTGACGTGCTGCAGTTCATGGAGTCTCAAAAAGTCAGTTCAGTGACTGAACTGAACTGATTGTTTCAATAGATGCAGGGAAAGTCTTTGACAAAATTCAACACTCAGTTATGACAGAAACTCTCCATAAAGTTGGCATAAAAGGAACATATCTCAACATAATCAAATCTATGTGTGACACATCCAGTGAACATTATCCTCAGTGGTTAAAAATTGGAAGCATTTCCTCTAAACTCAGGAAAAAAGACAAGTGTACATACACTCACCTCTATTATGCAACATATCTTTGGAAGCCCTAGCCACAGCATTCAGAGAAGAAAATTAAATAAAAGGAATCCAATTTGGAAAAGAAGCAGTAAAACTCTCACTGTTTGCAGATAACATGATCCTCTACACAGAAAACCCTAAAGATGCCACGAAAACATTTACCAGAGCTAGTCAATGAATATAATAACGTCTCAGCACTTGAAATTAATACACAGGAAACCTTTTCATTCCTATACACTAACAATGAAAAATAAGAGAGATTAAGGAAAGAATCTCATTAACCATTGCAATGAAAAAAATAAAATACTTAGGAATACATTTACTTAAACAAAATGCCTGTAAACAGAAAACTATTAAACACTGATAAAAGAAATCAAAGATGACACAAATAGATGAAGAAATACTATGTTCAAGGATTGGAAGAACCAATATAGTGAAAATGAGTATACTACACAAAGCAATCTATAGATTCAATGCAATCCCTATCAAATTACCAATGGTACCTTTCACAGAACCAGGACAAATTATTTCACAATTTTTATGAAAACACAAAAGAACTTGAATAGCCAAAGCAATCTTGAGAAAGAAGAATGAAACTTTAGAAGTTAAGTGAACTATTTTTTTCTTTTCCTTTTCCTTGTATTTAGTTCTCTGTGGCTGTGCCACACTGAATTCTAACCTAGGGGTCCTACTGATCTTACTTCCCCACACAAGCTTCTCAAGGGCCAGGGTCACCGATCTTTCATCTTTGAAACTATAGCGTCTCTTACACCACTGGATAAATAGACGCCCAATAACTATGTGCTGAAGCGATGAATTGTAAAAAGGAGAAAAATTCATTTCTGAATTAGTCAGCAGTCAATACAAAATCTGTGTTCTGAAATTCAGTACATATGGATATTTTTCTCTGAAATAATGCTTTTATGATGTAATTCTATAGTCACTGATTCATCATTAAACTTTTTTTATTTGATTCTATAAACAAGGTCTCTTATATTATCTAGGTCTGAGTTTTCTTGTCTTTACAATGAGAACTCTACCTGTCTGTAAAGGTCTATGCTGCTTCAAGACCTATTCTGGTTCTAAATTAAGGGTATCATAAGCATCAAGAAATGTTTGTCTTAACTTGCTTAAATGGACTATTTCCCAGGTATGTTTTAAAGGAATTGAAGACTAGAAACTATCTCCCAACTATTATAGCCATAGAGCTATTGAAAAGTCATTAGTTTTTAAAACTTTTAAAATGTTTTCACCCATTCAGTTTGGCATTGCTAATGACCTTGAGTCTACTTTTCCTCCTGATATTCTCATATTGTCTAATTAATAAAACTTAACAAAGCATATATCACATATAAACTTACATCACTCTTTAAATATAAAAGAGATAGTGTGACATTAAAATATGTGCATTATTGTAGCTGCATAAAAACAACTATATTAGTTACTATCAGACATGTTTTGATGTGAATTCAGCTACTAATTACTGAAATATGAATTTAATAGTTTGTTTCATTGATAATGCATCATAAAAATATAGCATATAAAGAAACACATAGTATATTTATTGTGGCACTGTGAAGAATTATCTTGAGGCTAAAGTATAATTTAAAATGTGATCACGGCTGGTGCACTGGGAAGACCCAGAGGGATGGGATGGGGAGGAAGGTAGGAGGGGGGATTGGGATGGGGAACACATGTAAATCCATGACTGATTCATGTCAATGTATGGCAAAAACCACTACAATATTGTAAAGTAATTAGCCTCCAACTAATAAAAATTAAGTAAAAAATAAATAAAATAAAATATGGTCATCTTTAACACACATTCTGAGGTATTTATGAAACAATCATATATTCTATTCATGGCCTAGCTTTAACTTGGCTCCTCTGAAATTTTTTCTGCACTATTTTTAATGCCTTGAGAGAGTAGACTGGGATTTAAACTAATATTTCTCCATAGCCATTGCACATTATTGTAGCATGTTGAAATAATAGTAAAACTTAACCTTGCCATATTTTATGTGGAGGGAAAGAATAAGCCTATAGTGTATTTTCTTCTATTGCCTATTTCCAGGGTGGAAAACCTATTAGTCATTTTTATTTTTTTTTCCACTTCATTTTAACAATGGAAGCAAAAGCTGTAATTTATTTTACTTGACATTATATATGATGTTTTGCTTAATATTACATATGATCACCTGGGGCCATATGGTTTGGTGGTGCCCCAAGGATTGTGGCTCTTTAATGGTGGCATCTCAAGAAATGGCCTGAGTATTGCTGACTTCATCTTATATGGACAATAATTTGCTGTGATATAAGAATGGTAGCTTCAGGAGATTTTCAAAATTTTAATACATGTTTATTAATTAGCCTAGGTAATGGTATACCTTTGAAAATTTCCTTAATTATTCAAGTGACTTAAATAATATTAAACATTTTAAATATGCTTTAAAATTTAGAAGTTAAAAATACATTTAAAATATTAAAGTATGCTTAAACATATTTGCATTGCATAACTAAAGGAATCCTTCATTTTGATTATACATATATACAAGCATATATATATTAATGACAACTGTTTTGCTCAACCTGTTGATCTTGGCCTTGGTCCTCATGGATTACTTATTTTTCTTTATCCTTAGCATATCTTATTTACTCCATCATTGTTATAACTGAGAAACCAAAACCTGTCAACAATTGATCTTTGTTTTTTCTCCTCCCTTTTAACTTATGGATAGAAGCTTACAGGGTCCATGGCCTGATTTGGTTGCCTCTAGAAACTTGGAAAACCTCTCAGCTGAAAGCAATGTCCATCTTTAAGCTCCTTCTAAGTAATTTGTTTCACATCTTAGCTTTCTTTACTTCAGTCTCCAAAACTTGGTGGTGTTTTTTTTTATTGTTATTGCTGTTTTTTTGTTTTGTTTTGTTTTGTTTCTGATAGTGTGCATGCCCTTGCATGCTCAGTCATGTCTGGCTCTTTGCAACCTCACAGACTGTAGCCCACCAGACTACTCTGTCCATGGAATTTTCCAGGCAGGAATACTGGGATGAATTTCCATTTCTTACTTAAGGGTATCTTCTGGACCCAGGGATCAAACCCATGTCTTTGTCTCCTTCACAGGCAGGAAGATCTTTTAGCACTGGCACCACCTGGAAAGACTCTGGTGGGGCATCTACCTCATCTGTGGAAGATATATCGTTTATTTTTATTTTTATTCTTTTTCTAATGATAAGATCTTAAGATTCTACAAGGAAAAATGCATTCCTTTGACAAAGAAATGCAAATTATCAGGACTCATCTCACACATATTCAATCAGAAACTCTATAGTGAGACCCAAAAACCTTCACAACCTTCTACAAAATTCTGATCTCAATGAAGTTTGAAAAGAATAGCCTTAAAGCTTCTGTGTTATCTAGGGTTTTGAAGTTCTTCAAATGACACTGGATTTGGTCTTGATTGTTTATCTTTTTGTATGTCCTGATTCAAACTTGTTTCCCTGCTTCTGTGTTGTGCTCTCACCTGGGACACCACAGTAAGGGAAGCCTGGATTTTTTGTTACCAAATATTATCCATAATGATCTCTCTTAATCGTTCTATATGTTTCATATAAAGTGCTTTCCTAGGACCTGCTATTAACTCTAATCAGATAGATTCATCTCAGCTTTTGCCAGGCAAAGCACAGAGAAACATCCCTTATTTATAAACTCTCCTTTTAAATTCTTAGCCCCAGAAAACAAAAATAGTAAAAAGTGTATTTCCCAGTTAGTATTACACTATTAGATGTTAATTGTGATTTCTCATTTTTTCAATGGGAAATAGTCATCTAAGTTTCCCTAAACCATATTGGCAAGCTTAACATTACTTGAGCACTTGTAATATTAATAATATACTAATATAGCTTTATTTGCATATTTGGGGAAATTTATTTTCATCTAATTTTAATTTCACATTGGCTGTTTTATAAAATTATTGAAACATTTGTGGTAGAATCATAGCTCCATTTTGTCTCTATATGAATAGAGATGGATTTCATCATATGTAATAAATAGTACCTGATAAAGATGGCTATGTTAAAATAGAATTTTGCATTATAAAGCAGGCTAATACTATAAATTTACAAATCATTCCAATTTGAGCATGCATCATTTTATATTCAACACATACTGATTTTTAAATTCCTAGCAAGAAATATTCCACCCAAAGCAGCTGTGAAATAAAATTGAACATGCCTAATTTGACAGCTTTTTTCACCATCACCTGCATTTCAGCAATAATTATTTGTATTCTTAGTTCTTTTTCTTTTCATTTAAAAATACAACTGCTTTGCAATAATGAATTCATTTAATAATAAATATTAAATATAGATAATTAAGCAATATTTTCACTTTAAATAATTTACCAAAGAAAAGTTATCAAACTTAATATATTTCTTTTCTTTAAAATTTATTTATTTTAATTGAAAGCTAATTACTTTACAATATTGTGGTGGTTTTTGCCATTCATTGATGTGATTCAGCCATGGGTTTTATTAATACTTAAAATATAGCTTAAAATGCTTTATCAAATACATTTTTAAGGTTATAATAACATATAAATATCCTCCAAATTGTAATACTATATAAAGTTCCAATTAAGTGGTATTTCCTTAACATAAAATCTATTGTCAATGTAAGTATTTCTGACTGATCATGCTTTACTAAACAAAGGAAAAATATATGAAGTAGGAAAAAATAAAAGAGAGAGAGAAGGTAAGAGCTTAAAGAAGATAAAGAAATTTATTGTGAGACTCTCTGATCCTAATGGCCATTTATTTTTATGCAACATCCACTATAGCTAAAGTGTTGGTTTTTTGTTTTGTTTTGTTTTAGGAAATGACCATTTTTAACATTCAATTCTTCTTCAGGGGCTTATTATTTTTTAAAGGACACATTTATGGGAAGTGATATATATGGAGAAGTTGGTATTACAATAGTGAAAAAAAAAAAAACATCTTAAAACAAACAAGAATATCCTAAGAGATATCTCCATCTCACATGTTATAGACACATACAATTTCCAAATATCCAAAGGTCTTTCCTCTTGGGAAATGCTTCTTAACGTATTTCATAGAGGAGGTGAATTGTTGCTTTGAGTCTTGAATTATACATTATTTATAATCATATACTCATTTACAAGGAAAGCTGAATTTTATATGCAAGCTAATACAGATTGGCATTGTTGGGAGCAAAATTTCCATTATAATGTCTATTTAATTAAACAATAGTGGCACATTTTCAACCTGCCTTGAAAATTATTAGATGGATGATAACAGGTTAAGCAGATAAATAGTAACAAAATGTGTACAGTTTCCAGCTCAATCAACTTCAAAAGTTATTTTTAGAGAAGTAAAAAGATTTAGGGACTTGAAGTATTTTATTAAATGTATATGAGAGACATCACTGATTCTGCTTTTTAATCTTTGGGGAAATATGAGTTAAAGTAAGTTTAAAAACTAGTCTGCTATATACATTTTTTTTCTCTTACAAAAATGTACTGATAACCTTTAAAATTAATTAAAAAATAATTTGTGTATAGTTGATTTACAATGTTGTGTTAGGTTCTGCTTTACAAAAAAAGAAAAGAAAAAGTAACTCATTTATACATATACATATATACACTCTTTTTTAAAATTCTTTTCCCACATAGGTCATTACAGACTGCCGAGTAGAGTTCTCTGTGCTATACAGTAGTTCCTTATTAATTATTGATTATATATATATATATATATATGGAATATGGTACAAATGGACCTATTTACAAAACAGAAATAGAGTCACAGATGTAGAAAATAAACTTATGGTTACCATGATAGAAAGGGGGAAGGGGTAAATGGGAGATTGGGACTGATTTGACACATTGGTGTTCAGTCAGTCCTGTCTGATTTTTTGTGACCCCATGGACTGTGGCATTCCAGGCTTGCCTGTCCTTGACTATCTCCTGGAGTTTGCTCAAACTCATGCCCATTGAGTCAGTGATGCCATCAAACCATCTTATCCTCTGCTGTCCTCTTCTCCTCCTGCCCTCAATCTTTCCCAGCATCAAGATCTTTTCCAGTGAATATTATTTTTGCATCGGATGGTCAAAGTACTGCAGCTTCAACTTCAGAATCTCTACTTCTAATGCATATTCAGGGTTGATTTCCTTTAGGATTGACTGGTTTGATCTCTTTGCTGTCCAAGGAACTCTCAAGAGTCTTGACCAGCACCACAGTTCAAAAACATTCATTCTTTGATGTTCAGCTTTCTTTATGGTCCAACCCTCACATCTGTGACTACTGAAAACACCATTGCTTTGACTAAATGTACCTTTGTCAGCAAATGTCTGAAAACATATTCCTTTATGTAATATGTGAATGAAAATTCAAAATTCAAAACTATGTTTTGAAATAAAAACAATTAGTAACAGCATAATTACTTTTTTTAAGAAAAGCAGTTTCTTTCATTTTATTTAAAAAATATATCAAAGAACATTTATTTATTATTTTGGCCATACCTTGCATCATATAGAACTTCCCTAATCAAGGATCAAACCCATACCCCTGCACTGAGAGGTAGGACTCTTAACAACTGGACCATGAGGGAAGTCCTACACCTTTTTTTTTTTTTTTAATTGGAGGCTAATTACTTTACAATACTCTGGTGATTTTTGCCATACCTTGGCATAAATCAGCCACATGTAAACATGTGTGCCCCCCCTATCCTGAACCCCTTCCCACCTTCCTCGCCACCCCATCCCTCTGGGTTCTCTCAGAGCACCAGCTTGAAGTACCCTGCTTCATGCATTGAAATAACACTTGTCATCTATTTTACATATGGTAATATACATGTTTCAATGTTATTCTATCAAATCACCCCACCTTTGCCTTCTCCCAAATAGTCTAAGGGTCTGTTATTTACATCTGTGTCTCTTTTGCTATCTTGAATATAGGGTTGTCAGTAACATCTTTCAAAATTTCATATATATGCATTAATATGAACAGTATGAAAAGGCAAAATGATAGGATACTGAAAGAGGAACTCCCCAGGTCGGTAGGTGCCCAATATGCTACTGGAGATCGGAGGAGAAATAGCTCCAGAAAGAATGAAAGGATGGAGCCAAAGCAAAAACAATACACAGTTGTGGATGGGACTAGTGACAGAGGAAAAGTCCAATGCTGTAAAGAGCAATATTGCATAGGAACCTGAAATGCTATATCCATGAATCAAGGCAAGTTGGAAGTGATCAAACAGGAGATGGCAAGAGTGAATGTCGACAGTCTAGGAATCAGTGAACTAAAATGGACTGGAATGGGTGAATTTAACTCAGATGATCATTATATCTACTACTGTGGGCAGGAATCCCTTATAAGAAATGGAGTAACCATCATGGTCAACAAAAGAGTCTGAAATGCAGTTCTTGGATGCAGTCTCAAAAAAGCCAGAATGATCTCTGTTCGTTTCCAAGGCAAACCATTTGAATGGTTTGATTACCATGGTAATCCAAGCCTATGCCCCAACCAGTAATGCTGAAGAAGCTGAAGTTGAATGGTTCTATGAAGACCTACAAGACTGTTTAGAAGTAACACTCTAAAAGGATTTCCTTTTCATTATAGGGGACTGGAATGCAAAAGTAGGAATTCAAGAAACACCTGGAGTAACAGGAAAATTTGGCCTTGGAGTATGGATTGAAGCAGGGCAACGGCTAATAGAGTTTTGCCAAGAGAACACACTGGTCATAGCAAACACCCTCTTCCAGTAACACAAGAGAAGACTATACATGGACATCACCAGATGGTCAACACTGAAATCAGATTGATTATATTCTTTGCTGCTAAAGATGGAGAAGCTCTATACAGTCAGCAAAAACAAGACTGGGAGCTGACTGTCGCTCAGATCATGAACTCCTTATTGCCAAATTCAGATTTAAATTGAAGAAAGTAGGGAAAACCACTAGACCATTCAGGTATGACCTAAATCAAATCCCTTATGACTATACAGTGGAAGTGAGAAATAGATTTAAGGAACTAGAACTGATAGACAGAGTGCCTGATGAGTTATGGACGGAGGTTCATGACATTGTACAGGAGACAGGGGTCAAGACCATCCCCATGGAAAAGAAATGCAAAAAGGCAAAATGGTTGTCTAAGGAGGCCTTACAAATAGCTGTGAAAAGAAGAAAAGCAAAAAACAAGGGAGAAAAGGAAAGATATTCCCATTTGAATGCAGAGTTCCAAAGAATGGCATGGAGAGATAAGAAAGCCTTCCTCAGTGATCAATGCAAAAAAAAAAAAAAAAAAATAGATGAAAACAAGAGAATGGGAAAGACTAGAGATCTTTTCAAGAAAATTAGAGATACCAAGGGAACATTTCATGCAAAGATGGGTTTAATAAAGGACAGAAACTGTATGGACCTAACAGAAGCAGAAGATATTAAGAAGAGGTGTAAAGAATACACAGAGGAACTGTACAAAAAAGATCTTCATGACCTAGATAATCATGATGGTGTGATCACTCACCTAGAGACATATATCCTGGAATGTGAAGTCAAGTGGGCCTTAGAATGCATCGCTTTGAACAAAACTAGTGGAAGTGATGGAATTTCAGTTGATCCATTTCAAGTCCCGAAAGATGATGCTGTGAAAGTACTACACTCAATATTCCAGCAAATTTGGAAAACTCAGCAGTGGCCACAGGACTGGAAAAGGTCAGTCTTCATTCCAATCCCCAAAAAAGGCAATGCCAAAGAATGCTCTTATTACAGCACAATCGCATGCATTTCACATGCTACTAAAGTAATGTTCAAATTTTTCCAAGCCAGGTTTCAGCAATACGTGATCCGTGAATTTCCAGATGTTCCAGCTGGTTTCAGAAAAGGAAGACATCTGCTGGATCATCAGAAAAGCAACAGAGTTCCAGAAAAAAACATATATTTCTGCTTTATTGACTATGCCAAAGCCTTTGACTGTGTGGACAGAATAAACTGTGGAAAATTCTGAAAGAGGTGGGAATACCAGCCCACCTGACCTGCTTCTTGAGAAACCTGTATGCAGGTCAGGAAGCAACAGTAAGAACTGGACATGGAACAATAGACTGATTCCAAATAGGAAAAGGAGTATGTCAAGGCTGTATTTTGTAACCCTGCTTATTTAATTTATATGCAGAGTACATTATGAGAAACACTGGACTGGAAGAAGCACAAGCTGGAATCAAGATTGCTGAGAGAAATATCAATAACCTCAGATATGCAGATGACACCACCCTTATGGCAGAAAGTGAAGAGGAACTAAAAAATCTCTTGATGAAAGTGAAAGAGGAGAGTGAAAAAGTTGGCTTAAAGTTAAACATTCAGAAAACTAAGATCATGGCATCTGGTCCCATCACTTCATGGCAAATAGATGGGGAAACAGTGGAAACAGTATCAGACTTTTTCTTTTTTTTTTTGGGGGGGGGGGACTCCAAAATCACTGCAGATGGTGATTGTAGCCATGATACTAAAAGACGCTTACTGCCTGGAAGGAAAATTATGAGCAAGCTTTGTGTGTTGGTCTTTCTGTTTTCTCATTGTTAGTGTACAGGAGTGCAAGGGACTTCTGTGTATTAACTTTATATCCTGAAACTTTATTGTATTCATAGATTAACTCTAGTAACTTTCCAGCTGTGCTTTCAGGATTTTCTAGGTAGAGGATCATATCATCTGCAAACACTGAGAGTTTTACTTCTTTTCCTATCTGGATTCATTTTGTGTGCTTTTCTTCTCTGATTGTTGTGGCTAGGACTTGCAAAACTATGTTGAGTAGTAGTGGTGAGAGTAGATACCCTGTCGTGTTCCTGGTTTTAGAGGAAATGCTTTCAATTTTTCACCTTTGAAGATGATATTTGCTATGTGGTTGCCACATATGGCTTTTATTATGTTGAGGTATGTTCCTTCTATGTCTTCTTTTTGGAGAGTTTTAATCATAAATGTGTGTTGAATTTGTTCAAGGGTTCATCTGCATATGTTGAGATAATCATATGGCTTTTATCTTTCAATTTGCAAATATGGTGTATGACATTGATTAATTTAAAAATCACTGAAGAATCCTTGCATCCCTGGCATAAAGTCCACTTGGTCATGATGCATGATCTTTTCATGTAAATTATCATATGTGAAATGAATCGCCAGTTCAGGTTTGATGCATGATACAGGGTGCTCAGGGCTGGTGCACTGGGATGACCCAGAGAGATGAGATGGAGAAGGAGGGGAGAGGGGGGTTCAGGATGGGGAACACATGTACACCCATGGTGGATTCATGTCAATGTGTGGCAAAACCAATGCAATATTGTAAATAAAATAAATAAATAAAACTGAAAAAAATAAAAATAAAAATGTTGTAGAATTCTGTTTGCTAGAATTTTGTTGAGGACTTTTGTAATATGTGCTCATCAATGTTATTGGCCTGTAGTTTTTTTTGTTTTTTTTTTTGTTTTTTTTTTTTTTTTGGATGACTTCTTTGTCTGGTTTTGGTATTAAGATGATGGTGGCCTCATAGAAGGAGTTAGAGTTTACCTTCCTCTGCAATCTTCCTGAAGAGTTTGAGTAGGATAGGTGTTAGCTCTCCTCTAAATTTTTGGTAGAATTTACCTGTGAAGCCATCTGGTCCTCGGCTTTTGTTTGTAGGAAGATTTTTGCTTACAGTTTTGATTTCTGCATTGTGGTGGGTCTGTTATTTTCTATTTCTTTTTGGTTCAGTTTTGGAAGCTTATAATTTTCTAAGAACTTTTCCATTCCTTCAAGTTGTCCATTTTATTGGCATATAATTGCTCATAGTAGTCTCACGATCTTTTGTATTTCTGTGTTGTCTGTTGTGATTTCTCCATTTTCATTTCTAATTTTATTAATTCAATTATTTCCTCTTATTTCTTTATGAGTCTGCTAATGGTTTGTCTATTTTAT
This sequence comes from Odocoileus virginianus, assembly GCF_023699985.2. Lineage (NCBI taxonomy): Eukaryota > Metazoa > Chordata > Mammalia > Artiodactyla > Cervidae > Odocoileus > Odocoileus virginianus. The sequence goes on from NC_069692.1 coordinate 55,396,430, forward strand.
TTATATTCTCAAAGAACCAGCTTTTAGTTTTGTTGATTTTTGCCATAGTCTCTTTCGTTTCTTTTTCATTTATTTCTGCTCTGAATTTTATGATTCCTTTCCTTCTAACTTTGAGGTTATTCTTCTTCTTATCATTTTTTTTCTAGGTGAAAAGTTATGCTGTATATTTGATGTCTGTCTTGTGTCTTTAGGTATGCTTGTATTGTTACTAACCTCCATCTTAGAACAGCTTTCATTGAATCCCATAGGATTTAGGTTGTTGTGTTTTCATTTTCATTGTTTCTGTGCATATTTTGATTTCCTTTTTGATTTCTTCTGTAATCTGCTGGCTATTCAGAAGCGGGTTGTTTAGCCTGCACATGTTTGCATATTTAATATTTTTCCCTGTAATTGGCATCTAATTGTACCACATATTTATCAGAAAAGATGCTTGAAATTATTTCAGTTTCTTTAAATTTACCAAGGGTAGATTTGTAACCCAGGATGTGATCTATCCTGGAAAATGTTACATGTGCACTTGAGGAAAAGGTGAAATCCATTGTTTTTTGGTGAAATGTCCTATAGATATCACTTAGGTCTACCTGGTCCATTGTATAATTTAAAGCTAGTGCTTCCTTGCTAATTTTCTGTTATGTTTTGTTCATCAGTAGGTATGAGTGGAGTGTTAAAGTCTCCCATTTTTATTGTGTCACTGTTAATTTCCCCCTTCACAAGTGTTAACATTTGCATTACATGCTCCTATGTTGGGTGCATATATATTTGTAATTGCTATACCTTCTTGGATTGATTCTTTGATCTTTATATAGTGCCCTTCTTTGTTGCTTATCATGGTCTTTAAAATCTATTTTATCTGATAGGAGCATTGCTACTCCAAATTCCTTTTGGTCTCCATTTCTATGAAATATCTTTCTTCAGTCTTTCACTTTCAGTCTGCATGTGTTCCTAGGGTAGAGGTGGATCTCTTCTGGACATCATTATACAGTGGTGTTACTTTTGTATTCATTTGGCCAGGGTTTGTCTTTTGCTTGAAGCATTTAACCTGTTTACATTTAAGGTAAATGTTGATAAGCATGATCCCATTACCATTTACTTTGTTGTTTGGGGTTAATTTTTTATAAATATTTTCTATGTTTTCTATATAGAGAAGATCTTTAGCATTTGTTGAAGAGCTGGTTTGTTGGTGCTGAATTCTGTCAGCTTTTGCTTGTCTGTAAAGCTTTTGATTTCTCTTTCATATCTGAATGAGATCCTTGCTGAATAGAGTAATCATGGTTGTAGATGTTTCTCTTTCAGGACTTTAAGAATGTCCTCCTATTCCCTTCTGGCCTGAAGAGTTTCTATTGAAAGGTCAGCTGTTATCTTTATGGGGATCTTCTTGTGTGTTATTTATTGGTTTTCTCTTGTTGCTTTTAATATTTGATCTTTGTTAGTTTGATTAATATGTGTCTTGCAGTGTTACACTTTTGGTTTGTCCTGTTTTGGACTCTCTGGGCTTCTTGAATGTGGGTCGTTATGTCCTTCCCCATTTTAGGGAAGTTTTCCACCATTATCTCCTCAAATATTTTCTCATGCCCTTTCTTTTTGTCTTCTTCTGGGACACCTATGATTCGAATGTTTGACATTGTCCAAGTGGTTTCTGAAGTTGTCCTCATTTCTTTTAATTTATTTTACTTTTTTCCTCTCTGCTTCATTTATTTCCAGCATTCTATCTTCCACATCACTTTTATTCTCTTCTACCTTAGTTATTCTACTGTTGGTTCTCTCCAGAGTGGCTTTAGCCTCAGCTATTGTATTGTACATTACTGATCGGCTCTTAGTTATTTCTTCTAGGTCCTTGTTAAACATTTCTTGCATCTTCTTAGTCCTTGCCTCTAGTCTATTTATCTGTAACACCATTTTACTTTCAAGATTTTGGGTCATCTTTACTCTCATTATTCTGAATTCTTTTTCTGGTAGACTCCCTATATCCTCCTCTTTTGCTTCACATAGTGGGCATTTATCATGTTCCTTCACCTGCTGGATATTTCTCTGCCTTTTCATTTTGTTTAAATTATTGTGTTTGGAGTGTCTTTTCTGAAGGCTGGAAGTTCATGGTTCTTCGTAATTGTGGAGTCTGCTTCCTGTGGGTGGGGTTGAACTAGTGGCTTTTCATGGTTTTCTTGTTGGAAGAGTTTTCATCTGTGTTCCAGTGGGTGGAGCTGGATCTCTTCTCTATGGAGTGCAGTGAAGTGTCCAATAATGAGTTTTGGAGTGTCTATGGCTTGGCATGTCTTTGGACAGCCTGTCTTTTATTGTTCAATTGTGTTCCTGTTTGGCTGGAGAATTATCATGGCGTGTCTTGTCCTGGAGCTTGTTGACTTTTGGTTGGAGCTTGGTTTCAGTGTAAGTATGGAGACTTTTCCTGAGTTCTTGTCTATTAATGCCCCATGAAGTAAGGAGTTGTCTGATGTTCTAAAGTTTTGGAGTTAAGCTTCCTGTCTCTGGCTTTGGTTTTCTCTTACAGTAGCCTCAAGACTTCTCCATCCATACATCACAGAAGATAAAACCCCTAGATTAATGGAGAAACAATTCTCCACATCCTGGAACATCCAGAGAGATTCAGAGTCACATAGAGAAGAGAAGAGGGAGAAGGGAGATAGAGGTGACCAGAAGAAGAAAAGCGGTGCCAAAAGGGGAGAGAGCAATCTAAGCAGTAATCAAATCCCTAAGTGCTGTACATAGTCCAGAACACCCAGAGAGATTCACAGACTTATATAGAGAAGAGAAGCAGGAGGAAGGCCATAGAGGTGACCTGGGGGAAAAAAAGAGAGAGAGAGAGTGAGTGTGTCACAAAGGAAAAGAGCAATCAAGTCAGTAATCAAATCCCTAGTGAAAGTGGATACTGAAGATTAGGTTCTCAGAGGTAAAATAATAATAATAATAATAATAATAATAATAATAATAACAAATATCAAAAAGAAAAGATTAAAAATGTAGAAGAGGTTAGACTCTTAAAAATGCAATATACAAATACAAAACAAAATCAATCACAAAAATTTCAGAAAGATGTATGGAATTTGTTTAAAAATTAGGTTTTTCTTTGAAATTTAATGAAAGTTAAGAAAGTGAAGTAGCTCAGTCGTGTCCAACTCTTTGCAACCCCATAAACTGTAACCTACCAGGCTCCTCCTTACATAGGATTTTCCAGGCAAGAGTACTGGAGTGGGTTTCCATTTCCTTCTCCAGGGAATCTTCCCAACCCAAGGATTGAACCCGGGTCTCCCGCATTGTAGGCAGATGCTTTACTGTCTGAGCTACCAGGGAAGTCTAATAGTAGACTATAAAAAATTATAGTAGGCCACAAAAATGATTAATATAAAACTAGTTAAAAAAAACTTAAAAAGTGGTAATAGTAAAAATATATATCTAAAAATTCCTCCGGAGCTGTTGTGGGCAGTGTGGGGTCAGTTTAGAGTCATATAGTCCCTTGTTCTCAAGGTCTGTATAGATGCCCCTCAAATGCACAGTCTCAGTATTAACTTCAGGGCTTTAATGTGTTACATCTGTCACTTCCAGAGCAGTTCCCCTATCTTTGTTTATTTTGGCTTCCTCTGCTTGCAAGTCTCTTCAGTGTCTAATTTTCCCCCAACACAGGGAGGCGAAGGTGACCAGTTATTTAAGTTCATTTGTTCAGTTGTGTTTTTTGGGAATGGAGGGACACTGCAAACAAATACTACTGGCATGTGTGGGGCGTGCTCACAGTGGATGAACCATGCTGGGTTTGCCATCGCCCAAGGTGATGTGTACTTCCCAGATCCACACTACTCAGGCCCCAGGGTGCTCTTCAAGGACACTGTCCCAAGTGGGGCCTGTTTTTCATGCACTTTCCAGGTCTAAGCTGCTCAGGTTCTCAGGTACTCCACAAGGGCACAGACGCAGATGGGCTGTGTGTTTTGCTTCCTTCCCAGATTTGAGCAGCTCAGAAAACCAAGTGCTTGGTGAGTGCACTGTCCCAGGTGGGCCGTGCATCTTATTCACCACCCTAGTCCTGGAAGCTCAGTTTCCCATGAGAGCTCATTCTCAGGTGTGCTGTATGTCTCCTCTGAAGAGCTGATCTCAGGCTGTGACACTCCTAAATCCTTTGTCTCTGTTTTTGTCTTTTATATTTTATCCTACCTCCTTTTGAAGAGATTGGGCTGCCTTTCTGGGGGCTTGGTGTCCTCCACCAGCTTTCAGAAGTTGTTTTGTGGAAGTTAATCAACATTCAAATTATCTTTTGATGAATTTGTGGGGGAGAAAGTGGTCTCCCCATCCTATTCCTCCACCATTTTGGGCCTGCCTAGAAAAACAGTTTTTGAAAATATAAAATCTCCACAACTTGCAAGGCTATGGAAAATTTATATAACACCTATATCATTTGGGCTGTTTAAAGATTCCTGTCAAGTGAATCTTGGTCACATGTATGTTTCAGCAGTTATTTTGTATATATTTTTAATGTTTCTGTGAGAAAAAAAAGAGTAAAAAACTATATTTAAAAAAAAATAAGTAGAAGTTACTCTCATGTTCAGTGGCTATTTCTATGAGAGATCTAGTTGAAAGCTTTGCAGTATCTTGAGGAGAAGGTAAGAGCACATCATTAGGCAGTAAGGGGCACTAGATTTTCTTAAATGCTTTGAAGCCCTCATTCCTTCAGCTAATCCCACTATGGAGTGTCTGTTTCCTGCCAAGCTCTAGAGATCCAGAGATGATTTGGGTACAGTTCTTCATCCATATCCAAGTTAACATTGAGGCTATAGAGTGATAATTTGAAAAAGTTAATACCACACAACAAGTGTTATAAAAGAGGTGTGAATGAGTGCTGAGACCCAAACATGGAGCAGCCATGCTCCTGCATAGCAAAATGGAAAAACAAACAAACAAACAAACAAAAAACTTCCTGAAGTTTATTCCCTTCATAAGGGATGCTAGGAGTTTACCAAGCAGAGACTTGAAGCTAATTCTATAATGCACATTTACAATGGTGACAATTTTGTGTAGTTTGAGTGCCTGGTACACCAGATGGAAAGTTGCACAGAGGTTAAAAGAGAATGGAGCTTCAGTGTCAGACTGGGAAGAACAATTTATTCTAAAACAGACTTTAGATTTTGTCCCAAGAGTGGCAGCAGCTAAACAGTTCTAATTTAGGGCTGAGTAATATGATTGTGTTTGACTTTTAATAATATTACTCTGGCTGTTGTGAAGCAGAAATTAACATGATCAGAGACATATATTAGATATAATATAAATGCCATAACTAATATCAATGTATGGTAGTGGTAACTGACTAGAAAGAAATATCTAAGGAAAAATAAGCATAATTTAATAGATTAATAGAGTGAAATATAAGAATGCAATTAAATTTAATTTAAAAACTTTTTTCTCCCTTAATTGTTAAACAGACAGACAGCTTTGTGTGTAGAATGCCAGTGGATAGACAGATGAACAGTGGAAAGACTAGAGTGGCCACTGAAAAGACCCAGAACCTAATACCTGGAACTGTGAGCTACTTTATTTGGTAACAAAGACCCTTCATAAGTTCTTAAAGTAAAGAGCTTAAGAGGAGGTGGCTATCCTAGACTATCTAATAATCACAATTACCTTTCTCAAAGGAAGTGAGAAAGAGTGATTTGAAGACAGAAGAAGGCAGAGTAAGGGCAGAAGCACCACCTACACTGTTGAAGCCTCCCAAGGGAGCCCGTGATGTCAGATTCTTAGAATCTTAGAAGAGTGACTGCATGGTCTCTTTGCATTTTCACATAAAGAGGGGTGAATATTTGACCTCACATTCTAAGGTAATTTTTATTAATGGTCTTAACTCCAAGGTTTGACAATTTTAAGAGAATATGCTATATTTCACTCCCAAAGTAAAATCATCAGGTGTGTTGAACTTTTAACACATCTAAGAAGCCCCATATTTCTCCATGCTGGATTTTGACAGAATGCAGCAACAAACTAGTTTGGAGTCTAGTTTCTCTCAACTAAAATGAATCTATCAAATTAAGATGAATCATTTCTTCTATTTCTTAGATACTTGTTTAGGTAAATAATGAAGCAAAAACTCAGAATAAATTCTGCTTTATAAGACATCATTAATTATGTTTTTTTTCTAAGGGAACAACATAATGCAACTTTCTGCTGGCCAGACAATAAAATCCCTTGTAAGTTTCTACCCATTTCTGAACTTAGTTAAAAAAAAGAAAAAAAGCAACAAAGCAAACAAAAACCTCCTATAATGTGTTTTGAATGAATTCTTTTCAACACACCTAGTAGATTACCAAATTGAGTCCCAGTAAATTATGCCAAGCCATAAATTATTTCACAATCTATACAAATGCAGAATCAATACGTGACATAAGCTCTATTTTAGTGATATCTCTATTCATGTTTGTGTCTACAGACATATACATGTCTTACACATGTATGTGTCTTAAAATTATTCCTGCTCAAAAAAAAAAAATTCTTTTAGAGTCAAGCAGTCAAGGATTCTATAAAAACCAATGGAATTGCCAAAATACTTTGTAAGAGACCTGGTAATAACATAAATGGGGAAAAAAAGTTAGTGATAACTTTAATAAAAATTATGAAATTCATAGGTGCTCATAATTTAGACTTAGACAATTCAACTTTTTGAGGTATGTTTTGTACCTTAATTTTATTTTCCTCATTTAATATAAAGAATCGAATTTGAATGATCTTTTATTTATCCCATGAATCTTCAATGTGTGGTGAACCATTTTATACAAATATAATAATGAGTTTCCTTACATGATCTGTAACATACCTAATATTTAATGCAAAAAGACCTACAAGCAATAAATACTTTATGTTCCTTTACTGTCAATAAAATGATGTGTCTATATGAACACTATACTAATTAATTTTCAGGCAAGTTTCAAGTTTATTTCAAGTGGGAATATTTTGTCTATTATGTTCATAAATACTTAGAATATCAGTCTAGAATACCAGTCATATGATACAGACTCACTAAATATTTGTGGAATTAAAAATAAAAAAATATATATATAGAATTTTATTTTGCTTATCTTGTATTTTTTACTAATTAATATTATGATGATGTAATTTAATAACATTTTTTGCTAGTCTTGAGCATGAGGATGATTGGTTCTATGCAGAATTCATTTTTTTAGCTCAAGTGTTATTAATGTCATTAATATGAACATTCCATGTCCTGCTTCTCAGGGGAAAAAGCTAACTTTATATTTTTGTACATCCATTCAAGGGCAAAAGCTCATGTTTTGGTGAATTATTTTTATATTGCTGACCTCTGTAATAGGAAATTTCCACCACTGACCTTACCAAATATAAAATATTTTTTAAAATAAATGTTGAATAAAAATCATGACATTTGAATAACCCTAGAGGAATGGAAATAAAAATAAAATATATTTATATAACTTTACATAAGATTTTAAATTGACACATTTTATTAAAGACAAAAGAAAGCCATAAAATATCTATTTGTTTAATGAAACCAATTGAAAAAGTTGAGGTACTTTTCCTTATTTAATGAAGAATATTTCATAACAATTTAATTACAGTACTCATTTCTTTTAGGGTAAAGAAATCAGAAGGATGTTAGAGATAGTACTTACTCTCAAATTTAATGAAAATCAAATTAAATGGAAATAAAAACCAATTTAAAGTTTACATAAATACATATTATCCTGGGGACTTCTGGGATGGCTCAGCAGTTAAAGAATCTACCTGCAATGCAGGAGAAACAGGAGATTCAGGTTCAGTTCCTGGGTTGGGAAGATTCCCTGGAGAAGGAAACGGCAACCGCTTCAGTATTCTTGCTGAAAACTTCCATGGGAAGAGGCACCTGACAGGCCACAGTCAAATAGGTTGCAAAGAGTTGGACTTGACTGGATGACTAAGTACAAACGCATGTTGTTTTTGAGAGGCTTATTTAAAAAAGAAAAGTAGACTTTTTAAAGCATTTAAACTCCTAATGATGTATCTTTAATATATTTTGAAAATATATTATGCATCTGCAATAATAGTGATAAACGTAAAAGACAAAATTTATTGAGAAGTTGCTAAATGTCAAACCTTGCAATATCCATTTAATAATCATTACTTCCTAAGATTTTTAAAGTAAAGTACTGAGAGGGTGACAGGTAGGAAGGCTAAGGGTCTCCAAATGGAGAAAATAGGCTGCAAGTGTCAGACGTTTTTTATCTTTCTTTTAAGGGGCAGGAAGAAACAAACTACAAGTGTTAGGTTTTTTCCCCCTCTCTATACAAAGTTCAAAGGAGGTTTATTTTAAAATTTTGTGTTGCCATGACAACACCTGGTTCCACCTGAACTTAACTATTCTCAAACCTTGAACTAACCAATATATATATATATATATATTTTTAATGGAAGTGTTTTTATTAAGCTATGTTAATGAACTATGTATTTACCTTAGACTCTGTCTTTCTTCAAGTTCTTCTGCCTAAGACTCAGAACCAACTTGACCAAGCAGTATGTTTTAGTTAACAAAGCAGTATCTTTTACTCATGCAAATGTCCTCTCAAGCTATGTTAATGAGACTATGTATTTGCTTGGAAACCTGCCTTTCTTCAAGATTCATGTCAATCGTTTTATAGCCTGGGATGATTAATTTTGTGCCAATGTTACCTCAAAATGCATATTGTGGATGAGTGGCCTGGTGCCACTTTCTGAGTTTTGAGACATTTCCTTTCTCTGATTTGCAGTCTACTAGTAGGTATATAACTTCCTACTAAAGACTAGCAGGGGGGCACTCTATCTGCCATCTTCTGAAGTCTATGTCAGAAGCTTCATCTAGCTTTTTTACAAGTTAATCAAACTTCATTACCCTAAAGCTCTGAATGATCAAGCCACGTCACTGGCCCTGGATTGAACGCCTCTCTTCCTGAGGTTAAGAATCCCAGTGTTTTTCATGGCTCAGCAACAACTTTTCAGTAATAACCACCTTTCCTAAAAATAGGAAGTACTTTCTTGAACATTTTAACAAATATAAAAGGGGTATATAAATAAAGTAATATGATACAATATGATACTGTTGGAGGAGTGTGTAATTTCCTTAGTTCTGTCTCACCACAGCAAAGATTTACAGCTCAGTAACAGCTCAGTTTTATTTGGAAATCAAAGGGTAGTACACCCTCGAGATGTGAGGTCAGGCCAATCCAAAAAGGAGAACCCTCGATCTGTCTTGGCTTCCTCCTTTCACACATTTGTCTCTTCCCCACGGAGCCTGCCCTATGCAAATTGGGCTAGCCAAGAAGGGGGTGTGTTTGCTTCATCTGAAGTTCTCACACCAGTCCACTGGTGTTTTGTTCCATTTTTATAGGCTTTTCCCTTTCTTTGTCTTTTAGTCACTGCCATGTTGGACTCTTTTATCCTGTTCTAACTACCTAACTCTCCCCTCAAGAGATGGGAGGAATAATTCTCTGGGAAGAGGGGCATCAAGGTCTCTCTGGTTACCTCCCGCTGAGCTGGAATGACGGGGACCATTGGGCCTCTCCCTCTTGCTAGTCTCACGCCTCAGAGTCATTATGGTGGTGTCCAGCTAAGGGTGAGTGATATTTTCTGTGTTCGGCTGTAGTTTTATATATCCCTGTTGAACTGGCACTGCGTGTTATTGACCTGTACAGAGAAAAAAATGGGTTAGACACTTGAAAATACATGGAGCGATCATAAGCAGCATCAATATGATGATAACAGGGATTAGTAGGGACATTAGTCAACTCTAAATCCCCCCTCGCCAGGAGAAGCTTCCCTCAAAGAGAGATTGTAGCTACCCTGAGGACTCTCTAGCTTGTTTTTTGAGATTCAGTCAGATCTGAATGTTTTTCTTGAGGACTGTGAAATTTTTTTTTTTTTTTTTTTTTAGCTTGGCTGGAGGTATTTACCCAGAAACAACATGTCTCATTTGAGATGGTTCAAGTCCTTCCTTGTTCAGGGATCCGGAGATCTATCTCCTGTCTATTTTGGAGTACAACCCCTGCCAAACTGTGTTGGCTCTTCAGAGCTATCCTGAGAAATCTTATCCACAGAAAATTAATTTTGGGGGTGTTCATTAGAATGGCATTCATTTGTAGTCCTGAATAGATATCTGAGATCTCCCAGGGGCTCACAGGTGTATTGAGTGTCCTATTCTGTTTTCTTCAATGACTTGATTCGTGAGTAGTGAATCCAGGAGTGGTGCCCTGATACCTTGACTGCTGTGGGGTTAGAAAGTATTAGAGGGTAGAGTCCTTCCATGTGGGCTGGAGTTGAGTTTTTGGGGACCCATCTTTCCAGACTTTAATTAGGACTTGAACCCATGGAGAATATATTGAAGTCTCTTTAGAATCTTTTGGATCCTGGTTGACACCCCACAAGTGTATATCTTGTTTGAATTGCCCAATGGACGTGGTATAAGACTGGAGGACCTGAGTCTCTGGATTTAGGACAAGGTCATTGACATAAATGAAAGATCTCCCATATAGCATCTCATAAGACTAAAACCAATCTGTTCCTTAGGAGAAATATGGGTGCAGAGGAGAGCTATTGGGAAAGCCTTGTTTCATCCAAAGGAGGTCTCCCAGTTTATCTTTTTCATTGCTTATTTTAAGAATTGATTAGCTCTTTCTAGTTTTCCTGAAGACTGAGACCTCCAGGCACAATGGAGGTAATAAGTAGTGCCCAATGCTTTAGACACCCCTTTGGTGACCTTCATTTCAGTCGCTCAGTCATGTCCAACTCTTTGAGACCCCATGAATCACAGCACGCCAGGCCTCCCTGTCCATCACAAACTGCCAGAGTTTACTCAAACTCATGGTGACCTTAGAAGTAAATGATATCCCATTGTCACTTTGTAATGACCTAGGCAGACAAATTTTGGCATGATTTCATGCAGTAGTTTTTTGTTTGTTTGTTTTTTTACCACCTCATTGGCCTTCTCAATCTGGGTGCGAAAACCTTCAATCCATCCTGTGAATGTATCTATCATGACTAGTAGGTACTTATACCTTTGAGAAACTGGCATTTGGGTGAAGTGCATCTGCCAGTCCTCTCCTTTGTAGGTCCCACACTGTTGGATGGGTTGGGCCAGCTGGAGTCTTCAAGCTCCTTTTGGAAAGTGGGACAAAAGGAGACCACTTGCCTTATAGTTGCTTGGAGGCCTATTCCTCTGAAGGACATTTCCAGTAATCTTTGGGGGATTTTCTCCCCTAAATAAGTGGTGGCCTGTAAGGAGTTAACCAACTTCCACTGGAGGTATCCGGGGAGAAAAACAGTCCCTCCTTTTGGAAGCATTTGATATAATCTTTTTGGAAGCCCTCACTCTTAGCTGTAAGAGTCTCACCTTCATTATATGAAGGAATTTCTGGCAAATTAGTCTGTGAAACTAAAGTGTCAATCCCTATTAGGTCATTGCTCTGTAATGCTGCTGTCTTAGCTGCCTGATCAGCTGTTTGGTTCCCTTGTGCCACTTCCATGCTCCCTTATTGGTATCTTTACAACGGGAGACTGAAAATGCAGAGGGAAGATGGACCACCTCCAAGAGTCTAAGGATTTGTTCATGATGTTTGATTGGGGGACCTCGGGTGGTCAAATGGCCTCTTTCTTTCCAAATAGCCGTGTGTGCATGTAGCACAAGAAAGGCACATGTGAAGTCAATGTAAATGCCTACTCTTTTTTTTTTTCTTTTCCAAGCTCTAAAGCTCAAGTCAGGGCTATGAGCTAGGTCAGTTAGGCTGAAGTAGCTCAAGTCAGGGCTATGAGCTAGGTCAGTTAGGCTGAAGTAGCTGGTGGCAAAGGTTTAACCTCTCAATTGAGTTCAGTCCAGTCTCTCAGTAATGTCCAGCTCTTTGGGAACCCACGGATTGCAGCACATCAGGTCTCCCTGTCCATTGCCAACTCCCTGAGTTTATTCAAACTCATGTCCATTGAGTCGGTGGTGCCATCCAAACATCTCAATCTTTGTCCTCCCCTTCTCCTCCTGCCTTCAATCTTTCCCAGCATCAGGGTCTTTTCAAGTGAGTCAGCTCTTCGCATCAGTTAGCAAAAGTCTTGGAGCTTCAGTATCAACATCAGTCCTTTCAATGAATATTGAGGACTGACTTCCTTTAGGATGGACTGGTTGGATGCCCTTGCAGTCCAAGGGACTCACAAGAGTCTTCAACACCACAGTTCAAAAGCATCAATTCTTCAGCACTCACCTTTCTTTATAGTCCAACTCTCACATCCATACATGACTACTGAAAAATAATACCTTTGACAAGATGGAACTTTGTTGTCAAAGCAATGTCTCTTCTTTTTAATATGCTGTTTAGGTTGGTCATAACTTTTCTCCCAAGAAACAAGCGTCTTTTAATTTCATGGTTGCAATCACCATCTGCAGTGATTTTGGAGGCCCCAAAAATAAAGTCTGTCACCATTTCCACTGTTTCCCCATCTACTTGCCATGAAGTGATGGGACCAGATGACATGATCTTAGTTTTCTGAATTTTGAGCTTTAAGCCAACTTTTTCACTCTCCTCTTTCACTTTCATGTAGAAGCTCTTTAGTTTGCTTTCTGCCATAAGGGTGATGTCATGTTCATATCTGAAGTTATTGATATTTCTCCTGGCAATCATGATTCCAGCTTGTGCTTCATCCAGTCCAGAATTTCTGATGATGTACTCTGCATATAAGTTAAATAAGCAAGTGACAATATACAGCCTTCACATACTCCTTTTTCTATTTGGAACCAGTCTGTTTTCCCATGACCAGTTCTAACTGTTGCTTCCTGACCTGCATACACATTTCTCAAGAAGCAGGTCATATGGTCTGGTATTCCTACCTCTTTAAGCATTTTCCACAGTTTGTTGTGATCCACACAGTTTTGTGGATCCATACACTAAGTTTTGACATAGTCAACAAAGCAGAAATAGATGTTTTTCTGGCACTGTCTTGCTTTTTCAATGATCCAGTGCATGTTTGCAATTTGATCTCTGGTTCCTCTGCCTTTTCAAAAACCACGTTGAACACCTGGAAGTTCATGATTCATGTACTGGTGAAGCCCGGGTTGGAGAATTTTGAGCATATTTTTTTTTTTACTAGCATGTGAGATGAGTACAATTATGCAGTAGTTTGAACGTTCTTTGGCATTGCCTTTCTTTGGGATTGGAATGAAAACGAACATTTTCCAGTCCTGTGACCACTGCTGAGGTTTCCAAATTTGTTGGTATATTGAGTGCAGCATTTTCACAGCATTGTCTTTTAGGATTTGAAATAGTTCACGTGAAATTCCATCACTTCCACTAGTTTTGTTTGCAACGATACCTCCTAAGGCCCACTTGGTTTCGCATTCCAGGATGTCTGGCTGTATGTGATTGATCATACCATCATGATTATCTGGATCATTAAGGTCTTTTTTGTATAGATCTTCTGTGTATTCTTGCCACCTCTTCTTAATATCTTCTGTTTCTCTTAGGTCTATACCATTTCTTTCCTTTATTGAGCCCATCTTCACATGAACTGTTTCCTTTTTATCTATAATTTTCTTGAAGAGATCTCTAGTCTTTTCTATTCTAGGTTTTTTCCTCTCTTTCTTTACACTGAAGAAGGCTTTCTTATCTCTCCTTATTATTCTTTGGAACTCTGCATTCATATGGGTATATCTTTCCTTTCCTCCTTTGCCTTTTGCTTCTCTTCTATTCACAGCTATTTGTAAGGCCTCCCCAGACAACCGACTTGCTTTTTTTGCATTTATTTTTCTTAGGGATGGTCTTGATCACTGTCTCCTGTACAGTGTCATGAACCTGCATCCATACTCCATCAGGCACTCTGTCTATCAGATTCAGTCCCTTAAATCTACTTCTCACGTCCACTGTATACTTGTTAGGGGTTTGATTTAGATCTGGTGATGTCCATGTGTAAGGTTTTCTCTTGTGTTGTTGGAAGAGGGTGTTTGCTGTGACCTGTGTATTCTCTTGACAAAACTCTGTTAGCTTTTGTCCTGCTTCGTTCCGTACTCGAAGGCGAAATTTGCCTGTTACTCCAGGTGTTTCTTGACTTCCTACTTTTATGTTCCAGTCCCCTGTAATGAAAAGGGCATCTGTTTTGTGGTGTTAGTTCTAGCAGGTCTTGTAGATCTTCATAGGACCGTTCAACGTCAGCTTCTTCAGCATTACTGGTCGGGGCATAGATTGTATTATTGTGATATTGAATGGTTTGCCTTGGAAACAAACAGAGATCATCCTGTTGCTTTTGAGATGCATCCAAGTACTGCATTTGGGACTCTTTTGTAGACTCTGATGGCTACTCCATTTCCTCTATGAGATTCCTGCCCACAGTAGTAGATATAATGGTCATCTGAGTTAAATTCACCCATTCCAGTCCATTTTAGTTCAGATTCCTAAACTGTTCACATTCACTCTTGCCTTCTCCTGTTTGATCACTTCCAATTTGCCTTTTTTCATGGACCTGGTCGGAGAAGGCAACAGCAACCCACTCCAGTACTCTAGCCTGGAAAATCCCATGGGCAGAGGAGCCTGGTAGGCTGCAGTCCATGAGGTCGCTAGGAGTCGGATATGACTGAGAGACTTTCTTTCAATTTTCACTTTCGTGCATTGGAGAAGGAAATGGCAACCCACTCCAGTGTTCTTGCCTGGAGAATCCCAGGGACGGGGGAGCCTGGTGGGCTACCGTCTATGGGGTCGCACAGAGTCGGACACGACTGAATGACTTAGCAGCAGCAGCAGCAGCAGCATTCTAGGTTCCTATTCAATATTGCTCTTTACAGCATCAGACCTTGCTACTATCACCAGTCACATCCACAACTGGTAGTTGTTTTTGCTTTGGCCCTGTCTTTTCATTCTTTCTGGAGTTATTTTTCCACTGATCTCCAGTAGCATATTGGGCACCTACAGACTTGGGGAGTTTATCTTTCATTGTCCTATCTTTTTACCTTTTTATACTATTCATGGGGTTCTCAATGCAAGAATACTGAAGTGGTTTGCCATTCCCTTATCCATTCGACCACATTGTGTCAGATCTCTCCACCATGACCCATCCATCTTGGGTGGGCCTACAAAGCTCGGCTCATAGCTTCACTGAGTAAGAGAATGTTGTGGTCCATGTGATCAGATTAGTTAGTTTTCTGTGATGGTGTTTTTGTCTGTCTGCCCTCTGATGGAGAAGGATAAGGAGCGTATAGAAGTTTCCTGATGGGAGAGACAGACTGAAGGGGAAATTGGATTTTGTTCTGATGGGTGGGGCCATGCTCAGTAAATGACCTGTAGTAAACATCTTTGTAAGGCAGACTTTTAATCAGAGTACTAGCTTACCACATCTAGAGAAATAATTTCTGACAAATAAAAAGCATTTAGTGTAGAATATCACTCAGAATTAAGAATACATATACACACAAAGAGAGTCACATACATATTACCTAATTCTGAGTATTTTAAATCACATAAGAAACATTTTTCAAACAGACCTGAGTACAGTAATAAGGTACTAAGGAGACATGCATGATGGGAAGACCAAGGACACATAATTTTTAAGTCCCTTCACTTCATGGGAAATACATGGGGAAACAGTGGAAACAGTGTCAGACTTTATTTTTTTCAGCTCCAAAATCACTGCAGATGATGATTGCAGCCATGAAATTAACAGATGCTTACTCCTTAGAAGGAAAGTTAAGACCAACCTGGATAGCATATTTAAAAGCAGAGACATTACTTTGCCAACAAATGTCTGTCTAGTCAAGGCTATGGTTTTTCCAGTAGTCATGTATGGATGTGAGAGTTGGACTGTGAAGAAAGCTGAGCGCTGAAAAATTGATGCTTTTGAACTGTGTTGTTGGAGAAGACTCTTGAGAGTCCCTTGGACTGCAAGGAGATCCAACCAGTCCATCCTAAAGGAGATCAGTCCTGGGTGGTCATTGGAAGGACTGATGTTGAAGCTGAAACTCCAATGCTTTGGCCACCTCATGTGAAGAGCTGACTCATTTGAAAAGACCCTGATACTGGGAGGGATTGGGGGCAGGAGGAGAAGGGGATGACAGAGGATGTGATGGCTGGATTGAATCACCCACTCGATGGTCATGTGTTTGAGTAAACTCTGGGAGTTTGTGGTGGACACGGAGGTCTGGTGTGCTGTGATTCATGGGGTTGCAAAGAGTCGGACACGACTGAGCGACTGAACTGAACTGAATTGAAGTTAACTGAGACTAAATAAATTTTTGTTTTGCCACAAATTTATAAATTACCTCTTTCAAATTAACTGTTTTGTTAACATAAATTTGTTTTTAAGTAATCTTTCAGAGCTTGACTTGTTCCATTTTTCTAATACAATTTATGGTAATGATAAAGAGATAAACATTAATATAAGCCATTGCTTCCCATATTCCAAGTGGTATAGGTATGCCACTTGGGAAAATATGATGGTGTTTAAGTTGAGAAATGAAGTAAGAAACATGATGTTTGGGTCAGATATATCTGGAGAACAAGCTATTAAATGAGATGTATTAATAAATGTAGAAATGTAGAATAGCATGCTGAAAAAAATGAAGGATTAGGAAAAATGAAGTATAAAAGATAATCCAAAAGATGGATAATCATGATTTGAGATTGTGGAGGTTGAAAATGTCTTGGAAGAAATAGGGCTAAATTGTGTTATGGTTTTGGTTTGTGGTTATGTTTCACTGGAGGTGGAGAGTAGGGGCTCTGAGTTAATGATTTTATAGTGCAAAGCGAATGGCAGAAAAATAAAGTTGTCTTAATGATGCCAAAGCAGTAAAGAATTCTTTATATATCAGTACACAGAAAAGTTTTCAAAAATATGTCCCACTAACAGTTATATTGTTAACAAATAAGAATATAGATTAAATAAATTGCTCAGTGACACAGTAGCAGAAAAGAGAGGCTTGACTGCAATCAAAGCCCACTGAACACTGTAAAGTGGTATTGTGGATAATTTTTAATGATGTAATAAAATTAATAAAAAAAATGTAAAAATGACATCAATTCTATCAGGTTTCTACCACTGCAATGGAGAGATGTGCATTTTTTTTAAACACAATTACTACCATGTAGATTATTCAGGGGAGAGCAATACAGTCCTCTGTAATTATTGAGTATTTAAAAAGACATTTTATAAATGGGTATGATTTAACAAGGTGTGAGAGGGTAATTGAACCTTAAGCACTATTCACACATGTCACATGACTGCAACAGGATTCTTCTCTTTACATCAAATTCTTTGAATAATTAACAATTTACATCAAGACATACATACAATATCATTGACCAGGAGCAAAATTTTACTTTGTGAAAGGACATAAAAGGTTTAAATACTGAGTGAACAGTTAAGAAGCGCAACGGCTTCAGTATTATCTCTGTGTCAAGATATATTATATCTATATTATGTTATGAAAGCTTTCAAAATTAAGAGATCTGGGCTCAAATCATATTTCAAATGTATATTATTTAAATATATACATATATAATATACATATATATTATATATAATATACATTATATACACATAATACACATAAGTATTATACACACATATGTAAATATACACATAATATATATGTATAGTATATAAGTATAATGTATAATATGTATAGTATATACATTATAAATACATAAATTTAATATATATAATATATTTATACTGTATATATATCTTATATACTATGTATAATACAATTAGATATATGGAATTTCTATTATATATATTATAAATATACATATTTATGTATGTCTAAATATGTATGTATGTATGTTGATGTACCTATAAATATACATAAATATACATACATATTTATGTATATTTATAGTATATAACATCATATTTTATATTATATTATATATAGATTGAATATATTAAATGTATATATAAGTATATATACATATACATATACATTTTATATTATATAATAAATGTAATATATATTATACAGCTATATTATATAATATCATACAAAATATAATACAAATTTATATATTATCTATATATAATATATGAAATAAAATTATATACCTATATATATTATATTTTAAATATAATTTAACTTTTAATTTAATTAATTTAAACTTATTTAATTATACTTAATTTCATAATATTTAAATAATATTTTAAAATATAATTATAACAAAATATATAATATAATTATGATTGTATAATTATATTCATTATCAAAATTATATCATAATATCGTATATAATATATTATGCCTGTAATATACTATAATACACTATATAATACATATAATAAGTATATATAATAAATAAAAAGTATATAATTATATATATACAATATAAATGTACACAGAGAATATGTAAAATATACATGATTATCTATTACATTATAAATAATTATATAATTATATATTTTGCATGTATTATATTGTATATATAATACTGTAATTATCTAATAATAAAAATAAAATAATAATATATATTATATATAATATATATAATAATATTTATAATATATAATAATATATAATGTAAATGATATACATTATTGATATTATAAATATAAATTTAAAATATAAATTTTAAAAATATATATTTTTAAATTTAAAATATAAAATTTAAAATATAAATATAAATATAAATATAAAAAATATATAATATTTATATAAGATAAATGATATATTATAGAATTGCATATTTAATAATCATATTTAAATATTGTATATGTAATTTATAATATAATCTAATATGATATATAATGTTATATATAATGTGTCATTATATATATTCTATGAATATATATTTTCCATTATATATTTTATTGTACATTGTATATGGCATATTTGTATTTTATTAATTATTCATTAAATATTGATTATCTTAATTAAATGAAACTTTATGATTACTAGAATTAATATGTGTAATATCTTATAAATTTTATATTGCAAAGTATAAATATATATATTTATATATTAAAATGTATCTTATATATCATATACTATTTATATAATACATATATATTATATGCATATATATAAACTATGATGTATATTACTGTTCATACACTATATATTATAGCATTTTACTATATGTTATACATAGTGTATATAATATATAAAGAAATACTCTAATATTATATCACAGGTATAAATATTTTTGTATATACACATGTATATATGTATATATATACATGTACACATATATATATGTGTATATATACATATGTATTTTATAATCTTATGTTACATATTATCTATTTTACTATTACATTATATGTATGTTTATATGTATATATCTCTATGTATACATGTATATATGTATGTAAAATCATATTTCCAGTATATAAAATTTGTATGTAGAATAAATTATTATATAATATAATAATATATATTATATGCAATATATACTATATAATATTATTTGTATAATAATTTGTATATTAATGTGCATATAATGTATATTCTATTTACATATAATAATATATAAAATAATTTATAAGATAAATATACAATATAGACATATAGTACATATATTATAGTATATAATATATATTATACACAATATGTTAATGATTATATGTTATATTTAAATATATTTTATATTAATTATATTAATTAATGTATTAATGATTATATTTAATATTATTTTATTATAATTATATCACATTGTTATATATTATATATTATAATAATTATTGCATGTTATATAATAATATATAAATATAAGTTTACATATTATTGCATTAATATACATATATATTATATAATATATAATATATAATAAGATGTATATGCATTATATATGTATTATATTATATATGTAAATACATAATATATATATATTTCCATACATATATATGTAATTGCAATATATATTTCCATTATATATATTTCCAGTGTAGTATAATTTCAGTAGGCCTCAATAGTGAGTTATGACTTTTTCATTTTCCTGAGAAGTGTGTTTGATGAACAGGATTTTAATTTTGATAAAGTCTAATATATTATTCATTGTGTATGGTTATTAATTTTACATACCAGGAAATTTTTGTCTATTGCATTATTGCAAGCACTTTGATGGGCAGAAGAGGTAGAAGTTTGAAAATAATGTTGGTGTCATCTTCAGTTTTGTTCAGTCACTCATTCGTGTCTGACCCTTTCAGACCCCATGGACAACAGTATGCCAGATCTCCCTGTCCATTACCTACTCCCGGAGTTTACTCAAGGTCATGTCCATTGAGTCGGTGATGCCATCCAACCATCTCATCCTCTGTCGTCCCCTTCTCCTCTTGCCTTCAATCTTTCCCTACATCAGGGTCTTTTCAAATGAGTTAGTTCTTCGCATCCAGTGGCCACAGTATTGGAGTTTCAGCTTCAACATCAGTCATTCCAATGAATATTCAGGACTAATTTCCTTTAGGATGAACTGGTTGAATGTCCTTGAAGTCCAAGGGACTCTCAAGAGTCTTCTCTAACATCACAGTTTAAGCACACGAAAAGTGAAAAGAGAGGTGGCAGTTGATTAAATAGACAATATAAATTTCAGTACAACATTTAAAGCCAGTAAGTAACCATTAGTAAGGTGGGATGGGATAAATTAGTATATTGGGATTGATATATACACACTACTATATATAAAATAGATAACTAGTAAGGACCTACTATATAGCACAGGGAACTCTTCTCAATACTCTGTAATGACCTAAATAGGAAAATAACCTAAAAAAGAGTGGATTCATTTATATGTATAAGTGGTTCACTTTGCTGTACACTTGAATGTAACACAATATTGTAAATCAACTATACTCCAATTTTAAAAAAATGTGCAGAAATGTTAAAGGAGAGAAGGAAAAACTTTATTTTGTGACATCCAAGATTTGGGGGACAAAATTAGACTTGTAGATATAAGTTGTGTCACAATTTGGATTTCCTGAAAGTAGAAAAAAATGCCTAAAAGAAAAATCTAAATATTTTGAAAGAGATATTAGAAAAGAGAAAGGCTTATGGAGATCTGTATTAACTGTTATTGGATTCTACATCAATGAAGAAATCATTGAAAGTAATTTAATAAGGCACTGTGAAGAATTCTTCTAAAATTATTTTTGTCTTAAATTTTAAGATGATTGCTTAAAATTGTACATTATTTGACAAGAAAATTATTACATAATATATGGTTAGATAGCTATCAATTGTTTCATTTTATCACATATTCAAAATTACTTTTATATTTCATACTTAGAAACTTCCTCTTATTATAATTATCTATAGCAACAAAATAAAAAATAAAATATCTGAAAAAAATGTTTATAAACTTGAAATACAAGTCAAAAATTTCACCACAGGAGAGGAATGTTCTGGGTAGCTGAAGGAATGCTAGGCAGGGTAGAAAAACTATCTTTGTTAACACTTGACTGTTCTAGAAAATATTAGTATAAACAGAGCAATAAAAAACATGATCATTTTAATATTGAAACAGCTAGTAGAAAATGTGGACCTAGTTCACATTTATTTAAATATTATGACCAGTTATAAGTAATTAGGTGATTTTCTCAGTGCCCAAGATGTGGGAGCCTCCTAGACCTGACCTTTCCTAGACCTGACCCAAGCCAAACACCCTGATCCCTCTTCCAGGGATTCACTCTCATCTCCAATCACATTATATCAATGAATCACATAATACCAGAACTATCTATCTTTCTATCTATCTATGCGGAAGATATATAAGAACCCATAAATGGTTCAATTTATGTAGAAAATACTTACATAAAACATAAGTCTCCATTCCCTGATTCAACAAAACATGCAAAGTGAATAAATAAATAAGTAGGAAAAGATGGAACAAAGAAATACTTGATTATCCCAAGGGAAGGGAGAGGTGATCAAATAAATAATATTAAAATCTAAAATTCCAACACATATCAGAGACTTGTTTTCATAACTAATGAAATTTTAAAATAACTGACTTGTTTCTTCTTTGCAACTGATTTGTTTCCAAGTTATCACTGTATTCATGGATTCCAACAGGGTAACACTTTTCTGAGCATTGTTAAACCGTTTTTGTCTTTCCTGTCTGCTGCTTTCTTTTGGTTACAACATTTGTGTCTGAGTTCTTATTTCACCTTTCTTATTGCTGATTTCCATTGCAAAGGTAGCTATCAACCTGCAATAAAATCGTGATGGTTAACCATAAGATGATACAGCTCTCCTATCAAAGAACTGCAACCTACAGACAAAAGCATTCATTAATTATTAAAGTGAAAGCGAAAGTTTCTCAGTTGTGTCCGACTTTTTCCGACCCCATGACTGCAGCATGCCAGGCTTCCCTGTCCTTCACCATCTCCCAGAGCTTGCTCAAATTCATGTCCATTGAGTCAGTGATGCCATCTAGCCATCTCATCCTCTGCCACCCCCTTCTCCTCCTGCCTGTATTGGGTAGCCATTCCCTTCTTCAGGGTATTGTCTCAACCAAGGGATTGAACCCAGGTCTCCTGCATTGCAAGCTGATTCTTTACCATGTGAACCACCAGGAAAGCCCCAAGGAGGTGTTGAAAACACTTAAATAATAGCAAATATTACATTATTTCCTTGTTACTTTTACTGTGCAAAAGCCTAGCTTACTTTTATACTGTTAGAGATGCTCATTTCCCTAGGGGTCTCTATGCTGGAAATGAGTTCTCTACTTTAAAACTTTCAGTCACGCAGATTTAAATATATCCTGAGGCTGCGAGCTCCCATGACTACCTCTTTCAGTCAAAGCAGTGATATTTACTCTTGCTACTCCCTGTCACCGTCAAGCTCAGTGAGCATGAGAGCTGTCCATATCCAACCTGAAAATCACCTGTAGTGCCAAGGTAGATCTTATTCCATGCAAGAATGCTAGTGATAAACCAATTAACATCAGTTACACTGTTAACTTTTGGAGTTTTCCTTTAGCATCTCTATTACGAGGATAAAAATATTTACTATTTCACACCACTATCTGTAAAACATCACTTTGATGCCATCCAGACCATCTAGCCACTTAATTATTCATAGAGAAAAGAGATTATGGGAATTCATATATTAAAAGAAGTACTCTATATGCACAATTTAAAGGTCACCTTAAAATTCTCAGACTGTTTTCATTATGTATTTCAGAAAATATATTTTTGAATGTATTAATTTGTCAGATGTTGTTAATTGATTTTTAGCTACATTTAGAAATACTGGACAGGGAGTCAGGGCACATGAGTTCTAATTCTATTCTGCCATCAACTTGTATTTTAGTTGGAGTGATTAGCCTCTAAGGGTCAGTTTTCTCATTATAAAATGGAATAGATTGGATGGATCAGTGGTTTTCAATCTGCATTTTGAGAATAGAAATGAGAGACTGTTGTCCTCACGGGTTGGTGTGGAGAGAGAGTCTATGACAGCTAAGCAGGCAGAACTCTGGGCTCCATCCCCAGGTAAGTCAGGGCACAACTACCTTCTAGGGCTTTATTTATTTACACACCCTAGGGGAATGTGTTTTTGTAAGAGTTTCTTATTTACAATTAACAAACAGAAATCTTTAAAACAACTGAGTCAAATAATCTAATGTTTAAGACTGTTTCAAGCAATAAAATATGTAAAATTCTGTGGGTTTTCTAATGTGCTAGAAAACAGAGTGTGAGAGGAGGAACTATGCATTATCCTTCTGTAGTATGTTTTAGAAAACTCTGGTGTGCAGAGAAGTGATTTTTAGTGGTGTGCAAACATTATTAGTGTCATTTGACTTTCATACCAAAAAGTAATTGTCCCAAAAAACTAAATTATCTATAGCAAAAGTGCATTCATATTCTGGCATCTTTATGTTTGTGATAGTTCCTCAGAAGTTTGCTTTTTTTTGTGTGTGTGTATTCTTAAGTATTCTATATGTCAAGGGGATACAATTTTCAGTAATAGACTGTATCTCCAGCTGTCAAATTGAGTCAATCAGGAAAACAGTATTGAAGTTATAAGAATATGCTTGAACAGTACACATCAATATCAGATAAACTATTTTTCCATCATAACCATGTTATCAGTAAGGAGTAAAATTCTAGGCTAAATTGCCTAGAAGCAGGTGAAAGAGGATTAGATGGTTGGATGGCATCACCGACTCAATGGACATGACTTTGAGCAAACTCTGGGAGATAGTGAAGGACAGGGAAGTCGGGCATGTTGCAGTCCATGAGGTTGCCAAAAGTTGGACACAACTTAGTGACTGAACAACAGCAACTAATAGCCGAAGCCCTTTTATTCCAGTTTTAAACTTTATTTAAAAACAAATAAACAAAAAGCACTGTTGAAGATAAGGGAACACTTTGGAAAGTATTACTAGTGTTTTATGAAAGTAGGACATGTGTTAAGAGAACTACATTTTTATAAATTGATTGCTAATAGAGATATAGATCCAAAATAATAGAGTAGATGAACAGCTGAGATTATTTTTAAGAATATATTAATAATATGAATTTTATGATTAGATTGACAGGAACATAGGAAATAAAACTAGTGGACATTTGCACTTCATGTCATTTTTTTCATTTAGAATAGACACTGAAATGCCAATTTGCTCTTTTACCATTAACCAAAAATATCTTTACATGAAAACGGTGACTAAGCTTCTTAGCAACTTATGTTTAGAAAATTTTAAAAGGTCAGCATAGTTTGATTTATACCCTATTAATAATATATGCATCTAAAGTGTGGATTTTCACACTCTTCACATATTTATATTTTCCAAAGTTTAAAAAACTGTGTTTTTCTAAAACAGTTCTTTCTGAAAATACCACTTAATTTAACATATTGCTTTATGCTTCATTGTGTTATGTCAAAATATGCTTAATCAAATTTAGCATTTATAGTTTTTCTTATAAATTGTTTAAAAATATTCCATTAACTTTCTGTCAGAAATAATACATATTATATCATGTTAGATTTAAACACCAAGATAAGTAATTTTCTCCAGCTGAAATAAATAATATTAACATAGTTTTGCTTGTTTGTTTTTAAGGATAAAGATTACTATATTTAAACCTAAACTTGAATATTATTTTATTCAATATTTGGCAGTCTTTATGTTTAATTCTATAAGTCCTTAAAGATTAATCAAGTACTTCCAATAATATTAAAAAGAAATAGATAATTCAACAGGCAGAATGCTTTATTCTTATAAGAATTGAGTATTCTCATAGGATTTGAATTAGTTATGGATTTTCATTTTCTATATTATTAATGAAAACATAAATCTTAATCCTTCTTCCTATGACTAATGAATTAGAAAAAGACAACTTTCTCTCTCTATATATATATATTATATATACATATATAATATATATATATATTATATATAGGATTATATATAATATATATATAATCTTGTTAGTGTGTATCTAAATTTACAGGAATTGAAAAGTAATTTTCATAAAATAAAATGAATTTTGTGGTTAAGATTGAATCAAATATTGTTACCTCAATATGTAAACACTTCATAATGGAACCAGTCCAATTTTTCTTGTTTGGGAATTTTCAAATCTCATTTATAGAACTAGTTTTAGTTGATTGTAATGGAAGGGTTATTGAATTCTAAAATATTTCTTTCCTGTTAGAAAAGTGAGATGACTGAATATCTAGAAATTATAAACAAAATATTTTCTGGAATATATATAATCAATCAATATCATACATATTTTATACTTTAACATCTGCTGCTTCAGTAAAATATAAGAAATATTCCAGAGAGTGATAATTGGTGAACAAAACAGATTAGAATTTGTATGTTACAAGTTAGAAAATACACAATAAAATAAGTGAGATATTTAAAAATACAGTAAGTGCTAAGCATAAGATAGAACATATGTATAATTAGTATACATTTTTAAAAAGTGTCATAAAAGTTAGAATAGTAATTGTTAGGAAGGAAAATATAATGGGGAACATGATCAAGACTTCAGGTAGAATGTGACTTTTATTTTACTTTAAGGGTGGAATAAAAACTCAAAAGTTAGGGGAGAAGTTATGTTAAGTAAGCAAAGATATTTCAGGTGGGAAAAGAAGCAGGGATCTGACCAGAGGAGTAGTTTAGATTTCCTGGACAGGTCACAAGTAAGAGAAACTGTCAAAGTTACTGGTTTCTTACTGTGAGACACATTTCATAGGAGTTATATGCTAATCCTCATTTAATCTAGCCATTTAGTCAGGTACATTATTTCTGATGTTCCTTGAGATTAAGTAGTGTGTTTATAATTATTTAGCTAATAAATCATGGAGTTTGGATTTAAATCCTGGATATGTCTCACCAAATCCCCACAATCTTAAAAACATCAGTCCTGCTGTCTCTGAAAGTAAAGATCTTTGTCCTTTGGCTGCTTTTAAGATTTACTCTTTGCTTATCAGCAGTGCTACCCTGGATAATGTTTTCTTTGTATTTAACCCAGAAAAGGTCTGGATTTCTAAATCTGAGAGCTTTCTAAATCTGTGAATACTTTCTTTTCTTATCTTTTGACAACTATCAATTACTTATTATTGTTTCAGTTGCTAAGTCCAGTCTGAATCTTTGTGACCCAGTGAACTGCAGCACACCAGGCATCACTGTCCTCTGTCTTCTGGAGTTTGCACAAATTCATATTCATTGAGTCAGTGATGCCATTTAACCACCTCATCCTCTGTTGACCCCTTCTCCTCCTGACCTCAATATTTCCCAGCATCAGGTGGACATAGTATTGGAGCTTCAGTACCAATGAATATTCAGAGTTGATTTCCTTTAGGATTGGCTAATTTAATCTATTTACAGTCCATGGGACTCTCAAGAGTCTTCTACATGATCCCAACTTTGAAAGCATAGATTCTTCAGCATTCAGCCTTCTTCCCAGTCCAAATATCATACTTTTACATGATTAATGGAAAAATCATACCTTTGACTATACAGATCTTGGTCAGCAAAATGATGTCTCTGGTTTTTAATACCCTGTCTAGGTTTGTCACAGGTTTCCTTCCAAGGAGCAAGTCTTTTAATTTCATGGCTGCAGTCAACATCCACAGTGATTCTGGAGCCAAGAAAATAAAATCTGTCATTGTTTCCATTTTTTTTCCCATCTATTTGCCATGAAGTGATGGGACTGGATGCTAGTATCTTAGTTTTTAGACTGTTGAGTTTAAAGCCAGCCTTTTCACTCTCCTCTTTCATCTTCATCAAGAGGCTTTTTAGTTTCTCTTTACTTTCTGTTAGAGTATGATTTATGTATCTGAGGTGGTTGATATTCCTCCTGGCAATCTTGATACTAACTCAAGTTTTATCCAGCCCTACATTTTGCTTGATATACTCTACATAGAAATCAAATAAGCAGGGTGACAATATACAGCCTTTTTATACTCCTTTCCCAATTTTGAACCAGTGTGTTGTTCCATGTCCTGTTCTAACTGCAGTTTCTTGACCTGCATACAGGTTTCTCAGGAGGCAGGTAGGATTGTCTGGTATTCTCATTTCTTTAAGAATTTTCCACAGAGTGTTGTGATCCATACAGTCAAAGGCTTTAGCACAGTCAATGAAACAGAAATAGATGAGTTTTTGTTTGTTTGTTTGTTTTGTTTTGTTTTCTGGAATTCCCTTGCTTTTACTATGATCCAGTGGATGTTGGCAACTTGATCTCTGATTTCTCTGCCTTTTCTAAATTCAATTTGTACATCTAGAAGTTTTCACTCCATGTACTACTGAAGTTTATCTTGAAGGATTTTGAGCATTATCTTCCTAGAATGTGAAATGAGCAAAATTGTATGCTAGTTTGAACATTCTTTGGCATTGCCTTTCTTTGTGATTGAAATGAAATCTGACCTTTTCCAGTTTCATGGCTGCTGGTGAGTTTTCCAAATTTGCTGGCATATTGAGTGCAGCATTTCACAATATCATCTTTTTTTTTTTTCATTTATTTTAATTAGTTGGAGGCTAATTACTTTACAATATTGTAGTGGGTTTTGTCATACATTGACATGAATCAGCCATGGTTTTACATGTACTCCCCATCCCGATCCCCCCTCCCACCTCCTTCTCTACCCGCTCCCTCTGGGTCTTCCCAGTGCACCAGGCCTGAGCACTTGTCTCATGCATCCAACCTGGGCTGGTGATCTGTTTCACCCTAGATAATATACATATTTCGATGCCACAGCATCATCTTTTAGGATTGGAAATAGCTTAACTGGAATTCCAACACTTCCACTGGCTTTGTTCATAGTAATGCTTCCTAAGGCCCACTTTACTCCAAGATATCTGGCTCTAGGTGAGCACGCCATTGTGGTTATGTAGGTCATTAAGATCTTTATGTGTAGTTCTTCTGTGTATTCTTGACACCTTTTCTAAATCTCTTCTGCTTCTGTTAGCTCCATATTGTTTCTGTCCTTTATTGTGCTCATCTTTGCATGAAATATTCTTTTGGTATCTCCAATTTTCTTGAAGAGGTCTCTAGTCTTTCCCATTCTATTATTTCCTCTATTTCTTTTCGTTGTTCACTTAAGAAGGCTTCTTTTATCTCCTTGCTATTCTCTGAAACTCTGCATTCATGTGGGTATGTTTTTCCCTTTCTCCTTGGCCTTTCAGTTCTTTTTTCAACTATTTGTAAGGCCGCCTCAGACAACCATTTTGACTTTTTTTTTTCTTTGGGATGGTTTTGGTCACCACCCCCTGTACAATATTATGAGAGAGGAGCCTGATAGGCCACAGTCCATGGGTTTGAAAAGAATCAGAAATGACTGAATAAGTAACACTTTCTCAATTAGTAATTTTTCAAATATTGCTCTTATTTGTTTCTTGTTCCTCACTCTTTAATATTCAATTAAAGTTATACTAGTTATTTTGCTTCCTGTATTTGACAGCTTTTTTATTCTGATTTCTGTATTATTTTTTTTTATACTTTAATCTGGATATTTACTACTAATCCATTGCTAAGATTTTATTTAAATAATGGAATTAATTATTAAATTTCAATTATCATTATTGTCAAATCACAGAACTTCTTTGACTTTTTATAGCATGGTTATAGTGTTTATATTAATCTTGGTCATTTCAAAATATCCACTAACACAATATTTAAATAATCTATTTCTACTAACTGTTTTTATCTCTAATTTTGGTCCTCAGCATTTATTTAATTTTTATTGAATAGCAGATATTTTGTTACCAAATATTGAAACATTTCCTCTAATTTTATCTTCACCCAAAGAGCATTTTATTTCTCTGGCACGGCAACAGAATACAGGTAGATGACCTCATCTAAAGTGTTGAATAGAGTTTTAGCGTGATCTGGCCTGAGAATTTTGCTGGTTTATTTTGCTTCTAGACTGTGACCCTTTTGGGTTTCAATGAAAGTCAGAAGTGTGCAGCAGAAACAGTCCCTCTTAAAGGCCCTCTACAAGTCTAATCTCCAGACTCTTCCTTTCCTGGGAGATAAGAGTACTGAATCTGCTGTTCACTTTAGAGGCTTTCTGCTTGCATTGGGTAGTTTCATCCTAGGGAACAGATGTCTCCAATAGATTGCTCATCAACACATTTCTTCATTCCTCTCTTCATGGACTTCTCTCCTTGACAAAAGTGAATATCCATATACACATGCACATATCCATTCCAGGGAGATATAAAAAAGCTCCAGCTACTTCTGTTTACTGGAATTTAAGAAAGAAAATAAGGTGTCCATAGGTACATGAATTTATCTCTGGGCTTTCTATTCTGTTCCATTGATCTATATTTCTGTCTTTGTTCCAGTACCATACTGTCTTGATGACTGTGGCTTTGTAGTATAGTCTGAAGTCAGGCAGGTTGATTACTCCAGTTCCATTCTTCTTTCTCAAGATTGTTTTGGCTATTTGAGGTTTTTTTGTATTTCCATACAAATTGTGAAATTATTTGTTCTAGTTCTGTGAAAAATACCATTGGTAGCTTGATAGGGATTGCATGAATCTATAGATTGCTTTAGGTAGTATAGTCATTTTCAAAATATTGATTCTTCCAATCCATGAACATGGTATATTTCTCCATCTATTTGTGTCCTCCTTGATTTCCTTCACCAGTGTTTTATAGTTTTCTATATATAGGTCTTTCATTTCTTTAGGTAGATATACTCCTAAGTATTTTATTCTTTTTGCTGCAGTGGTGAATGGTATTGTTTCCTTAATTTCTCTTTCTGTTTTCTCATTGTTAGTGTATAGGAATGCAAGGGATTTCTATGTGTCAATTTTATATCCTGCAACATTACTGTATTCATTGATTAGCCGTAGTAATTTTCTACATGCCAGTCAGGATGTCTGCTATCCAAAAGTCTACAAGCAATAAATGCTGCAGCGGATGTGGAGAAAAGGGAACCCTCTTACACTGTTTGTGGGAATGCAAACTAGTACAGCCACTATGAAGAACAGTGTAGAGATTCCTTAAAAAAACAGAGATAGAGCTTCCACATGACCCAGCAATACCACTCCTGGGCATACACACTGAGGAAACCAGATCTGAATGAGACATGTGTACCCCAATGTTCATCACAGCACTGTTTACAATTGCAAGGACATGGAAGTAACCTGGATGCCCATCAGCAGATGAATGGATAAGGAACCTATGGTACATATACACAATGGAATATTACTCAGCCATTAAAAAGAATTCATTTGAATCAATTCTAGTGAGATGGATGAAACTGGAGTCCATTCATTATACAGAGTGAAGTAAGCCAGAAAGATAAAGATCAATACAGTATACTAACACATACATATGGAATTTTAAAAGATGGTAATGGCAACAGATGGTATATGCAAAACAGAAAAAGAGACACAGATGTACAGAACAGACTTTGGGACTCTGTGGGAAAAGGCGAGGGTGGGATGTTCTGAGAGAATAGCATTGAAACAAGTAAACTATCAAGGGTGAAACAGATAAACAGCCCATGTTGGATGCATGAGACAAGTGCTCAGGGCTGATGCACTGGGAAGACCGAGAGGGATGGGATTGGGATGAAGGCCGGGCGGGGGCGGGGGGGGAATCAGGATGGGGAACACATGTAAATCCATGGCTGATTCATGTCAATGTATGGCAAAAGCCACTACAATACTGTTAAGTAATTAGCCTCCAACTAATAAAAATAAATGAAAATAAGAAAGAAAGAAAATCCCATGGCATTAAAAGCAGGAGCAAGTGTGATCTTACCTTAGTTTGCTTCCTTTGTCTCCAGAATTTAGGAGATGAAATCTGTCTTGGTTTATCTTTTCAGAATTCAATTATTTTTCTATGCATTCTATTCAGTTTCTCTAGTTGTTTTCTGTAAAATGAGTTTTGGCAGAACTTTGTGATTGCTTGTTTTTTTGGTAAGTAGTTTTTGTTAATATAAGGTCATTTCTGAAAAAGTTTTCATTCGATAAAAGAATTTTTATAAACGTGTATTGAATTATACAATGCGTTTTTCTGAACCTGAAATGATTAAACCATTTTTTTTCCTTTCTTTAGTACTTTCTTGTGCTGAAGCATGCTTCTATTTCTGTGAGTAAAAAACAAAAACAAAGCAAATTACCAGCTAATAACAGAACAAATACTGAAAATATTTTTAGAGTGAATTATATATTTCTCTTTATTTTACTTTTTTTGTTGTTGTTGCTGTTCACTAGAAATTGGCTGAATTTGCATTTCTTTTTATATGCCTTCCAGATTTTGGTATCTATGCTTTATTAGTCTCAAAGTATAAGTTGGATAGCATTCTGCTTTTTTTCTGTTTTATGCACCTTTATGACATAAGAGGATTAAAGAATTGGAAGCAATTTTATTTCAGTCTATGTAAGCATACCTTCAATCTTCTTCATTTGGTTCATTTAAAAATGTCTACTTATTTAGAGAGATTTTCTACTACTTCTTGATCAATATTCCTAATTTGTATTACCTGAAATTTGCCCACATCCTCTAAGTTTATGTTTTGCAATTGACAGATTGCTGGATTCTCTTTCTTTTTGTTTTCCTAGTCTGATAATCATTAACTTTTGGCAGTTTCACACAAAGTAAAAATGCAAAAATAGTGAAAAGTAGCCAAAATATTTTTAAAGAATGAGATAAAATAATGAAACATAATGAAATTAAATAATTTTTAAAATGTTTATACAAATAAATGATGTAGAGATGAATAATTTTGGTCCAGTTTTAGTAGTTGTATATTACCACTTGACCTTATCAGATCTAGTCTGGCATGGTTGGAGAGAATGGCTGTTATTGCTTAGTGGTGATTATTTGTAACTAGATCATGTATGTTATAGTCATTATTGCATGCAATGTTCAAAATAAGCTTATGAGGTATATAGTATTGGCACTTTAAGTATGAAGGCACCCGAAGCTTAGATAATTTAAATAGTTTGCTTTGGTAAATCAAGTAGATTGGCAAGTGTAGTAGTCAAATGATAAAATTGCCCAAAATTTCCATTTCCTATTGCATATGGCCTGTAAAACCTACTCTGCTATGGATGTAATGGCATAATAGTTCCATTTATGTTACTTTATATTGAAAAATACATTGTGCAGATGTAAATAAGGTCTCTAATCAGTTGACTTTCATTTATAAAATATAAGATTATACTGAAGAGGGTCTGCTTGGTTAGATGGATCTTTAGGGGAAACAAGATACAATAGCAGGTACTCCCCTAATGGCCTTGAAGGACTGAACCACCCTACTGTGCTTAAGGAGATGAGGCCATGTGCAAAGGACATGATAGTCTCTGGATGTGAGAGCTGTCCTCGCCTAGCAAGTGACCAGACCCAAGTCCTAGGGCCAAAATTCAATGAATTTTGCTGACAACCAGTGTTTGGAAAAGGACCTGAAGCCTCAGATGAGATCGTAAGCACAGTCAATACTTTGTTTTTAGCCCAGTGAGACTTTAAGTAAAGGACTCAACCAACCTGTATCTGGACATAAACTTGCAAAAATTGTGAAATAGCAAATTTACATTTAAATGCTAAATGTATAGTATTTTGCTACATAGCAATAAAAGTTCAATACATCAGATATGTCTAGATATTTAATAAGCCACAAAGCTGGTGTTCAAATGTCTGCTCTCACACTTCAAAATTTAAAATTATTCTAACCTCACCTTTGGGCTTTCCTGGTGGCTCACAGGGTAAAGCGTCTGCCTGCAAAGAGGGAGACCTGGGCTCAATCCCTGGATCGGGAAGATCCACTGGAGAAGGAAATAACAACCCACTCTAGTACTCTTGTCTAGAAAATTCCATAAATGAAGGAGCCTGGTAGGCTACAGTTCATGGGATTGCAAAGAGTTGCACACAACTGAGCAACTTCACGTCCTACCTTTGCACATTTGTCACTGATCACCAAGATTTTAAATATCTAGCTTGTGATATGAAAATCTAAGTTACTGCTACATAGTTAATGCAGAAAAGTATATAGCGTGTGTTATATAGTACATATATATAGAGAGATTTCTACATAAAGGTATAGATAGATACATAGTTATACCTATCAAACTAGATCAATTTGCCTTTTGTGTCACTGGCTGTGTAATTCACTGAGCTGGATTTGTGTTATCTTTTATTATCTTCTATCTTTCCTATGTCATACTTACTATGTATTTTCAAACTATGAAAACGGTTTTATCTGAATTTGACCTGAAGAAGGATGTCTATTTTGCATTAAGAGATAAAACTGATGTGGTGCTAATTTCACAAGTTATGAAAACCTTTACTCTCTTTAGTAACTGCTTTTTAAAATATTTTTCTCTTCAGCAAAAGTAACTGGAGATATTATATGATTATTGAATATCAAGGTAATATGATTTTTAAAAACTTTGTCAGTTTTGACTATTATTTTAAGTTACTGGAATTAATTAACTACAGCATTGATTCTGAATTTTGAAGTTCAGAATAATGCTTCTGAATCAAGTAAGCCACAGGTAAATAGAAATAGTCAAACTTATTTAATTCTAGTTAATATTTAGTTAATATTTATTTTGTTCTCTTTAACATTCATATTTTTCCATGTTTACTATGAGAAAATGTCTATTTCCTTTATCCTTTATGTTTCTATTTCATAGACTCCATCACCTGTGGAGATCACTGCTTTGGTACCTGATAATATTAATAATTATAGCATTAAGTGGGTGATAATATACTATTCTGTATTATTGAAAGTTGCTGAGTTTTATCCAACTCTTTGTGACCCCATGGACTGTAACCCACCAGGCTCCTCTGTCCATGGAATTCTCCAGGCCAGAATACGGAGTGGGTAACCTGTTCTCTTCTCTAGAGAATCTTCCCAACCCAGAGAATGAACCCAGGTCTCCCACATCGCAGGTGCATTCTTTACCATCTGAGTCACCAAGGAAGCTCAGGAATACTGCAGTGGGTAGCCTAACCCTTCTCCAGCAGATCTTCCCAACACAGCAATTGAATTGGAGTCTCCTGAATTGCAGGTGGATTCTTACCAAAATTCTTTCCCTGGATTACCAGAAAAGCCCAGTTTCTGAATTAAATCATCAAAAATACTAATGAATGTCTGCTTCTAAGAAATATATGGCTTTAATGGGAAAGAAGTTTGACTGTTTTTTTGACTCATTCATCTAAGTTTTGTCAAATTATTGCTGAGAAGTCAAAATAAAAACTATCAGTAAACTCATGCATTTGTCTTTATGGAAACAACTGGCACCTCTTAGAAAGTGAGTGATCAGATCATAATTAAAGGGCCCCTCACTTGGCCCACGGGTGGAACACATATATCCCGTGTCCTGTTCTGCCCTCGTGTCTGTCACTAGGCTGGGTTTGGCTCCTCAGTTTCTACAGTGGTTGCTTGTCTTGCTTACTGAATTGCATCCATCTCAAGTATCATTTACAAAATATAATCATTATCTTCAATTTTCATGTAAGTGCTCTTTGTAATGCTTACAAGAAAGAGAAAGGAAAAAATAAAACAACACAATCAATGAAAACTTTCCAAATGTTACAAAACTCATTGAGAAAGTTAACAGAGTGAGAAGCAGAATGCATGAAAAAAAAAAAAAATGTTGCTAAAATCCAGGAAAGCTTCTGTACTGTTAGTGAGGGCTCTGAGTGTAGAATGAACCCCTGTTCAGGAGCAAGGCCTGGCATCAGCAGAGTGGCCACTCTCATCCCTCTGTTTTTCACAAGCAGCTGAAAACTAAAGCAGTTTTCAGTAGAAACTACTCAGACATGGATAACTGTAACCTAAATGCATCTACATAGAGCAAGAATGTATGTGTTTTTTCTGGTTAATGAACTTATTTGATTGCAATGTTTGAAACAAACTTCCTGTCTATCTCTATACAGCAAAGGTATAGAATCCTTTTGAAATCTGTTTTGAATACTAACTTCATATTATGTTATTTTTCCTATCACATTTATTATTTTCCATTGTTCAATCAACAGGTATTAAACATTCACTGAGTGCCAGACCTTCTCAAAATGCAAGGACAAATTAAACCAGAACACAGTTTCCAATCTCAGGGAGCTCTAACTCCATTTATGTGTTCCCAGAACCATGTAAACTCAATCCCATTCCCAACTGGAGAAGTTGGGCTTTCATCTGCCACAGCTCTGCCCAGTAGAAATATAAAGCATATTTTCTAAAATTTCAAAATGTGAAGTTACATTTTAAAAATCAGTTCAAAAAAAGAGATGAAATTAATTTTATTAATATAATTCTGTTTTAACTCTTTATACCAAATTATTAGCATTGTATCATATAGTAAAATTATTAATGAGGTAATTTTATTCTTTCTTAACTAAATATTCAAAACCCAATGTGTATTTTATGCTTATATCCCACCTCAATTGAGACTAGGCACATTTCAATAATGACACATGGCCAGTGACTACTGTATTGAAAGTATACAAAAATAACACCTAACACTGATTCTAGCATTTTTCCTAATTGTAAATGCTAAATCTATAAATTTGAAAGCCCTAATTCTAACCTCTTGACAAGAGCCCTAATCTTCAGAATTAGCTTTATTCCCACCATAATTTGAGGTCATTTTTGGTTTGTTTGTGTATTTGCCCATTTGGGAAAAAGCAATTTTACTTCAACTATTTTGAGTATTGTTATAGGTGAATTTTATTCTTTAGAAAAATAATATGCAAGATTTCACAGTTTCAACCAACCAATAGTACCACATTTATATAAATTTACTATTTGTAACTAATACCACAGTCTGACAGAAGGATTATTTTGTTGTAGTTATTTTTTAAATTCATGAGCTAGTTGTCCAGTACAATATTTAGTTATCTCAGTTCAGTTCACTTCAGTTCAGTCGCTCAGTCATGTCCGCCTCTTTGCTACCCTATGAATTGCAGCATGCCAAGCCTGCTTGTCCATCACCAATTCTCGGAGTTTACTCAAACTCATGCCCATCGAGTTGGTGATGCCAGCCGGCCATCTCGTCCTCTGTCATCCCCTTCTCCTCGTGCCCCCAACCCCTCCCAGAATCAGGGTATTTTCCAGTGAGTCAACTCTTTGCATCAGGTGGCCAAAGTACTGGAGTTTCAGCTTCAGCATCAGTCTTTCCAATGAACATCCAGGACGGATCTCCTTTAGGATAGACTGGTTGGATCTCCTTGCACTCCAAGGGACTCTCAAGAGTCTTCTCCAACACCACAGTTCAAAAGCATCAATTTTTCGGCGCTCAGCTTTCTTCACAGTCCAACTCTCACATCCATACATGACTACTGGAAAAATCATAGCCTTGACCAGGCAGTCCTTTGTTGGCAAAGTAATGTCTCTGCTTTTAATATGCTATGAAGGTTGGTCATAACTTTCCTCCCAAGGAGTAAGCATCCTTTAATTTCATGGCTGCAGTCACCATCTGCAGTGATTTTGGAGCCCCCAAAATAAAGTATGACACTGTTTTTAATTATCTAGATTTATACAATCACTAGCATTAGTATTTGGAGAGGGAAATGGCAACCCACGCCAGTACTCTTGCCAGGAAAATCACATGGAAGGAGGAGCCTGGTAGGCTACAATCCATGGGGTCGCGAAGAGTCAGACAGGACTGAGCGACTTCACTTTCACTTTTCACTTTCATATATTGGAGAAAGAAATGGCAACCCACTCCAGAATTCTTGCCTGGAGAATCCCAGGGACAGAGGAACCTGGTGTGCTGCCATCTATGGGGTTGCATAGAGTTGGACATGACTGAAGCGACTTAGCAGCAGCAGCAACATTCATATTAATAATGAAGTATTTTATATTAACATTTAATAAGACCAATAGTTCTCATTGTGAGCTTAATACAGAAATACTAATTTTTATTTAATTAGATTCCAGAGAATACTGTTCATGTAGTTTTTAAACTATGGTAAAGAGAATTTGGCAAGGATTGACATTCTATAAAAATTTAAAAACTCATAAATTCATAAGAGATCAAAATAACCAGGACCAATAAGGAATACTTAATAGTTGTATAATTTTCACATTCCCTTAGAACTACCAGTGTGTGTGCCTTTCTGGTTGGAAAGGAAATTTTTGTGAACAAGACTCCAATGACTGCAAGATGAATCCCTGTGAGAACAATCGCACCTGCATTGACCTTGACAATGGCTATCAGTGAGTAATATATTTACTGTTTCTTCACAAAATTATTTGGAGCTCATAATGTCTTTGGAATAAATCCAGACATTGTTTTCACTTTACATCAATTAATTAAAATAATGGTACCAAGATGAAGAACCATTTCCTGACAAGAAAGTATCACATTCATTTAAAATTTGCAAATCAGTCAGTTCAGTCACTCAGTCAGGTCTGACTTTTTGTGACCCCATAGACTGTAGCACGTCAAGCCTCCCTGTGCATCACCAACTCCCAGCGCTTGCTCAAACCCATGTTCATCAAGTTGGTGATGCCATCTCTGCCTGGGAAACAAAAATAGGCCTAAGAAAAAACTTTAAGTTAACTCTTATCATTTCCTTGGGAAACACAGCCCACTCTATCTAGGACTCCAGCAATGAGCAAATTGGTGGAGTTCAAAATAAATAAATAAAACAAAAGATATTTTAAATTTCATAAGGGGAACTATGTCTATGTATCTAAAATTATCTATGTCTCAATGTATGTTTTCGTTTTTAGATAGTGTGGAGTTAATGGGTTCTGTGTGGATTCAGCTTTACATGAACTGAAGGATGTTTAATGTTGGGTATAATGTTTATTTAATTGTGAATGTGATTTCAATATAATTATTTGTTAATCTAGTAGAGACATGTCTTGAGTCATCAACATTATATAATATTTTGTTATGCCTTGGTTTGGGTTAAGATATGATTGTCAAAAAAAGGTAACTCTTTATATATATATATATATATATATATATATATATATATATATATATATATAAATATAAATTTATAGGTGAGATGAAAACTTTTAGATAAGCTCTATTAAAAAGAATTGTATTTTTGATAAAATGATCTATTCTCTATAATCTGGAGTGGTCTCTTGGGAGATAGAGTGACTTAGGTTGCTGGAGTTGTGCTGAACTAAGTAGTAGAAGTTTGTTGAATGGCTGGGTCATTTCCAAATGAATTAGGATTTTAAAGCGTTAATTGCTGAACATTGGCTTACTCTTCAAAAGGGGATTTTCTTGCAGAAGAGCTGAAGAAATTTTGAGCTGTTAATGAATATAAATATATATTTATATAGGAATGAATATATATATAATATAATATGATTTGAGAAATAT
Organism: Odocoileus virginianus; assembly: GCF_023699985.2. Lineage (NCBI taxonomy): Eukaryota > Metazoa > Chordata > Mammalia > Artiodactyla > Cervidae > Odocoileus > Odocoileus virginianus. Next base: position 55,435,107 of record NC_069692.1, read on the forward strand.
GTTCAATGATCTATAAAATGCTAACATACAAGATATTTCATGGTTGCTATAGAAAAGTAAAATATATGCTTTTAATAGTAAGATATAAGAAATGGCAAATAAAATGACAAATACAAAAATATTTTTTTAATTGTTGAAACATTTATTATAGAAGCAAATGGTATTTACATAAGCTTTACTAGACTAGTTTTTCATTGTCGTTCTAGCTACAGCAAATGTTCTTTCTCCAAATTAAACCAAATTGGAAACAAGAGAAAAATTCTGGGAAAACAATATTTAACAGAATTAACTTTGGTCAACAGATACATTCAGACTGCAAATATATTAGAAAATACAATTGAAATGCTTAGGTGGATCACAATGAAAACCACAAAGTATGATGTGTTCATTTGAAATAAACATTGCATTTGTTTATTGTGCTATCATACTTTGTTTTGGCCTTTTAACTTTTAAAGATATTTAGTGCTAGAATTTTAAAAAGGCTTATGACAAATGAAAGAAAATTATATGGCAAATTGATGTAACTCATTGTCCTGAACTTTCTTCCTCTTCCTTCTTACATGTCTCGATCAATACAAATTCTTCTTTTCTAGGGGCAACACCTCTCTAAGGTAAGACTACACAACATGTTATAACCCACCTATCAACTTACTTCACGATAATGAGAACACCTAATTCTATAAAAACAGACAATGACTCTGCCTATATTTCTAAGCAGTTCAAACAATTTTTACATTCATTCTCTATTAAACAGATTGCAGACATTCCTTATAGTCCACAAACACAAGACATGATTGGACAAACACATTACACACTGTAACTACAAATAAAAAATTAAATAAGAGAAAATACACAGGAACACTTTTGTCTTCCTTGTCCAGAACAAACTTTACTAGATTCTGGTGTAATGTAGTCTTTAAGCCTATAACTATTGTTGGTGTGACTTTATTTCTGTTCCCAATGTGTAAGATTCTTAAAGCAGGGTGAAAACGGCATTTCAAGGACACCATTTCCCGAATGGATTATTTGTTCCTAAGAATATCAGAAATGTGGAATGTTTGCCTTCTTTTCAGGTCTGTCTTAAAAGTGTAGTCATCCTCTTTAACACACTAAACAGTGAGATTCAACAGTTGCTAAGCTGCATTTCTTTTTCAAATACAAGGTCAAATATATTCGGATGTGAGCAACATTTCATTTGTCAAGTTGTTCTACATCACCTTTTCAATAATTTCACTTAGGAAAAAATATTTAAATGGTTACTCCTAATCCTTTGCCCCAAATAACACAAACCACAGCCAAATACCAGTCCCAAACAGATTTCTGAATGATTTTTTTTTCTTTTAGACTAAAATATTTCCTAAGAATGTTTTCATCATTATCGCTTTCCTCTCTTTTTGTAACTATTGTTAATATAGCCTTATTTGTTTTAAAGTTTTTAAACTTACCAGAAAGAGATGTTTTGACAAAAGCAAAAAACAAAAAAACAAACAAACAAAAAAAAAGTTTTGAAACATTATAGGACACCTTTCCTTTGCCCATTTGACATCAAGACGGGTTAACTAATCAATGGAAATCTAAAAAACTAATCTTACAGGGAAAGGATATGCTTCTATTTCTCCAGATAGATCCAACGAGCTCATATGACTTCCTCTTCAGAAGATTCAACCTAAGGGGGCCCCCAGCATTCAGACTAGAGATGAAACAGCAAAAAATCCAGAAAGAAAGAATTCCAATATAAGCCATGGCGACATTAAAAATCTCCAAAAAACGCCGCACTCAACGTCATCGACCTTATGATCTCCCTACTTGGGGACAGATAAAAACCCTTACTAATTGAACTAAAAACCTGATTTCTCAACAGGGAATGCCTCGAAATCCTAAAAATATTTTTCTTTGCTATGCTTGCTTTGCTTGCTTTTGCTTCCCCCGCTCAGGCTGACTTGATTGATAACACTTACTGAGCTTATATACCTAACCCCCCTTTTTTATTGTAGGTTGTAAAATAGACAGATATAAGACCAATCATATCCACTGATGAGTCAACACATATGCCTCCTCCTTAAAACTTGGAGGGGCCCTCTCATCCTGGAGAAAAAGAAAAACTAATTAATATCTTTCTAGGTAATGAAATTCTTCCTTTGTGTATGGACACAACAAAATTATGCATAAACATCAGCCGACAAACTTAGGCCTTCCCCTGCCTCCAAAAGAGGACTTTCTGATACTTCTTAGATTACTTACTGCCCTTTCTTTGTCCATGAATCATGTTTATACTACTAAAACTTTAAGAAAAGAATTAAAAAAATAAAAAACCCAAAGAACATTATTCAAAGGGTTTACTAATAAAAACTTCAAATATATTCCTGTTCATTGGGACAAATGTCAGGCCAAACCAAGAAAACTAATGTTTATAGCTAATCATACAATTGTCAATTGGGGACCCAATAATATGTGGTTATTGAACTGCTCAAATGATATTAGCAATACTATGTATGATTATATTACTCAAGTAACATGGAAGGTTACTAACACTACAATAAAACATTAACATGACAGAAGACTTCTTGGCTAGCTTGATGATGGAATGGCCTCCACTGCGTCCTCGAATCATCCCTGCTAAACAGATTGGGCCTAAACAATGGGACATCTAAAAACTTGCTGCAAACACCAAAAAACTTGGGACTTGGACCAGACATTCCACAGAGACCAATCATAGCTATAGCAATGATTTCTTTCACTATAATCAATCATATTTTATACAAGCCTATGTTCCACTTCCTTTTGTTGTAGCTATAGGAAATTTACAATTCAATAAGACTTTACGTTCTGTAACTTGCATAAATTGTAAATTATATACTTGTCTTAACTCCTTTATTTCCTTAAAAAGTGACTCCCTTTTGATTCTTTGATCTCGACATAATCTGTGGTTACCAATAAATCTCCAATGGCCCTGGGAAGAAAGTCCCAAGGCTAGACTTGCTTCCCAGTTATTTACTAAATTACTCTGACGATGTAAACGATTCATTAGATTGCTGATTTTTGGCATTATAGCATTAATAACTATTTGCACCATTGCTGCCATCACTAGCATTATTTTACAAACCTCAATTCAAACACATAATTTTATCCAAAATTAGACTAAAAATGCTCATATTATGTGGTCCACTCAGGCTCAAATAGATGAAGATATTAAAAAAAAAAATACAAGAACTGAGAACAGCCATCAAATGGGTTAGAGATCAATGAACAAATGTCCAAAAACAGATGATGCTAAAATGTGATTGAAATTCTACTCAATTTCCTGTTACTCCTATTCATTTCTATAATAATGGCTACAACTAAAAACAAATCAAGTTTCATTTTTAAAACATATATGATAATGCCTTTCTGAATGTACAGTTATTACAAAAAAATATGTAAAACCTTTTCTAATAATCTGCCCTCTTCCACTAGTATGAGAACTTAAGCTATACAATTGGCTGATCAATTATCTGGGCTAGACCCACATAGATGGTTTCAAAGCCTTACTCATAACATTAGGTCTAGAACTATAATTTTGGTGATTGTCTTAACAATTATATTTGTTGTCTACTGTTGCCTTCATGCAAAGATTGTCAAAACTGAACAAATTCTGTTGGTCAGAACTCTTCTTACAAATATTATAAATAAACAAGTGGGAATTGTCAGGGAAAGTTTGACGGGAGGGTTCCTACGTGCTGTCTCTCATGAGTCCTTTGTCCCCTTCAAGCGGAACAGCACGCTGCTCCCAGGGACTGAGCTCATTGTGTGAGGCAGGCTTGGGTCTCCTTTAGTAAACATTCTCTTTAAGACAAAACTGCTTAGTCCCCTTCCCCTTTCTTGAGATATGGATTGTGTTCTGACCTTGTGACTAACATTACTCCTTGTTCCCTTGGGAACCGTTGCAGTATGTTTGGTTTGCTGAACTCTATCATTCCTGAAAGAAGTTTCTTGTACTGCAGCCTGTATATACTCATAGAAAAATCATTAAAGCACCTTTGTTCATTAGAGCTTAGGTCCCCGGGTCTTTTTTTGTCTCTCTCTCTCTCTCTCTCTCTCTCTCTCTCTATCTTTTTCTGGCTGACTTTCTGGAGCGTGGAGACCCGTCGTGCTCACTTTTCTGCCCGGGCTTGTAAGACCCACCCAAGAGGGTGCCTGGTACCTTGGTGAGTGATGCAAGCCCTGTGTCAAGGACAATATTGGTCCTTTGTGTAAACCAAGGGATATCAGCCTCCTTCTCTCTTTTACTTTCTGATCGCTAACTCCGTACCACAAGGTTCCGGTCCATTAAAGGACCCCCCAGCAGCCATCCAATATTTGATACTTAGTCATCCCCTTCTCCTCCTGACTTCAATCTTTCCCAGAATCAGGGTCTTTTGCAATGAGTCAGTTCTTCACATCATATGGCCAAAGTATTGGAATTTCAGCTTCAGCATCAGTCCTTCCAATGAATATTCAAACTAATTTCCTTCAGGTTTGATCTTGCAGTTCGAAGAGCTCTCAAGAGTCTTCTCCAACACCAGAGCTCAAAGCATCCATTCTTTGGTCCTCAGCTTTCCTTGTTCCGTGTTTGGGTCTGCCTGTTGCTTCTTGACTTATATACCGATTTCTCAGGAGGCAGGTAAGGTGGTCTGGTATCCAAAGTTTAAATGTCAAGTCAAAAAAGGAATAAACAAATTTTAACTTGGAAATGCAATGTCCAGATGTGACACATCTTACAAATATACATGGTTCTTCAAAACACACCTTTGTCATTTCAGCATTGTTTTGGGTCATTCTATTCTAAACAAGTGCTGCAGTATGTGTCCTTAGTGAAGTGAAGTCACTCAGTCATGTCCGACTCTTTGCGACCCCATGGACTGTAGCCTACCAGGCTCCTCTGTCCATGGGATTTTCCAGGCAAAAGTACTGGAGTGGGTTGTGTCCTTAGTAGAGCTGCTGAATTAACTTCAGTTTATTTCCTATAAATCAATTTTAAGTTTATATTATTTTAGTTAAATTATTGTTAAATTTTATAACATTTACTATACACATTTTCCATGTGCTGTGCTGAATCACTTAGTCATGTCAAACTCTTTGTGACCCCATGGGCTGTAGCCCACCAGGTTCCTCTGTCCACAGGGGTTCTCCAGGCAAGACTACTGGAGTGGATTGCCATGCCTTCCTTCAAGAGGAGATCTTCCCAACCCAGGGATTGATCCAGTTTCTATACCATCGGTGCCACTAGGGAAACCCTAATCCTGTTGTATTATTAACTGATTTTTAGATAAGTGTTTAGAAATTAAATAGATATTCTGAATATCCACTGTTGTTATTCAAAAGATAAATAACCAGATATATATTTGTAAATCGCCTTTATCTTTTGAATTCTTTGGGGTACACTAGGTCCCTCTAGATGCAAAACCAGGTGTATTGTAACTAGAATGCTTTTCCTGTTGTCACAGAGGCAGAATTGATTGAATGCATATATACTTGCATGATTATATTTTCAGAGATAAATCAAAATGATTTCAAGGTGTCCTCTAAGATAATTCATAAACTGTCTTTTATCTTATGACTAAAACTGAGAACTCTGGATCATTTCAAGTACATAAAAGTTTTTATAAATGTTCCTAAAGCAAAATAACTGAAATGGGATGTAAGATTTAAACTGGCCAATTGTAGTCACTTTATTTCATTATAATAATTCCGAAATAGCTTCAAATTGATATACAGTTCAATGACCATATGAAAAATGATGAATAACTTTTGTAATATAGAAAACTTCTTAATGTCGTAGTTAACATTAGATTAAAATACATGAAATGCAAAACCCCAGAGTTACTTTATGATATTATCAATTATTTTAATTGATACATCACTACAAATTAACATTTTATGCCTACCCATCTAGGTAGTGAGAGAAAGAATCAACTTTTGTTAGGCTGTGGAACAATAAATTTTTCATAGTAATCACTTTATTTTTTTAATAGCTCTATTAATTACATATAATTAAGTATATAATATGAATTTCCTAGGATATTTTTTCAGACTCTAAGATACGCTTTTAAACATTCAACTCCCCCCCAAAAAAACAAAATAAAACAAACATTCAACTCTCTCTTTAATTCCTAAAGGTAATTTATTTATGTATGTGTGCACTTACACAATCAGTTGCCTCCAGAAGAATACCTGTAGGAACATAGACACCTGAGGTTGAAAGAGTTGTGTCTATAAATCTCTGTTATGGAAAACACACAGGATGTGCATCCATGGGGCATCTCAGTAGAAGGGTACTGGAAAGGCCTTAGAACTTCAAGCTTGTGACACATAATTTTAGGATGTCTTAAGAAAGTGGGGCTTTGGCCTGGATAGGATATTGTCAGGAGTGGTAAGTATTCTGTGATTGGATTTATAATAAAGCTTATATAAAGTGATGGACTACTAGACAGAGTGGAAAGCCATGTGTTTACAGGGGCAGCAATTCTTCATAATAGCCATGATAAGAGAATGTTTACCATTTTTGTGTTTAGATAATGTTGATGTTTTTGTCCATATTTGGGTATGTTTATGAAGTAGGCTTGTTCTTGTTATGATTCATTAGGGTCACAGAGTAACCTTGTTTCATTTTGATGTTCTATGATATTGTCAATTGAAATGTTTAACAGGAAAACAGCAACATATAGCTGTAGAACTAACTTCTAGTTCTGAGGCAGCTTCTGGGAATCTTGGATTCAGTTGCTTTTCCAAAATATAGTCTCATTGATGAAGGGAGGGCAGAAGTGTGTGTGTGTGTGTGTGTGTGTGTGTGCATGTGAAATTTATCACTTGTGTTTGCCCAACTATTTGTCTTTATTTTCATAATGTCAATCAGCAGAATGAGAATTTGTTGTTTAGTGACTAAGTCAGGTCTGACTTTTTGCAAACCCGTGAACTGTATTCTGCCAGGTCCCTCTATCCATGGGATTTCCCAGGTTAAAATACTGGAGTAGGTTACCAGTTCCTTCTCCAGGGAATCTTCCTGGCCCAGGGATCAAAACTGCATCTCCTGCTTAGCAGGCATATTCTTTACCACTGAGCCATGTGGGAAGCAGAATAAGAATACTCAAATATTAATTTATTATGCAACATTGTAATATCAATTCTTTTATTTAGGTTAAAATACTGTCATTTGTTACAGAGATCTTAAATATCTTTTTTAAAAAAGCAACAGAGTCCATATGGCTTAATTAAAATATACTTTTTTTATTTTTAAATTTTTTTTCATTTATTTTTATTCGTTGGAGGCTACAGTCTTTCTAGAAACTCTAACACCACTACTTGTGAATGCTTAATGACTTAAATCTATAAATGTGCCAGAAGACATTGCCTCAAAGTAACACAAACACTGTTAGTAATTTTACCATGCTTCAGATTTTTGAAAGATTACTGATTGTATTTCCAAAATAGTAGGGCTGCACCTTCTTCTCAGTTTAAAAATAGAAATCCAGTTGAAGTGAGGTTTCTGATTGTGTTTATTCTTTGTGATTTTAAACATGCATGTAGAATCATGTAATAAGTGATCTTTGTGGCTAATTTATCACATTTAGCATAGTGTTTTCAAGGTTTATATTACAGTATTTCATTTCTTTTTATAGCCAGTAGTATACCTTGCATAACTATAATGCATTTATTTACCTTATTCTTCATCTTATAGACATTTAGATTGCCTACTTTTTAACTATGATGCCCAAATATGTGTATGACCATACATTTCCAATTCTTTGAGTATTTAACTTTATGTTTTATTTTTAGAGGGCAGTTACAAAGTATTTTCAAAGAGAATGTGAAGAGTTTCACAATCCCACCAAAAATATGTGAGTGTGTCAATTTCTTCATATCCTTGTTGTATTAATAACCATTTTTTCATTTCTAATCCTAGTAACTATTTAAATTTCTCTATTTTTCTCTTGGTCAATCTAGTTCAGTGTTTATCTTTTGAAAGAACAACATTGGAGTTTCATTGTTTTTACCAGCTTATTCTTATTCTTTATTCCATTAATCTCATTATTTCCTTCTTCTGGTTCTGGGCTTCATTTTATTTTTCTAGTTTCTTAAGTTGGATGGTAACATTACTGATTTAAAAATCTCTATGCCACTATATACAGATATATAAATTTTACTCTAAGCACTGCTTTAGCTGTAATTTATGCTTTTTGTTATTTTGTTTGTTTATTTTTATTCATCTCAGAATATTCTCTAATTTCCAATGTGATTTCTTCTTTGGCTTACTGATTATTTACAAGTATGAAAATTATTTTCCACATATTTGTGAACTCCTCAGAGTTCCTTTTGATATTAATTTCCAATTTTATTTATTGTGGTCAGAAAACACAATTTGTATGAATTTAATCCTTTTGCATTTGCTGAAGCTTATTTTATGACCTAACATATGGTCTATAATGGATAATGCTTTATACATATTTGCAAAGAATGTATATTGTACTGTTGTTGAATAAAATGTCACATAGTTCCTCTTTTAGTCCTGGTGGGTATAAGTTGGTCCAGCATTCTATATCCTTTTAGTCTCCTGTCAAGCCGTCCTATCCATTACCGAAATAGTTATTGAACTTTGCAATTATTATTTTTGAATTGTTTATTTATCCTTTCAACCTCTTATTTTGCTTCATAAGATTCAGGCTCCACTTTCAGGTGTCTGTATGACAGTAATTGTTAGATCTTACAGATAGATATGGAGGAGGCAATGGTGAGCCACTCCTGTACTCTTGCCTGGAAAATCCCATGGATGGGGGAGCCTGCTAGACTGCAGTCCATGGGGTCATTAAGAGTCGGGAAAGACTGAGCGATTTCACTTTCACTTTTCACTTTCATGCCGTGGAGAAGGCAATGGCAACCCACTCCAGTGTTCTTGCTTGGAGAATCCCAGGGACAGGGTAGCCTGGTGAGCTGCCGTCTATGGGGTCACACAGGATAGGACACGACTGAAGTGACTTACCAGCAGCAGCAGCAGCACAGATAGATATACATATTTTTTATTACAAATATTCTCCTTTGTCTTGAATATATATATATATATATATATATATATATATATAGTCTTAAAGTCTTTTATGCCTGATACTGTTATAGCTGACTCAGCTCTGATGATTATTGATTGCATAGCATATATTTTTCTACCCTTTTATTTTCAATTTATTTGTGTTTGGATATTAAATTAGGCTCTTCTAGTTAGCATACAATTAGACTGTTTTTTAATGATATTCTGCCAGCCTCTACATTTTATTAGATTACTTATCAATTTACATTTATGGTGATTACTGATATAATCAGTAAAATGCCCAGTTGTTGATGTAACTGGTGATGGAAATAAAGTCTGACACTGTGAAGAAAAATATTGCATAGGAACCAGGAATGCTAGATCTATGAATCAAGGTAAATTGGAAGTGGCCAAACAGATGACAAGACTGAATATTGGCATTTTATGAGTCAGTGAACTAAATTAGAGAAGAATGGGAGAATTTAATTCAGTTAACCTTTAAATCTACTTCTGTGGGCAAGAACTCTTTAGAAGAAATGGACTGGCCCGCATAGTCCACAGAGTCTGAAATTCAGTACTTGGGTGCAATCTCAAAAATGACAGAATGATCTCTGTTTGATGCCAAGGCAAACCATTCAATATCACAGTAATCCAACTCTATGCCCCATCAACTATTGCCAAAGAAGTTGAAGTTGAATGGTTTTATGAAGACCTACAAGAACTTCTAGAACTAACATAAAAAATAGATGTCCTTTTCATCATATGGGACTGGAATGCAAAAGTAGGAAGTCAAGAGATACGTGGAGTAACAGGCAAGCTTGGCTTTGGAGTACAAAATGAAGGAGGACAAAGGCTAAGAGAGTTAGAGAGAACAGACTGGTCATAGCAAACACCCTCTTCCAACAACACAAGATATGACTATAACCATGGACATCACCAGATGGTCAATAAAAAAAATCAGATTGATTATATTCTTTGCAGCTGAAGATGGAGAAGCTCTATACAGTCAGCAAAAACAAGACCGGGAGTTGACTGTGGCTCAGATCATGAACTAATTACTGCAAAATTCAGACTTAAATAGAAAAAAATATGGGAAATAGCTATACCATTCAGGTATGACCTTAATCAAGTCCCTATGATTATATAGTAGAAAGAAAATAGATTCAAAGGATTAGATTTGATAGACAGAGTGTCTAAAGAACTATTGATGGAGGTTCCCAACATTGTACAGGAGGCCATGATCAAAACCATATCCAAGAAAAGGAAATGCAAAAAGGCAAAATGGTTGTTGTGGGAAGTCTTGAAATAGCTGAGAAAAGAAGAGAAGAGAAAGGTAAAGGAGAAAAGGAAAGATATATCCATCTGAATTCAGAGTTGCAAAGAACAGCAAGGAAAAATTTAAAACAAACAAACAAAAGCCTTGCTAAGTGATCAATGCAAAGAAATAGAGGAAAACAACAGAATGGCAAAGACTAGAGATCTCTTAAAGAACATTTGAGATAACAAGGGAACATTTTGTGCAAAGATGGGTACAATAAAGGATAGAATGTTATGAACCTAGTATAGGTAGATGATATTAAGAAGAGGTGGCAAGAATACACAGAAGAACTGTACAAAAATATATTCATGACCCAGATAACCATGATGGTGTGACTACTAACCTAGAGCTAGACGTCCTGGAGTGTGAAGTCAAATGAACTTTAGGAAGCAACACTACAAACAAAGATAGTGGAGGTGACGGAATTCCAACTGAGTTATTTTAATTCTAAAGATAATGCTGTGAAAGTGCTGCACTCAACAGGCCAGCAAATTCGGAAAACTCAGCAGTGGTCACAGGAGTGGAAAAGGATAGTTTTCAATCCAATCCCAAAGAAAGGCAATGCCAGAGAATGCTCAAATTACTGCACAATTGCACTCATCTCACAAGCTAGCAAAGTAATGCTGAAGGTTCTCCAAGCTAAGCTTCGACTGTACAGGAACCGAGACATTCCAGATGCTCAAGCTGAATTTAGAAAAGGCTCAGGAACCAGAAGTCAAATTGCCAGCCTCCACTGGATCATTGAAAAAGCTAGAGAGTTCCAGAAAAATATCTACTTCTGCTTTATTGACTATGCCAAAGCCATTGTCTGTGTGGATCACAATAAACAGTGAAAAGCTCTTAAAGAGATGGGAATACCAGACCGCCTTACCTGCCTCTTGAGAAATCCATATTCAGATCAAGAAAGTAGAGTTAGGATTAGACATGAAACAATGGATTGTTTCCAAATTGGAAAAGGAGTATGCCAATGCTGTATATTGACGCCCTGATTATTTAACTTATATGCAGAGTACATCATGCAAATGCTATGCTGGATGAAGCACAAGCTGGAATCAAAGTTGCTGGGAGATATATCGATAATCTTATTTTTTTTAATTTAATTATTTAAATTGGAAGCTAATTACTTCACAATATTGAAGTGATTTTTATCATACATTGATAACCTTAGATATGCAGATGACACAACCCTTATTGTAGAAAATGAAAAGAATCTGCACAGTCTCTTGATGAAAGTGAAAGAAAGTGGAAAATCTGGCTTAAAACTCAACATTCAAAAAGCAAAGGTCATGGCATCTGGTCCCATCACTTTGTGGCAAATGGATGGGAAAACAATGGAAACAGTGAGAGATTTTATTTTCTTGTGCTACAAAATCACTACAGATGGTGACTGAAGCCATGATATTAAAATATCCTCTCCTTGGAAGAAAAGCTGTGACCAACCTAGACAGCATATTAAAAAGCAGAGACATTACTTTGCCAACAAAGGTCCATCTAGTCAAAGCTATGGTTTTTCCAGTAGCAGTATACGGATCTGAGAGTTGGACCATTAATAAGAACGAGCAGCAAAGAACTGATGTTTTTGAACTGTGGTGTTGTAGAAGACTCTTGAGAGTCCTTTGGCATGCAAGGGAATCAAACCAGTCAATCATAAAGGAAATCAACTCTGAATATTCTTTGGAAGGACTGATGCTGAGGCTGAAGCTTCAATACTTGGGCCACCTGATGCAAAGAACTGACTTTTTGGAAAAGACTCTGATGCTTTAAAAGTTTGAAGGAAGACAGAGAAAGTGGGACAGAGGATGAGATGGTTGGGTGGCTTCACTGTCTCAATGGACATATGTTTGAGCAAACTCCTTTAGTTGGTGATGGACAGGGAAGCCTTGTGTGCTGCAGTCCATGGATCACAGAGTTGAGCACACCTTAGTGACTGAACTGAGCTGAACTGATATAATAAAATAGGGTGTATATATATATGCTCATATGTATGTTTTATATTTCTTTTTTTTTTAATATGTGACAGGTAATTTTTTCCCCTCCATTTCCCCCTTGTTGTCTTCTTTTGTGCTAGGTATTTTCTGGTATCTTTAATTTCTTTTTTACTTTTCCTATGTATCTTTTTTTTTCATTTATTTTTAATAGTTGGAGGCTAATTACTTTACAATATTGTAGTGGGCTTTGTCATACATTGACATGAATCAGCCATGGATTTACATGTATTCACAATCCCGATCGCCCCTCTCACCTCCCTCTCTACCCAATCCCTCTGGGTCTTCCCAGTGCACCAGGCCCGAGCACTTGTCTCATTCATCCAACCTGGGCTGGTGAACTGTTTCACTATAGCTATTATACATGTTTCGATGCTGTTCACTCGAAACATCCCACCCTCGCCTTCTCCCACAAAGTCCAAAAGTCTGTTCTGTACATCTGTGTCTCTTTTTCTGTTTTGCCATCAGCAGACGAATGGATAAGGAAGCTGTGGTACATATACACCATGGAATATTACTCAGTCATTAAAAAGAATTCATTTGAATCAGTTCTAATGAGATGGATGAAACTGGAGCCTATTATACAGAGTGAAGTAAGCCAGAAAGACAAAGAACATTACAGCATATTATGTATCTTTTTAATGTACTTTCTTAGTGATTGTCCTATAGATTACAATTAACCTCTTAAAGCATCATAATATTAATACCAACTTAATTTCAACAGTGTGATAAAACTTTTGTCTGCTGTTTCTCCATTCTCTCCCTCCTTCTGTAGGCTGTTATAAATTATAAATCCCTCAATGCAATTTTATAATTATTTTTCATTTACTCTCTTTACAATCAGATTTTAAAAAAAGTAATAAGCAAAGTTACTTTTATACTCTCTTTAATTTTTGTCTTATTATCACTATTACCAGTGCTGCTTATTTTTGTACATAAATTCTTGTTAATGTCTATTTTCTTTTCCTTTTATCTTAAATAACTCCCTTTACCATTTCACATAGGGCAGGTCTACAACTGATGAATTCTCTCAGTTCTTTTTTAAATCAAGGAATGTCTTAAATTTCCTTTATTTTAAAGTATAACTTTCAAGGACATGAAATCTTTGTTTTGTAGTCTCTTTCTTTCAGCACTTGAAATATGTCTGATCTACATGATTTTGACAAATTGGTTATTACTCTGACTGAAGATACCCTGTACATATATCTCTTTTCTCTTGATGCTACCAAAATGTTGTTTGTCTTTCAACGGGTTCAGTATCATGTGATTAGACTTTTATCCCTTTGAGTCTAGGTTACCTGCAGATTATTGAACTTCATGGACATATAGATTAATATTTTCCATCAAATTTGGAAAGCTTTGACTTTTATTTCTTTACATAATTTACCTGTCTTTTTCTCTCTTTCTTCTAATTTTGGAACTTTCATATGTGTATGCTAATGTATTTAATGATGTCCTACAGGTATCTGACTCTTCATTTTTTTTTCTTTGTTTTCTGTAATATCTTCAGCAATAATAATAATGCTTCATTTTCAAATTCACCACTTTCTTCTTCTGCCACCTTAAATCTGATATTATGCTACTCTAGTGATTTCTTAATTTTATGTTTGTACTGTTCAATTATAAAGTCTCTATTTCCTTCTCATAATTTTTATCTCTTTACTGATATTCTCAACTTGGAAAGACATCAGTTATATTTCCCGTAATTATTTAGATCTGGTTTCTATTTTTCTTTGAATATATTTATTATGGCTGATTTAATAGCTTTGTCAAGTCTAATATCCTGGCTTCCCTCTGGAATAGTTTCATGGGCTATTCTTCTTCCTGTGTTTGGGAGCTTGCTTTTCTGTGTTTGTACAACAACTCATAACTTTTTTAAATGAACACAACCTTTTAAATAATACAGTGTGACAATTCTGGAAATCTACTCCTGCTTCTTCCCAGTTGTTACTGTTTGTTGTTACTGTTGTTTGATTTGTAGTTTTTTTTTTTTTGCTATTGTTTACTTAGTGACTTTTTTATGGAATAGTATAAATCATTTATTTTTTGTCATATGTAACTACTGAGATTTCTGCTTAGCTAACATAGTGGTTATGTAGTGATTTAAAATATTTTTAAATTTCTTTGAATCAGTAACTCTCCCAGCCTTTACTGAGAGACTGTGTGTGTGTGTGGTGAGGCATGTGTTCAACACTTAGCCAGACAATTTACAGTTCCGTTATAGTACTGAATTCTTGCTTGCAATGAATCTAGGAGATTGAGGTTTTCGCATGTCTTTCTTAGGCCAGTGCACAAACTTTCTTGTTTTATCATTTTCTACTTTCCCAGGAATGTATCTACTACCTCTATGAGTATCTCATTCCCTACCTTTTAAGTATAGTGGTCAGATTTTAATCAGCCTCAACTGAACTCAGCACCTGAAGCAATCGCAGTGGTAAGCAATCATCTCTGATTGTTTTTAACAAATGCACTTTATGTAGGATTTTTAAAAAGAGTGAGCTCTGATTCAGGTGAAATAAAGTCTATCCATAAGCCTGAAACATTCAGACAGTTGCCAAATCAATTTTATTGTTAACATTCCTTGGGGAGAACCTTTTATTTGAGCTCCAAACCTCTTCTGCTCCTGCCTCCCCTAATAGCTATTAGGCAGTTGATTTCACAGATGTCTTAATTGTAATGCTGTTGGTTTTGTGATACTTTACAGAGCTTGGAAGAAGGAGGGAGAAAAGTACAAGATAAACAATCATAAAGTTGACTGGCTTATGAAACTTAGCCATTTTCCTTGAATGAATACTCTTCCAATTGTTACAATCTTTCCAGAATTCTAAAAAAAGTTGAGTTTGACTTTGTTTTCCAGTGTTCTTTTTTTTTTTTTAATATAAGAATAGATTTTCAGAAGTCTTTGTCAGACATTAATGAAGTGACTCTACTAAATCATATTGTGTATTACTGAGAGAGAGAGAGAGAAAGAGAGAGAAAGTTCTGGAGTCAGGATGTCAAGATATAGAATATAAAGTTTGGTTCCGTTGGTAACTATGAGTATGATCAGGTTAAGTAAGTTTACTCATTGTACAAAACTGCCAATTTCCTTATCCAGAAAGTGGAAATAATAATAATGTCTCATAGAATTATGGTGACAATTAAATAAAATCTGAATGTAAACTACTTAGTTCATTTATTGAATGTAGTAAGCTCTAATAACACTGGTTTTTACTATTCTCAACATTTGTCTTACTTTCAAAATATATGTATGAATAAGATTAGAGTGGGGTCTCCCAAGTGGAGCTAGTGGTAAAGAACCTGTCTACAATGCAGAAGATATAAGAAACACTGGTCTGATACCAAGGCTGGGAGAATCCCTGCAGGCAGTAATGACAACTCCTTCTAGTATTCTTGCCTGGAGAATACCCATGGACAGAGGAGCCTGGAGGGCTATAGTCTATAGGCAAAGAGTCATACACAACTGAAGTGACCTAGCATGCATGCAAGGTTAAAGAAGTATCGTATAAATGATGAATCCTAGGAATCATACAGATGTCAATTCATCATCAGTACAGTTCAGTCACTCAGTCGTGTCTGACTCTCTGTGACTCCATAAACTGCAGCACACCAGGCTTCCCTATCCATCACTGACTTCCAGAACCTACCTAACTTCATGGCCTTTGAGTCAGTGATGCCATCCGATGGCATCTGAAGAGGATGCTATATGAAAAGGATGATGCCATCCTCTTCTGCCCCCAATTGCTCCCAGCATCAGGGAATTTTCCAATGAGTCAACTCTTCTCATGAGGTGGCCAAAGTATTGGAGTTTTAGCTTCAGCATTGGTCCTTCCAATGAACATCCAGGACTGATCTCCTTTAGGATGGACTGGTTGGATCTCCTTGCAGTCCAAGGGACTCTCAAGAGTCTTCTCCAACTACACAGTTCAAAAGCATCATTTTTTTTTTTTTTGTGCTCAGCTTTCTTTATAGACCAATTGTTACATCCATGCATGACTACTGGAAAACTATAGCCTTGACTTGATGGACCTTTGTTGGCAAAGTAATGTCTGTGCTTTTTAATATTCTGTCTAGGTTGGTCATAACTTTCCTTCCAAGGAGTAAACATCTTTTAATTTCATGGCTTCTGTCACAATCTGCAGTAATTTTGGAGCCCCTAAAATTAAAGTCTGTCACTGTTTCAACTGTTTCCCCCTTTATTTGCCATGAAGTGGTGGGACGACCCAGATAATCAGGATAGTGTGATCACTCACCTAGAGCCAGATATCCTGGAATGTGAAGACAAGTGGGCCTTAGAAAGCATCACTACAAACAAAGCTAGTGGAGGTGATGAAATTCCAGTTGAGCTATTTCAAGTCCTGAAAGATGATGCTGTGAAAGTGCTGTGTTCAATATGCCAGCAAATTTGGAAAACTCAGCAGTGGACACAGCACAGTTTTCATTCCAATCCCAAAGAAAGGCAATGCCAAAGAATTGCTCAAACTATCGCACAATTGCATTCATCTCACATGCTAGTAAAGTAATGCTCAAAATTCTCCAAGCCAGGTTTCAGCAATACATAAATTGTGAACTTCCAGATGTTCAAACTGGTTTCAGAAAAGACAGAGGAACCAGAGGTCAAATTGCCAACATTTGCTGGATCATTGAAAAAAGCAAGAGAGTTCCAGAAAAACATCTATTTCTGCTTTATTGACTATGCCAAAGCCTTTGACTGTGTGGATCACAATAAACTGTGGAAAATACTTATAGAGATGGGAATACCAGACCACCTAATCTGCCTCTTGATAAACCTATATGCAGGTCAGGAAGCAACAGTTAGAACTGGACATGGAGCAACAGAGTGGTTCCAAATAGGAAAAGAAGTACGTCAAGGCTGTATATTGTCACCTTGCTTATTTAACTTATATGCAGAGTACAATCTGAGAAACGCTGGGCTGGAGGAAGTACAAGCTGGAATCAAGATTGCCGGGAGAAATATCAATAACCTCAGATACGCAGATGACACCACCCATATGGCAGAAAGTGAAGAAGAACTAAAATGCCTCTTGATGAAAGAAAGGAGGCGAGTGAAAAAGTTGGCTTAAAGCTCAACACTTAGAAAACTAAGATCATGGCATCTGGCCCCATCACTTCATGGGAAATAGATGGGGAGACAGTGGAAACAGTGTCAGATTTTATTTTTCTGGTCTCCCAAATCACTGCAGATGGTGATTACAGCTATGAAATTAAAAGATGCTTACTCCTTTGAAGGAAAGTTATGACCAACGTGGATAGCATATTTAAAAGCAGAGATATTACTTTGCCAACAAAAGTCAGTCTAGTGAAGGCTATGGATTTTCCAGCAGTCATGAATGGATAGGAATGTTGCACGGTGGAGAAAGCTGAGAGCCGAAGAATTGATGATTTTGCACTGTGGTGTTGCAGAAGACTCTTGAGTCTCTTAAACTGCAAGGAGATCCAACCAGTCCATCCTAAAGGAGTATTTATTGGGTGTTTATTGGAAGTACTGATGTTGAAGCTGAAACTCCAACACTTTGGCCACCTCATGTGAAGAGTTGACTCATTGGAAAAGACCCTAATGCATGGAAGGATCAGGGGTGGGAGGAGAAGGGGATGACAGAGGATGAGATGGCTGGGTGGACATGGGTTTGGGTAGACTCCTGGAGTTGGTGATGGACAAGGAGGCCTTACATGCTGCTATTCATGGGGTCTCATCAAGTCAGACACGACTGAGTGACTGAACTGAACTGAACTGATGGGACTGGATGCCATGATCTTAGTTTTCTGAATGTTGAGGTTTAAGCCAATGTTTTTACTCTCCTCTTTCACCTTCAAGAGTCTCTTTAGTGCTTCTTCACTTTCTGCCATAAGAGAGGTGTCATCTGCAGATCTGAGGTTAATGATATTTCACCTGGCAATCTTGATTGCAGCTTGTACTTCCTCCAGCCCAGCGTTTCTCAGATTGTACTCTGCATATAAGGTAAATAAGCAAGGTGACAATATACAGCCTTGACATACTCCTTTTCCTATTTGGAACCACTCTGTTGCTCCATGTCCAGTTCTAACTGTTGCTTCCTGACCTGCATACAGTTTTAACAAGAGGCAGATCAGATGGTCTGGTATACCCATCTCTATAAGAATTTTCCACAGTTTATTGTGATCCACACAGTCAAAGGCTTTGGCATAGTCAATAAAGCAGAAGTAGATGGTTTTCTGGAACTCTCTTGCTTTTTTCAATGATCCAGCAAATGTTGGCAATTTGACCTCTGGTTCCTTTGCCTTTTCTGAAACCAGCTTGAACATCTGGAATTTCACGATTTATGTATTGCTGAAACCTGGCTTGGAGAATTTTGAGCATTACTTTACTAGCATGTGAGATGAGTGCAATTGTGCAGTAGTTTGAGCATTCTTTGGCATTGCCTTTCTTTGGGATTGGAATGAAAACTGACCTTTTTCCAGTGCTGTGTTCACTGCTGAGTTTTCCAAATTTGCTGGCATATTGAACGCAGCACTTTCACAGCATCATCTTTCAGGACTTGAAATAGCTCAACTGCGATCCGTCACTTCCCTAGCTTTGTTCATAGTGATGCTTTCTAAGGCCCACTTGTCTTCACATTCCAGGATATCTGGCTCTAAGTGAGTGATCATACCATCATGATTAAATGTGTCATGAAGATCTTTTTGTACAGTTCTGTGTATTCTTGCCACCTCTTCTTAACATCTTCTGCTTCTGTCAGGTCCATACTTTTTCTGTCCTTTTCTGAGCCCATCATTACATGAAATGTTCCATTGGTATCTAATTTTCTTGAAGAGACCTTTAGTCTTTCTCATTCTATTGTTTTCCTCTATCTCTTTGCCCTGATGGCTGAGGAAAGTTTTCTTATC
Organism: Odocoileus virginianus; assembly: GCF_023699985.2. Classification (NCBI taxonomy): domain Eukaryota; kingdom Metazoa; phylum Chordata; class Mammalia; order Artiodactyla; family Cervidae; genus Odocoileus; species Odocoileus virginianus. Next base: position 55,454,329 of record NC_069692.1, read on the forward strand.
TTTCCTTGCTATTCTTTGGAACTCTGAATTCAAATGGGTATGTCTTTCCTTTTCTCCTTTTCTTTTTGTTTCTCTTCTTTTCACAGCTATTTGTAAGGACTCCTCAGACAGCCATTTTGCTTTCTTTTATTTCTTTCTTGGGGAGATGGTCTTGAATCCTGTCTCCTGTACAATGTCACAAACCTCTGTCCATAGTTCATTAGGCACTCTGTCTATCAGATCTAGTCCCTTAAGTCTATTTCTCATTTCCTCTGTATAATCATAAGGAATTTTATTTAGGTAATATCTGAATGGTCTAGCGATTTCCCCCACTTTCTCCAATAAGTCTGAATTTGGCAATAAAGAGTTCATGATCTGAGCCACAATCCACTCCTGGTCTTGTTTTTGCTGACTTTATAGAGCTTCTACATCTTTGGCTGTAAAGAATATAATCAATCTGATTTCAGTGTTGTCCATCTGGTGATATCCATGTGTAGAGTCTTTTCTTGTGTTATTGGAAAAGGGTGTTTGCTATGACCAGTGTGTTCTCTTGGCAAAACTATTTTAGTATTTGTCCTGCTTCATTCCATACTCCAAGGCCAAATTTGCCTGTTACTCCTGGTGTTTCTTGACTTCTTACTTTTGCATTCCCCTATAATGAAAAGGATATCTTTTTTGGGTGTTAGTTCTAAAAGGTCTTGTAGGTCTTCACAGAACAGTTCAAGTTCATCTTCTTCAGTGTTGCTGGTCTGGGCATAGACTTGGCTTACCGTGATATTGAATAGTTTGCCACGGAAACAAACTGAGATCCTTCTGTTGCTTTTGAAATCTCATCCAACTTCTGCATTTCAGACTCTTTTGCTGGCTATGATGACTACTCCACTTCTAAGGGATTCCTGCCCACAGTAGTAGATATAACGGTCATCTGAGTTAAATTCACCCATTTCAGTCCATTTTAGTTTGTTGATTTCTAGAAAGTCGATGTTCAGTCTTGCCATCTCCTGTTTGGCCACTTCCAGTTTGCCTTGATTCATGACCTAACATTCCAGGTTCCTATGCAGTATTGCTCTTTACAGCATTGAACCTTGCTTCTATCACCAGTCACATCCACAACTGGTGTCGTTTTTGCTTTGGCTCCATCCCTTCATTCTGTGTATAGAACAAGTAAGACTAAAAATAGATTACCTTTTTTTTTTGTAATTAAGGAAGAGTTTTTTAGCTAAATTTTGGGACATCTAAAGCATTCCCACAAATTTCCACTGAGCAATATTTTCAGTAATATCAATAAAGCTAGTAATGACTATCTTACTTCATTTACTAAAGAGCCACACTAAGAAACCTCAAAAATTGCAAATATATTAACTTTCACAGTATTTCAAGTTATTCATATTATATATCATGATAAATGCTTAAAACTAAATATATTTTAGCAGATCAGAATGAATTGTATTTTCTTGAATATAAGCTTATATTAATTGAGAAGAATATATTAGCAAATAAAAATTTTCTAGAACTTCAAATTTTTAAAATAATCTGTGTCTCTTAAATTGAAAAATTAACTATGTGTTTCTGTTGTTCAGTCACTAAGTCCAACTATTTGTGACTCCATGGTCTGCAGCATTCCAGGCTATCCTTCACTGTCTCCCAGAGTTAGTTCAATATCATGTCCATGGAGTCAGTAATGCCATCCAACCGTCTCTTCCTCTGTCACCCACTTCTCTTCCTGCCCTCAATCTTTCCAATCATCAGAGTATTTTTCATAAAATACACAGCTTTATGTATCAGGTAAATAAAGTATTGGGACTTCAGCTTCATCATCAGAACTTCAAATGAATAATCAGTGTCAATTTCCTTAAGGACTGACTTATCTGATCTTCTTGATGTCCACGGGACTCTGAAGAATCTTTTCCAGCATCACAGTTTCAAGACATCATTTATTTGGCCCTCAGCGTTCTTTATGGTCCACCTCTCACATCCCTACATGGCTACATGGCTACTGAAAAATGATAGCATTAACTATATAGACTTTTGTCAACAAAATGATGTTTCTGCTTTTTAACATTCTCTTTAGGTTGGTCATAGATTTTTTTCCCCTCAAGGAACAAGAGTCTTTTAATTTCATGGCTGAAGTCACCATCCATGGAGATTGTTCAAGAAAATAAACTCTGTCACTGATTCCACATTTTTCCCTTCTATTTGCCATGAAGTGAGGGGACCATACGCCTTGATCCTAGTTTTTTGAATGTTGAGTTTTAAGCCAGCTCTTTCACTCTCATCTGCATATCTAAGGTTGTTGATATTTCTCCTGGTGACCTTGATTCTAGTTTGTGGTTCATTGAGCCCTGCATTTTGCATGATATTTTTTGCACAGAAATTAAATAAGCAGGTTGACAATATGCAGACTTGACATACTACTTTCCCAATTTGGAAACAGTCCATTGTTTCAAGTCTGGTTCTAACTGTTGCTTCTTGGGCTGCATATAGGTTTCTCAGAAGTCAGGTAAGGTGATCTGGTATTACTATCTCTTTAAGAATTTTCCAGTTTGTTTTTACTCACACAGTCAAAGGCTAAAGTGCATGAAGGGGAGTAGATGATTTTCTGGAATTCCCTTGCTTTTTCTATGATCCAACAAATGTTGGTGATTTGATCTTTGGTTCCTCTGCGTTTTCTAAATCCGGATAGTACATCTAGAAGATCTCAGTTTATGTAATTTTGAAGCCTAGCTTGAAGGATTTTGAGAATTACCCTCATAGCATGTGAAATGAGCACACTTGTGTGGTAGTTTGAAAATTCTTTGGCAATGTTTTTCTTTGGGATTGGAAAGAAAATTGAACTTTCCCTTTCTGTGGCCATAAATAAGTCTTCCAAATTTGTGGCATATTGAGTGTAGCACTTTAAAATCATCATCTCTTAGGATTTTAAATAGTTCAGCTGAGATTCCATCACCTCCAATAGCTTTGTGCATATTAAGTCTTCCTACAACCCACTTCACATTCAAGGATATATGGCTCTAGCTAAGTGACCACACCATCGTGGTTATCTGGGTCATTAAGACCTTTATTTGGCAGTTCTTTTGTGTATTCTTTGCACCTCGTCTTAATTTATTCTGCTTCTGTTAGGTCTTTGCCATTTCTGTCCTTTATTGTACCCATTTTGCATGAAGTATTCCCTTGATACCTCCAATTTTCTTGAAGAGATATTTAGTCTTTCCCATTCTATTGCTTTATTCTATTTCTTTTCATTGCTCACTTCAAAAGGTTATCTTTCAGATGAACATTGGGGTGCACCCCAATGTTCATCACAGCACTGTTTATAATAGCCAGGAAATGGAAGCAACCTAGATGCCCATCAGCAGATGAACGGATAAGGAAGCTGTGGTACATATACACCATGGAATATTACTCAGCCATTAAAAAAAATTCATTTCAATCAGTTCTAATGAGGTGGATGGAACTGGAGCCCATGATACAGAGTGAAGTAAGCCAGAAAGATAAAGAACATTACAGCATACTAACACATATATGTGGAATTTAGAAAGATGGTAATGATAACCCTATATGCAAAACAGAAAAAGAGACACAGATGTACAGAACGGACTTTTGGACTTTGTGGGAGAAGGCGAGGGTGAGATGTTCTGAGAGAACAGCATCGAAACATGTATATTATCAAGGGTGAAACAGGTCACCAGCCCAGGTTGGATGCATGAGACAAGTGCTCAGGGCTGGTGTACTGGGAAGACCCAGAGGGATGGGGTGGGGAGGGAGATGGGAGGGGGGATTGGGATGGGGAATACATGTAAATCTATGACTGATTCATGTCAATGTATGGCAAAAAACACTACAATATTGTAAAGCAATTAGCCTCCAACTAATAAAAATAAACGGGGGAAAAATAAAGATTAACAAAAAAAGGTTATCTTACTCCTCCTTGAGAATAAGAGTTCTTACTCTGGAACTCTGCATTCAGCTGGATATGTCTTTCCCTGTCTCCTTTGTCTGCTTTTTTTTTTCCTCTCCTTTTTTCAGCTATTTGTAAGGCCTCCTCAGACAAACATTTTGCCCTCTTGCATTTCTTTTTTTTTGGCATGGTTTTGGTCATTGCTTCCCTTACAATGTTAAAATCCCTTTCCATAATTCTTTGAATACTCTATCAGATCTAATTCCTTGAATCCATCTGTCATTTCCACTGAATAATCATAAGGGATTTGATTTAGATAAAACCTGAATGGCCTAGTGGCTTTCCTTACTTTTTTCAATTTAAGCCTGAATTTTGAAATAAGGAGCTCATCATCTTTGCTACAGTCCATTCACAGTGTTATTTTTGCTGATTGTGTTGAGATTCACAATCTTCAACTGCAAAGAATGTAATCAGTATGATTTCGGCATTGTTCATTTGCTGATGTCCATGTGTAGAGGCGTCTCTTCTGCTGTTGAAAGAGGGTGTTTGCCATGACCAGTGTGTTCCTTTGGGAAAACTGTCAGCCTTCACCCTGCTCTGTTTCATTCCCCAAGTCCAAACTAGCCTGTTACTCCAGGTATCTCCTGGCTTCTTACATTTGCATTCCAATTCCCCATGATAAATAAGAGATTGCTTTTTGGTGTTAGTTCTGAAAGTTCTCATAAGTCTTTATAGATTCATTTAAAATCAGGTTCCACGGCATTAGTAGTTGTGGCATAATCTTGAATTATTGTGATATTGAATGGTTTGTCTTGGAAACAGGTCAAGAACGTTCTGTCATTTTTGAGGTTGTAACCAAGTATTGCATTTCTAACTCTTTCTTTGACTATGAGGACGATTCCATTTCATCTAAGTGATTCTTGCCCATAGTAGTAGATATAATAGTCATCTAAATTAAATTCACTCATTCCCATCCATTTTAGTTTACTGATTCCTAAAATGTCAATGTTTACTCTTGCCATTTCCTGCTTCATCACATCCAATTTGCCAATTCATGGACCTAAGATTCCAGGTTCCTATGCAATGTTATTCTTTATAGCACTGGACTTTAATTCTACCACCAGGCACATCCATAAGTGGGAGATATTTCTACTTTGGCCCAGCCTCCTCATTCTTTCTGGAGTTATTCCCCTGCTCTTCCCCTGTATCATATTGGACACCTACAGACCTGGGAGACTCACCTTCCATTGTCATATCTATTTGTTTTTTCATGTTGTTAATGGGGTTCTCAAGGCAACAATACTGAAGTGGTTTGCCATTCCCTTCTACAGTGGGCTGTGTTTTGCCAGAATGCTCTATCATGATCCATCCGTATTGGGTGACTTTGCATGGCATGGCTCATAGCTTCATTGAATTACTCAAAGCTGTGATCCATGTGATCATTTTGGTTAGTTTTCTGTGATTTTCGTTTCTGTTCTGGAGGCCATGGGATTGTACTTCTTGCTTCTTCTCTCTTCCCTGTGATGGATGAGGATAAGAGACTTGTGCAAGCTTCCTGATCAGAGGGACTGGATATGGGTGGGCAGGGATATGCTCAGTACATGTCTAATCCAATTTTCTGCTAATGAGTGGGACTGTGCTCCCTCCATGTTACTTATTCTGTCTGTGGTGGCCCAGTCCTGAAGTCTGCAATTTCTATTGTAGGGCTACAGGTTCTATGGTTGGCCTAATGGTGACCTCCTTCAAGAGGACATACGCCAACATGCCATGCCTCCCAGGACTGCTTCTGCCAGTGTCCCTGTCCCTGCGGCAAGCCATAGCTGATCCATGTCTCCACAAGAGACCTTCAAACAGTCACAGGAATGTCTGACACTATTTCCTGAGGTCACTGCTCCTTTCCCCTGGGTGCTGGTGCACACAAGTTTATTTTTGTGTCCTCCAAGAGTTTCTGGCACCATTCCTACTGTCTTATTGGGGCTTCTTCTTTGTCCTTGAACATGGACTATCTATTTTTGGTGGTTTCCAACATCCTCCAGTAGCTGGTTCTTCAGCAGCTTGTTGCTTGTTACTCCAGGTATCTCTTGGCTTCTAACATTTGTATTCCAATTCCCCATGATAAATAAGAGATTGCTTTTTGGTATTAGTTCTAAAAGTTCTCATAAGTCTCCTGTTCTCACAGGAGAAGATGAGAACACATCTTTCTACTCTGCCATACTCAACAAGGTAAGCCCACCAGCCCATCTCATGTGCTAATCTCTAAACAACTGTAATGAACATGGTTTAGTGTTTACTCAGTTCCAAGATATTAAAAAGCAAGTTGGGCTAGGAATGTAATTTAAATGCTGACAGCGTCCTCCTTTTGCTATCTCTGGCACAGTTCAAAATTTAACTGCCTTCTTTATTTCTGAGTTTTCTTCCCCCAAAGCAGAGTTAACAGCTTTAGCTACAGATGGAGCTCTGTATGGAAGTTATTGCACCCAGATGTCATACTCTGGAGCATGTTTTGCCAACAGCATCTGGCACTTACACGGCCTGCATAACTAGCATTGGTTTTGATTCTTTGCCCTACTTTTCTTATGGACATAACAGTGTAGACTTGCAGAAAGCATGCAGCATTGCCCCTAGTTGACCATAATAATTTTTTCTCAGATTACATTTAATGAAAGTTTGTTATAGGTGCCTTAAATTATGATGTGCTTTGCATTAAAATATTTTGTGTTTGTATAAGGATATGCTTTTTTAAATGTATTTACTTTTATTGAAAGATAATTGCTTTACTAAAAGCTATAGTTGAGATAACTGAAAAAAAGACAAACAAATTGTGGTGTATTACTAGAGATTTCTTTTTTATTTATTCTTTGCTTAGTTTATACATAAAATGCTAAAATACAAATACAATGTGTGCTAATATAAGTATAAAACAGAAACATAATTTTAATCTAGGCAACAGCAAACTGGTATTCACCATTAGCAGATGGAAAAGTTTTCCTTTACAAATCCCAGAGCTTGAACAAATGTAGGTTGGTATGTGAATATTTCACCTCCTTTTCGGATAACTACACCAGACTTCAATTTATGGATATAGCACAATGACCACTTAGGAAATTTTAATATCTTTGCAATTGTAAACTGTTGATTAGAGAAATTATTTATATGTGCCTTTTAACAAGCATACATCTAGAGATCTATACAATAATTTCCTAGAAGTAAAATCAGTGAATCAAAGTGTGTCAACATTTAAGATCTCTGGACAATTTTTTATCAAATTATCTTTTGGATAAATTTAATATTACATTCACACAAGCCATTAATGTGACTATCTGTATCAGGCACATCTTGTTCATATTAATTTGTGCTACAACAAAATCTTTTGTGAGAGTTAGATATGCCCACTTTATAAATGAGAGAAACAAGACTTTGATGTTTTTGGTAATTTTACCAAAATCACAGTGTTAGAAAGTAGTGAATCTAAATATCAGACCAATATCCATGTGACTCCAACTCTGTAGTTTGAGATTACTGTCAACTGGTCTTGATGTGAATATAAAATGGTATAATCTTGCCACTCTCTATCCCACAACTGCCAAGGCAGGGCAGCCACCCTGCAGTTCTAAGGAAGTTATACAAGACTAAGTAGTTATCCTTCTCTCGAATGGAAGAGTTGATACCTCACATAATTTCAGTTTCATAATAAAACAAAACAGACCTCAAGGAGCAAGTACACTATCTTTGACAGATGAATATATAATATAATCAATTGACTTTATATAGTGTTCAGAATTCTCCAAGCTATGTGTCACCAGTATGTGAACCAAGAACTTCCAGATCTTCAAGCTGAATTTAGAAAAGGCAGAGGAACCAGAAATAAAATTGCCCTTATCCACTGGATCATAGAAAAAAGCAAGAGAATTTCAGGGAAAAAAATCAACTTTTGCTTCATTCACTATGCTAAAGACTTTGATTTTTTGGATCACAACAAACTGTAAAAAATTCTTAAAGAGATGGAAATACCAGATCATCTTGCCTGTCTCCTGAGAAATCTGTATGATGGTTAAGAAGCAACAGTTAGAACCAGACATGGAACAATGAATTGGCTCCAAATTGGGAAAGGAATACGTCAAAACTGTATATTGTCACCCTGCTTATTTAACTTCTATGCAGAGTACATCATGAGAAATGTCAGGCTGGATGGAGCACACGCTGGGATCAAGACTGCCAGGAGAAATATCAATAACCTCAGATATGCAGATGACACTACCCTTATGGCAGAAAAAAAGTGAAACTAAAGAGCCTCCTGATGAAGGTGAAAGAGAAGAGTGAAAAAGCTGGCTTAAAACTCAACACACCCAAAAAGCAAAGATATGTCATCCAGTCCCATCACTTCATGGAAAATAGATGGGCAAACAATGGAAACAGTGAGAGACTTTATTTTCTTGTGCTCTAAAATCACTGCAGATAGTGACTGCAGCCATGCATTTAAAAGATCCTTTCTCCTTGGAAGAAAAGTCATGATTAACCTAGACAGGATATTAAAATGCAGAAACATTACTTTGTGGACCAAGGTCCATATAGTTAAAACTATTATTTTTCTAGTGGATGTGATACTTGGACCATAAAGAAGACTGAGCACTGAAGAACTGATGCTTTTAAACTGTGGTGTTTGAGAAAGCTCTGAAGAGCCCCTTTGAATGCAAGGTGATCAAGCCAATCAACCATAAAGAAAATAAACCCTGAATATTCTTTGGAAGGACTGATGCTGAAATGGAAGCTTCAATACTTTGGCCACCTGATGTAAAGAGCCTACTCACTGAAAAAGATCCTTATGCTGGGAAAGATTGAAGGCAGGAAGAGAAAGGGACGACAGAGGATAAGATGGTTGGATGACATCACTGACTCAATGGACATAAGTTTGAACCAACTCTGGGAGATGTAAAGGACAGGGAAGATTGGCGTGCTGTAGCCCATCAGGTTGCAAAGAATCAGACACGACTAAGTGACTGAAGAGACAAATATAGACATTAAGATTTAATGAGTAAAATTATGTTTTGGTAAGAATAGTACAAGGAAGGGAAAGAAAAATTGTCTTACATGTTGCATGGTATTGTATTATTTGAAGAATCCTGATAAACTAAAAATATATTCAAGCAACTTTTGAATAAATAAATGAACTTCTTCATTGAAGCTGGAATTAAAAGGAGGAGGGAAGAGTGTTTTATCTGGCTCCATGATATTTTTTCAGAATCAATCAATCTTGGTGTTTCCCATCTAAAAATCTCCCATGTACCCTCTGTATTAGTTTTCTAGGGCAATACTTGGTGTTCCATAGCTTCTACTCTGTCACCCTAGTTTCTGTCTGCTTCTCCATATGGTATTCTTCCTGTGTTCATTTATTGGACTTGTCCAGTTCTCTCTCCAAAGTCCTGCTTCTTATAAGAGCATCAGTGACATTGGATTGAAGCCTCACACTAATGATCTCACTTCAGCTTGATGACTTCTGTAGAGACCCTGTTTCTACAGGAGGCTGTATTTGAGATGCTGAGAATTCCGTGGTCCTTTACTTTAGGGAGATGCAATTCAAACTGCATCTGTACTCGGAGGATGCAACACCATCTGAGTACAAATATTAAAACATTTCTCACAATCATAATACCACAGAATTTTACAATTTAACATAGCCATGAGTAAAATTTCTTGAATTTTATGCATAAAGTTGTGTAGAAACATGTTTAAATATTATTTCTGCTGTTTTAAAAAGTGGTGGTAGTTTAGTCGCTACGTCGTGTCCAACTCTTGGGACCCCATGGACTGTAGCCTGTTAGGCTCCTCTGTTCATGGGATTCTACAGGCAAGAATACTGGAATGGGTTGCCATTTCCTTCTGCAGGGGATCTTCCTGACCGAGGAATCGAACCCAGGTCTCCTGCATTGCAGGCAGAAATTTTTATCAACTGAGCTATGAGGGAAGCCACATTTTAAAAAGTAGGAAACATTATTTGAGTGTTACATCATCTCATTTCATATAAAACCCTAGCAAAATTCTAGATTAAATGTATTATTGTCTTAGAATATGTTTTATTTGTTTTCTTGTCCTTCAAGATTTGTTGTTGAAAACATTGACTTTTTCTTACGAAGCCCTAGAAATTATAAAATTACAATTTACAAAAAAATGTAAAACAAAACTAAAACAATCCAGATACATTCATAAACGCTCCACTGGAAAACCATCAGCTATCTCTTACCTCAGGTTTGATGTTGCACATGAGAGCAATGCATATGACAGGCACAAAATGTAAATTCAGGATGATGGGTTTTGCAACGAAAATTGCATTTTATTGAACTGTGTATTAAAAAGGCAATACACATCCTGTGCCATAAATCTAGTCTTGGTAAATTCAAAAAGATTGAAATCATTCCAGTCATCTTTTCTGACCACAGTGCAGTAAGATTAGATCTCAATTACAGGAAAAAAATTATTAAAAATTCAAACATATGGAGGCTAAACATCACGCTTCTGAATAACCAACAAATCATAGAAGAAATCAAAAAATAAATCAAAATATGCATAGAAATGAATGAAAATGAAAACACAACAACCCAAAACCTATGGGACACTGTAAAAGCAGTGCTAAGGGGAAGATTCATAGCATTACAGGCCTACCTCAAGAAACAAGAAAAAAGTCAAATAAATAACCTAACTCTACACCTAAAGCAACTAGAGGAGGAAGAAATGAAGAACCCCAGGGTTAGTAGAAGGAAAGAAATCTTAAAAATTAGGGCAGAAATAAATGCAAAAGAAACTAAAGAGATCATAGCAAAAATTAACAAAGCTAAAAGCTGGTTTTTTGAAAAAATAAACAAAATTGACAAACCATTAGCAAGACTCATTAAGAAACAAAGGGAGAAGAACCAAATTAACAAAATTAGAAATGAAAATGGAGAGATCACAACAGACAACACTGAAATACAAAGGATCATAAGAGACTACTACCAGCAGCTCTATGCCAATAAAATGGACAACTTGGAAGAAATGGACAAGTTCTTAGAGAAGTATAACTTTCCAAAACTGAACCAGGAAGAAATAGAAGATCTTAACAAAATGATCACAAGCAAGGAAATCAAAACTGTAATCAGAAATCTTCCAGCAAACAAAAGCCCAGGACCAGATGGCTTCACAGCTGAATTCTACCAAAAATTTAGAGAAGAGCTAACACCTATCTTACTCAAACTCTTCCAGAAAATTTCAGAAGAAGGTAAACTTCCAAACTCATTCTATGAGGCCACCATCACCCTAATTCCAAAACCAGACAAAGATGCCACAAAAAAAGAAAACTACAGGCCAATATCACTGATGAACATAGATGCAAAAATCCTTAACAAAATTCTAGCAAACAGAATCCAACAACATATTAAAAAAATCATACATCATGACCAAGTGGGCTTTATCCAAGGAATGCAAGGATTCTTTAATATCCACAAATCAATCAATGTAACACACCACATTAACAAATTGAAAGATAAAAACCGTATGATTATCTCAATAGATGCAGAAAAAGCCTTTGACAAAATTCAACATCCATTTATGATTAAAACTCTCCAGAAAGCAGGAATAGAAGGAACATACCTCAACATAATAAAAGCTATATATGACAAACACACAGCAAGCATTACCCTCAATGGTGAAAAATTGAAAGTATTTCCCCTGAAATCAGGAACAAGACAAGGGTGCCCACTCTCACCACTACTATTCAACATAGTTTTGGAAGTTTTGGCCACAGCAGTCAGGGCAGAAAAAGAAGTAAAAGGAATCCAGATAGGAAAAGAAGAAGTGAAACTCTCTCTGTTTGCAGATGACATGATCCTCTACATAGAAAACCCTAAAGACTCTACCAGAAAATTACTTGAGCTAGTCAATGAATACAGTAAAATTGCAGGATATAAAATTAACACCCAGAAACCTCTTGCATTCCTATACACTAACAATGAGAAAACAGAAAGAGAAATTAAGGAAACAATACCATTCACCATTGCAACAAAAAGAATAAAATACTTAGGAGTATATCTACCTAAAGAAACAAAAGACCTATACATAGAAAATGATAAAACACTGATGAAAGAAATCAAAGAGGACACAAACAGATGGAGAAATATACCGTGTTCATGGATTGGAAGAATCAATATTGTGAAAATGAGTATACTATGCAAAGCAATCTATAGATTCAATGCAATCCCTATCAAACTACCAATGGTATTTTTCACAGAACTAGAACAAATAATTTTACAATTTGTATGGAAATACAAAAACCTAGAATAGACAAAGTAATCTTGAGAAAGAAGAATGGAACTGGAGGAATCAACCTGCCTGACTTCAGACTATACTACAAAGCCACAGTCATCAAGACAGTATGGTACTGGCACAAAGACAGAAATATGGATCAATGGAACAGAATAGAAAGCCCAGAGATAAATCCACGAACATATGGTCACCTTATCTTCGACAAAGGAGGCAAGGATATACAATGGAAAAAAGACAACATCTTTAACAAGTGGTGCTGGGAAAACTGGTCAACCACCTGTAAAAGAATGAAACTAGAACACTTTCTAACACCATACACAAAAATAAACTCAAAACAGATTAAAGATCTAAATGTAAGACCAGAAACTATAAAACTCCTAGAGGAGAACATAGGCAAAACACTCTCCGACATAAATCACAGCAGGATCCTCTATGACCCACATCCCAGAATATTAGAAATAAAAGCAAAAATAAACAAATGGGATGTAATGAAACTTAAAAGCTTTTGCACAACAAAGGAAACTATAAGCAAGGTGAAAAGACAGCCCTCAGATTGGGAGAAAATAATAGCAAACGAAGCAACAGACAAAGGATTAATCTCAAAAATATACAAGCAACTCCTCCAGCTCAACTCCAGAAAAATAAATGACCCAATCAAAAAATGGGCCAAAGAGCTCAACAGACATTTCTCCAAGGAAGACATACAGATGGTTAACAAACACATGAAAAGATGCTCAACATCACTCATTATCAGAGAAATGCAAATCAAAACCACAATGAGGTACCATTATACGCTAGTCAGGATGGCTGCTATCCAAAAGTCTACAAGCAACAAATGCTGGAGAGGGTGTGGAGAAAAGGGAACCCTCTTACACTGTTGGTGGGAATGCAAATTAGTACAGCTACTATGGAAAACAGTGTGGAAATTTCTTAAAAAGCTGGAAATAGAACTGCCATATGACCCAGCAATACCACTTCTGGGCATACACACCAAGGGAACCAGATCTGAAAGAGACACGTGGACCACAATGTTCATCGCAGCACTGTTTATAATAGCCAGGACATGGAAGCAACCCAGATGCCCATCAGCAGACGAATGGATGAGGAAGCTGTGGTACATATACACCATGGAATATTATTCAGCCATTAAAAAGAATTCATTTGAATCAGTTCTACTGAGATGGATGAATCTGGAGCCCATTATACAGAGTGAAGTAAGCCAGAAAGATAAAGACCATTACAGTATACTAACACATATATATGGACTTTAGAAAGATGGTAACCAGAACCCTATATGCAAAACAGAAAAAGAGACTCAGATGTATAGAACAGACTTGTGGACTCTGGGAGAAGGTGAGGGTGGGATGTTTCAAGAGAACAGCATTGAAACATGTATATTATCTAGGGTGAAACAGATCACCAGCCCAGGTTGGGTGCATGAGACAAGTGCTCGGGCCTGGTGGACTGGGAAGACCCAGAGGGATCGGGTGGAGAGGGAGCTGGGAGGGGGGACTGGGATGGGGAGTACATGTAAATCCATGGCTAATTCATTTCAATGTATGACAAAAACTACTGTAATGATGTAAAGTAATTAGCCTCCTACTAACAAAAATAAATGGAAAAAAAATAAAATTAAAACAAAAAAATAAAATAAAATAAATAAAAAGGCAATACACCATTGCACAAAAATGGGAAAATATAAATGTGAATTTCCTTTATTTCAAGATCCTTATTTTCTCTTTTTCTGAAAATATTGTTAATCGGATTTTCATAATTTTATTAAAAATTACATGGTATAGTCACGTAACAGAGTCCTGGCATTTTCCTTATTTTTCTAATTACCCTATTTTCTCTTATTGTTTTATTTATTATTGCTCCCACCCCCCACCGTGGGGATCAGTATTTTTAAAGAAACATCCTTCTGATAAGGCACTCATTTATTTTTTAAGAATTTTTATTTTCATAAGATAGTTTGCATATAGTAAAATATAAAGATCTTATATAGAAGAGTTTCAGCAATTATTTATACCTGTGTAAATCTAGATTCTGTGTATTTAGATTCTGAAAATCTAAATACTGTGAATATTTACATATAAAACATATACATTGACCCAGATATTTTCCTTCATAGTTCATTTTCACCTTTTCTCCTGCAATGTATTGGATTTTTAGAAACTGTTTTTGTAATAATATCAGAATAAACTGTTCAAATGCACCAACACATTCCTCTTTCAGAAAGAAAACCAGGTAAGTGTATATTGTGTTCATTTTAGCAAAGACTTTTTGCAGAATGTTTCTAATTTGATTTTTATTGTAACTGTGGCCAGATGATGTACAGATATTATTCCTTTTCCCTATATGAAAAATCAAAAGTTATGTAGATCAATTGATTCTCCAATGAGATGTTGTTGACAGAGCTGATATAGTATTTAAGACCTCTTCCTTCAGAAACCTTAACACTTTCTGTTGATTCTAGTTGTCCCCAGCCATTCTTGACAAACAGGTTTTAAAATAGCTGTTCAGTGATCTGCTTTTTCTTATATTGGGGTTTCTCAACATAAATTTAGTGATGAAAACTTTTTATCTGTATTTATAATATAAATTATTTAATTTCTTATGAGTTAATCATGTAAATAAATCAATAACTTCAAGTAGCTTAGGAGCCTGTATTCTTAGCTTCAAGTTGCTAGGAGTTTGTATTGTTAGCTTTGCTACATAGCAGGTGATTTCTTCCCAAGTAACATAGACATTAACATGGCTTTGATTATAGTAGTTCATGTTCTATAAGAATGTTGTTCATCATCCAAAATATAGGAAAAGAATTTTTTAAAATAATATACCTATTTCCAGAATATACCTTATAGTATTTTAAATATGCAGACATTTTACTCTGAAGATAAAGATTTTATAAGATTTATCTGAAATGGGTAAGGAAAACACTTCTCCATACTCTCACGTGCCTATGGAATGTTAAAATGTTTAACAAAATTTAAGTAATTTTTATCAAATTAATTTCTTTTCACATATTTATTTGACTAAACAACCTGGATTTTTCAAATTCACACACTGAAATTTATCAGTTTCTAAATTAATGACAGCTGATATGTAGAAAAGGCTTACATTTATGTTAGGAATCCATTTCACAATTTATTTCTAGACATTTTTCTAGAGCACGTGATTTGAGCTAGTCAAAAAATACGAATTTTCACATAGTTACCATGTCACATTGTGCTTTCAGATTTCAGGCAGAATCTGTTTAAAAGGTGCCCATTCAAACATTTCTATGTCTCGTACACAACCTTACTCAAAGCCATGGCCCATTATATTTCTCAATGTCCAATACAAAAAGTCATAAGCATAAATATTTTTTCTTGACTTCAGTATAGAAAAAAATCCTTTTTCATAGAAAAATATATGCTTTCTTTAATCAGAGATTGCAAAGTGTATAGCCTTAATATTCTTGATATTTAACTTTAAATTGTAAAGTTAATCATAATCAATGCATGCCCTATGAGATCAATTCTGTAAAAATATCTAACTTTTAGAGGCTTATCTCCTTTTTCAAAAGTTTTAAACATCATGTTTCAATTGTAATTTTTTTTTTCTTGAGCAAGGCTATAGTTTGAAACCACTTGAAATATTTAATAAGTTAAATACAAATCTTATGAAAAGTGACATTTTGGGTTCACATAAATCATAATAAGATTCCAAACACTTCTCTATGTTTCTTTACAGTATCCGAGAAGCGAAGACATTTACAATATACTGGCAGGTCATTAACACTTATTTTATACCACGTTTGAGAGTACACCTATTATTTTAGCATGTGCTAGAAGAATTAAAAAATGGCTTATTATAAGTGGCTATCAAAATAGCTTTCAATTAAACATTAATTTAGCAGAAACACTTGTTTTTTCATGATATATACATTATAGAAGTATCTTTTCATGTGTATATAATTTGCATATATACTTATACATGTAGTAATTACATGTTAGATATATTGTAATAATATCATAAAATTATTAATAATAGACATTACACATAATTAAATAGTTATTTATGCTTATATAATGTATATTTATACATAATTAATCATTAACATAATATATATGATTATGTAGTACATATATCATATGTGATATATAATTATTATATGCACATAATTATAAGCAACAATTATGTGTTGGATGCCCAGGTTGGATGCATGAGACTAGTGCTCCGGCCTGGTGCACTCGGAAGACCCAGAGGGATAGGGTAGAGAGGGAGGTGGGAGGGTGGATCGGGATGGGGAATACACGCAAATCTGTGGCTAATTCATGTCAATGTATGACAAAAACCACCACAATATTGTAAGGTAATTAGCCTCCAACTAATAAAAATAAATGAAAAAAAAATAAAGTATGGGATGATCTAAAGTATCTTCTTTTAGAAAATATTTTAAAGTGAGATTTTTTGAAAATAAGATTTTTTTCCTTGTCTAACCTCTCTTAACTAAATGAAGTTGAAATTATTCTCAGAACCTATATTTTTGCTCATTTGTTATGACATTTCCACATTCTCTTTATTAATTTTGATCTATCTCCATATGTTTTCTCTTTGTTTTTTAAATGTGTAGTTACTAAGTAGATTATTTCTTCTCTGTTAACATCCAGCTTGAACTGTTGTATTCTCAGAAAACATGTATTGATCTGGGTTCAATTCCAGTACTAGGTGTGGTCTTCCCTAGTAACTCAGATCGTAGAGAATCTGCCTGCAAGGCAGGAGGCCTGGATTCCAAAGGAAGTGGTGACCTACTCCAGCATTCTTGACTGAGAATTCTATGGACAGAGGAGAATAGTCCTGACCTTTTTCTCTGAGTACATTTTTATATATAATTTATGCAGAAAATAGTTGTAGGATTACAAAATTTGTGTAAAAGATACAGAGTTTCCATATAAACTCTAAAAGAATGCTGTTACTCCACATATTCATCCTCTCCTCTCTCATGGCCCTGGAAACTCTGACCTTGTTACTGTGGTTATAGTTTTACCTTTTCCAGAATATCATGCATTATATCATATTATGTAGTATTTTTAAAACTGTCTTCTTTCACTTAGCAATATGTACCTATGGTTCTTCTATATCTTTATGGGCTTCCCAGGTGGCTCAGTGGTAAAGAATCTACTTGCCAGTGCAGCAGATGCAGGACATGTGGGTTTCATCCCTGGGTCATGAAGATCCCCTGGAGAATGAAATGGGGAATCCACTCCTGTATTCTTGCCTGGAAAATCTCATTGACAGGGTAGCCTCATGGCTACAGTCCATGTGGTTGCAAAGAATAGGACAGGGCTTAGTGACCAGACAACTGTATCTTTATAGCTCATTTATTTTTATTGCTGGGAAATATGCTTCTTTTTCTTTTTATCCATCAACTTGTTGAAGGACAACTTGGTTGGCTCCAATTATGGCAATTACAACCAGGCTACTGTGAAGATCTATGTGCACGTTCTTATGTGTGTGCATAGATTTCTCAACTTTAAATGAATATCTAGGAATATGATTACCAGATCTTATGATAAGCTATGTATATTTAGCTTTGTGAAACCTACCAGATTGTCTTTCAAAGCAAGTGTTAGACTTTGCATTTGAACCATCAATGAATGTGAACTCCTGTTGCTGCCAGTTCCTGCCAGCATTAGGTTTTATCATTGATCTGAATTTGTAATTCTAATAGGTGTAGGGGTATTTCATTATCACTTCATTTGGAATTCCAATGACCTATTGTGCTGAGCATTTTTTCATCTGTGTGTCTGTCATTTGTATAGTTTCTTTGTTAATTATTTGTTCAATATTCTTATAAAGTATCAAAACTCATTTTTAAATTGAGTTGTTCAGCGAGATTTTTGCTCATTTTAGAAGTAAATCCTTTATCAGATAAATATTTTGCATTGTAGCTCAATCAGTGTTTTGTCTTTCATATTCCTAATGAATTATTTTTCAAAGCAGACTTTTTTACTTTTAATGGAGACCAACTTTATTATTTTTAATATATTGTACTTGTGTTGTGTCTAAAATTCATCATCAAACCCAAGATTGCTTCGGTATTTTTTCCCCCCATATTATCTCTAGCTGTTGTGTAGTTTTGCCTTTTACATAAAATGGAGCCTGTCTTTTTAGCCATCTGTTCTTGAGCAACTTAGGGTCATCACTGAAGATCAATTTCATAAGTTTTAAATTAAGAAGCATGGTACTTAATTTCCAGTCTTGTCAAAATATCAAATATATGGTCTCAAATATGGTGTTTTGCATAGAAGAAAATCCACAGAGTTTAATTTTCTCTATTCTATGTTTCTATCTCTAATTTTATTATCCTTCTTTACCTTTAGAACTTTTCAGCCTAATTTTGT
The DNA here is from genome assembly GCF_023699985.2 of Odocoileus virginianus. Taxonomy (NCBI): domain Eukaryota; kingdom Metazoa; phylum Chordata; class Mammalia; order Artiodactyla; family Cervidae; genus Odocoileus; species Odocoileus virginianus. The sequence goes on from NC_069692.1 coordinate 55,472,887, forward strand.
GAGATGTAGAACTATAATAATGAACTTTATACTACCCTTTGTTAGCAGACTATAGTTAATCTTTAGACATTCCTTCCCTAGATTATTGTCACATATGCTGCAATAAAATTTCAGTCTCATTTGCTAATGCCAGTATATAAACACATCATAATGTCAAAATTTATCAAGATTCATTCTGACAGACATTGAAAAGGCAGTAGCTTTCTCTAAAGATACAGCATGCCAATAGTTTTATATATCTTGAGATGTTTACCAAAAAGCAAAGGCAAAAAAAAAAAAAAAAAAGCAAAAGAAAAATTTAAGTTGATAAAGAACATATATGACTTTTAAAATTAAGAAAAAAACCCACAAAAGCATAATGAAATATATATTATAAATAGACACTATATAGATTTAATCGTGAGAAAATATTTGGGAATGATATACTAAATTTCAAGACAATTATTCTTTTAGAACAAATAATGGAAAAATATCATTAGGCGGAGATTCTAAAAGAGCTTCAAATAACTTGGGAATACATTGTTTCTAAATAACATTGGGCTGTAACTGGGTAATAAAATTATTAATAGTAAAAAAAAAGCAATTAGAATTAATTAACATTGTACTTTGCAGCATCTAAAATATAGAACAAAATAACCAAGTAAAATTTTGAGTTTTAGATTTGAGCCCATATTTAAGTCACTGCAATATCAGTAGAAGACACCAAATGTGAATACTCAATTACGAATCTGTGGATTTTTATAGCTTTATAGATATAATGAAAATGGAAAAAGAGTAAACTGAGATTGCCATAAATATTAGGGTAACTGTTTATTTCAAATAAAATGGACATAATACCTGGTGTTAAAACAGCTCCCAAATGATGGGAATAGGTGAATTAATTCAGATGACTGCTATATCTTTTACTGTGGTCAAAAATCCTTTAGAAGAAATGGAGTAGGCCTTATAGTGAACAAAAGAGATGAAAATGGAACACTTGGGTGCAATTTCAAAAGCAGCAGAAAACTTTTGTTTCATTTTCAAGGCAAACTGTCCAATATCACAGTTTGGTTCAGTTGCTCAATGGTGTCCAACTCTTTGAGACCCCATGGACTGCAGTACCCTAGGCTTCCCTGTCAAACACCAACTCCTGGAGACTGCTCAAACTCATGACTATTGAGTAGGTGATGCCATACAACTATCTCATTCTCTGTTGTCCCCTTCTCCTTCTGCATTCCATCTTTCCAGCATCAGAATCTTTTCCAATGAGTCAGTTCTTCTCATGAGGTGGCCAAAGTATTGGAGCTTCAGCTTCAGCATCAGTCCTTCCAATGAATATTCAGTACTGATTTTTTTTTTTTTTTTTGATGGACTGGTTGGATCTCCTTGCAGTCAAAGGAACTCTCAAAATTCATCACCAATACCACAGTTCAAAAGCATCGATTCTTTGGTACCCAGCTTTCTTTATAGTCCAACCCTCACAACCATACATGACTAGTGGAAAAACCATGGCTTTGACTAGACAGACCTTTGTTGGCAAAGTAATGTCTCTGGTTTTTCATATGCTGTCTATGCTAGTCATAGCTTTTCTTCCAAGGAGCAAGTGTCTTTTAATTCCATGGCTGTAATCACCACCTGCAGTGATTTTGGAGCCCAAGAAAATAAACTCTCTCACTGTTTCCATTGCTTCCCCATCTACTTTCATGAACTGATCAAACTGGATGCCATGATCTTTGCTTCTTGAATGTTTAGTTTTCAATTCAGTTCATTCTCTCAGTAGTTTCCGACTCTTTGTTACCCCATGAACCTCAGCACTCCAGGCCTCCCTGTCCATCACCAACTCTTGGAGTTCACCTAAACCCATGTCCATTGAGTCTGTGATGACATCCAACCATCTCATCCTCTGTGATCCCCTTCTCCTCCTGCCCTCAATCTTTCCCAGCATCAGGATCTTTTCCAATGAGTCAGCTGTTCACATCAGATGGTAAAAGTATTGGAGTTTCAGCTTCAACATCAGTCCTTCCAGTGAAAACCCAGGACTAACCTCCTTTTGGAGGGACTAGTTGGTCTCTTTTCAGTCCAAGGGACTCTCAAGAGTTTTCTCCAACACAACAGCTCAAAAACATCAATTTTTTTGGTCCTCAGCTTTCTTTATAGTCCAACTATCACATCCATACACTACTACTGTAAAAACCATAGCTTTGATGTACTCCTTTCCCAATTTGGAACCAGTTCATTTTTCCATGTCCAGTTCTATCTGTTGCTTCTTGACCTGCATACAGATTTCTCAGGAGGCAGAGAAGGTGGTCTAGTGTTTCCATCTCTTGAAGAATTTTCCACAGAGGTTGTGAACATCACAGTAATCCAATTTTATGCCCTAACCACTAATGCCAAAGAAGATGAAGCTGAACAGCTTTATAAACATCTACAAGGCTTAGAACTAACACAAGAAAGAGGTCTTTTTTTATCATAGGGAACTGGAATACAAAATTAGGAAGTCAAGAGAGACATGGAGTTACAGACAAGCTTGGCCTTGGAGTACAAAATGAATCAGGACAAAGGTTAACAGAGTTTTGTCAAGAGAGCACACTGGTCATAGAAAACACCTGCTTCCAACAACACAGGAGATGATTCTACACAGGGACATCACCAGATGATCAACAGTGAAATCAGATTGATTATATTCTTTGCAACTGAAGATGAAGAATTTTTATATACTCAGCAGAAACAAGACCTAGAGCTGACTGTGGCTCAGGTCATGAGCTCCATATTCCAAATTTCAGACTTAAACTGAAGTAAGTAGAGAAAATTACTAGACCAGTCAGATATGACCTAAATCAAGTGACAAGGATATTCAAGGGATCAGATCTGATAAAGAACCTGAAGAACTATAGACAGAGGTTCAAAACTGTACAAGCATCAGTGTCCAAAACCATCCCCAGAAGAAGAAATACAAGAAGGCAAAACAGTTGTCTGAGAGCCTTATATATAGCTGAAAAAAGAAGAGAAGTGAAAAGCAAAGGAGAAAGGGAAAGATGTACCCATCTGAATGCAGAGTTTCAAAGAATAGCAAAGTGATTAAAAAAAAGCCTTTTTAACTGGACAATGGAAATTAGTCAAGGGAAAAAAACAGAAAGGGAAATACTAGAAATCTCTTCAAGAAAATTGGAGATACCAAGGGAATATTTCATGCAAAGATGGGCAAAATAATGTCAGAAATGTTATGGACCTAACAGAAGCAAAATATATTATCAGGAAGTGGCAAGAATACACAGACAAACTGTACAAAAAAGATCTTAATGGCCTTGTATAGACATGATGTTGTGATCACTCACCTAGAGCCAGAAATCTTGGAGTGGGAAGTCAAGTGGGCCACAGGAAAAATTACTGTGAACAAAACTATCAGAGGTGATGGAATTCCAGTTAAGCTATTTCAAATCCTGAGAACTGATGTCATTAAAGTGAAAGTGCTGCAATCAATACAATAGCAAAATGAAAGATTCAGGAATGGCCACAGAACTGGAAAAGGTGAGTTTTAATTCCAATCCTAAAGAAGGGCATGCTAAAGAAAGTTGAACTACTGAAAAATTGTGCTCATCTCACATGATAGCAAGATAACGCTCAAAAACCTTCAAGCTAGGATTCAACAGTACATGAACCAAGAAGTTCCAGATGGACAAGCTGGTTTTAGAAAAAGCAGAGGAACCAGGGATCAAATTGCCAACATCTGTTTGATCATAGGAAAAGCAAGAGAATTCCAGAAATAACATCTATTTCTGCTCAATTGACTGCATTAAAGCCTTTGACTATGTGGATCACAACAAACTGTAGAAAATTCTTAAAGAGAGGAGAATACCAGACCACCTTACCTGCCTTCTAAGAAAAATGTATGCAGATCAAGAAGCAGCAGTTAGAACCAGACATGGAACAATGGTTCAAAACTGGGAAAGGATCATGTCAAGGCTGTATGATGTCATTCTGCTTATTTAACATACATACAAAGAACATCATGTGAAATGCCAAGCTGGATGAATTAGAAGCTGGAGTCAAGATTACTGGCAGAAATTTTTTAAAAAAAAATTGATATGCAAATGATATCACTTTAATGCCAAAAAGCAAAGAGGAGATAGAGAGCCTCTTGATGAGGGTGAAAGAGAAGAGTGAAAAAGCTGGCTTAAAACTTAAGAATCTAAGATCATGGTATCTTGTCCCATGACTTCATGGCAGAGATGGGGAAAAATGGAAACAGTGACAGGAATTATTTTTGTGGGTTCCAAAATCACTGTGAATGGTGACCTAAGCCATGAAATCAAAAGATGCTTTCTCCTTGGAAGAAAAGCTGTGTCAAACTTAGACATCATATTAAAAAGCAGAGACATTACTTTGCTGACAAAATCCACATAATCAAAGCTTTGGTTTTTCCAGTAGTCATGTACAGACATGTTAGTTGGACCATAAAGATGGCTGAGTGCTGAATAATTAATGCTTTTGAACTCTGTTGCTAGAAAACTCTCTTGTGAGTCCCTTGGATGGCAAGAAGATGAAACCAGTCAATCATAAGGGAAATCAAATCTGAATATTAATTCAAAGGACTAATGTTGAAGCTGAAGATCCTATAATTTGTCTACCTGATGCAAAGAGCTGACTCATTAGCAAAGACCCTGATTCTGGGCAAGACTGAGGGCAGGAGAAGAGGGCAACAGAGGATGATATGGTTGGATGGCATCGCCAACAGTGAAGAGAAGGGAAGCCTGGTGTGCTGTGGTCCATGGGGTTGCAAAGAGTGAGACATGGCTGAGTGACTTAAAAATGAGACAGTCATCTATAAAAACACTGACATATTGACTGGCTTACTTCAAATGCACCCACCCACCTTTCAGTAAAGACGTTGAAGAATTTTATTTAAGTGAAAATATGTGGGAAAGTTATAAACATTTTATTTTAGTCATTATTTAGAACACCATATTAATTTTTCAGGCCCTGAATAAATCACTAGGGAAATGGAGCAGGCATATAAGATCTGATGGGGAGAGAAGAACAGGAATGCTGCAAAGGACAGGACCTTAGCTAGATTGATAGTCTGGGTAACAACATAAATGCCTGGGAAGACTGGAAAATGTGATCCAACCACACAATTTCATTAATTCACAATTTTGCCTTCTCTTTGCATTGGCAGTAATACATTACTAGATGTTTTGAGGTCTTATACTAGATGTGACATAGACATAGTGTTTATACAGTCAACATTATTCAATTTTAAACATTATCTTTAGGAAATCTGGAAGAAAAATTAAGCACAATAATATACTACTGAAAATTAAGGTACACTTTTTTATATGTAGGCAAATGAATGAGTACATCTTGATTGTTACCTTATGCATTCCTGGCATTCAAAACAGACATACATATTATGACTGATTCACAAGAAATTTCTGAAAGATAAATTGCTCTTTCACCATCTTGATATGGTTAATTTTCCAGTCTTCTATATCATATTTCTCAAAATTTTGTCTATTGCACCTACTATACAACTAGTCTACTATGGTTAGTTAACTTGACTTTCACTGTCTTGTGAAGGCATCCACAAAGGAAATTAAATCATTGTTGCCATTATACAAAATATTTACAGAAGAGAACTTCTGAATCACTTTATAAGAAGTAAGATGCCTTACTGTTATGCATATGTGAAGAAATAATGAACACTCTTTTAATATAGTAAATACCCAACATTCATCATAAAACTGAAACCAAGCTTATCTACAAGAAATTATTAATGACCTAGTAGGCTGAAAATACCAAGATGATAAATTCATCATAATTATCTAAGTTAATTTTCCTATGTCCTTTTTAAGTGAACAACAAACTAAAAGAAAAAAGGAAGACTGCATCAGCCCTGGCAACAAGGAATAAAATATCATCCCCCTTCCTAAAATATCAGGACCACAAACAAGATATAATATGAAAGGATCAAGTTGAAAAATACATAGTAAACAAAACTACAGAGCTATCTTCCTAAAATCTTTTCAGCATAATGGTGATGATCCTGGAGAAGCACTAATCATAACTTCTATTTTAGATGTATGAGGGCTAGAGGCCAGAATCTCTTCCATCATTGTAGGTCAGCCGCATTAAAGAATTGCTATTCTGGGAAGCTCAGGATTTGTGTAAAGTTTATTGCAACAGAAACCTGAAATGAAAAGAGGATTCTCTGTGGTGTAGCTGCTCAGTTTTTCTTTGGTGCAGCAGATCTCTTACTGACACAAAGAATAAGAAAGAAAAAAAGAAGAAGAAGGAAAAACAAACAAACAAACAGATGAGCACATCCACATCATCATTATAGCAATAATGCTACACTAAGCAGAAAGTTGGGAGGGATTGGGGGCAGGAGGAGAAGGGGACAACAGAGGATGAGATGGTTGGATGGCATCACTGACTCGATGGACATGGGTTTGAGTAGACTCTGGGAATTAGTGATGGACAGGGAGGCCTGGCGTACTGAAATTCATGGGGTTGCAAAGAGTCCGACATGACTGAGAGACTGAACTGAGCTGAAGCAGAAAGTCAACTGATGGATGAGAACATTGCTGTCACTCAATCTTAGAAATGCCCTACCAAGGAAAAGTGAATAACATTAAAATGATTGAATAACATCACTTCCTGTAGACACTGCGGGGATCTAAAGAGAATGAACTAACCTTTTGTATGGACAAATACCATGCATACATGAGTATCTGCATGAAAAAGATGAAACAGAATAAATAATAGATAAAAATCGTTGGCTGATAATCGATGCTGTAGAATAAAAAGAGGATTTGAAATTAGGATGAAAAGCAAGCCACGGGGGGGGGGGGGGGGTGGGGCAGAGGGGAAGTTGTTTGATTTTAAGATTAGTATATGTTCTAAGTGAAAAAGTTGCTGGTACATAATTATATTAAGAAAATAATTGTTTTCATTTCCTACCCAAATTGCTACTCAATATATTGTTCAGTCGCTCAGTATCCGACACTTGTGACCACATGGACCGCAGCCTGTGGGGCTTCCCTGTCCTTCACTATCTCCCAGAATTTGTTCAAACCCATGTCCACTGAGTTAGTAATGCCATCCAAATACCTCATCCTCTATTGCTCCTTTTTCCTCCTGCCCTCAATCTTGCCCAACATCAGGATCTTTTCGAATGAGCTGCTTCTTACCATCAGGTAACCAAAGTATTAGAGGTTCAGCTTCAGCATCAGTCATTCCAACGAATATTCAGGGTTGATATCCTTTAGATTTGACTGATTTTATCTCCTTGCAGCCCAAGGGACTTTCAAGACTGTATTCCAGCACTAAAGTTTGAAAACATTAGTTCTTCAGTGCTCAGGCTTCTTAATGGTCCAAATCTTACATCCATACATGCCTACTGGAAAAACCATAGCTTTGACTATAAGGACCTTTGTAGGCAAAGTGATGTCTCTGCTTTTTAATATACTGTCTAGCTATGGTTTTTCCAGTAGTCATGTATGCATGTGACAGTTGGACCATAAAGAATGATCAGTGTTTTGCATATAGGGTTATCGTTACCATCTTTCTAAAGTCCATATATATGTGTTAGTATACTGTAATGGTCTTTATCTTTCTGGCTTACTTCGCTCTGTATAATGGGCTCCAGTTTCATCCATCTCATTAGAACTGATTCAAATGAATTCTTTTTAATGGCTGAGTAATATTCCATGGTGTATATGTACCACAGCTTCCTCATCCAGAAAAAGAGACTCAGATGTATAGAACAGACTTGTGGACTCTGGGAGAAGGCGAGGGTGGGATGTTTCAAGAGAACAGCATGGAAACATGTATATTATCTAGGGTGAAACAGATCACCAGCCCAGGTTGGGTACATGAGACAAGTGCTCGGGCCTGGTGCACTGGGAAGACCCAGAGGGATGGGGTGGAGAGGGAGGTGGGAAGGGGGACTGGGATGGGGAATACATGAAAATCCATGGCTAATTCATTTCAATGTATGACAAAAACTACTGTAATGATGTAAAGTAATTAGCCTCCAACTAATACAAATAAATGGGGAAAAAAAAAAAGAATGATCAGTGAAGAATTGATGCTTTTGAACTGTGATGTTGGAGACAACTCTTGAGAGTTCTTTGGACTGCAAAGGAGATAAAACCAGTCAATCCTAAAGGAAATAAATCCTGAATATTCTTTGGAGGGACTAATGCTTAAGTTGAAGCTTCAATACTTTGGTCACCTGATGAGAAGAGATGACTCATTGGAAAAGACCTTGATTCTGGGAAAGATTGAAGGCAGGAAGAGAAGGGGACAACAGAGGATGATATGGTTGGATGTCATCACTGACTCAGTGGATGTGAGTTTAAGCAAGCTCCGGGAGATGGTGAAGGGCAAGGAAGCCCAGTGTGCTGCAATCCATGGGATCACAAAGTGTTAAACATGACTAACTGACTGAACAACAACAAGCTTATTATAGCTTTTCTTCCAAGGAGCAAGTGCATTTTAATTTTATGCCTACAGCCACCATATACAATGATTTTGGAGCCCAAGAAAATAAAATCTGTCACTGTTTCCATTTTTTCCCCATCTATTTGTCATGAAGTGATGGGACCAGATGCCATGAAATTAGTTTTTTGAATGTTGAATTTTAAGTCAGTTTTTAAAACAAAAAAAATGAAAAATTGCTTGATATATTCATATTTAATAATACTAGTCTTAATCAAGGTGCCCACTATAGTCCAGAAACTTTTTGAAACGTGTAACATGCAGTAGCTAACTCAGTCTCTACTTGAAAAATAATTTTTCTTGTCTCAGTTTCTAGGCCCTGAGACTGAGAAACAACGTGCTCCTGATTTATACAGCTATTAATAATATAATAAGGAACTTGAATCCAGAAGATCTGATACTCTGAGTACATGTTTCATTCCACTTGCCTTACTGCTTTTTGTAGCTTCTAAACTTTCTTACATATATGTAAGTACATATATACAAACATAATGACACCAATTAAATAAAATTAAACAGTTTATATATTTATAAAATTAAACACTTTATATGTTTCATGCAAAGATGGGCTCAATAAAGGAATGAAGTGGTATTGACCTAAAATAAACAGAAGATATTAAGAATCAGTGGCAAAAATACATGGAAGAATTGTACAAAAAAGATCTTCATGACACAGTTGATCACAATGGTGCGATCACTCAACTAGAGCCAGACATCCTGGAATGTGAAGTAAGTGAGCTTTAGAAAGCATCACTATTAACAAAGCTAGTGGAGATGATAGAATTCCAGTGGAGCTATTTCAAATCCTAAAAGATGATCCTATTGAACTGCTGCGCTCAATATGTCAGCAAATTTGGAAAACTCAGCAGTGGACACAGGACTGGAAAAGATCTGCTTTCATTCCAATCCCTAAGAAAGGTAATCCAAAATAATGTTCGAACTACTGCACAATTGCACTCATCTCATATGCTCGCAAAGTAATGCTCAAAATCCTTCAAACCAGGTTTCAATAATACATGAAACATGAACTTCCAGATGTTCAAGCTGGTTATCAAAAAGGCAGAGGAAGGAAAGATCAAATTGCCAATATCTGCTGGATCATCAAAAAAGCAAGAGAGTTCCAGAAAAACATCTATTTCTGCTTTATTGACTATGCCAAAGCTTTTGACTGTGTGGATCACAATAAACTTTGGGAAATTCTGAAAGATATGAGAATATCAGACCACTTGACTTGCCTCTTGAGAAACCTATATGCAGGTCAGGAACAGGTCAGCAACAGTTAGAACTGGACATGGAAAAACAGATTGATTCCAAATAGGAAAAGAAGTACATCAAGGCTGTGTATCATCACCCTGCTTATTTAACTTATATACAGTGTACATCATGAGAAATGCTGGGCTGGATTAAACACAAGCTGGAATCAAGATTGCTGGGAGAAATCTTAGAAAATATTAGATATGCAGATGACACCACCCTTATGGCGGAAAGTGAACTAAAGAACCTGCTCATGGAAGTGAAAGAGGAGAGTGAAAAAGTTGGCTTAAAACTCAACATTCAGAAAACAAAGATCATGGCATCTGGTCCCATTACCTCATGGTAAACAAATGGAGAAATGGTGGAAACAGTGGCAGAGTTTATTTATTTATTTATTTATTTATAGATCCAAAATCACTGCAGATAGTGATTGAAGCCATGAAATTAAAAGACGCTTACTCCTTGGAAGGAAACTTATGACCAACCTAGGCAGCATATTAAAAAGCAGAGACATTACTTTGCCAACAGAGGTCCATCTAGTCAAGGCTATGGTTTTTCCAGTAGTCATGTATGGATGTGAGAGTTGGACTATAAAGAAAGCTGAGCACTAAAGAATTGATGCTTTTGAGCCATGGTGTTGGAGAGGACTCTTGAGAGTCCCTTGGACTGCAAGGAGATCAAACCAGTCAACCCTGAAGGAAATCAGTCCTGAATGTTCATTGGAAGGACTGACATTGAAGCTGAAACTCCAATACTTTGGCCAGTGATGCAAAGAACTAACTCATTTGAAAAGACCCTGATGCTGGGAAAGATTGAAGTCAGGAGGAGAAGGGGCATGAGACAGGATAAGATGGTTGGATGGCATCACCGACTTATAGACATAAGTTTGAGTAAACTCCAGGAGTTGGTGATGGACAGGGAGGCTTGGTGTCCTGCAGTCCATGGGGTCCCAATGAGTCAGACATGACTGAGAGACTGAACTGAACTGAAGTGATGTTATAGCAGCTGTTTGAAAATGAATATCTTTCAACATTGCATGCAAATCTGTATCATTTTTTAAATTGCTTATTTAAGATCCAATAAACAGTGGCCTTTTAATGTTATTTATGTTCTTTAGTTTTTCTTTTTGCCACTGTTGACAATGAAGCAGACAAGAATTTTGAACACATATCTTTGTGCTCTTGCATGTATGTCTTTCTACAAGTAAAATGGAAGCATTTGGGATTCACTCCTGTTGAATGTGTAACAGGCTCAATTCCTCAGGCTCAAATTCTAAAATGGAAATTGCCATGTTGGGGGTTTACTGTGGAGTGCTGTTGATGCCTGTGCAGTGTTCTTGTTCATGACTTTTTGCTCTAGTTATATGTGCATTGTGTATATCATATTAAGGTTTTTGAAAAACAAAATAGCTGAAGGAAAATAAAAGATGCAGAATTGCGCATAAGCAGGCGATGAATTGCCATGGAATGAAATGGAAGTTCCACAATCCCACTGGACATTCTAGAGCAGAGATGGCCCAGTGCAGTTTTCTCAGTTTGAGGCACAAAGGCTTACCATTTTTGTCCCTGCACAAAGCAATAATCAGGCATGAGTTTCCAAAGAAATTGTCAGGAATTCACATAAATGTCAGCCACTCAATTAGGAGGGGCTGGAAAAATGAAGACTGCAGTCCCAGGTTGGAAAACTTCGTTGGTACATGCAGTTAATGCTATAGTTATTATGTACTTTAAAATGCGTCAAGAGATTGAATTTTATTTTAAGTGTTTTTATCACAAAACACAGTAAAAAGAACACAAGAAAATTCAGTGAGTGATTGACATTTCTACTTTGACAATGGTGATGGTATCACAGGTGTATGCATATGTACAAACTCCTTAAGACATATTTATCAAAGGTGTAGAACATTTTGTATGTATAACTTGCACCTGCCTATAAAGATAGATGATAGAAAGTTAGATAGAGATGGAACCCATACCTTTCACCCTCAGATATATTATTATTATTATTATTATTATTATTATTATTATTTATTATTATTATTATTTCTGTAAGATATTTCTTTAGGAGTCTGGTTAACTTTCTTTCCCTGGGATAACTTATGAAAGAAAACTTATTAAGATTAATTTATAAACCTACTCCTGCATCTGGTCCACAGTTCAGTTCAATCCAGTCACACAGTCGTGTCCGACTCTTTGCAATCCCATGAATCAAAGCATGTCAGGCCTCCTGTCCATCACCAAATCCTGGAGTTTATTCAAACTCATGTCAATCAAGGCGGTGATGCCATCCAGCCTCTCACCCTCTGTCATCCCATTCTCTTCCTGCCCCCCAATCCCTACCAGCATCAGGGTCTTTCCCAATGAGTCAACTCTTCTCATGAGGTGGCCAGAGTATTGGAGTTGCAGCTTCAGCATCAGTCCTTCCAGTGAACGCCCAGGACTGATCTCCTTTAGGATGGACTGGTTGGACCTCCTTGCTGTCCAAGGGACTCTCAAGAGTCTTCTCCAACACCACAGTTCAAAAGCACCAATTCTTCAGCACTCAACTTTCTTAACAGTCCAACTTTCACATCCATACATGACCACTGGAAAACCCATAGCCTTGACTAGACGGACCATTGTTAGCAAAGTAATGTCTCTGCTTTTTGATATACTATCTAGGTTGGTCATAATTTTCCTTCCAAGCAGTAAGTGCCTTTTAATTTCATGGCTGCAATAACCATCTGCAGTAATTTTGGAGACCAAAAAAATAAAGTCAGCCACTGTTTTCATTGTTTCCCCATCTATTTCCCATGAGGTGATAGAACCAGATGCCATGATCTTAGTTTTCTGAATGTTGAACTTTAAGCCAACTTTCTCACTCTCCTCTTACACTTTCATCAAGAGGCTTTTTAGTTCTTCTTCACATTCCGCCATAAGGGTGGTGTTGTGTCTGCATATCTGAGATTACTGATATTTCTCCCGGCAATCTTGATTCCAGCTTGTGCTTCCTCCAGCCCAGTGTTTCTCATGATGTACTCTGCATATAAGTTTACTAAACAAGGGTAACAATATACAGCCTTGAATGTACTCCTTTTCCTACTTGGAACCAGTCTGTTGTTCCATGTCCAGTTCTAACTGTTTCTTCCTGACCTGCATACACGTTTCTCAAGAGTCAGGTCAGGTGGTCTGGTATGCCCATCTCTTTCAGAATTTTTCACAGTTTATTGTGATCCACACAGTCAAAGGCTTTGGTATAATCAATAAAGCAGAAATATATGTTTTATCTGGAACTCTTGCTTTTTTGATGATCTAGTGGATATTGGCAATTTGATCTCTGGTTCCTCTGCCTTTTCGAAAACCAGCTTAAATATCTGGAAGTTCACGGTCCACGTATTGCTGAAGCCTGACTTGGAAAATTTTGAGCATTACTTTGCTAGCATGTGAGATGAGTGCAATTGTGTGGTAGTTTGAGCATTTTTGGGGATTACCTTTCTTTGGGATTGGAATGAAAACTGACCCTTTCCAGTCCTATGTCAACTGCTGAGCTTTCCAAATTTGTTGGCATATTGAATGCAGCACTTTCACAACCTCATCTTTCAGGATTTGAAATAGCTCAACTGGAATTCCATCACCTCCACTAGTTTTGTTTGTAGTGATGCTTTCTAAGGCCCACTTAAGTTCACATTCCAGGATGCCTGGCTCTAGGTGAGTGATCACACCATCGTGATTATCTGGATCATGAAGATCTTTTTTGTACATTTCTTCTGTGTATTCTTGCCACCTCTTTTTAATATCTTCTGCTTCTGTTATGTCCCAATCATTTCTGTCTTTTATTGAGCCCATCTTTGCATGAAATGTTCCCTTGGTATCTCTAATTTTCTTGAAGAGATCTCTAGTCTCTCCCATTCTGTTGTTTTCCTCTATTTCTTTGCATTGATCACTGAGGAAGGCTTTCTTATCTCTCCTTGCTATTCTTTGGAACTCTGCATTCAAATGGGAATATCTTTCCTTTTATCCTTTGCTTTTCGCTTCTCTTCTTTTCACAGCCATTTGTAAGGTCTCCTCAGATAGCCTTGCGAGAGGGTATCAGAGGGCAGATACACTAAAACCATAATCACAGAAAACTAGCCAATCTGATCACAGGACCACAGTCTTGTCTAACTCAGTGAAACTAAGCCATGCCGTGTGGGTCCACCCAAGGTGGTCGGGTCATGGTGGAGAGGTCTGACAGAATGTGGTCCACTGGAGATGGGAATGAGAAACCACTTCAGTATTCTTGCCTTGAGAACACCATGAAAAGTATGAAAAGGCAAAATGATAGGACACTGAAAGAGGAACTCCCCAGGTTGGTAGTTGCCCAATATATTACTTGAGATCAGTAGATAAATAACTTCAGAAAGAATGAAGGGATGGAACCAAAGCAAAATCAATACCCAGTTGTGGTTGGGACTGGTGATAGAAGCAAAGTCCAATGCTGTAAAAGAGCAATATTGCATAGGAACCTGGAATGTTAGGTCCATGAATCAAGGCAAATTGGAAGTGATCAAACAGGAGATGGCAAGAGTGAATGTCAACAGTCTAGGAATCAGGGAACTAAAATGGACTGGAATGGGTTAATTTAACTCAGATAACCATTTTATCTACTACTGTGGGCAGGAATCCCTTAGAAGAAATGGAGTAGCCATCATGGTCCAAAAAAGAGTATGAAATGCAATACTTGGATGCAATCTCAAAAACGACAGAATGATCTCTGTTCATTTACAAGACAAATCATTCACTATCATGGTAATCCAAGCCTATGCCCCAACCAGTAATGCTGAAGAAGCTGAAGTTGAATGGTTCTATGAAGACCTACAAGACCTTTTAGAAGAAACACCCCAAAATGATTTCCTTTTCATTATAGGAGACTGGAATGCAAAAGTAGGAAGTCAAGAAACACCTGGAGTAACAGGTTCAAATTCTTGCATTCTCATAAAATATATACTTAATAATATGGTATTCATTCTAAATTAAAATAGAATTAAAAAAAAAGATTCATTTCCTCTCAATCAAGGGCTTGTTAGGTAATCAAACTAGTAAGATTCTATCCTGCTTATTCTTTTTCATTCAAAGATTCCACAAAATATTGAAGAATTTATCAAATGATGTAGAGTGGCAAATTTTGTGTTTTAATAAATTAACTTAATAATTTAGTAAAAAAAAAAAAATAGGCCAATGCAAAACTTGATTAATGTTAAATTATCCCTGGTAATAATGTTAAAATATCCCTTGAATTTTTATCACAAATTTTGGTTTTTCCATGGAGTCCCATTATTGGAATTTCTCATTGCACATAGGACAGCATCTTAAATCATGCAGCCAATTTAAGTTATTGTGTATTAAGCATCCATACCCTGTTCACCTCTCTCTCACAATCATTGCCCTTCCTTATCTTACATGATGGCTCTATTTTCTCTGCAACACTGACATTAAAATCCATAGAATCTTCCCCATTACACACTCTGCCTCATCAACTTATAATCAAGTCTTCTTAAGCCTTCATCAGAAATCTATTTTAAATGTGGCATACCTTATCAATGACTTTGTTTAGGCTCTTGTCATCTCTTATTAGTAATAGTTTCCTACATGATTTTCATGCTATCAACCTTTCCCTAATTTTGTCCATTTTCTACTATGTAACAATCAGATTATGTTATAAAAATACATAAAAACAACAGTAAAGGCTGAATATCTTCCAGGGTAGGAGGCTTAAGAAAGTTTCACCATTGTTGTTGCTGTTTTTCTCAATCTTTTCCTACGGTAACTTCTTAGGCCAACTCCATCTATTCATTCCAGGCATATCAATATTCTCATGTTGCCAACTTGGGTCCTTAGACTCAATAATCAATAGAAATTGACAAGAAGCCAGGCAAGACTTTGCTGGGACTCCTGCTGCAGTAGAAACAAGTAATAGGTGACCTTCTTGCTCACTGAAGTGAGACAAGTTGGTCACTTAGATGGAGAGAGGCTGGAGGCAGATCAGTGGGTCAGGTCAGAGGGGCTTCTTCAGGGGTCCGTCCACCCTCTTGGTGGGGCTGTCTGCAACGTTCAGGTGCAGCACCTTGCTTTTGCTCCAGATACTTCGGAAGTGGCAGTTGGTTTTGGTCTTTTTGTACCTTCCTGTTCATAATTGTTCCAACTGCATATATGTGCAGTTTAGTTGCTTATAATGTCTTTATGTTTTGTTGCCTGAAGAGATGTTTTTCCAGGTATAAGCACTGCAGCAAAGGGTCTCAGGTCCCAGACTGTCTCACTGGTGTGTTTTTATACCTTAACATTTTCAGGTTATTCACCAGAGTACGGTTTATCCAGTTTGCTAATTTCAATGTTTGCTAATAAAATAAATAGTTTATTTGAAATAAATATTTCCAATAAATATGTGTGAGCTAAATGTTTTCTCGTTTAGATGATTACAGTGCTTAAGACAATAGTAGTGACCAGCTTAGTATTCATTATAAACATAGCTTTGTTTGTGGTACCATTGATCCTATAACTAACTGGATGGAAAAATAAGTGAATGAATATAGCAATAAAGTAAACATCAAATGACTTTCGTAAGTAGTTTACATTTTTATTTCTTCCTTTTCCTATTCCCTCAATTTTTTTAAGATGCTAAAGAAATAAGCACTATTATTTTTATGCATAGTCTTATCATTTCCTTTTCACTTGCTAGTTTTGGTTGATATTTTATTTTGTATATAAGTAATGGCTATGAAAGGGAAGTAAGTGAACTAGTTTTTTTTGTTTTTTAAGAGAAAGTATTCTTTTAAATTGCATATGTTTTTAGATTTGTATTTTTATTTTTTTATTTTTTTAATTTTTATTTATTTATTTACTTTTTTATTAGTTGGAGGCTAATGACTTCACAATATTGTAGTGGTTTTTGTCATACATTGACATGAATCAGCCATGGATTTACATGTATTCCCCATCCCGATCCCCCCTCCCACCTCCCTCTCCACCCGATCCCTCTGGGTCTTCCCAGTGCACCAGGTCCGAGCACTTGTCTCATGCATCCAACCTGGGCTGGTGATCTGTTTCACCCTGGATAATATACATGTTTTGATGCTGTTCTCTTGAAACATCCCACCCTCGCCTTCTCCCACAGAGTCCAAAAGTCTGTTCTATACCTCTGCGTCTCTTCTTCTGTTTTGCATATAGGGTTTAGATTTGTATTTTTAAAATTACAACCAAATAAGCTGGCATGCTTGTGCAAAACCAGTTCAAACATAGATAATCATTGCTGAACAATATATAGTCACTGGGTATCAATATTTATAGTAAAATGAGCATATAGAATGGCTAGTGTTCAGATTGACATCTATTAAAAATTTTAAGCTAGTGAATTTACTTACTGAATACTCTTTTTTCCTACTTCAAAATAATGATATTATTTTCTATTTATAACCTTGGTACTTTAAATCAGCATTTAGGAACTCAAATGCTGCTCATATTTAGAAGGAATCTAGTATATTTTATGCCATCAAATTCTTGGTTCTCTCTCTAGGGAAGCTTCCCTAGAGACTCAGTTGGTAAAAAATTTGCCTGCAAAGCAGGAGACCTGGGTTCAATTCCCAGGCCAGGAAGATCCCCTGGAGAAGAAAATGGCAACCCACTCCAATAATCTAGCTGGGAAAATCCTGTGGGCATAGGAATCTGGTAGGCTACTGTCCATGGGGTTGCAAAAGAGTACGACAAAAGACTGAGTGACTTTGCTTTCACTTTCCCCTTAAGGATAAAGCTATTTCAAGTAAAATAAATGCACTGAAGCTATTTATTGAGATTTGATTATGACTACTTCAAATCCTGAATGATGATGCTGTTAAAGTGCTGCACTCAATATCCCAGCAAATTTGGAAAACTCAGCAGTGGCCACAGGACTGGAAAAGGACCGTTTTCATTCCAATCCTAAAGAAAGGCAATCCTAAAGAATGCTCAAACTACAGCACAATTGCACTCATCTCACATGCTAGTAAAGTAATTCTCAAAATTCTCTAAGCCAGTCTTCAGCAATATGTGAACAGAGAACTTCCAGATGTTCAAGCTGGTTTTAGAAAAGGCAGAGGAACAAGAGACTAAATTGCCAATATCCGCTGGAGCATTGAAAAAGCAAGAGAGTTCCAGAAAAACATCTATTTCTGCTTCATTAACTATGCCAAAGCCTTCGACTGTGTGGATCACAATAAATTGTGGAAAATTCTGAAAGAGATGGGAATACCAGACAACCTGACCTGCCTCTTGAGAAACCTATATGCACATCAGGAAGCAACAGCTAGAACTGAACAAGGAACAACAGACTGGTTCCAAATAGGAAAAGGAGTACGTCAAGGCTGTATATTGTCACCCTGCTTATTTAACTTATATGCAGAGTACATCATGAGAAACTCTGGGCTGGAGGAAGCACAAGCTGAAATCAAGATTGCTGGGAGAAATATCAATAACCTCAGATATGCAGATGACACCACCCTTATGGCAGAAAGTGAAGAAGAACTAAAGAGCCTCTTGATGAAACTGAAGGAGGAGAGTGAAAATGTTGCCTTAAAGTTCAACATTCAGAAAACTAAGATGATGGCATCTGGTCTCATCACTTCAAGGCAGCTAGATGGGGAAACAGTAGAAACAGTGTCAGACTTAATATTTTTGGGCTCCAAAATCACTGAAGATGGTGATTGCAGCCATGAAATTAAAAGAAGCTTACTCCTTAGAAGGAAAGTTATGACCAACCTTGATATCATATTAAAAAGCAGAGACATTATTTTGCCAACAAAGGTCCGTCTGGTCAAGGCTATGGTTTTTCCAGTGGTCATGTATGGATGTGAGAGTTTGACTGAGAAGAAAGCTGAGCGCCAAAAAATTGATGCTTTTGAACTATGGTGTTGGAAAAGACTCGTGAGAGTCCCTTGGACTGCAGGGAGATCCAACCAGTCCATCCTGAAGGAGATCAGTCCTGGGTGTTCATTGGAAGGACTGATGCTGAACCTGAAACTCCCTCATGTGAATACTTTGGCCACCTCATGTGAAGAGTTGACTCATTGGAAAAGACCCTGATGCTGGGAGGGGTTGGGGGCAGGAGGAGAAGGGGATGACAGAGGATGAGATGACTGGATGGCATTACCGACTCGATGGGCATGAGTTTGAATAACTCCAGGAGTTGGTTATGGACAGGGAGGCTTGACGTGCTGCTATTCATGGGGTTGCAAAGAGTCGGACATGACTGAGCGACTGAACTGAACTGAACTTGAATATTATTTCACAAAATTTTGAATGGTCTTATAATGAAGTTGAAGCCTACAAAAAAGAAAGTAAAAAGAGGGAAAGTGGAAGGAAGTAGTCTGGCTGTCAGAGCTCAGGTTTGCTAACCATGTGACTTTATATAGGTCACTTTGTACATCCAACTATCATCTATGAATGGAGAGTAGTAATAGCTCTTCTGCTTATTTTAAAGTTTTTTTTTGGAAGTATTACATTGGATAATATATTTGACAGTTGTCACAAATATGATGTGATTTGACAAATGAAAAGTACCACTAGAAATTGAAGCAATGCTCATTATTGAGATGCATAATTTACTTAGGCATAAACAGGATAAATCATGCTTTTTTAAAATTCTGTGACAGCACTTAGTAACCACTCTGGGTGACTGGGTATTGTTGCTGTCAGGATCTATATATACATTTCATTCATTATCTCATTTAATCTTTACAGCAAATTTCTGAGATTATGAAATTCATTAAGCTTAAATCTATATGATTCTAACTAAAGAAGTTGCATTAATCAGTATTTATAGTGTTGTCAGCACATTAAATATCTGAGAGTATGGAGATTCCGATATTCCTACACATCAAAGAAACAGAACTTGCAAATGGAGATAAGCCATTCAAATATTCACAATACAAGTTTGTATATGTGATGGATTTTTAAAGTATGTAACAAAACACTTTAGAGCGAGTTAAATCATGTACATGATTAGCAAGTATCACTTTTTTTTTAAAATATGCAATTTTATTGAGACATAGGGGATAATCAAAGATGAATGGAAGAGCACCTTAGAAATTTGGCAAGTGAATCAGTACCCTACAAATAATTATACTAAAGCAATAGACTTAAGTCAGGACTGTCTAGGCAAAGCAGGATGGAGAGTCACCAAAACAATGTTATTAATTTTTTTAGAAATAAAAATAAAAATATCAAGTCTTTCTACACATTCTTAAGAGAAACAACATATTCAAAATATATTTTTGTATTTCAAGGGTATGAATTGCTTCAGTAGTAAAGTTTGCCTTATGCAAACATACCTTACAAAGAAATATTTACTTTATATTCTACATGGTAGCAATATCATTCTGGACATTACTAAATTGAAAAGAAAATAGCTGTAAAATCTAGTGGCACTTTTTTAGACTGAATTTAATCTTATTGAGCAAGTAACTACTTCATTAGTCAATTATGCCTCAAATAATCTTACTCCCTGTTCATTTTGGTATTTGTTTTGAGGACTACAATGTCTGTTTAGAATTCAACTTCATGAACTGGAATCCTCTGTATTTGTTAATATGTACACTAATGACCCAGATAATCACAATGGTGTGGTCACTCACCTAGAGCCAGACATCCTGGAATGCAAAGTCAAGTGAGCCTTAGGAAGCATCACTATGAACAAGGCTGCTGGAGGTGATTGAATTCCACCTGAGCTATTTCAAATCCTAAAAGATGATACTGTGAAAGTGTTGCACTCAATATGCCAGGGAATTTGGAAAGCTCAGAAGTGGCTACAGGACGGGAAAAGGTCAGTTTTCATTCCAATCCCAAATAAAGGCAATGCCAAAGAATGCTAAAACTACCGCACAATTGTACTCATCTCACATGCTAGCAAAATAGTGCTAAAAATTCTCCAAGTCAGCCTTCAACATAGGTGAACTGAGGACTTCCAGATGTTCAAGTTGAATTGAGCAAAGGCAAATGAACCAGAAGTCAAATTGCCAACATCCATTGCATCATAGAAAAAGCAAGAGAATTCCACAAAAAAATATCTACTTCTGCTTTACTGACTACGCCAAAACCTTTGTCTGTGTAAATCACAAAAAAGTCTGTGGAAAATTATTAAAGAGATGGGGATATCAGATGACCTTACCTGCATCCTGAGAAACCAGCATGGAAGTCAAGAAGAAACACACAGAACCAGACATGGAACAATGAACTGGTTCCAAATTTGGAAAGAAGTATGTGAAGGTTGTATATTGTCACCTTGTTTATCTAACTTATATGCAGAGCTTCATGCAAAATGTCAGCATGGATAAAGCAAAAGCTGCAATCAATACTGCTGGGAGAAATATCAATAAACTCAGATTTGCAGATGACACCACCCTTATGGCAGAAAGCAAAGAGGAACTAGACCCTTTTGATGAAAGTGAAAGAGGAGAGTGAAAAAGCTAGCTTAAAACTAAACTTTTAAAAAATGAAGATATGGCACCAGTCCCTTCATTTCATGGAAAATAGATGCACAAGCAGTGACAAGTTTTATCTTCTTGGGCTGCAAAATCACTGCCAATGGTGACTGCAGCCATGCGATTAAAAACTGCTTGCCACCTTGGAAGAAAATATATGACAAAGCTACACAGCATATTAAAAAGCTGTGACATTACTTTGTGGACAAAGGCCCATCTATTCAAAGCTATGGTTTTTCCAATAGTCATGTATGGATGTGAGTGTTGGACTGTAAAGAAAACTGAGTGCCAAAGAATTGATACTTTTGAACTGTGGTGTTGGAGAAGAGTCTTGAGAGTCCCTTGGACTGTAAAATCAAAGCAGTCAATCATAAAGGAAATCAGTCCTGAATGTTCATTGGAAGGACAGCTGCTGAAGCTGAATGTGCAATACTTTGGCCACCTGATGCAAAGAACTGACTCATTGGAAAAGACCCTGATGCTGGACAAGACTGAAGGCAGGAAGAGAAGGGGACAAAAGAGGATGAGATGGTTGGATGTCATCACTATCTCAATGGACATGAGTTTGAGCAAGCTCTGGGAGCTGTGATTTACAGGAAGCCTGGCATGCTGCAGTCCATTGTGTTGCAAAGAGTTGGACAGGACTAAGCGAATGAACTGACCTGAAATGAAGTCTCTTCAGAGGTGTCCAACTCTTTGTGACTCTATCCTATGTCGTTCATCTGTCCATGTGTTTCTCCAGGCAAGAATTCTGGAGTGGGTGGCCATGCCCTCCTCCAGGGAATATTCCTGACCCAGAGACTGAACACATATCTCTTGGGGCTTTTGAACTGCAGGCAGATTCTCTATCACTCAGCCACCAGCAAAGCAAATTTGTTAGTATAGAATCAACTAAATATCAGTTTGCCCTCTTTCTTCCTTCTTTTCTTTCTTTCTGTCTTTATTCCTGTCTCCCCTTCCCATTCCCCCTCTCTTCCCTTTCCTTTCCTCGTTTACACTTCAATTTTTCTTTTTTTTTAAAGCAAGATATTACTTTTCACAAAGAACAAGGTAGACCTTTCTGCAACATAACATTTCCTAAAAGTTATCTTAAATATTTTAACTATCAGTTAATTTTTCCTTAAAAACAGTTTTCTAGTGCCTCATGTCTTGTCTCATGATGTGCTATTTGCTGATGGCACATTGATTCACCTTTCAGAGCTCTACCTGCCCACACATTATAATCCACTCTTCCCTTCAACCTGCAAATAATGTAAAATTGACTCACACTCAGCTAGGTAATCCAGAATGCTTGCATTTACCCAGTCTGCAGGTTTCTTTATTATGTATCCATTTCCCTTATCTGAATAGTACTTCATGTGGAAAACCCTCTTTGCTAGCAAGTTAGAATCCTTCCTCCTGCTCTCAGGAGCAGAACAAGCCTAGTTTGACTGAAAATATTCAGCTAAAATGTTCTTTGAAATAAAAATTTCCAAGATAATTTTGAAAAAGACTAAGTCACAGTTTGTGACATACAAGCATATAAACACTTTACTCTTATGTTTGATTTCTCTTCAGTTTTCCAACATTCAGTTCAGTTTCGTCCAGTCATTCAGTCGTGTCCTACTCTTTGTGACACCGTGAACCACAGCACACCAGGCATCCCTGTCCATCACCAACTGCTGGAGTCCACCCAAACCCATGTCCATCGAGTCGGTGATGCCATCCAGCCATCTCATCCTCTGTCGTCCCCTACTCTTCCTGCCCTCAATCTTTCCCATCATCAGGGTCTTTTCCAATGAGTCAGCTCTTCGCATAAGGTGGCCAAAGTATTGGATTTTCAGCTTCAACATCAGTCCTGCCAATGAACACCCAGGACTGATCTCCTTTAGGATGGACTGGTTGGATCTTCTTGCAGTCCAAGAGACTCTCAAGATTCTTCTCCAACACCACAGTTCAAAAGCATCGATTCTTCAGTGCTCAGCTTTCTTTATATTTCAATTCACATCCATACATGACCACTGGAAAAACCATAGCCTTGACTAGATGGACCTTTTTTGGCAAAGTAATGTCTCTACTTTTTAATATGCTGTCTAGATTGGTCATAAATTTCCTTCCAAGGAGTAAATGTCTTTTAATTTCAAGGTTCCAATCACCATCTGCAGTGATTTTGGGGACCAGAAAAATAAAATCAGTCATTTTTTCCACTGTTTCCCCATCTATCTGCCTTGAAGTGATGAGACCAGATGCCATCATCTTAGTTTTCTGAATGCTGAAATTTAAGTCAACTTTTTCACTCTCCTCCTTCAGTTTCATCAAGAAGCTCTTTAGTTCTTCTTCATTTTCTGCCATAAGGGTGGTGTCATCTGCATATCTGAGATTATTGATATATCTCCTGGCAATCTTGACTCCAGCTTGTACTTCCTCCATCCCAGAGTTTCTCATGATGTACTCTGCATATAAGTTAAATAAGCAGGGTGACAATAAGTCGAAGGCTTTGGCATAGTCAATAACGCAGAAATAGATGTGCTTGTTTGTTTGTTTGTTTTCTGGAACTCTCTTGCTTTATTGATGATCCAGCGGATGTTGGCAATTTGATCTCTGGTTCCTCTGCCTTTTTTAAAACCAGCTTGAACATCTGGAAGTTCATTGTTCACACATTGCTGAAGCCTGACTTGGAGAATTTTAATTTTTACTGCTTTATTAACTATTCCAAAGCCTTTGACTATGCGGATCACAATAAACTGTGGAAAATTCTGAAAGAGATGGTCATACAAGACCACCTGACTTGCTTCTTGAGAAACCTATATGCACGTCAGGAAGCAACAGTTAGAACTGGACATGAAACAGCAGAATGGTTCCAAATTGGAAAAGGAATATGTCAAGGCTATATATTGTCACCCTGCTTATTTATTTATATGCACAGATATATTTCACAATATTTATATATCTTGAAAATTGTCTGGCTGAATGAAGCACAAGCTGAAATCAAGATTGCCAAGAGAAAATCAATAACTTCAGATATGCAGATGACACCACCGTTATGGCAGAGAGTGAAGAAGAACTAAGGAGCCTCTTGAAAGAGGAGAGTGAAAAATTGGCACAAATTCAACATTCAGAAATCTAAGTTCATGGGCATCTTTTCCTACCATTTTTTGGCAAATAGATGGGGAAATAATGGAAGCAGTGAAAAATTTTATTTTCTTGGTCTCCAAAATCACTGCAAATGGTAACTGTAGCCATGAAATTAAAAGATGTGTACTCCTTGGAAGAAAAACTATTACCAAAGAAGAAGAAGAAAAACTATGACCAACCTAGACAGCATATTAAAAAGCAGAGACATTACTTTGCCAACAAAGTCTGTCTAGTCAAGGCTATGGTTTTTCCAGTAGTCATGTTTGGATGTGAGAGTTGGACTATAAAGAAATCTGAGCACTGAAGAACTGATGCTTTTTAACTGTGGTGTTGTTGAAGATTGTTGCAAGTCCCATGGACTGCAAGGAGATCAAACCAGTCAATCTTAAATGAAACTAGTCTGAATACTCACTGGAAGGACTAATGTTGAAGCTGAAACTCCAATATTTTGGCCACCTGATGTGAAGAAGTCAGTCATTGGAAAAGACCCTGATAATGGGCAAGATTGAAGGCAGGAAGAGAAGGGGACACAAGTGGATGAAATGGTTGGGTGTCATCACTGACTTGATGGATGTGAGTTTGAGCAAGCTGTAGCTGTTGGTGTTTGACAGGGAAACCTGCCTTGCTGCAGTCCATGGGATCACAAAGATTCGGACATGACTATGCAACTGAACTGAGATGAACTGTTTTTCTCCCTGGAGTTATCTATATGCATCATTCCTCTCTTCTTCATTGCTAAACGAATATTAATTTTATTTTCATGGCTACTTTTTATCATAAGAGAGAGCCCATGTAAGAGACAGAGAATGGGCAGATTAAAGATCATCACAGGAGTCGCTGAACCCAGCCAAACCTGAAGCCAGACTGCTTCTGGCTTCCTAGGTCATATTATTCAATAACTTAATTTATTATCATCAAAGATGATTGATTGGGATCTCTTCATTTGTAACTGAAGGAGGTCTGATTAATTTGCAGGAGGTCTGGGGAAAAGTTTACTGCTCATGTACTTCTGGCTATACAAATACATTCACTACCAATTTCATTAAGATGTTTTTGCTAAAAAATCAGTCTTTTTTTTTTTTTTTTGCATGAGTGGAACGTTTGGTTGTTGTTGTTCAGTTGCTCAGTAGTGCCTGACTCTTTGCGACCCCATGGACTGCAGCACACCAAGCTTCCCTGTCTTTCAATATTTCCCTGAATTTGCTCAAACTCATATCCATTGAGCTGATGATACCATCTCTGTGGAGAGAGCAAATTAGCCAAGATGGCATGTTCAGGCTCTCTCACCCACGTTTGTTGACTATGTAACAGCTGAGATTACTTGTAGCACTGTGCATGTGTATCACGAGGTACTCGCTTAATCATGGATTTGTGTGTGGCACGCCTGCATGAGCTCCACCCATAAAGTGATGGGAACTGCTGCTGCATCATGGCTCTGTCCTTCAGGTCAGCCACAAGTGGAAGAATATAGTGTGAATACTGTTATGGCTTCTGTGGCAGCCAGAAGAGAATAAATGTGTCTGCAGTTTCCATGGCATCTTCTTCCACGCTCTTAACTTGTGCCTTACTTACCCTGGGTTCAGCGAACAGTGCAGAGAGTGTGAACAGCAAGACATTTGGTGCCACAAACAGGATGAAGCACAATACACCATCCAACCATCTCACTCTCTGTTGGCCCCTTCTCCTCCTACCCTCAATCTTTCCCAGCATCAGGGTCTTCTCGAATGAGTTGGCTCCTCACATAAGGTGGCCAAAGTATTGGAGCTTCAGCTTCAGCATCAAAACTTCCAAGGAATATTCAGGACTGATTTCCTTTAGTCTTGACTGATTTGATCTCCCTGCAGTCCGAGGTACTCTCAAGAGTATTCTCCAATACCACAGTTCAAAAGCATCAATTCTTTGTCTCTCAGCCTTCTTAATGGTCCAACTCTCACATCCCTGGATAACCATAGCTTGGACTAGATGGACCTTTGTCAGCAAAGTGATGTCTCTGCCTTTTAATGCCCTATGTTTTTCATATATTTTCTTCCAAGGAGAAAGTGTATTTTAATTTCATGACTGCAGTCACTGTCTGAAGTGATTTTGGATCCCAAGTAAAAAGAAAAGTATCTCAATGTTTCCTTTTTTTCCCATCTATTTACCATGAAGTGATGGAACCAGATGCCATGATCTTAGTTTTCTGAATGATGAGTTTTAAATCAGCTTTTTTACTCTCCTCTTTCACCTTCATCAAAAGGCTGCTTAGTTCTCCTTTTTTTTCCTGCCATTAAGATGGTATCATCTGTATATCTGAGACTATTAATATTTCTCCCAGCAATCTTGACTCAATCTTGTGCTTCATCTGGCCTGGCATTCCACATGATGTACTCTGCATATAAGTTAAATAAGCAGAGTGACAGTATACAGCCTTGATGTACTTCTTTCCCAGTTTTGAACCAGTTCATCATTCTATGTGTGATTCTAACTGCTGCTTTTTGACCTGCATACAGGTTTCTCAGGCAGCACCTCATGTGGTCTGGTGTTGTATCGTAAACATAATACAAAAACCACAGTGTGTTTATATGTCTACAACTGATATTTATTTCCTAATAATCATTTATGGGTTCATATTTCTTTCCTTGTTACTGACTTTACTATAATAAGATTCCTTTAAAGATGAGACAAAGTACATTTACTCTTCTGTCGCAAAAGACCAGGTTAGTCTATATCCATTCATTGGATATCTTGATCAAAGTAATATTCCTTCATTTTCAAAAATTGTCTAAGACTTCCTTATGACATAAAATAATATGTTTGATGCAGAGACACATTCATGAACCTGTGTACATGGCAGAAACTTCTGGACCTTCTGATAAAATAGAACTAGAATCTGGAAATACATTAATAACTGTTTTTGTAAAAATGGCATGCACTAAGAGTTGGATATGACTGAATTGACTTAGCATGCCTGCATGCTATAGAGCATATACCAGGAGTACATAGGAAATATGAACAAACATTTTCAGGAATGTAACAGGAATGCAAAGACAGAACAAAATGTGATGGGAACACTGACAACCTGATAGTAGTAGTAACTATGAAGCAGATAATAGAATACTTTTCCCTTTAACAAAGATCAAGGGTGAAACTTTTTGAGAAAAATATTCAATAGCAGGGGAAGAGCTACTTTATTCAGCAGAATTATTCCTTTTTACTTATCCTACTACACATTCTCAGAATATAAGTAACAGTTGAGTTGTAGCAGTGTGGTTCCTCTATTTCAATATAGCCTCTTTATTTTCACCAGAGATAATTTTGTATCTAGGACATGGGCATGTTTTTTCAAATGACATTTTTTGATAATTTATTTTCAATTCATAAGTGCATGTAATAGATGTATGTAATCCAGTGAGATTTCTTTCCTGTGGGATGAGAGAAAGATAAGTTTGGAGATTTCATAAAAGCTTCTCATCACCCATCAGTATGGTCATAAATTCATGTGCCCCTGAGCACTCACAATAATATCTCATGCACAGTTTAAACTGCACTATCATA
Organism: Odocoileus virginianus; assembly: GCF_023699985.2. Taxonomy (NCBI): domain Eukaryota; kingdom Metazoa; phylum Chordata; class Mammalia; order Artiodactyla; family Cervidae; genus Odocoileus; species Odocoileus virginianus. The sequence goes on from NC_069692.1 coordinate 55,500,734, forward strand.
TGTGAGTAAAATCTTGTCTTTTTTTCTTGAAACTTCATCATTCTACATAAAGCTTCAGAGATTATGACTCCTCAAAACAGTGATTTGGGTAGAGTGACAAGTGGGCACAGTAAACCTTGTATTTATCCTTTCTTAATTGTTATTTAGCACAAAGAGATGTTTGAAGTAAGTATCACATCTAAACTACATGAAAGTGAAAGTGCTAGTATCTCAGTCGTGTACAACTCTTTGTGACCCCATGGACTGTAACCTGCCAGGTTCCTCTGTCCATGGGTTTCTCCAGGCAAGAATACTGGAGTGGGTTGCCATTCCCTTCTCCAGGGGATCTTCCTGACCCAGGGATCAGACCCAGGTCTCTCACATTACAGATGGATTCCCATCTGAGCCACCAGGGAAGCTCTCTAAACTATATATATACACACACACACATATACATATATATGTATGCACATATGCATATGTATATGTATATATGCATATGTATATATACTATATATGAATATAAACTATAAACTATATATAAACTATAGATAAACTATTAACTATAAACTATAAACTATATATATTATAAATATATGCATATGTATATATACATATATAAATACATATATTTAATATATATAGAATACATACATGCATACATATATACATACATATATGCATATATTAACATGCATATATTTACATATATATAAATATATATTTAATGCACACATAAATACATATACATATAAAATACATATATAAATATATATACTATATATAAAATATAAACTATATATAAAGTTAATAAACTATATATAAACTACATATACTTGTATGCGTATGTATATATGTATACATATATATGCTTATATACTTACTATTGACATTCCTGGTATTGCTAAACCTCTATAGAAGATCAAAAGCTAAAGTCTGCACTATTACTTTAAGAAACTACTATAGACTATTAACAAGGGCTTGACTGTAGAATATTTTAGACATTGTGCCCTGATTTAATTTTATAGTTATTTAAAATATAGTCTATATCAAAGCCATCATACTTTTTTAGAGAAAATATTTTGATTAGATTTTATTTTTGAAGTACTAAAATGATGAACCACAAAGAATCCCAAGAGTTAACATCACAGTTAGACAGGACTTGGAAGTTTCGCTAGAACTCTTGACAAGTTGTTGGTATCTGTCAAGAGATGGAATATGGTAAGATCCTGAGAAAAGAGGTGCAAAGTTTAAAGTCTGGGAGTTCAGCATTAATATTTCTGAAACTTCTTCAAAAATTTTAATCAGTATATAAATTTTATCACAATTTCAGTATAAGTATAAATATAATAACACAGCTACAATGATAATGTAACTACATACTAGACAACTACATTATAAATAGCATTAAAATTTACCCTGAAGTTGGGAATGCTCTGGGAGTTCAGTGGTTAGAACTCTGTGTTTTCACTGCTTGGGGGCCTGGGATTCAATTTCTGTTCTGGGACCCTAAATCCCACAAACTGCATGGCCAATAGGAAAAAAAAAATCAGTATTACTTTGATTTATGCTAAATCAATTTTTAGCCAGTAAACTATTGTGCTTTGTGTGATTGAAACTTGTAATCAAAATGATATTTCGATCCATTTTGGCCCAATGTCAAATGTGAGCTACGTAGTAAAGCACCAGAAATATTGTGATCAGGTTTTGCCAAAGAAAGTAAGGGCAAAGTTTCTGCATTGTGACTAGAACTGAGTTGAATTAATTTGGTCCCTATAAACATTAAACATTTTCTAGTGCAGACTAGGTAGACAGAGAAGAATTTAACTGTGATTCAACACAGGTCTGTTTTATATATAATACTTGTTTGAAAAAGTTCTTATTAAAAATATCAATGCTGCCTCAGCAATCCAACTACTGGGCATATACCATGAGAAAACCATAACTCAAAAACACACATGTACCCCGATGTTCACTATAGCACTCGTTACAATGGCCAGGACATGAAAGTAAATTAGATATCCATCAACAGATGAGTGGATAAAGAACCTGTGGTACATATATGGAATGGAATATTACTAAGCCAGGAAAAGGAAATAATTTCAGTCAGCTATAGTGAACTGGATTAGCTTAGAACTTGTTAAACATAGTGAAGAAAGTCAGAAAGAGAAAAACAAATATTGTATAATAATGCACATATTTGGAATCTAGAAAAATGGTTGGTAAACCTATTTGAAGGGCAGGAATAGAGATGCAGACATAGAGAACAGATGCGTGGACCCACGGGGAAATGAGAGGATGGGAAGAATTGAGAGAGTAGCACTGAAACACATACATTGCCATATGCAAAATAGATAACTAGTGGGAAGCTGCTGTATAACACACAGAGCTCTGTAACAAATTAGAGGGGTGAGATGGGAGAAAGGTTCAAGTGGGTGGAGACGGGTGTATACCTATGGATGGTTCATATTGTTTTATGGTATAAAACAACACAAAATTGTAAAGCAATTACTCTACAATTAAAAAAATTGCTTAAATAAATATAGCACAGCATAAAAAGATATATATTTAAGATTCTTAGAGACAAACGAGGTTGTTTTTTGGCCCTCCAGTGATGATACTTTTAGTGATGTAGTGGGCAATCAATTTGCACATCTCAAAATCTATTTTACACTGCATATCTTTTTCCCCTTCGTGGATCACAGCCTTGTTACCACGAAGGTGCTTGTATAAGTCAATGAAGCAATAACTCAATGAACGATGCCATGCAGGGCCACACAAGACGGATAGATCATAGTGAAGAGTTCTGACAAAACATGCTTCACTGGAGAAGTAAATAGCAACCCACTCCAGTATTCTCATCTGCAGAACCCCATGGACAGTATGAAAGGCAAGAGGATATAACGCTGGAAGATGAGCCCTCTAGGTTGGAAGGTATGCAATATAATATTGGGGAAGAGCAGAAGGAAATTATTAACAGCTCCAGAAAGGATGAAGCAGCTGGGCCAAAGCAGAAATGACACTCCATTGTGAATGTGTCTAGTGGTGAAGGTAAAGTCCAATGCTATAAAGAACAATATTGCCTATGAACCTGGAATGTTAGGTCCATTAATCAAGGTAAATTGGATATGGTCAAGTACGAGATGGAAAGACTGAACACTGACATTTTAGGAATCAGTGAATGGGAATGGAGGGGAATGGGTGAATTTAATTCAGATAAAATTGTATCTACTACTGTGTGCAAGAATCCCTTTGAAGAAATGGAGTAGCCCTCATAGTCAACAAAAGAGTCTGAAATACAGTAATTAATTTCAGTCTCAAAAAATGTAGAATGATATTGGTTCATTTATCACAGTAATCCAAGTTTATGTTCCTAACACTGATGCTGAAGAAGCTGAAGTTGACTGGTTATATGAAAACTTATAAAACCTTCTAGAACTAAGACCATAAAAAGATGTCCATTTCTCCATAAGGAATTGGAAAGTAAATGTCAACAGTCAAGAGATACCTGGAATAACAGGCAAGTTTAGGCTTGGAGTACAAAATGAAGCAGGGCAAAGGCTAACAGGATTTTATCAAGAGAAACCACTGGTGATAGTGAACAGGGTTTTTCAACAAGCCAAGAGATGTTTCTACACATGGACAGGACCACGTGGTGAACAGTGAAATCAGATTGGCTATGTTCTTTGCAGCCAAAGATGGGAAATCTCTATACAGTGAGCAAAAACAAGACTTGGAGCTGACTGTGGCACAAGGTTCATCAACTCCTTATTGGAAAATTCAGGCTTAAATTGAAGTAGAGAAAACCGCTAAGCCATTCAGTTATAACCTTAATAAAATTCCTTATGATTATAGAGTGGAGGTAACAGATACATTTAAAGGATTTGCTCTGGTAGACAGACTGCCTGAAGAATTATGAATGGAGGTTCATAAGATTGTACAGGAAGCAATGACTGAAACCATCCCAAGGAAAAAGAAATGCAAGGAGGCAGAGAGTTTCTCTGAGGAGGCTTTATAAATAGCCTCCTATTTATAGGAGAAAAGAAGAGAAGCAAAAGGCAAGGGAGAAAGGGAAGAATATACCCAACTGAACACAGAGTTCCAGAAAATAGCAAGGAAGGAAAGATAAGAAGGCCTTCTTAAATGAACAATGCAAAGAAATGGAGGAAAACAATTGAATGTGAAATATCTCTTCAAGAAAACTGGAGACATCAAGGGAAACTTTTATGCAAGGATGGTCATGATCAGGGAGACAAAGGGTAAAGACTTAACAGAAGCAGAAGGGATGAAGAAGAGCAGACAAGAATACACAGAAGAATTAAGCAATGTCTTAATGACCCAGATAACCAGGATGGTGTGGTAACTTACCTAGAGTCAGATATCCTGGAGTGTGAAGTCAGGTGGGCCTTAGGAAGCATTACTATGAACAAACCTAGATGAGGTTACAGAATTCCATCTGAGCTATTTAAAATTTTAAATGCTGATGCTGTTGAAGAGTTGCACTCAATATATCACCAAATTTGGTAAAGTCATCAGTGGCTACAGGAATTGAAGAAGTCAGTTTTCATTCCAGTCCCAAAGAAGGGCAATGCCAAAGAATGTTCCAATTACCATATGTGTGTTAGTCGGTCAGTCATGTCTGATCTTTGTGACTCCATGGACTGTAGCCTGACAGGCGTGGGATTCTCCAGGCAAAAATACTGAAGTGGGTTGTCATTTCCTTACAGTTGTGCACATTTGAGCACAATGTTGTACTCAAAATCATTCAAGCTAGACTTCAGCACTCCATGAACCAATAACTTCCAGATGTACAAGCCAGGTTTAGAAAATTCTGAGATAACAGAGATCAAATTGACAACATTCTTCAGATCATGGGAAGAACAAGAGAGTTCCAGAAAAATGTGAACTTCTTCTTCATTAACTACACTAATGCCTTTGACTATGTGGATCACGAAAAACTGTGGAAAATTCCTAAAGAGATAGGAGTACCAGATCACCTTACCTATCCTGAGAAACATGTATGCAGGTCAAGAAGCAAAAGTTACAACTGAGCATGAAAAAATTGACTTGTTCAAAATTGTGAAAGGACTACAAGACTGTGTATTATCACCCACCTTATTTAACTTCTAGGCAGAGTACATCATGCAAAATGCTGGGCTGGATATATCACAAGCTGGAATCAAGATTGCCAGGAGAAATATCAATAACCTTGATGAAAAATAAAAGAGCCTCTTGATGAGGGTGAAAGAGGAGAGAGAAAAAGCTGGTTTGAAACTCAACATAAAAACTAAACTAAGATCATGACATCTGGTCCCATCATTTCATGAAAAATAGAATCAGAAAAAGTAGAAGTGGTAAAAAAAATGTATCTTCTTGAGCTCCAAAATCACTGTGGATAGTGACTGCAGCCATGAAATAAAAAGACACCTGCTCCTTTTTAAGAAAGCTATGATGAACCTCGAAAGTGTATTAAAAAATGTCTTAGATATCTAAAAATAATCATTCTTTATTGACTGAGTCAACAAACATATATTGATTTCCTATCATGTGTCAAGTCTTGAGAGAGGTTCTGCTGAAATTAAACATGACATGGACAAGCCCTCAAGGATTTTTATTTCAAGGAAGAGACACATAGCTTAATTAACCATTAAACTATTAATACGATACAGTCAATGATTTCCCATTTAAGATGCACAAGCCAAGAAGATTTGTGGGTACTCACTCCAGCTTTCTTGCTGACTGTGACAACTCTAAGCTATGTGGCACATGATTTTTAACAGGCTCTCTGTCAGACAGGAGCCTTACATTCACAGCAATAACCTTTTTATTTAATCAATCTCTTCCGTATTTTATTTTCACACTCCCCTGCGATAATCCCGGGAACCTCAACTGTGGTAACTTCATGCAAATTATTTACTTCAATTCTTATTTTGGAAGAATCCAAGCTGAGACAGATAGCAAACCTTATGTCTTTGGGAATTATGGTTGATCAGATGTGGGCATGGGTCTGGAATAGTGCCAGCTGTGCCTCGAATTGATGCTTAAAGCAGCTTGCTTTTTCTGCCAGTGTTTCAATTGGTGCAGCCAACACCATGTTCCTTTCACATGGAGATCTATCTGTTTACAGGAGGTGGGAAAGGTGTGTGAAATAACATGTCTTAGAAGTTCCGATAATTTTTCTCCAGTTGTGCAAACTATCTGGCATTCTTCCTAGTTAGGTTACTGATAAATCTCATTTCTTATTTAAAAAAAATTTCATTTTCGTTTATATTGTATGTGATCAAAAGTCATGTATACTGAACACCCTGAAGGGAAAGAACTGATTAAGTAAGAGAATTTGGTGGCAGAGAGGTTCAGGAGAAAGGGGACAGACATAGATAAACATATGGCTGATTCATGTTGATGTATGGTAGAAACCAACACAATATTGTAAAGCAATTATATGCAAATTAGCATTGAAATATATGCACTACCATATGTAAAATAGATAACCAGTGGGAGTTTAATGTATGACACAGGTAACCCACAGTCTATGCTCAGTGACAAGCTAAAGGGCTGTGGTGGGAAGGAAGGTGGGAGGGTGGGGGTTCAGGAGTAAGGAGACATAACATAAAATTATGTTAAAAAGCTTATTACGACCTACTGAAAATAGTAGTTTTATCTTCTTTTTTTGCTATAATTCCTATTGTTGTTATTTCTTTTTCATTTTTTTTTAATTAGTTGGAGGCTAATTATTTTACTATATTGTAGTGATTTTTGCCATACATTAACGAGAATCAGTCATGGATTTACATGTGTCATTGTTTTTAAAGTTGAATTGGCAATGATTTTGCAATATTGGTCAATTTTAAAGAAAATATTAATATTGTATAATTATAAAACAAAAAGAAAAAAATATTTGTAAATATTTTCTGACTTGCCAAGAGATATAGCTCTCTTTTTACTTTCATTAAGCTTTTTTTTTTTACTTTTTTTTTTTCATTTATTTGTATAAGTTGGAGGATAGTTACTTTACAATATTGTAGTGGTTCTTGTCGTACATTAACATGAATCAGCCATGGGATTACATGTATTCCCCATCCCGGTCCCCCCTCCCACCTCCCTCTCCACCCGATCCCTCTGGGTCTTCCCAGTGCACCAGGTCCGAGCACTTGTCTCATGCATCCAACCTGGGCTGGTGATCTGTTTCACCCTTGATAATATACATGTTTTGATGCTGTTCTCTTGAAACATCCCACCCTCGCCTTCTCCCACAGAATCCAAAAGTCTGTTCTATACATCTGTGTCTCTTTTTCTGTTTTGCATATAGGGTTATCATTACCATCTTTCTAAATTCCATATATATGTGTTAGTATACTGTATTGGTCTTTATCTTTCTGGCTTACTTCACTCTGTATAATGGACTCCAGTTTCATCCATCTCATTAGAACTGATTCAAATGATTTTTTTTAATGGCTGAGTAATATTCCATGGTGTATATGTACCACAGCTTCCTCATCCATTTGTCTGCTGATGGGCATCTGGGCTGCTTCCAAGTCCTGGCTATTATACACACTGCTGCGATGAACACTGGGGTGCACGTGTCTCTTTCAGATCTCGTTTCCTCGCTGTGTATGCCCAGAAGTGGGATTGCTGAGTCATAGGGCAGTTCTATTTCCAGTTTTTTAAGAAATCTCCACACGGTTTTCCATAGCGGCTGTACTAGTTCGCATTCCCACCAACAGTATAAGAGGGTTCCCTTTTCTCCACACCCTCTCCAGCATTTATTGCTTGTAGACTTTTGGATAGCAGCGATCCTAACTGGTGTGGAATGGTACCTCATTGTGGTTTTGATTTGCATTTCTCTGATAATGAGTGATGTTGAGCATTTTTCATGTGTTTGTTAGCCATCTGTATGTCTTCCTTGGAGAAATGTCTGTTGAGTTCTTTGGCCCATTTTCTGATTGGGTCATTTATTTTTCTGGAATTGAGCTTCAGGAGTTGCTTGTATATTTTTGAGATTAATCCTTTGTCTGTTGCTTCACTTGCTATTATTTTCTCCCAATCTGAGGGCTGTCTTTTCACCTTTCTTACAGTTTCCTTTGTTGTGCAAAAGTTTTTAAGTTTCATTAGGTCCCATTTGTTTATTTTTGCTTTTGTTTCTAATATTCTGGGATGTGGGTCATAGAGGATCCTGCTGTGATTTATGTCGGAGAGTGTTTTGCCTATGTTCTCCTCTAGGAGTTTTATAGTTTCTGGTCTTACGCTTAGATCTGTAATCTATTTTGAGTTTATTTTTGTATATGGTGTTAGAAAGTGTTCTAGTTTCATTCTTTTACAGGTGGTTGACCAGTTTTCCCAGCACCACTTGTTAAAGAGGTTGTCTTTTTTCCATTGTATATCCTTGCCTCCTTTGTCGAAGATAAGGTGACCATAGGTTCGTGGATTTATCTCTGGGCTTTCTATTCTGTTCCATTGATCTCTATTTCTGTTTTTGTGCCAGTACCATACTGTCTTGATGACTGTATGTATACAGTCATATATATATGTATATGTAGAGTATAGTATACTATAGTATACTATAGTCTGTATAGTAGACTTTAATAGTATAGTCTGTAGTCAGGCAGGTTGATTCCTCCAGTTCCATTCTTCTTTCTCAAGATTACTTTGGCTATTCGAGGTTTTTTGTATTTCCATACAAATTGTGAAATTATTTGTTCTAGTTCTGTGAAAAAATACCATTGGTAGCTTGATAGTGATTGCATTGAATCTATAGATTGCTTTGGGTAGTATAGCCATTTTGACAATATTGACTCTTCCAATCCATGAACACGGTATGTTTCTCCATCTGTTTGTGTCCTCTTTGATTTCTTTCATCAGTGTTTTATAGTTTTCTATGTATAGGTCTTTTGTCTCTTTAGGTAGATATACTCTTGTTGACGAAAATGGGGAGATCACAACAGAGAACACTGAAATACAAATGATCATAAGAGAGTTCTACCAGCAGCTCTATGCCTATAAAATGGACAACTTGGAAGAAATGGACAAGTTCTTAGAGAAGTATAACTTTCCAAAACTGAACCAGGAAGAAATAGAAGATCTTAACAGACACATCACAAGCAAGGAAATAGAAACTGTAATCAGAAATCTTCCAGCAAACAAAAGCCCAGGACCAGATGCCTTCACAGCTGAATTCTACCAAAAATTCAGAGAAGAGCTAACACCTATCTCACTCAAACTCTTCCAGAAAATTGCAGAAGAAGGTAAACTTCCAAACTCATTCTATGAGGCCATCATTACCCTAATTCCAAAACCAGACAAAGATGCCACAAAAAAAGAAAACTACAGGCCAATATCACTGATGATCATAGATGCAAAAATCTTTAACAAAATTCTAGCAAACAGAATCCAACAACATATTAAAAAAATCATACACCATGACCAAGTGGGCTTTATCCCAGGAAAGCAAGGATTCTTTAGTATCCACAAATAAATCAATGTAATACACCACATCAACAAATTGAAAGATAAAAACAGTATGATCTCAATAGATACAGAAAAAGGCTTTGACAAAATTCAACATCCATTTATGATTAAAACTCTCCAGAAAGCAGGAATAGAAGGAACATACCTCAACATAATAAAAGTTATATATGACAAACCCACAGCAAGCATTACCCTCAATGGTGAAAAATCGAAAGCATTTCCCCTAAAATCAGGAAGAAGACAAGGGTGCCCACTCTCACCACTACTATTCAACATAGTTTTGAAAGTGTTGGCCACAGCAATCAGAGTAGAAATAGAAGTAAAAGAAATCCAGAAAGGAAAAGAAGTGAAACTCTTTCTGTTTGCAGATGACATGATCCTCTACATAGAAAACCCTAAAGACTCTACCAGAAAACTACTAGAGCTAATCAGTGAATATAATAAAGTTGCAGGATATAAAATTAACACACAGAAATCTCTTGCATCCTATACACTAACAATGAGAAAACGGAAAGAGAAATTAAGGAAACAATGCCATTCACCTTCCATTAAGTTTTCAAATCCAGGGAATTTCAAATTTTTATTAAGAAAAAATAAAAAGTTCTAATGCTTTTATAAACCATTTATTTTAATGTTTTTTTTTTTTTAATGTATGGTTTTTACATTATCTTGTTTGAATGGATGGAAGATACAGTCTAATTTTTCACTCTTACTTCATTTCTAATTACTCCATCCTATAAGATTGCCAATGTGTTTTGCCTATGTTCTCCTCTAGGAGTTTGATAGTTACACTCTCCGACATAAATCACAGCAGGATCCTCTATGACCCACATCCCAAAATTTCAGAAATAAAACCAAAAATAAACAAATGAGACCTAATGAAACTTAAAAGCTTTTGCACAACAAAGGAAACTATAAGCAAGGTGAAAAGACAACCCTCAGTTTGGGAGAAAATAATAGCAAATGAAGCAACAGACAAAGGATTAATCTCAAAAATATACAAGCAACTCCTCCAGCTCAACTCCAGAAAAATAAATGACCCAATCAAAAAATGGGCCAAAGAACTAAACAGACATTTCTCCAAGGAAGACATACAGATGGCTAACAAACACATGAAAAGATGCTCAACATCACTCATTATCAGAGAAATGCAAATCAAAACCACAATGAGGTACCATTACACGCCAGTCAGGATAGCTGCTATCCAAAAGTCTACAAGCAGTAAATGCTGGAGAGGGAGTGGAGAAAAGGGAACCCTCTTACACTGTTGGTGGGAATGCAAATTAGTACAGCCGCTATGGAGAACAGTGTGGAGATTTCTTAAAAAGCTGGAAATAGAACTGCCATATGACCCAGCAATCCCACTTCTGGGCATACACACCAAGGAAATCAGATCTGAAAGAGACACGTGCACCCCAATGTTCATTGCAGCACTGTTTATAATAGCCAGGACATGGATGCAACCCAGATGCCCATCAGCAGACGAATGGATGAGGAAGCTGTGGTACATATACACCATGGAATATTACTCAGCCATTAAAAAGAATTCATTTGAATCAGTTCTAATGAGATGGATGAAACTGGAGCCCATTATACAGAGCGAAGTAAGCCAGAAAGATAAAGACCATTACAGTATACTAACACATATATATGGACTTTAGAAAGATGGTAATGATAACCCTTTATGCAAAACAGAAAAAGAGACTCAGATGTATAGGACATACTTGTGGACTCTGGGAGAAGGCGAGGGTGGGATGTTTCAAGAGAACAGCATTGAAACATGTATATTATCTAGGGTGAAACAGATAACCAGCCCAGGTTGGGTACATGAGACAAGTGCTTGGGCCTGGTGCCCTGGAAAGACCCAGAGGGATCGGGTGGAGAGGGAGGTGGGAGTGGGGACTGGGATGGGGAATACATGTAAATCCATGGCTAATTCATTTCAATGTATAACAAAAACTACTGTAATGATGTAAAGTAATTAGCCTCCAACTAAAAAAAAAAAGTTTGTAAAAAAAAAAAGAGAAAGGAAATTAAAACTACATTGAGATACAAAAAAAAAAAAAAAAAAAGATTGCCAATGTGATCATTATAAAATATAGCTCTGAATGGTAAAATTCTTCCTAAATTTTTTTTTATTAAAACCTATATATTGTTAGTATACTAAATTCTATGCCACCCCTTCTGGAAAATAAACTATGTAAAGGCTACAATATTTAGAGTTGATAAAATATTAAGTGATTTAAGTACTATATCTGTAATCTACATTGACTGAATTCTGGGTCAGAGCAGAAGTTTAGTAACTAAATTAAATGCAAAAATGGCATTTATTAACTATTCTCATGCATTTGCAAAAATAGTCACTCAAGAGAACATTTGAGGATTGTTCACTATTTGTGTGTGAAGAACTGCAGTTAATAAAATAGATTTAGCTGAATATATTTGGATAGGGATACATAGGAGAGGAATAGCATAGAATTAATTCACTTGTTTTAAGTTATGACAGACTTTCAGCTGTCACTGCATATATTCATAACAAGTACCCTCCACATGAATATATATATATCAACTTCTAAACCCAATGATGATGGGAAATTTAGTTTTGAACTAAGTATATCTGCAAAGCTTTGGCTTATTTTAAATTAAATCCACATCTACTTTTTTTTTTTTTTCACTGTCTACTGCATTTCAGTAATCTCATTTCCTCAATTCATTGACATATGTTGCTAGTTGGTATCAAAGCTCCATCTCAGAAATGTCAAACTAAATGAATAAGGCAAAATCATGGAAAACAAGGTATCCTGTGAGCTCTCTAAGTTCCCAGGTTCTGAATGGTCTGATTCATCAGCCTTGCTGAGCTCAAGGAAGCACACTGCAGTACTCTGGCTGACCAGTGGCCCTGAGTTCCAGTGCCTCAAAAGAACATTTCTAAGAAGCAGCTTAGTGTCAAAATGCCCTGTCTCCCAGATAGTACCAGTTAAGCTCAAAGTAGAAATGGTGGAATACATTCAAATTTTTGTATCTTTAAGTTGCAAAAAAATTTAATCACAATGAAATATTTAAGGAAATAACATGTATTATAGCTGTACTCTGGTATTTACAATTTAAATATGACAGTAATAGTGATTGATAAATTGTGCTGAAGTGTGTTGGAATAATAACTTGTTCTTCTAAAGTAGAAGAACCATAATATCTTGAAAATAAATAATTTATAACAAAATTTTGTTCTGGTTGCTAAAGATGCAATGTCTACAGCAAGAATAAACTTATGATCATGGAAATTCAGAATTTAAATTGAAATATTTGATAATTGAGAAAGAAAAATTAGCTTAAATAATACCAATGCTTTTCTGAAGACTACGTGGTCTGCCAGTCACATAGGCATTCCAGGTTTCTTACTGTTTCATGGGGTATCTTTGTTTCATTATTCTACTTTCAACTTACTGTTGTCTCTATATGTCAAAGTAATTTCTCTTACATTTAATGTAGTCAGTGCTATTTTTTTTTTCAGTATGTTTGCTTCTGCATTTCAATTGAAATGTTTTGAAAAAATCATTCTTAATGCAATTGCTGCTATATATGGCTTTAAATAAGTCATCCTGCTATTTGTTTTCTACTTCTTCTATCTGTACTTTGTTCCTTTTCAATCGTCTCCTTTTGGATTAAGTTATTTTACATTTTCATATAATCTCTTATTAAAGAGGAAGTCGTATTTCAACTTTCCAAACTGTAACTGGAAGTAATTTTGACTTTTGACCTGATGACAGACACCACAGAGAATGGCCATGGCTTGTGGCAAGGTATGATGTAAAAATATAAAGCCAGCTGGTCCCAGATTCTTTCATGGGGACATGAGTGAGGAAATATGGAGAGAATTTTCCACTCAATGGTAGAGACTGAAGTTGAAAGGTCATGACGCAGAGATAAAAGACAAGGGAAGCTGTGCTGTGTCATCTACATGTCAATATTTACAAAAGATTTGAAACTTTAAACATGGAGAGATATTTGCATATAGAATAAAGAGATGAAACTATATAAGATACTAAAGGAGAAAGATGACCATTATGTTTAGACTACTCACCCTCTTTTTCCCTTATTTTTCAATTCTAATCCCACTCTGTGAATGCCACCAATAAAGTTATCTTAGAGTAGCTTGAATGACTATGCTCCTCAAATTAAAAAATCTGAGTAGTATCACTTCACTTATCTGGTGCTTACTTCTAGCACTGAAATAGTAAAAGAAAAGAAAATCTTCTTGTTTCTTATAGTTTCTAAAGAGTATAGAAAAAATATTGGCAACAAAATAAGTATACATATATATACCTAGTTGTTCTACTCACTATTCTATAGCCATGGAAAAAAGTTTAAATGGTCATCATAAATATTAAAATATTTAATGTATTTTAAATAATGACGCAATGCTATTTTTTTCTGACGCAACTGTGTTGAAATAATTACAACTGACTTTTTTGTGAAATTATAATTTTAATTTTGTTTATCCATTTTTTTTAATATAACTGGGATGAGTTTAAATGGATGGCTGATTATTTATCTATGAAACAAAATAATTTGCTTTCTTTGAATCACTCTAATATGAAAAGCAATGAAATAATATGCTTCATTTGCTAACTACTTTGAACACATCTAATCACTAAAGCTCAATTTTACTTTAAGATTGGTCATCACATTAACCCATTTGCTTTCCAAATCATTTTAATTATTTTTGTTTAATTTCTTAAAGACCTTAAAACAACTATGGCATTAGCATTAACTCTGCTTCCACAGGAGATTTAGTAGTTTTCCCCTGATTCTTTCATTTGAACCCATTAATTACAAGCTAGCATAATTTTATTCAGACTTTAAGTGAAATAGAGTTGTATGAGAAGCCAGTGATGAGGTGTTTTCCCAATAAAACAACAAATAAATTTCCACCATAAGCATATTCTTCAGAGTCTTTACTACTGATTCCAATTTTTGCATCCTAAAGTGAGGATTGCTCATCTCTACCCATCTTACCTGTCTGCAGGATTTAAAGGTGAACACTGTGAAATTAACATGAATGAGTGTTTTGCTTCTTTGTCACAACTGTGGTGACTGTAAAGATGCGTCAACAATTTAAGGTAGATAAACACATCTAGATACATGCTAATGGCATACATACCTATGGCAATGAACACATTGAACAACCCTTCTGCTATTAACAATTTGGTTATTTGACATTTGACTTTAAAATTTTATATCAATGGAATTATTAATTATCTTGTTTATAATGAATGCTTGCAGACCTAGGTTTTCTCAACCTCTGTGAGAAACAGTGTTTCTTTAAACCTTGCAACAATAATGGAAGTTATGTGGATCTGACAAATAGGTTAGCTGCTACATTTTTTTCTGAATCAATTACTTTATATGTAAAATGCAACAATAATAAAGATGCATGTACCCATTATTCAACTTAAGAAAGAGAACATTGCCAATACACTTGCGTTTGTCTTCATGTAATGGTCTATAGGGTAACAAAGACTCAAACACAACTGAAGTGACTTAGCAGGCATGCACTCTTCACTCTTCCACCCAATTATATTGAATATCCTGAATTTATGTTTATTTCCCTTGCTTTTAGTGTACATAATTTAACAGATTATATGTATGCCTGAACAAAACATTCTTTAGTTTGCATATCAATATAACTGAGGTAATACTGTATATAGACTTCTGACATAATTCATTCTCTTGAAGATGGCATTTCTGCATTATCTGTTGGTTATGCACCTGTTAGCTCATGCTCATTTTTAACTATTGTAGAATCTTCCATTTAAGTATATGTCAATAGCATTTATCATTCTCTTGGGTGTGGATATTTGGGTTATTTGTCTTTTATGTTTTAGAAATAATAATATTATTGAGGTTTTCAAATAGTCCTCCAAGTCTCAGAATCACTGTAGGTTTCCTATCCAGAGAATAGTTGGACAATGGGTAGACATGTTCACACTTACTCTGTCAGTTGTTGTTGTTGTTGTTGTTTTTATTCACTTTGAAAATGAAATGTTCACACCCTTAACAGCAGTGAATAACATTTTTTGCACTGTCAAAATTTTCTGTTTGGACTTATCTGCTACTTATGAATCATAACTCCTCATAGTTTTCCTGTTTTGCCCTGATGCTTATGAGACTAGGCACTTTTTCATTACATTCCAAGATGTTTCATTTCTTTTCTAGAAATGACTTTTTATGACTTATGCCTATTCTTGTTCTCTTCTTATTGATTTATAAGAACCTTTATATTCTGTTAGTTGTACATACTATTGAAAATATCTTCTACTGATTGTGACTTGGCATTTCACCTTGTTTATGAAGATTTTTGAGTTCAGTTCAGTTCAATCACTCAGTCGTGTCCAACTCTTTGTCACCCCATGAATCACAGCAAGCCAGGCCTCCCTGTCCATCACCAACTCCTGGAGTCTACTCAAACTCAGGCCCATTGAGTCGGTGATGACATCCGGCCATCTCATCCTCTGTCATCTCCTTCTCTTCCTCCCAACATCAGGGTCTTTTCCAATGAGTCAACTCTTCGCATGAGGTGGCCAAAGTATTGGGAGTTTCAGCTTCAGCATCACTCCTTCCAATGAACACCCAGGACTGATCTCCTTTAGGATGGACTGGTTGGATCTCCTTGCAGTCCAAGGGACTTTCAAGAGTCTTCCTCAACACCACAATTCAAAAGCATCAATTTTTCAGTGCTCCACTTTCTTCACAGTCCAACTCTCACATCCATACATGACCACTGGAAAAACCATAGCCTTGACCAGATGAATCTTTGTTGGCAAAGTAATGTCTCTGCTTTTTAATATGCTATCTAGGTTGGTCATAACTTTCCTTCCAAGGAGTTAGTGTCTTTTAATTTCATGGCTGCAATCACCATCTGCAGTGATTTTGGAGCCCCCCAAAAATAAAGTCTGACACTGTTTCCGCTGTCTCACCATCTATTTCCCATGAGGTGAGTAATAAGGCTTAATTTTAATGTAACTAAATTAGTCATTTTAAAATGATGTTTCTTATATTACCTCTTAAAATATTTAAAGTTCTGCCCTTTATATTTAAATCTTCATCTACTTGAATATTGTGTATGATGTAAGGTAGGTATATAAGTTCATTTTCCCCCCAGTTTTGGGAGAATGCATATTTCTGAGATTTGATACAATTCATTCAGGGTATAGTCTGTCTTCAGTTAAGTGTTTCCATCTCTCATCACCAAAAGTGGAATCTAACACATGCTCTGGAACCAATGAGAAATGCCTAACAGAAGGCAGGGGAAAACTGACACCAGCTTCTAAGTCCACTTTTTCAGAGCATTTAAAAGAAGGCTTATATGATGAGAAGTACAGACTCCTTTAGTCAGAGAGGAGTATTTGCCTCTCCAAGTAAGGAAGTTAAGGTGAACTCAAAAATTTGCAGAACTGAGCCATATCTATCTCCTGTCTACAAAGTTATTATCCAAGCTGTGTTGATTTGCTGTTGTCATTCTCAAAAGATTGAAACTACATATTAAAAAAAATAACTGTCATTTATTATTATTTTTGAATCTGTGGCCTTTGAAATTTGACTAATATCATTGTGTTCACCCAAGTTTCTCAGGGACACAGCTGATGGGGAAGGGTGTTTGCAAGTCTGTTACAGAAGCTGAAATGGCTCCACTAGAAATTTATCTTATCCTCTTTGGACTACCATGTTCTTCTCATGAAAGGGCAGAGATTCAAGAGAACAGCAGAAATATGGAAAACTTCTTAAGCCCTTGGCTCAGAAATAGCACCCTTCCTCTTTACCTATAGATTACTGTTCATAAAGACTCATGGCCAATCCTGAAAGTGTGGGGAAAATAAGTCATCTCCTTCCCATGGGTAAGCTCTGGCCAGGAAATATGGGGGAGAATTAAGAATTTTAAAAAAAATGTTATGAACTAAACAGGATCCAGGATTAGAACCTGGAAAATAGGTCCGTTATTTATAGACTGAAGCATGGGATAGTGATTGCCCTGCAGGAGACCTGAGATTTCTGAGGCAGAGACTGAGATGAAATACATAGTAGAACCAAAATCCAAATGAAGGTTTTTCATATGAATTCATTATATGTCCCATAAAGACCACTTTCCCAATTCCAATATAAGATCTTAAAGAGATACAGGGAGAAGCCACTCAAAATGCCCTCTGCTTAAAAGAGAACCACATTTTGGGTCCATGATCACAAGAATGATGAGTTCATTTATCGAGAGCTGACTTGATAACAGGGTTGATGTTGACCCTTCAATGTATCTTATGACAGTAACTTGTTTACCAAACTGAGAAAACCCATAAAAAGCTTGATGGAAAATAGCTAAGTACTACTGGTGAGCAAGCTGACAGCCCAACATGCAGATCACTGAAGAGTTTTTGTACATATTAATCCTCAATCTTGACTCATGTATAGGAAAAATGTCTGCCAATACAATATTCTGACTGAAATGTAATTGAAATACAGCCTCTTCAGACTTGAAATGGATATTTGTGATTTCTGGATATGGCTCTTGATTACCAGATTACTGGTGCCCTGCACACTGCCAGCATCTTGTTTCAAAGGACCTCTCCGGAGTTCAGAAAGTTAGCGAAGGTATTGTTGATATGCCAGCAAAGGCTGGTTCTATTTAGAGATATCTTTGGAAGACGATAGTGTAACAAACAGGATAAATTTAAAAACCCAAGAGATTTCCTTCTGGTTAAGGAAGCAAAGGCAGTAACTTTAGAAAACAATTTGGCACTTTCTTACAAAACTTACAATATAATAAAACAATCACACTACTTGGCATTCACCCAAATGAGTTGAAACTTATATTCCACTCAAATAGATGCTAATAGATGCTTACAGTGGTTTTATTCATAATTGCCAAAACTTGGAAGTAGCCAAAATGTCCAACAGTAAATGAATGGATAAATAATTCTTGTATATACAGACAATGGGTATTACTCAGTACTAAAAGTAAATGAACTATCAAGCTACAAAAGATTAATTCCCTGATATATGAAAGCATGTAAATGATAGCCCCAATTCATTTGCCATACAAAGTCATTGCAAAACTGGATTTTGAAATTGACACTTTCCGAAACTTAGTGGCATATATTTGCTATGCAATAGAATTAATGTATTTTTAAACTACACTTATCAGTTCACTTAGGTCACTAACTAAGTATTATATCATAATATCAAACTATTGAAAAGTATTATATCATGTCATAATATCAAACTATTGAAAATATATAGCTAAATGGGTGATTCATGTCAATATATGACAAAACCCACTACAATATTATAATTAGCCTCCAACTAATAAAAATAAATGAAAAAAAAAGTTGATAATGACAAAAAAAAAAAAAAGAAAATATATAGCTAAATGGAGAATTCACCAGAACAATAAGAGTAACAGTGGCTGCTCTGTTCAAAGAATAGAGAAGAAGAAATTTTTCCAAATGCCTTGCTGGTATTATTATAGCCTAATCATTATATATATATGTGTGTGTGTGTGTGTGTGTATACATACATACACAGTGTGTACTGTTCATGAGCTTAACAATTAAATACTTTAGCTAATATTATAATTTGGTTTCATAACTGACTAAAAGTTTTAAACTTTTATACAAGAATCTTTATCCAGGTGGTGCTAGTGGTAAAGAACCTGCCTGCCAATGCAGGAAACCCAAGAGAAGCTGGTCCAATCCCTGGATCAGGAAGATCCCCTGGAGAAGGGCATGACAACCCAACCCAGTAATCTAGCCTAGAGAATCCCATGGACAGAGGAACCTGCTGGGCTACAGTCAGACACATGTAAAGTGGTTTAGCACTCACTCAAAAAGTTCTTATTGTAAAGTTTCACCAACAATAGTTTATACTTTTATTTTTGTATTTGACTACAGGTTTTAATAAAATAATCTTTTGAGAGAAACATAGGTCAAATCTTAATATTACAAAAGTATTTTAAAGTCAAAACTTTTGGTAAAAACTCTATGTTTCAGATCTTGTAATATGGTTTAATCAATGTTGTGTGTGTTAGTCACGCAGTCATGTCTGATTTTTGTGACCCCATAGACTGTAGCCTGCCAGGTTCTTCTGTCCTTGGAATTCTCCAAGCATGGAGTGGGTTGCCATTTCCTTCTCCAAATCAAAGTAGTGGCTATATATTAAAATGTCAGTTTTCTAGAACATAAAGATAATTATTCAATTTATTAATTTCTTTCTCAGGTGAAATAAGATAAAAATAAGACATAAGAATGTAAAGCAGATTCATCTTAGGGCTATGTGTCCCTGTGACTATATTGTACTTTATCACCTTTTTTTTTTTTTTATGGCAGTATCACTGTATATAAATTACAATCACTCTTCTTAATCTCATCTTGATTTTGATGTATCAAATTTTCTTCAGAGGTTGCCTCTTAAAAATGCATTTTAGTGATAAAAAAAGTATATCAAAAATATAAGTAGAAATTTTTGTTTTACTAGTAAATTAAAATAATTTTTAAATGACATTCAAAATATTGATAACCTGTTTTCGTCACACTGCAACTTTTGAAATAAAAGCCTTATCTTTAAATTGGAAACTTCTATTTCATCAAAAATATATTACATGCTTCATGGTCATAATTGCTTCTTTGAAATAGGATATTTTTAATATGCATGCTTGATTACTCAGTCATGTCCAACACTTTGACCCCAAGGACTATAGCCCACCAGGCTCCTTTCTCCATGTAATTCTCTAGGCAAGAATACTGGAGTGGGTAGGCATTCTCTTCTCCAGGGGATCTTCCTAACTCAGGAATTGAACCTGGGTCTCCTGAATCCCAGGAAGATTCATTACCATCTGAGTTACGATTGGTTTACCTATGTGTATGTATGTATGTATGTATGTATATATATATATATATATATATATATATATATATATATATATATGTATATGTATATGTATATATATATATGTATGTATATGTGTGTGTGTTATAAGCATACATGCATATATATACAAACATATACAAAGATATAGAAAAGAACATATATGTATGACTATTCATATATAGGCACACAGTAAGGTATTTTTATGTATGCATGAGTGCTTACATTTTATTTATATGCATGAATGCTAAGTTGCTTCAGTTATGTCCAACTCTTTGGGATCCTATGGACTGTAGGCTGCAAGAATTTGCTGTCCATGGAAATTTCCAGGCAAGAATATTGGAGTGGGTTGCCAGGCTCTTCTGCAGAAGATCTTCCCAAACCAGGAATCAAACCCAAGTATCATTAAGTCTCCTGCATTGCAGATGGATTATTTACCAATAGTGACACCAGGGAAGTTAATTTGATTAATTGGATAAAATGAAAATCATGAATCAATATAAATACAAATCAATAATTGAATAAATGAGCAACAGAATAAGTGAACACAAGAAAATGAAAACCTCTTCCTAACAGTCAAATGTAATCCAGTAAATGCAGACTAAATGATAAGCTGGAAAAGTACCATTTGTCAAATTATGTAGAGATGCTTGATTCAATTAAGGCCACTGATGGAGTATATCTCCTATTTTAAGTTCATTGAAACCTCCAGATTCTAGGGTACTGATTTGATCATGAAACCACACAGGAACCTTTCTGTCATCACAGAAAATTAATTTAGGTGACAAAAGAAAAGGAATATGGATATTTCCTCACTTTCAAAATGAAAGGAGTAAATGAGACCATCCCCAAGAAAAAGAAATGCAAAAAAGCACAATGGCTGTCTGAGAAGGCCTTACAAATAGCTGTGAAAAGAAAAGTGAAAAGAAAAGGAAAAAAGGAAAGATATACTGATTAGAATGCAGAGTTCCAAAGAATAGCAAGGAGAGATAAGAAAGCCTTCCTCAGCGATCAATGGAAAGAAATAGAGAAAAACAATAGAATGGGAAAGACTAGAGATCTCTCAAGAAAATTAGAGATACCAAGTGAACATTTCATGCAAAGATGGGCTCAATAGAGGACAGAAATGGTATGGACCTAAAAAAAGCAGAAGATATTAAGAAAAGCTGGCAAGAATACACAGAAGAACTGTACAAAATAGATCTTTGTGACCCAGTTAATCACAATGGTGAGATCACTCACCATTAGGAAGCATCACTACAAACAAAGCTAGTGGAGGTGATGGAATTCCAGTTGAGCTATTTAAAATCCTGAAAAATGATGCTGTGAAAGTGCTGCATTCAATATGCCAGCAAATTTGGAAAACTCAGCAGTGGCCACAAGACTGGAAACGGTCAGTTTTCATTCCAATCCCAAAGAAAGGCAATGCCAAAGAATGCTCAAACTACCGCACAATTGCACTCATCTCACATGCTAGTAAAGCAATGCTCAAAATTCTCCAAGCCAGGCTTCAGCAATACTGAACTGTGAACTTCCAGATGTTCAAGCCAGTTTTAGAAAAGGCAGAGGAACCAGAGATCAAATTGCCAACATCTGCTGGATCATCAAAAAAGCAAGAGAGTTCCAGAAAAACATCCATTTCTGCTTTATTGACTATGCCAAAGCCTTTGACTGTGTGGATCACAATAAACTGTGGAAAATTCTGAAAGAGATGTGAATACCAGACACCTGACTTGCCTCTTGAGAAACCTGTATGCAGGTCAGGAAGCAACAGTATATTATCTAGGGTGAAACAGATCACCAGCCCAGGTTGGGTGCATAAGACAAGTGCTCGGGCCTGGTGCACTGGGAAGACCCAGAGGGATCGGGTGGAGAGGGAGGTGGGAGGGGGGACCGGGATGGGGAATACATGTAAATCCATGGCTAATTCATTTCAATGTATGACAAAAACTACTGTAATGATGTAAAGTAATTAGCCTCCAACTAATAAAAAAAAAAAAAAAAAAAGAACTGGACATGGAACAACAGACTGGTTCCAAATAGGAAAAGGAGTATGTCAAGGCTGTATATTGTCACCTTGCTTATTTAACTTATATGCAGAGTACATCATGAGAAACGGTGGGCTGGAAGAAGCACAAGCTGGAATCAAGGTTGCCAGGAGAAATATCAATAACCTCAGATATACAGATGACACCACCCTTATGGCAGAAAGTGAAGAAGAACTGAAAAGCCTCTTGATGAAAGTGAAGGAGGAGAGTGAAAAATTTGGCTTAAAGCTCACCATTCAGATAACTGAGATCATGGCAGCCGGCCCCATCACTTCTTTGTATATAGATGGAGAAACTATTGAAATAGTGGTTGTCTTTATTTTGGGGGGCTCCAAAATCACTGCAAGTGGTGATTGCAGCCATGTAATTAAAAGACGCTTACTCCTTGGAAGGAAAGTTATGACCAACCTTTACACAATATTAAAAAGCAGAGACATTACTTTGCCAACAAAGGTCCGTCTAGTCAAGGCTATGGTTTTTCCAGTGGTCACATATGGATGTGAGAGTTGGACTGTGAAGAGAGCTGAATGCCAAAGAATTGATGCTTTTGAACTGTCGTGTTGGAGAAGACTCTTGAAAGTCTCTTGGACTGCAAGGAGAGCCAACCAGTCCATCCTAAAGGAGATCAGTCCTGGGTTTCATTGGAAGGACTGATGCTGAAGCTGAAACTCCCAATACTTTGGCCACCTCATGTGAAGAGTTGACTCATTGGAAAAGACCCTGATGCTGGGAAGGATTGGGGGCAGGAGGAGAAGGGGACGATAGAGGATGAGATGCCTGCATGGCATCACTGCCTCAATGAATGTGAATTTGGGTGGACTCTGGCAGTTGTTGATGGACAGGGAAGCCTGGCGTGCTGTGGTTCATGGGGTTGCAAAGAGTTGGACATGACTGAATGACTGAACGGAACTGAAACAAGAGTGAGAGGAAATTCTAAAATTTTAATAAATCAATTTTTATTTAGTTTAAATTGAGAAAATCAATGGTCATTATTATGATTATATCATTGACAAGAAAGATGTCTTATAAATTCAAATATCTACAAAGTACAGCTTTCAACCTTTGGAATTATGATAGAACTCTCCTAAATACATTCAACAAAGCATAAATGGAGGTCAAAGTCATTATCCTGTACCTGTATATTTTGCCATATTGCAACATTTTTAAATCTTTCAGTAAGAGAAAATAATTTCTTAAACTTATCTTTAGTGGTCATTTACGAAACCACTGTGCCCATCCCTGGCCTACTGTGAGAACCCTTGAAGTCATCACAGTTTCATTGAGAACACACAACAGCCATCAAAAACA
The DNA here is from genome assembly GCF_023699985.2 of Odocoileus virginianus. NCBI lineage: Eukaryota > Metazoa > Chordata > Mammalia > Artiodactyla > Cervidae > Odocoileus > Odocoileus virginianus. Next base: position 55,524,445 of record NC_069692.1, read on the forward strand.
ATATTGTTAAAAATGCATCTTGATTTTAGCAAGCATTTGCAAGATTCTTTACAAATTGAAAGGCAATATTGAGATAGTGGAGACAGACAACAATTTTTTTTTTCCCCCATTTGAACGTAACTTCAGAGAGTAAGAGCAACAATAAGTAACCCTTCAAAAGTAATTACAGTCATTTCCCTGCCACATGGAGAACTCTTGAGAAGTACAGTTCTGTTTAAACCCACATGCCAGGACACATGCAATTTTAATGCCTTCTTTTGTGATGGGCCTGGCGTGCTGTGATTCATGGGGCCGCAAAGAGTTGGACACGACTGAGCAACTGAACTGAACAGAACTGAACTGACTCAATGGATGCAAAGACCCTACTCTTACTTCATGATTAATTGGTAAACTATTTTCTGTCACATTCTCTAGAAGTTACCTCTCTTTTTATATAATCACACACCTATCTCTACTGGCATGTCTTTACTCTCCTTGGTTACATGCCCACATGCCTAAATTGCCTATGAGACTCAAAGAAACAAAACCAAGCTATTAACATCTGAATCTGGGTACATGAACTTAGTTAATGTGTGAAGAATTGAGAGTTTGGGCATGTTAGATTTCTTATGGTTATGTTTTTCCCTGATATTATAATTATGTCAAAACTTAATAGTACAATCTTGACTTATAAAAGGCAGAGGAATCAGACATTGATTTACCAACATATGTTGGATCATAGAGAAAGCAAGGGATTTATAGAAAACAAATATACTTCTGCTTCATTGACTACACTAAAACTTTTGTCTCTGTGGATCACCACAGCTGTGGAAAATATTTAAACAAATGTGAGTACCAGACCACCTTGCCCATCTCCTGGGAAATCTGTATGAAGGTCAAGAATGAACAGCTAGATTTGGACATGGAACAACTGACTGGATCAAAATTGGGAAAGGAGCTGACAAAAATGTATATTCTCATCATAAAAAATGCCATGCTGGATGAATAACAAGCTAGAATAAAGATTTCCAGGAGCAATATCAATAACCTGAGATGTGCAGATGATAATACTCTAAAGCTAGAAAATGAAGAGGAACTGAAGAGCCTCTTGATGAGGGTGAAAGAGGAGAGAGAGACAGAGGAAAAAGTAAATCTGGCTTGAAGCTCACCATTAAAGAAATGAAGATCATGGCATCTGGTCCCATCAATTCATGGCAAACAGAAAGTGAAAAAGTGGAAATAGTGACAGATTTTATTTTCTTGGGCCCTAAGATCACTGAGGACAGTGTCTGTGGCCATGAAATTAAAAGACCCTTGCTCCTTGGAGTGAAAGCTATGACAAACCTAGTCAGCATATTATAAAGAAGAGATATCACTTTGCCAACAAAGGTCTGTATAATCAAAGCTGGGGCTTTTTCAGTAGTCATATATGGATGTGAAAGTTGCCCATAAATAAGGCTGAGTACTGAACAATCAATGCTTTTGAATTATTGTGCTGGAGAAGACTCTTGAGAGTCCCTTGGACAGCAAGCAGATCAAATCAGTCAATCCTGAAGGAAATCAACCCTGAATATTCATTGGAATAACTGGTGTTGAAGCTCCAATACTTTGGCCACCTGATGAGAAGAGCTGACTCATTGGAGAAGCCCCTGACGTTGAGAAGGATTGAAAACAAAAGGAGAAGGGAGCAGCAGAGGATGACATAGTTAGATGGCATCACTGACTCAATGGACATGAATGAGGAAACCCTGGGAGACAGTGGAGGACAAATGAACCTGGCATGTTGCAGTCTGTAAGGTTGCAAAGAGTCGAGAATGACTTAGTGACTGAACAACAACAACAACAAAACTTAATTAGGAAGAATTCCTCACAACTTTGTAATAAAAATCTGTCTCAAAAGCATTGAAAGAATGCTTGGTAAAGCTTTTTATCTAGACTTCTACAAAAAGGGTAAAGTTCACAGCTATGTAGATATTGATTTGCTAAGTGCACTTTTCTATTTAATTTTATCTATGAAAATTAATTCAGTTTTTAATTAATATTTTTATGATTATAGAAGTTAAATTAGGGAAGATTTAATTATCTTCTTTATCCTTAACATCATTATTGATTTATCCTCAATTATTTGGGTGTTGCTTTTAATGATGTTATTCCATGTACACATACACTAGTCACAATTCATCTCTGCAACACTGGTCTTCTCTCTTCTGGCAAATAGATACAGACTGATTAGGTGATTAACCATAAATTTGTTTAGCACAATAGCCAAGAAGAGACTGAGAATAAATGCGAGGTATGTATATTTATATTTGTAGCTGCCACAGTTTAGACAACAGAGGAAAGAAGTCGAGTCAATTGAGACAGAATCTGAATTTATAGAAAGAAATCCACTTAAGAACAAGGAAACACTTCCAAATGAGATGGAGGACAAATCTGAACTCAGCAACTCAGAGTTATCAAAAGCTGATGCATAAGATAAAGAGGGAACAACTGAACACTGAAACAGCATTCAGATGAAATTTCTGGAAACCACTCTCAGTACCAAGGTGTGTGAAAGTCACTTGTGCCCTTAAGTTCATGACACTTTGATTTTGACATCTAATCAGTGAAAACAAATGATTTCTCCAACATCTGCCACTCTGATTAGGCACTAATGAAGTAGTTTTTGCTAAAAGGACTTTTAAAAAAATTAACCTGAAAGGCTTTAGTATTAGAAAGAATTGCCATCCAATCCATACAGAGAATAATTTCAATTTTCAGTATAGAATATTGTTAAAGTTGATGTTTATAAAGTATTGAAATAAATGTAAGTACCAAATTAATTTCAATAATATCTATCAAATTTTAGTAACTATCTGTCCAAATACATTCATAAAGTACCATTAAGGAGTAAATGTCTAGAAGATTGTTAGAGGTGGTCATCTAGAGATCTTGACTTCTGTTGATTCATTAACACGTCCTGGATCATGGAAGGCTCCTCCCTCCATCCCCCTCCTTGAAATGTGCATCCTCTCATCATTCTCATGCTAAGAGCTAAATCAAGGATGCAGTCTTGATATGATGATGTATTACTGAGACCATGTGAATGGTACTCATGCCAGAACTTCCTTAAGGCCTCTGTATGAACTCAGCCTTGTGGCTGCCTAACATGAGCCTATTATTTAAATTCCCTTGCCACCTACTGATCTGGGTAGTCTGCCCTCTATATTTAGTTTATTCTTATTCTCTCTGTATGTGGCCAGTTTCAAATTTTACCTGGGGAACCCCAAAGGTTTTGAACCAAGAAAAGTGAATTGTAGGGAACTTCCATGATGATACAGTGACTGGGACTGCACACTTCCAATGCAGGGTGCCAAGGTTCAATCCCTGGCTGGAGAATTAGTTCCTACATGCTTCAACTAAGACCCAGTGCAGCCAAATAAATAATTTTTAAAGTGAATTGCAGGATCCTCTATGGCCCACCTCCCAGAATATTGGAAATAAAAGCAAAAATAAACAAATGGGACCTAATGAAACTTAAAAGCTTTTGCACAACAAAGGAAACTATAAGCGAGGTGAAAAGACAGCCCTCAGAATGGGAGAAAATAATAGCAAATGAAGCAAAAGACAAAGGTTTAATCTCAAAAATATTCAAGCAACACCTGCAGTTCAATTCCAGAAAAGTAAATGACCCAATCAAAAAATAGACCAAAGAACTAAACAGACATTTCTCCAAAGAAGACATACAGATGGCTAACAAACACATGAAAAGATGCTCAACATCACTCATTATCAGAGAAATGCAAATCAAAACCACAATGAGGTACCATTCCACACCAGTCAGGATGGCTGCTATCCAAAAGCCTACAAGCAATAAATGCTGGAGAGGGTGTGGAGAAAAGGGAACCCTCTTACACTGCTGGTGGGAATGCAAACTAGTACAGCCGCTATGGAGAACAGTGTGGAGATTTCTTAAAAAAGTGGAAATAGACCTGCCATATGACCCAGCAATCCCACTTCTGGGCATACACACCGAGGAAACCAGATCTGAAAGAGACACGTGCACCCCAATGTTCATTGCAACAGTGTTTATAATAGCCAGGACATGGAAGCAACCTAGATGCCCATCAGTAGATGAAAGGATAAGGAAGCTGTGGTACATATACACCATGGAATACTACTCAGCCATTAAAAAGAATTCATTTGAATCAGTTCTAATGAGATGGATGAAACTGGAGCCCATTATACAGAGTGAAGTAAGCCAGAAAGATAAAGACCAATACAGTATACTAACACATATATATGGAATTTAGAAAGATGGTAACAATAGCCCTATATGCAAAACAGAAAAAGAAACACAGATGTACAGAACAGATTTTTGGATTCTGTGGGAGAAGGCGAGGGTGGGATGTTTCAAGAGAACAGCATTGAAACATGTATATTATCAAGGGTGAACCAGATTTCCAGCCCAGGTTGGATGCATGAGACAAATGCTTGGGGCTGGTGCACTGGGAAGACCCAGAGGAATCTGGTAGAGAGGGAGGTGGGAGGGGGGATCGGGATGGGGAATACATGTAAATCCATGGCTGATTAATGTCAATGTATGACAAAAACCACTACAATATTGTAAAGTAATTAGCCTCCAATTAATAAAAATAAATGGAAAAATAATAAAAAGAAAAAAATGTAATCATTTACAAATCTAAAAGAAACTAAAGTGAATAGTGCTTTCTTCAAAGGAAAAAATAAATAAATAAAAGTAGAACACTTACATAAGCTGTCTGACATATAAATGAATTATGTATTTAATGACATGATTTTTGTTGTTATAGTATCTCCATTTTTTCCCTAAATTTTTATGTAATTGTGAACCTAGTTATCATGGAACTTCCTGTGAACTTAATATAAACAAATATGAAAACTCACTTTGTCCTGAACGAGAAAATTGTGTCAACAGGACATGTAGATACATCTTCCTCTGTGCTCATGGTGGTTCAGTTGAATTTCTACCCACTCTGTCTATATTAACATGTTTATTTTAAATGACTGACACTCCCATATCTACTCTGCAAAACCTGAAATAACCTGTCCCATGCAAGTGGGGCAGAAGGGTCAAGGGGCTTTTTATCTTTTATAAAATAAATTAGTAAAAGCAAAAATTATGATTTTTAATCTAAAATTCACCAAAGACTAAGAAATATATGAATTATACATTGATGTATTTTACATTTTTATTCTTTTTGAATTGAAGTTAAACTGAAGTGTTTTTATATGCTTGCAATTAATTAAAATTACCATATGAATAATCTATTAATAAGATAAGTAGTAGTTATATCCATTACACAAATGTCACTTTAAAAACTCCACCAGAATGTTACTAGAGCTAATCAATGAATAAAGTTGCAGGATATAAAATTAACACACAGAAATCCCTTTCATTCCCATACACTAACAATGAGAAAACAGAAAGAGGAATTAAGGAAACAATTCCATTCACCACTGCAATGAAAAAAATAAAATACTTAGGAATATATCTACCTAAGGAAACAAAAGACCTATATATAGAAAACTATAAAACACTGGTGAAAGAAATCAAACAGGACAAAAATAGATGGAGAAATATACTGTGTTCATGGATTAGAATGATCAATACAGTGAAAATGAGTATACTACCCAAATCAATCTATAGATTCAATGCAATCCCTATCAAGCTACCAATGATATTCTTCACAGAACTAGAACAAATAATCTCACAATTTGTATGGAAAAACAAAAAAACCTCGAATAGCCAAAGCAATCTTGAGAAAGAAGATTGGAACTGGAGGAATCAACTTGCCTAACTTGTCTCTACTACAAAGCCACAGTCTTCAAGACAGTATAGTACTGGCACAAAGACAGAAATATAGATCAATGGAACAAAATAGAAAGCCCAGAGATAAATCCACACACCTATGGACACCTTATCTTTGACAAAGTATTCAAGAATGTACAATGGAGAAAAGACAATATCTTTAACAAGCTGGGAAAACTGGTCAACCACTTGTAAAAGAATGAGGTTAGAACACTTTCTAACACCATACACAAAAGTAAACTCAAAATCGATTAAAGATCTAAACATAAGACCAGAAACTACTACACTCCTAGAGGAAAACATAGTCAAAACACTCTCCAACATAAACCACAGCAGGATCCTCTATGACCCACCTCCCTTAATATTGGAAATAAAAGCAAAAATAAACAAATAGGACCTAATGAAACTTAAAAGCTTTTGCAGAACAAAGGAAACTATAAGCAAGGTGAAAAGACAGCCTTCAGAAAGGGAGAAAATAATAGCAAACGAAGCAATGGTAAATAATTAATCTCAAAAATATACAAGCAACTCCTGCTGCTCAATTCCAGAGAAATAAAACACCCAATTAAAAAGTGGGTCAAAGAACTAAACAGACATTTCTCCAAAGAAGACTAACCAAAGATGGCTAACAAACACATGAAAAAATGGTCAACATCACTCGTCATTAGAGAAATGCAAATGAAAATCACAGTGAGATACCACTTCATGCCAGTCAGAATGGCTGCTATCCAAAAGTCTACAAGCAATAAATGCTGCAGAGGGTGTGGAGAAAAGGGAACCCTCTTACACTGTTGGTGGGAATGCAAACTGTACAACCACTATGGAGAACAGTGTGGAGATTCCTTAAAAACCTGGAAATAGAATTGCCATATGATCCAGCAATCTCACTGCTGGGCATACACACTGAGGAAGCCATAATTGAAAGAGACACGTGTACCCCCAGTGTTCATCATGGCACTGTTTATAATAGCCAGGACATGGAAGCAACTTAGATGTCCATCAGCAGATGAATGGATAAGAAAGCTCTGGTAAATATACACAATGGAATATTACTCAGCTGTTAAAAAGAATTAATTTGAATCAGTTCTAATAAGGTGGATGAAATTGGAGCCTATTATACATAGTGAAATAATCCAGAAAGAAAGACACCAATACAGTATACTAATGCATATATATGGAATTTACAAAGATGGTAATGATAACCTTGTATGTGAGACAGCAACAGATCCACAGATGTATTGAACAGCCTTTTGAAATCTGTGGGAGAGGGCAAGGGTGGGATAGTATGGGAGAATGGCATTGAAGCATGTAAATTATCATATGTGAAAGGAATCACCCTTCCAGGTTCAATGCATGAGACAGGGTGCCTAGGGCTGGTACACTGGGATGATCCAGAGGGATGGGATGGGGTGGGAGGTGGGAGGGGGGTTCATGATGGGGAATACATGTACACCCAGGGAGGATTCAAGTCAATGTATGGCAAAACAAATACAATATTGTAAAGTAAAATAAATAAATTAATTCATTAAAAAATAAATACAAATGCAAATCTAGTAAGATTAGCTCTTTTAAATACGCTTATATGCTAGAAATCAACCTGGGAACATTTCTGCATTTAAAGTTCCAGAATAACATGATTTCGAATCAGTTAGGTCAATATCAGTCATTCTAATTTGGATGGACTAAATTCTATTGAATAATAAAAGGCAGAAATAACCAAGGAACTTACAAAGAGTGTTAGTCCTCTATCTTCTGCTGAGAAATTGCATTTATGAAATACAAAAAGATGTATTGTTTTGGCATACCAATGTTAATTATGTGGGCCCAGCAAGAATGCATTCAAATCTTAAATCATAATTTTTAATATCTGAATTCTACACCACTGGGACTTTTGTATTCCTTTTCTGAAGGAGGGGGGTTAAGTGAACCTAATACTAGATTCTATACTCTTAGGGGCTTCCCTGGTGGCTCAGATAGTAATTAATCTGCCTGCAATGAGAGAGACCTGGATTTGATCCCTGGGTCAGGAAGATCCCCTAGAGAAGGGAATGGCAACCCACTCCAGAATTCTTGCCTGGAGAATTCAATCGACAGAAGAGCAGGGTGAGCTACACACCATGGGGTCACAAAGGGTCAGATACACTGAGCAACTAACATGTTTTCTCATATCCTTAGGAGTGGAAAAAAAAAAAACTAGACAAATAGAAATGATACTAAAAAACAAAATTGATAAAGAATAGGAGCATTTCAAGCATTTCCAGTGAATAAGTGAACAAAAAGCAAGAGGAAATTGTCACTTGAACAAAACACATGCAGGTGTCTTTCCTGAGGAATAACAACAGTTTGTTACCTTGGTAACAATTGTTACAAGCACAGAAGACTTAGCTAAAAGTAAAAGAAAGATTAAACTACAATCTACAGATGTTATTACATAAGTAAGGAGCAGTACATTTTGGCTATTAAAATATCTTTTCAAAATTTCATATTGCCCTCATCTTCCAAATGATTGAGACTTGTACTTGGGTATCCAACCAGTGATACCAATCTCCATGTTGTTGTTGCAGCTGCTACCGCTGCTAACAGTGTGAAAATCAGAAATAACACATTGAGCTTAAAGTGATCGAGGAACATGTTCACAAAGCTATTTGATAGAGCACATTGTTCTGATATTTTAAATTCATCCTAAAGTTTAAATGATTTTGTGTTTCTCTTTCACAACCTATTTCACTGCAAGCTGTGGTTCAGAGAATTTTCAAAATTGAAGATGGTGTTGTCAGAAACCGCAATGGAGAAGCTGAGTGCACATCTGGCTATATGAGGTGGTCTCCAATTGAAACACACATGGGGGAGTCTTCAGATACACAACTGTGGTGCTGGGCAGGCTCACATGTAAAGACGTGTGAATTATTTCAAGCAGAGGCAGTGATTAACGTTGTCAAATATTATTATGTCAAGTAAATAAAGACTACATATTAACCATTGGCATTACCAATACAAGAGTCATTGGTGACAGTCAAGGAAGCAGCTTTGCTGGAGTGGAGGGTGTAAAAGTCTGTTTGAGGTAGATGTAAGAGAAACTGGTAAAATTTCTTGGATGAATATAGACAGTTTATTAAAGGACTTTTTATTATTATTTTTTAAGAAGGAAAGAAGAAATGGAGCAAGAGTTTGAGGAGAGAGTGAGACTGAATATAAAGTTTTGTTTTAATTTACATGCTTGTAAAATGATTGACTCCCATGTGGAGAATGAATTAGAGAGTCTCAGTAATAGAAGCAGAGAAACATCTGAAAGTTTGGTCCAGGCGACAAATTACAGTGAGATAGATTAGCACTGCCCAGGAGAGGTAATGAGAAATGTCCACACCTCATACTTGTTCAATAAATATTCATAAATGAAGAACATCTAATCAAATATAAATAGTAAAGTGTATCACTGAATGAAATATCATTTTATTAATCATTGATGAATCAAATCATGTTCCCTTTTTATTTTTAATGAGAAAACTTCAACTTCTTCTCATTGATTCATTGGGATCTGAAACACTTTGTATTTTCAGTTATCTTGAGATCTCAAGCTTTTTTGGAACAACGCTCACATAAACTCTGGAAGCTCAGATGGTAAAGGATCTGCCTGCAATTCAGGAGACCCAGGTTCGATTCCTGGGTTGGGAAGATCCCCTAGAGAAGAGAATGGCTACCCATTCCAGTATTCTGGCCTAGAGAATTCCATGGGCTCTATAGTCCATGGGGTCACAAAGAGTCAGACACAACTGAGTGACTTTCACTTTCATATATATATATATACATATATACATATATATACATATATAACACACACACATATATAATTATATTTATATTATATATGAAATTATATTTATATATTACAAATATATTTGAAAATATTATATATATATATATATATATCTCAAATATGTTGTGCTTAGTCACTCAGTCATGTCTGACTCTTTGCGACCCCTTGGACTGTAGCCTGCCAGGCTCCTCTGACCATGGGGATTCTCTAGGCAAGAATATTGGAGTGGGTTGCCATGCCCTCCTCCAGGGAACATCCCCAACCCAGGGATCAAACACAGGTCTCCTGCATTGTGGATGGATTCTTTACCATCCAAGCCACCAGGGAGAGGCTGTAACTTAACATGGTATATAGCAGATACACTAGTTTCCATAAAGGGGAAATTATGTAGTAAAGCAATTATAAGGGTATGGGATAATTTTAGGAGTTGCGGAGTTGAATTTAAACAGACAATTCAGGAAAAGCCTTGAAAACACTGGTTTTGTTTAAGATTGAAATACCATTCATTTATTGGTAGATTCATATATGGGGCTTCTCAAGTGGTTAAGCAGTAAAGGAGCCACCTACCAATGCAGGAGATGTAGGTTCAATCCCTGGGTCAGGAAGATAGCCTGAGCAAAAGGCAACCCACTTCAATATTCTTGCTCAGAAAACCCCATGAACAGAGGAGCCAGGCAGGCTACAATCCAGAGTGTTGCAAAGAGTCAGATATGACTGAGGACACACACAAATACATATATATTTTACATTGCAGTATAGCTGAGTTACAATGTTGTGTTAGTTTCAGATATACAGCAAGTTGATTTATATATGTATATAAAGAGAGATCACCTAACGCTTGACTATTGACTGATGAGTTTGGCACATGTGTGAGAAATCTGAAAGGCCATTTATCAATAGGCCTTTTTCCTTTTACTGGTTTTCCTGGGAAGGAGGGTAAATGAAATGGAGGTGAGGATCAGAATGCACCTGGAAAAATTGTTTGACAAGGTTGCGGTAAACTAGAACCTTAGGACCAGCAGACAGTTCTGATGATTAGAAGCAGCCAATATGTATTAGAAGAAGTAAATACTAAATTCAAGTTTTTCTTCTAATGTGCTTTAAGTTACTTCGAATACAGAGTAATTATCTGTTAGTGGAACTTTGGGGAAAGAACCAGATCAATGTATCTGTAGCACAGGGCCAAGTAGAGCAAAAAACAGACAAAAGTTGCAGGAGGAATAAAGCAAAGCAATGAAGGTGGGGTTGTGGCATTGGCTGAAGAGGTGAGTAGGAAACTCACAAGTCCTCCCAAGAGTTCTTGCTCCTCAATGTTATTTTCAAACCCTTGCTTCCTCCTCCCATGGAATACTTCTCTCTCTTTTCCCCCAACCTAATTCTGTGGCTTGCAATTATGACCACTGCCTTATATTATCATAAATCTGTCTCCTTCCATAAAGTCACCTCAAAACACCTCTATTCTGAAGTCAATCACAACTTCCCATATATTGTTCATTCACACAGGTAGCATAAAACAAGAGAAAAAACACACATATACATAAACACATACACACATGCACACACTCACACTCATTTTCTGGATCCTCTTGCCTTGACTTCCTGATCACAGCCTTCAAGAGAGCCCTTCAAACTTCTGAAAGGTACTGCTTCTCCCTAATCAATCTAATTTCCCAGCATTCTAGTCTATTATTTCTCTCTCTCTCTCTCCTGCTTTAAAGTTCCCATCAATATTCTCTTTACTTAAATTCCAGTTTATGTTTTTCTCTCTCATATTCCTGAGAAAGTAAAGTGATCAAAAGAGAATTTCTTTTTTTCCTACTAACAGCTAGCATCCTACAGAGATCTGTACTCATACACTGCACTTACAGTCAGATTCCCATGCTCCTATTGGTAGTTATCCCTTCTACTGGCAAATTGCTTCTGTCCACTATTGCCTATCTTTAAAGATATTCATCCTGCAATTATTTTCTGCAATGCACACTCTTTGTTTCATACTATGTAACTACTACCATCATATAAATATTAATATTTACCTTTTTTCTCATTTCATTTTTGAATCTCTCCCTCTTTATACTTCTATTAAACTACACATTTCTATTTTTTAAACAGAATTATCAAATCTATTGTCTATCTTGAATATCACTTCCTAACTGTCCATTCTCTTCAAACCTATTCCCAGTCTTGCTTTTAATACCAAGACTAAAATGAAGCTGTTCACATCAGAGGTGATCAACTTGCACACATCGACAAATTCAAAGGCAGATTCTTCTTCCTTGTCTTTGTCCTACTTTTAGTAGCATTTTATACATTCCTTCCACTTAAACCATTTCTAGACCTTAGATCCCACGTTTCTACAAACAATTTCTTCGCTGATTTTCGTCTCCTTTGATGAATCCTGTGCCTGGTCAGGAATTCACTCTTCATCTCCTTCCTCTAAATACATTCATCCTCTAAGGGATTCCATCCAGATTCCTGTTTAAATATCATTCATATACTGATGATTAACAAATTTGTTTTCCTGAGTTGTGGACTCTTCCCTGTACTCTAAACACATATACTTAAATAATCACTCAATTTTTCTTCTTGGATTTCCATCTGATACCTCTAAAAGATCTCTCAGAACTGAGGAGTCAGCCCAGCCCTGCTTCACCCTGTGCTTTTGTATCAGTGAATGGTGGCATAGTTCACCCAATTTTTCAGGTTAAAATTATAAAGCTATTCCTCACTCTTTGTTTATACATCCCATGAAATCCATCAGCAGATCCCATTGGCTGTACCTTTAAAATATACTTAAATTTAACCACTTCTCACAACCAGCATTGCAATCACCCTGGTCTAGGCCACCATTTCTTCTTGCCTAAACTATAACACCTTATTTCCAACTTCCATTCTTGTCACAAAAAATGTATACCCCTTTAAATACCCAGAGTGGTCATTTTAAAATATGAAATGGATCATTTTACTCCCAGTCCAAATCCATGATTTTGCATAATGCTTTGAATATGACACCCACTCCTTACTTTGTCCTGTTATATCCTATGTAGTCAGTTCCTGGCCACCTTTCCAACCCAATTTCTACTTCATCCTCTTGGTCCCCACCTGAAGTGACCTCCTGCTGTTCCACCTGGTAATGAATGATTCCGTCATATATGTACAGTTTTCTCAGTAATTTCATTGGGTCCCCAGTGTGAGTCTCTCTAGAGACTTGTCCATATTATATAAAATAATATAGACTCTACCCACCTGCTTTTTTTCCATCACAATGATTATCACTATCTTGTCTGTGTGCAAGCATGCTAAGTTGCTCCAGTCATATCCAACTCCATGTGACCTTGTAGACTACAGCCTGCCAGGCTCCTCTTGTTCACATGATTTGCCAGGCAAGAATACTGGAGTGGGTTGCCATGCCTTCCTCCAGATATCTTCCAGACCCAGGGATAGTACCTACATCTCTTATGTCTCCTGTATTGGCAGGTGGGCTCTTTACCTCTAGCGCCACATTTGAAGCCCTCTTGTCTTTATATCACTTAACTGATAATCTATTTTATATCATCTTACTAGAATTGAATCTCTTTGAGGAAGGATATTATTACTTTTTGCTCCTTGTTGTATCTGAGTGCTAGAAAAGTGCTAGGACATTAAAGGCATTCAAAGATTTTTAAAGTGAAAGAATATCTCACACTTTAATTCGATTGCTTAATTTTAGTCAGTTTCAATTTTTTCATACTAATGCACATGACTTTGGTTGTTATAGATTTATGTTTAGTATTTTCTCTTCATTTTCTTCCCATAATACTATTAAAATAGTTTTTTTAATATTTTATTGCAAATTAATTATAATAAATAAATTTTAAAAACTTTTAAAGTATCAATAATCAATAGGAAATAAAGTCTCACTTTTATAATGTTGATTTATTGACACTGTGGAAAAGTATTCCAAGAAAGAGAAAACCCTACAAACCTGACTCATTTTGAACTAAATGTATGCATATGCAGATACACAAAAACAATTCTCAATTCATGGGCTATATAATTTGATTTAATATTATCAATTAAACAGTTCTATGTAATAAGTCTTAAAGTGACCTAAAATGAAAAATATAGTTCTTATGTATTATCACTAACCCCCAGAAAATCTTTCTGAAAGCCTACCAATAGATTATTAAGCCCAGTGATCTTATTATTGTTGGTCTTTATGTAATATATAGCAATCATAAAACAGTTAATATTTTATATTACAAAATAACATGCTAAAATAATAGTTGAGATTATATACTGCCTATTAAAAGCATATTAATTTTCAGATATTTATAGGTCATTATTCCCTAATATTTAGTTTTCCAGGGCAGCAATTTTTATGTTTCAGAAATGTGTTCATTTGATATTTTACAGAGTAATTCAACTTAGAGAAATTCTATAGATTCTGGTATTCATCAGACTGCAATGGTATATTGATAGTATTATAATATTCTCACCTATAACATGGGTTATAAGTTTCTTCAAATTGGCTTGACCAGAAAACTCTATACTTTGGAAGGGCTTCAGGTTTGTCCATGAAAGTACAGGGATTTCTGTTCAAGTCAGTTTGAAGAACCTATAACCATCTTTCAAGGTGAGAACATTATAATGCTGCCAATCTCTCACTGTAAACAGTGAAAAGAGTTGGGAATGGAAAGAAGTTACAAGGCCAGCTTCTTGTAAGGACTGCAGTCAACTGAAGAGCGAAGACCAAAGTACACATGAAGAAAGGAAGGCTATGTGAAGAGCGAAGACCAAAGTACACATGAAGAAAGGAAGGCTATGTAGCTGCATTTCTAGAATGTAGGCATAGCTATTTCCTCTGGATGCCCAGGTCATGGCATCTCAGCCAGCCTCCAATTTCAGCAGCTTGTGAAGTGAACCATTCTGAATGATTTCAGCTCACCTCATGAGATGGTTCTCCAAGTTAAGAGATGCTGAGTTTCTGCTCCAAATCCAGGATCTTTTCCTACACCATGGGGCCAGCTTAGCCCACATGCAAAACAGGCTGACTTCAAAGAACAAGAGATGGAAGTCAGTTTATAGTCTAACCACCTTCTTTTTGGTGAATAATCCTGGATATACATCATTCGCTTCTTAAAAGTTTAATGTGCAGTCATGTCCCCATCACTAGGGCTGCTTCCATGGACTTTGAATCATTCTCTGGTCTCATTATGCCCTTTGCCCACACAACTTCCTCCTTATTACTTTGCAAGGTGACCTGCTGAATAAATTGAATTTTGAACTCAGGTTCTGATTTCAAGAGAATCCAAACTAAGACAATGGATTTAATGACAACAGAGCAGGAATCCAAGGAAGCAGCCCAAAGCCCCAGTATGAAGAGTATTTCCATGCCATCAATATGAGACACTGCCATTGAAAAACAGATTTCTCCTAACTGATTAGAAAGAGAAGGAAAGAGAATCCAATGTACTTACAATTCTGCTTTTTTGAGAAGGAAATCTACCAATCAGAAACTGGGGAATGAGGCTATAACCCCAAAACCACATAAAATAAAATGTGATTTGAAACACTCTGTGGTGGAAGTATTTTCCTAGTCTATAAAGGACTAGACTTTTTCTGACATCTCCAGGAGGTCAGTAGTTTTCATCTGTAATAGGTGCCTTTTTTAAATGGAAATGTTCTGTGGTTCTACAGAACATAAACAGATTTAAAGAAATTGTAAATATATTTTTAAAAATCAAAGTATAGAAGTACTACCAGTCCAATTAAACCTGACTTTTAAAGAGAGAAATAGAAATATGATACATTACAAAGCACACGTCTTTGGAGACATTTGAAATTTGAAATCTAAACCCCAATAACCCCAATAACAATGTAATGCACAGATAATAAAAATGTATCTCCTATGTTTTGAAAGGATTTTTCTATCTGGCCCTTTAATGGGTAATAAATATCACTGGGGAGAAGGCAATGGCATCTCACTCCAGCACTATTGCCTGGAAAATCCCATGGAGGGAGGAGCCTGGTGGGCTGCAGTCCATTGGGAAGTGAAGAGTCGGAAACAACTGAGCGACTTCACTTTCACTTTTCACTTTCACGTATTGGAGAAGGAAATGGCAACCCACTCCAGTGTTCTTGCCTGGAGAATCCCAGGGACGGGGGAGCCTGGTGGTCTGCCGTCTATAGGGTCACACAGAGTCGGACACGACTGAAGTGACAGCAGCAGCAGCAAATATCATTGCTCTATTTTAGTTACTTATTCTTTCTCTCTGAGACTTTCTTTTACATGATTTTCTTGTCTTAAGTATCTTTTTTCTCTAAGTCAATTTCACAAGTCCCCAACAAGTGAATAATGCATGTCGGGTCGTATGGAGCATCTTTATCAAGACATAAATTAGCAGGTAAGCCTCTCAACTCCAAGTTCCAGCCATTCTTCTCGGGCTCTATGCTGAGCTTCTACAACATGACTGCTTCTCTAGGTACCGAAAAGTGTGCACAAGACAGACTAAACTACTCATGTTCTAGTTTGAGAGCCTGGGAGAATTCAAGCGTTCCTGTGTTTACTCCCGGTCTCAGCCTTGACAAAGCTGGAACTCTGAATTTCACTGACAATCAGCAGCAGGTAAACATCAAGTAAAGATGAAATAGCTGGTATTTTCTCATCTCTTAACACAGGAGATCCAAGTACTTCTCCCTGGAGGCCGAGGACACGTAAGAGATGGTCTCCTTTTCCACCTCCTCCACTTCCGCCTTGGGTTATGCTCAAGACAAGACTGTACTGAACCTTGTGTCGCACAAGACATCGTCAGTCAGTCAGTTTTTCTATCTTCAGAAGATATGGGTTTTGACTTTTTACACCATGACTTTCCACCATTTAATTATTACCCACCTTTTTAATGTGACCAACAGGTTGAGCCCAATTCTGTTTGATTGGATAGTATGATTTATAAACACATATACACGCACACACACATATATATGACATTTTAAAATGAGGTTAAGGCATAATACTCTTAATTTTGCTTTTTTCAATTAAAAAAGACAAAAAACACAGAAGTCCTGGAAATGTTGGGCATATATTTTCATTTTGGAAAATATTGGCTGGCTGTGAGGAGCAGGGAGCTGCTTGAGATGGGACACAGTCTCCACCTTTTACCTGAATCATCAGCTGCACTTATTTGTACTATTTTCCTGTCCATGACACACCTTTGAACTTCCTACCACTAAAGTTTCAGAGGACTGCAAAAACAAGATTCACGTCCAACATACCGCCGCCCCCTACATTTGCTATATTGTTCTAATTCTCCAGAAGAAAACTTTTACATTCAGTTTTCAGCCCACTGCTCATTTTATTGGCAATTCACTGGTTTTTCATGCTCCTTGTTTGTCATCACTTGACTTCCTTTTCTTTTAGAGGCATAATGGAAATGCCTTTCTGCCTTGAAACAGTTGGGATTTAAATTTCCCAAGGGATATTTCTATTTAGGAAAATGTTTATACTCATAAAATCTCACCTCTTCCAAAGAGGAATAAAACAAAGCAAGGTCATACCTGTAACATTCTGCAGAGTTCTTGACACTGCGGTAGTGTTTGCATTCACAGCATCCTATCTGTGTGCGAGTTGATGTAGTTATACATTTACTTACCAACTCAGAACAGTTCTTTTACCTATGTAACCTCTCTAAGGAGGAAGACTAGAAGAAAAATGACATTTTTTTCTCCTAGGTTTTTTTTTTTTAATTCTAGCTAAGGTATTTTATGAACATCATATTAATTTCAGACCTAAAAGAAAATATGTGCTGGTTCTGATAATTTAGAAACATTTACCTTCAATAGTTATGCACAGCTAATCTTTACAAAAGAGGTATATTGGGTGTGTGTGTGTGTGTGTGTGTGTGTGTGTGTGTGTGTGAAGCATTCCAGGAAGAACTAGGGAAAAGTAATTTTGTCTAAGCATGATGTGCTCCTCAAAATATGCACTAGAGTCGCAATAAGAATATATTTAGAATGAAGAACATCAGAATTTTCTGATTAGGGCAAATAACTTCTCAATTCCATTTACCTTGTTCAACCTACCATACCCAACCTATACCAGTTCAAATCTGAAGCTGAATTAATCTTGACACAGAGCTCTGAGTAGGTGCAGTTGTTTGCGTTTAAAAGCACCTGAAATATCCCTGACCAGGGAACCCAGAGATCAGTCAAGATATGTATTCTGAGACAAAATCCTTGCCATATTCTAGTTTACTATTCTCTAAAAAACAGGACATCAATCCTCATGGTCCTAAGAAGCAACTTATGTCTTTTCAATAGTCAGTTTTAGAAGATAACACCTGGAATCTAAAAAAAAAAAAACATATTATTATATTTGATTGTAAATATGATTATATTTATTTACTTACAAATTGTTTAAATATATATTCAAGCCTGCAGAATTTGGATATAGCGTGTTCCTGTCACTCCAGTGAGTTTCCCAGTCCCCAAAGTTCTCTTCAATTGCCCTCCTGGATTGATTAATTCTCCCCTGGTTTAATGAAGAGATGTTCTCTGTCTGTCTCCCTACCTCCATCCTTGCCCTTCTGCAATCAATTCTTTATAGAATCATTCTATAGCAAAAGCAGGCCTTATAACTCTCTCCTTGGAATAAGTCATTGGATTCTTAGAATAAGATAAAAAATCCTTAATCTAGCTCTCAAGGGCTTATACAGTCTGCTGTGTCTCTCAGTTTTATATCAAACTGTTATCTTCTTTTCTCACTTGACCACATATGCACTGCTTTCAAGCATACTACTATTCTTTAATATGATACTTTCCATTTGGTGCTTTGTTCATCATGTGTCCTTTAAAAAGTGTGCTGCCCTCTTAACAGCATATGGCCACTTGCATCTCTTCCTTTAGGTTTCAATGAAGATTTTATCTCTTTAAAGAGAACTATTTACAGTGAAGTATCCCTTAGTCACTTTCTCCAATATATCAGCCTTTTGGTTTTCTCAGTTCAGTTCAGTTCAGTTCAGTCACTCAGTCATGTCTGACTCTTTGCGAACCCATGAACCGCAGCATGCCAGGCCTTCCTGTCCATCACCAACTCCTGGAATCCACCCAAACCCACGTCCATGGAGTCGGTGATGCCATCCAGCCACTTCATTCTCTGCCATCCCCTTCTCCTCCTGCCCTCAATCCTTCCCAGCATCAGGGTCTTTTCAAATGAGTCAGCTCTTTGCATCAGGTGGCCAAAGTATTGGAGTTTCAGCTTCAACATCAGTCCTTCTAATGAACACCCAGGACTGATCTCCTTTAAGATGGACTAGTTGGATCTTCTTGCAGTCCAAGGGACTCTCAAGGGTCTTCTCCAATACCACAGTTCAAAAGCATCAAGTTTTTGACTTTCTTTATAGTCCAACTCTCACATCCATACATGACCACTGGAAAAACCATAGCTTTGACTAGACAGACCTTTGCTGGCAAAGTAATGTCCCTGCTTTTTAATATGCTGTCTAGGTTGGTCATAACTTTCCTTCCCAGGAGTAAGCATCTTTTAATTTCATGTTTGCAATCATCATCTTCAGTGATTTTGGAACCAAGAAAAATAAAGTCAGCCACTGTTTTCACTGTTTCCCCATCTATTTGCCATGAAGTATTGGGACCGGATGCCATGATCTTAGTTTTCCGAATGTTGAGTTTAAGTCAACTTTTTCACTCTCCTCTTTCACTTTCATCAAGAGGCTCTTTAGTTCTTCTTCACTTTCTGCCATAAGGGTTTTCTCCAACCTGACCTTAATTTGTAGTTTTTAAATTTATTATTGTAGCTGACAATTGTAGGTCTCCCAGGCAAAGTTTCATGAGAACACAGAATTTCTCCATATTTCTTGTTCTATATGTAGACAAGATGCTTGAAGGCTCACAGAAATAGAGAACAGAATTGTGGTTGCCAAAGGAGAGGAGGAGTGGGGAAGGCGAGGCTTGGAAGTTTGGGATTAGCAGATGACAACCATTATATATAGAATGAATGAGCAACAGTGTCCTACTGTAACAGCACAGGGAACTACATTTAATATCTTGTGACAAATCATAATGGAAAATAATATGTATGTTTAACTGAATCATTTTCCTGTAGAGCAGAAATTAGCAAAACATTGTAAATCAACTATATTTCAATTTTAAAAAAATGTTGGCAAAGAGAATGAGATAAGATTGAGAATCACATTTTGTGGCAAAATCAAAGTGAATAAAAACAACTGAGCATGGATTAATATATTTTTGTTCACATTTACCAAGCAAGAGATTTTTTTCTTTTAAACTTAGAAGTCTTAAGACAGATTCCTTATTGACTCAAAGTGGAGAAGAGAACCATTATATAAATATAAAAATAAATTTATTTTCTGATAAAATCATAACTGAGAAATCATAACTTTGTTATAAGAAATACAAATTTATAGCATATTAGCTAATTAGGAAATTACCATTTAAAGGATTCAGTATATTAGGTTTATCTAAATTAAACATATATATTCTGAAGTATTTAGATAATAAGAATATAATATATACTGAGAGAAAGCAGAAGAGGAAGAATGCTTACCTGGAACAATTTTTAGCAAGTCCGTGGATAACACTGACTATGGAAGAGAAAGCTACAGAAACCCTTTAGGGATTGAGTATTTAATGCCTCTTTTTTTTTTTTTTTTTTTTTTTTACACTGATTACTTCTGTAGTTCAACCAGCAGAAATTTACTAAGAAAGATATTTCATTATAATTGATAATTATTTTAAATGCCCTTTGTTAATAGTGGGCTTTCCCGGTGGCTCAGACGGTAGAGAATCTCCCTGCAGTGTAGGAGAACCTTTTTTGATCTGTGGATCTGGAAGATCTCCTAGAGAAGGGAATGGCTACCCACTCCAGTATTCTTGCCTGGATAATTCCATGGTCAGAGGAGCTTGGAATGCACTTTTGTTAAGAGAACACCATTATGTACCCATAATAAAATGTTATACTGTTTAATTTTCCTAGAAAATAGTGAGCTCACAACCATGAATTTTTCTGAACATCTTATTTCAGTAAGGAAACTTTCTGGATTATCATGTGTAATCAGTGCCAGCACATTTAGTTGTTACAACAAGAATCGTACAGGGTAAGCAAAACCAAAATTTGTTCATTGATTATGTAATGAGGATATGTAAAATTTTTGCTTATATCCTGGCCATAGAAATCATAAATTAGGGCTTGGAAGTACAAGAGGGTAAATCTCTATGAAATCACATTATCTCTGGAAACAATAACTAGTTTATATGCAATAAGGAAGTAGTGAACAAGCAGTTTACACTTGTAACGTTCTGTGCTTTTGCCAATAATATATATTTTGTAACATGCATTTATGTTTCAAATAAGTAATAATGAATTATCAATGTAGAGATTAAAAAATAAAATTTTACATGAATGCAGATTTTTTGTTTATTTATTCATTAATATATTTCCAGAGTTCAAGCAAGATTTGCCATATTAAAGAGCTTAATAACTACTTTAAGAAACAACTGAATGGTAAAATGAGAAAACTTTAAGCAATAATTGTTTAAAATTTTTTAAAATATAATTCAATTTGAGGGCTACTTTTCACCTTGCTTATAGTTTCCTTTGTTGAGCAAAAGCTTTTAAGTTTCATTAGGTCCCATTTATTTATTTTTGCTTTTGTTTCTAAAATTCTGGGATGTGGGTCATAGAGGATCCTGCTCAAAAATATACAAGCAACTCCTCCAGCTCAACTTTAGAAAAATAAATGACCCAATCAAAAAATGGGCCAAAGAACTAAACAGATATTTCTCCAAGGAAGATATACAGATGGCAAAAAAACACATGAAAAGATGCTCAACATCACTCATTATCAGAGAAATGCAAATCAAAACCACAATGAGGTACCATTACATGCCAGTCAGGATGGCTGCTATCCAAAAGTCTACAAGCAATAAATGCTGGAGAGGGTGTGGAGAAAAGGGAACCCTCTTACACTGCTGGTGGGAATGCAAATTAGTACAGCCACTATGGAAAACCTTGTGGAGATTTCTTAAAAAGCTGGAAATAGAACTGCCCTATGACTCAGCAATCCCACTTCTGGGCATACACACCGAGGAAACCAGATCTGAAAGAGACACGTGCACCCCAATATTCATTGCAGCACTGTTTATCATAGCCAGGACATGGAAGCAACCCAGATGCCCATCAGCAGATGAATGGATGAGGAAGCTGTGGTACATATACACCATGGAATATTACTCAGCCATTAAAAAGAATTCATTTGAATCAGTTCTAATGAGATGGATGAACCTGGAGCCCATTATACAGAGCGAAGTAAGCCAGAAAGATAAAGACCATTACAGTATACTAACACATATATATGGAATTTAGAAAGATGGTAACAATAACCCTATATGCAAAACAGAAAAAGAGACTCAGATGTATAGAACAGACTTGTGGACTCTGTGGGAGAAGGCAAGGGTGGGATGTTTCAAGAGAACAGCATCGAAACATGTATATTATCTAGGGTGAAACAGATCACCATCCCAGGTTGGATGCATGAGACAAGTGCTCGGGCCTGGTGCACTGGGAAGACCCAGAGGGATCGGGTGGAGAGGGAGATGGGAGGGGGGACCAGGATGGGGAATACATGTAAATCCATGGTTAATTCATTTCAATGTATGACAAAAACCACTGCAATGCTGTAAAGTAATTAGTCTCCAACTAATAAAAATAAATGGAAAAAAAATAAAAAATAAAATATGAAGACTCAAAAAAATGTATATATATATTTCAAGTAAAATAAAACTGATAGTATTTAAACATTTTTACAGAGCCAATCTTTTAAAGATTTTGAAATACACCATTTTTTTTTCTGTATGTCCGTGGTGGCTCAGATAGTAAAGAATCTGCTTCACTGCAGATCTAGTTTGATACCTATTTCGGGAAGATCCCCTGGAGAAGGGATTGGTTGTCAACTCCATTAGGACAGGGGAGCCTGGCAGGCTACATCCCTTGGGTTTGCAAATAGTTGGACATGACTGAGTGACTAGCACACTCTCGATATGAACATTGAAACAATCTATGGCCCTGGAGCTTCTTCTAAAATGTACACAAGAATTTTATTAACCACAGGGTTTTATTAAAGAAATGAAATAAAAATTAATGATGATCTTAGTGAAGACTGTCTAATGATGTCAGTTGTCTAATGAAAATTCATTGTTTGACAAATGTTAATTGGAGATAAAAGGCCAGGAAATATACACAAAAAATTACAAACTACTTAGTCTGAATCGATGTTTTCAAAAGCAAAACCTAATTTTGTGTATTTACTAACATGGACTAAAAATATTCTGGGAACTCAAACAAAGGAAGTTTAAGAGTCACCACTATAAAAGTTTCAGTGATTTAAAAAAAAAAAGTTCACTTCAGTAAGTCAATATTGGGCCACATATTATAATGATGCAATTAACATCCAAGAAATAGCTCTTGCCTTCAAAGAATCCCATTAAGGAGACAGGGATTTGTAGAGAACTACTTACAGAGCCTATTTAAGGGAAGAGAGAGAAAGCTTTCAGATTTCATTGACAACTATATACATAGACAAAGTTTTGGTCCACATGTCACAAGTCAACTTGCCAGCTTGTCTGAGAAAAGCAGGAGGAGAGGGAAGTCTGTGGCTCCTGTTGAAGGTCAGGCTTAAAAGCATCTGTCACTTGATGTCTTAGTAAACTGTTAAGCATTATTTCCTGCTTAAAGTTAAGGAGATAAGCCAAATTTAAATAAGGTGTCTGAGGTCAAAATGCTCATAAAAAATTTGAGACTGAAATCCAGGTGTGGCATTTTCTTAAGCATATAACTCATTCTGCAGAAACTTAAGGTAAATGCAAACCAACCAACAAATATTCCATAAACTTTTAATTATAAAGTCCTAGGAAATCAGTCATCTAAAGCTGAAAATAAAATGTAACAGGTGGTCTCTAATGTTCCTATGCCTCCATTTGAACATTTGAATTTGATTGACACTTTTTGAATCATAGCTATATTATGAATTACTTATTCATAGTAGATACTTCTCTCCCAAATATTCTTGCCTTGCAAAGTTCTTCCAAATCTACCAAGAGAGAAAACTCACCCAGCTATTCAGGCATAGATATAAATTTCTGGAATGTGAATGTGAAAATGACAAACCCATTATGTAAATATTAATTAATGATGGAGTGAGGTTTTCATTTCATTTTAAAATCATTTCCCTTTTCTTTTTTATTTATGTTCACCATCTGCCAATTTTATTGAAATAGGGAAATTTACATGCTCAGTATTTACATGAACTGTATGCAGGTCAGGAAGCAACAGTTAAAACTGGACATGGAACAACAGACTGGTTCCAAATAAGAAAATGAGTACATCAGGGCTGTATATTGTCACCCTGCTTATTTAACTTATATGCAGAGTACATCATGAGAAACTGTGGGCTGGAAGAAGCACAAGCTGGAATCAAGATTGCCAGGAGAAATATCAATAAACTCAGATATGCAGATGACACCACCGTTATGGCAGAAAGTGAAGAACTAAAAAGCCTCTAGATGAAAGTGAAAGAGGAGAGTGAAAATGTCGACTTAAAGCTCAACATTCAGAAAACTAAGATCATGGCATGCAGTCCCATCACTTCATGGCAAATAGATGGGGAAACAGTGGAAACAGTGGCTGACTTTATTTTTCTGGGTTCCAAAATCACTTCAGATGGTGATTTCAGTCATGAAATTAAAAGACATTTACTCCTTGGAAGGAAAGTAATGATGAACCTATACACCATATTAAGAAGCAGAGACAAAAAAATAAAAAATAAAAAGCAGAGACATCACTTTGCCAACAAAGGTACACCTAGTCAAGGCTATGGCTTTTCCAGTGGTCATCTTTGGGGATGAGAGTTGTACTATAAGGAAAGTTGAGTGCTAAAGAATTGATGCTTTTAAGCTGTGGTGTTTGAGAGTCCCTTTAACTGACTCTTGAGAGTCCCTTTAACTGCAAGGAGCTCCAACCAGTCCATCCTAAAGGAGATCAGTCCTGGGTGTTCAGTGGAAGGACTGATGTTGAAGCTGAAACTCCAATACTTTGGCCACCTGATGCGAAGAGCTGACTCATTTGAAAAGACCCTGATGCTGGGAAGGATTGAGGGCAGGGGGAGAAAGGGATGACAGAAGATGAGATGACTGGGTGGCATCACCGACTCAGTGGACATGGGTTTGAGTAAACTCCGGGAGTTGGTGATGGACAGGGAGGCCTGGTGTGCTGTGGTTCATGGGGTCGCAAAGAATCATACATGACTGAGTGACTGAACTGAACTGAACTGAACGTGCCAAGTACAATAGAGCCACTTTAAAATATTTATTTTATAATAGAATTTATCATTGAAAAAATCAGTTTTAATGTTTAAAGATATATTTTATACAAATGTATATTTTACTTTAAAGTAAAACTATAAATATGATTTAATAATAGAGCTCAATGTTAGAAATCTAACATCAGAAAATTCTAAGTTAAAATAATGGCAAACACAAGTTTAGAATAAAGAGATTCTAACCATAAGCGTTTTGAACATATTTAATCTTTCTTCAGTTGAAGAAAGGAAATTAGATTGCTTTAAATATCTTAAAGGTTTTTGAATAAATAATAAACCATAGAGAAACGTGGCCTATATTGGTATGTTAAGGGAAAAAAAAGAAAAACTTGATGAGCTATTCACTTTTATATTTCTACTTTATAAAATGTGGCTTCCAAGAAATTCTGGTGGGAGAAACAGCTCCCAAAGTTTAAGAGAAAAATTCAGAATTTCTGATGCCTTTAGGATGCTTGCATCCACATGAACTAGAAAGGCTTGAGTTAAGTTATCTGCAAAAGAGAAAGAGCCAAGTCTTTTTTTTCTTTAAATGTGACTAGTTTGTAAGAAAATTCAAATATACATGAGAAAGATGTGATTAAATGTTATAATCTTGCCAGACAGATGTCAGGTATTTTCATGAGCAATGAAAGACTGGGTTATAAAATCTAGACAGTTTGCTAAATGTAATACTGTAATAAAATTATATCAAAATAAATAACAACAGAACAAAGTCAACTTATTTTCCAATGATGCATTGTGAAAACTTAATGTCTTCAGTTGATTACTTAATAAGAAACGTAAACTTATCTGTAACAGATTGTGAAAATTTTGCATTACTTCTACTCCATCTCAGTGAGAGCCCCCTGGCCCCATTCCAGTTGTTACCAAGTCGAAGTTACTACAGCTCACACACAAGTCAATAAGCTGAAAGACAAGGTGTTGGGGCAAGGAATAACAACTTTAACTAGAAATCCATCAAACCAAAAAGATGGTAGACTAGTGTGCTGAAGAACAATATTAACTGGCAATTTAATTCAGGCTTCTTTTATGTTACAGGAAAGGGGAGCTGGAAAGCTAAAATGAAAAGGTAAAAGTGGCAGGCTGACATCTTGGAGCCAATTGACCGCTCAAGGAGAGCCTAATATTTCTTTTTTCAGCTTCTCTAATAGGTTGGTTACCAAATCTGAGAAAACTTCAAATTGTTAGAAAATATTTTTAGCCCTCATCTCCACTTATTAGCAAGCTTAATGGAGTGAAAACAAACTTTTCTATAACAAATAGTTGCTATGACCAACTTAGGACCCTGGGATTGTAATTTTCTTCAGGGAACTTACTGAGTTTAGTGAGGTATTTCGGCACAAGCAACATTTCCATAATATTTAATTCTTTATGTGAATGCTAGTGTAAAAGACATCAGTTCAGTTCAGTCCAGTCACTCAGTTGTGTCCTACTATTTGTGACACCATGGACTGCAGCATGCCAGTCTTCGCTGTCCATCACCAACTCCCAGAGCCTGCTCAAACTCATGTCCATTGAGTTGGTGATTGCATCCAACCATCTCATCCTCTATCATCCCTTTATTCTCCTGCCTTCAATCTTTCTCAGCATCAGGGTCTTTTCCAATGAGCTAGTTCTTCCCATCAAGTGGCCAAAGTATTGGAGTTTCAGCTTCAGCTGAACCAGTCAATCTTAAATGAATATTCAGGATTGACTTCCTTTAATATTGACTGGTTTGATCTCCTTGCAGTTCAAGGGACTCTCAGGAGGCTTCTCCAACACCAAAGTTTCAAGAGCATCAATTCTTCCATGCTCAACTTTCTTTATATTCTAACTCTCACATCCATACATGACTACTGAAAAAGACCTACCTTTGACTAGATGAACCTTTGCAGGCAAGGTTTCTGCTTTAGTATGTTGTCTAGGTTGGTCATAGTTTTTCTTCCAAAGAGCAATTGTCTTTTAATTTTATGGCTGCAGTCACCATCTTCATTGATTTTGGAGCCCAAGAAAATAAAGTCTGTCACTGTTTCCACTGTCTTGCCATCTAATTGTCATGAAGTGGTGGGACCAGATGCCATGATCTTTGACTTTTCAATGTTGTGTTTTAAGCCAATTTTTATATTCTCTTCTTTCATTTTCATGAAGATGCTCTTTAGTCCCTCTTCACTTTCTGCATAAGGATGGTGTCATCAGCATATCTGAGGTTATAGATATTTCTCCCGACAACCTTGATTCCAGCCTGTGCTTCATCCAGTCTGATATTTTGCATGATGTAATCTGCATGTAAGTTAAATAAGCAGAGTGACAATATACAGCCTTGACAAATGCCTTTCCCAATTGGTACCAGTATATTGTTCCATGTCCAGTTCTAACTGTTGCTTCCTGACCTGCATACAGATTTCTCAGAAGGCAGGTAAGGTGGTCTGGTATTCCCATCTTTTGAAAAATTTTCCACACTTTTTTTTGTGTGTGTGATCCATATAGTCAAAGGCTTTGGCATAGTCAGTAAAGCAGAAATAGATGCTTTTCTGGAACTCGCTCACTTTATCAGTGATCCAAAGGATGTTGCCAATTTAATCTCTGGTCCCTCTGCCCTTTCTAAATCCAACTTGAACATCTGGAAGTTCACAGTTTACGTACTGTTGAAGCCTGGCTCAGAGAATTTTGAGTACTACTTTGCATGTGAGATGGGTGCATTTGTGTGGTAGTTTGAACATTCTTTGACATTGCCCTTCTTTGGAATTGACATAAAAACTGACCTTTTCCAGTCCTATGACCACTGCTGAGTTTCCCAAATTTACTAGTATATTGAGTGCAACACTAACATTATCATCTTTTAGAATTTGAAATAGATCAACTGGAATTCCATCACCTCCACTAGCTTTGTTCTTAGTGATGCTTCCTAAGGCCACCTTGACTTCACATTCCAGGATCTCTGGCTTTAGGTGAGTGATGACACCATTGTGGCTATCTGGGTCAAGATCTTTTTTGTATAGTTTTTGTGTGTATTCTTGACATCTCTTCTAAATCTCTTCTCCTTCTATGAAGTTCATACCATTTCTGTCCTTTATTGTGCTCATCTTTTTATGAAATGCTCCTTTGGTATCTCTAATGTTCTTGAAGGGATCTCTAGTCCTTCCCATTCTATTCTATTGTTTCCCTCTATTTCTTTGCATTAATTGCTGAGGAAGACTTCCTTATTTCTCCTTGCTATTCTTTGGAACTCTGTATTTGAATGGGTATAGCTTTCCTTTTCTCCTCAGCCTTTAGCCTCCCTTCTTTTCTGAGTTATTTGTAAGGCCTCCTCAGACAACCATTTTGCCTTTTTGCACTTCTTTTCTTGGGGATGGTCTTGATCACTGCTTCTTGTAGTGTCATAAAACTCTGTCCATATTTTTTCAGGCACTCTGTCTGACAGACCTATTTCCTTGAGTCTATTTGCCCCTTCCACTGCATAATCATAAGGGATTTGATTTAGGTCATACCTGAATGTCCTAGTGGTCTTCCCTACTTTTTTCAATTTAAGTCTGAATTTGGCAATAAGGAGTTCATTATCTGAGCCACAGTCTGCTCCCAGTCTTGTTATTGCTGATTGCTTCTGTTGTTGGAAGAGGGTGTTTGTTGTGACCAGTGTGTTCTCTTGGCAAAACTCTTTTATATCTAATCTTTGCTGTATGAGTTTAGGTGCTTCTATGTCTGGCACATATTTTCAGGCGTTACATCCTCTGAATCCCTTAACCATTATGTAGTGTTCTTCTTTGTCTCTTGTCACAGACTTTGGTTTAAAATCTGTTTTGTCTGATATAAATATTGCTACTCCAGTCTTCTTTTTATTTTCATTTGCATAGAATGTTTTTCCTATCCCCCATTTTCAGTCTATGTGTGACTCTAAATTTGAAGTTAATCTTTTGTAGGCAACATATCTGTGACCTTTTTTTATCCATTCAGGAATCTATGTCTTTTGATTGAAGCATTTAGTCCATTTGCAAGTAAGTTACTTATTGATAGGTATGTACTCCCTAACCTTTTGCTGTGTTCTGTTTGTTAGGTAGTTTCAGTTTGATACACTTCTTCTTCTCCAGTTCTTTTCCCTTATGATTTGATGACTTTCTTTAGTATTATGTTTATATTCATTTCTCTTTATTTTTTGTGTATCTGTAAAAATTTTGATGTGTGGTTATTGTGTGCTTCATATACAATAATCTTTGTATATTATAGCCTATTTTAAGTCAATGTACACTCTAGTTTGAGCACATTTAAAATGCATTTACTTTGTTTTTTAAATGAAAAAAGTATAAAGCACTCCTCCCCCATGTTTTATGTTTTGACCTTATATTTTACATATTTCTATTTTATGTATCATTTTTCAATAATAGATATAGATAATTTTACTACTTTTGTATTTTGACCCTCTTCACACTAGCTTTATAAGTGTTTGATCCACTATGCGTTAGCCTTTAGTAGATTTTTTTTTTTTTTTTCCCCCATAATTTTCTTGTTTCTTGTTATGGCTTTTTTTTTTTTAAAGAAGTCTCTTTTACATATTTGTAAAGCCAGTTTAATGGTGATGGACTTGCTTACTTTTTGTTTACCTCAGACAATCTTTATTTCTTCTTCAGTTTGGAATCATATCTTTGCCATGTAGAGTATTTTTGTTTCGAAGTTATTTGTTTTTGTTTTTGTTCCCCCCACCCCCCAGTATTTCTCAGTATTTGATACTGTGCCAGTGCTTTCTGGTTTGTGAAATTTATGCCAAAAAATCAGCTAAATAATTTGTGGCAATTACTTAGTATATAAGTAGTTCTTCCCTCTCACTGGTTTTAATATTTTCTTTTTATCTTTCACTTTTGACCTTTTAATTACAATGTGTCTTGGTCTGTGTCTGTGTTCTCTTGTTTTAAGACTCCCTATAATTCCAGAACTTGAATGCTTTTTTTCTTCACAATGTTAGGGAAGTTTTCAGCCATTATTTCCTCAATTAGATTTTGCTGTTGTGATTGGAAGATTTCCAGTACATTATTCTCCAGATAGCTGATACATTATTCTTCATCCTCTAATCTGCTGTTGATTTTGGCTTGTGTCTTTCTAATTTCAATTATTGCATTATTTAATGCTGATTTTTTAAATATTTTCTAATTCTTTGTTGAAGTTCTTACTGAAATTATCCATTCTTCACTTGAGTTCAATGAAGACCTTTAGAATCCTTTTGTTGCTTATCTGTTTCATTTACTTTATTTATTTTTTCCTGAGATTATATATTGGTCCTTCATTTTGAAGGTATTTCAATCAATTCATTTTGCCTAACTCTCTGTGTTAGTTTCTATGTAGTATGTATATCAGTTATGTCATCTAGTCTTGAAAAAGTAGCATTATGTAGAAGTTATCTTGTAATCCAGTGGCATAATCCTCCCTTGTCATTAGATACAGGTATACTGGTTATATCCTTATGTGTCCAACTTCCTACATGGTTAGTTTACAATAGCTGAGAGAAAACTGGTGGGTAATGTTGACATCAGTGGCTGGCTGTGAGTTTTGGCCATGACTACTGTGAATGTGCTAATGAGCAGGACTGATCTACGAGAGTGAGAGTCTCTTTGGTGCCCATGGAGAGGAACTGTTGCCAGTTATGGCTGCCTGCTGAGCTATTATTTCTTTAACAACATGTTTCTGTTCCCTGATTTCTTCTAGCACTCCAAGGATACATGCATTATATTCTTGAACAGTGCAGAAGAGTGTTCAAACTACTCTAAAACTGTGCTGATTTCATATGCTCAAAAGGTTATGCTTAAAATCCTTCAAGCTAGGTTTCAGCAGTATGTGAACCAAGAACTTCCAGATGTACAAGTTGGGTTTAAACAAGTCAGAGGAACCAAAAATCAAACTGCCAATATTCACTGGATGACGGAGAAAGTAAGATAACTCCAGGAAAAAAAAAAAATAAAACTACTTTTACTTCACTGACTATGCTAAAGCCTTTGACTGTGTGGATTACAAGAAACTGTGGACAATTCTTTAAGAGTTGATAATATCAGACAACTTTACATGTTTCCCAAGAAACCTTTACATGGTCAAGAACAACAATAAAAATTGGGCATTGACCAATGGACTGGTTTAAAATTAGGAAAGTAGCACAGCAGAGTTGTATATTGCCATACTGGTTACTTAATCTATATATAGACTGCATCATGATAAATGCCAGGCTGGATGAATCAGGGTGGAATCAAGAGCGCCTGGAGAAGTATCAAACCTCAGATATGCAGATGATATAGCTTTAATGACAGAAAATGAAGAGAAACTAAAAAGCCTCTTGATAAAGGAGGAGAATGGGGAGAATGAAAGAGGATAATGAAAAAGTCGACTTAAAACTCAACATTCAAAAACTAAGATCATGCATCTGGTCCCATTGCTTCATTGCAAATAGAAGGGGGAAAAGTGGAAACTCTGACAGATTTTATTTTCTTGGGCTCCAAAATCTCTGTGGAGAGTGACTGCAGTCATGAAATTAAAAGACACTTGCTCCTTGGAAGGAAAGCTATGACAAACTTAGACAGTATATTAAAAGGCAGAGACATCACTTTGCTGACAAAAGTCCATAATGTCAAATCTATGGTTTTCCCAGTAGTCTAGTACAAATGTGAGATTTGGACCATAAAGAAGGCTGAGTGTTGAAGAATCTATGCTTTTGAACTGCGATTTTTTTTTTCCATTTATTTTTATTAGTTGGAGGCTAATTACTTTACAACATTGTAGTAGGTTTTGTCATATATTGAAATGAATTAGCCATGGATTTACATGCATTCCCCATCCCGGTCCCCCCTCCCACCTCCCTCTCCACCCGATCCCACTGGGTCTTCCCAGTGCACCAGGCCCGAGCACTTGTCTCATGCATCCAACCTGGGCTGGTGGTCTGTTTCACCCTAGATAACATACATGTTTCGATGCTGTTCTCTTGAAACATCCCACCCTCGCCTTCTCCCAGAGTCCACAAGTCTGTTCTCTTTTTCTGTTTTGCATATAGGGTTATCATTACCATCTTTCTAAATTCCATATATATGTGTTAGCATACTGTAATGGTCTTTATCTTTCTGGCTTACTTCACTCTGTATAATGGGCTCCAGTTTCATCCATCTCATTAGAACTGATTCAAATGAATTCTTTTTAATGGCTGAGTAATATTCCATGGTGTATATGTACCACAGCTTCCTCATCCATTCGTCTGCTGATGGGCATCTAGGTTGCTTCCATGTCCTGGCTATGATAAACAGTGCTGCGATGAACATTGGGGTGCACGTGTCTCTTTCAGATCTGGTTTCCTAGGTGGGTATGCCCAGAAGTGGGATTGCTGGGTCATATGGCAGTTCTACTGCCAGCTTTTTAAGAAATCTCCACACTATTTTCCATAGTGGCTGTACTAATTTGCATTCCCACCAACAGTGTAAGAGGATTCCCTTTTCTCCACACCCTCTCCAGCATTTATTGCTTGTAGACTTTTGGATAGCAGCCATCCTGACTGGCATGTAATGGTACCTCATTGTGGTTTTGATTTGCATT
This sequence comes from Odocoileus virginianus, assembly GCF_023699985.2. Lineage (NCBI taxonomy): Eukaryota > Metazoa > Chordata > Mammalia > Artiodactyla > Cervidae > Odocoileus > Odocoileus virginianus. The sequence goes on from NC_069692.1 coordinate 55,556,987, forward strand.
TCTCTGATAACGAGTGATGTTGAGCATCTTTTCATGTGTTTTTTTGCCATCTGTATGTCTTCCTTGGAGAAATGTCTGTTTATGAACTGCGATTTTGGGGAAGACTCGTTAGAGTCCCTACGTCTACAAGGAGATCAAACCAGCCAATCCTGGAGCAAGTCAACCCTGAATATTTATTGGAAGGACTGATGCTGAAGGTGAAGCTCCAATACTTTCACCACCTGATACGAAGAGCTGACTCATTGGAAGAGACCCTGATGCTGGAAAAGATTGAAGGCAGGGGGAGAAGCGGGCAACAGAGGATGAGATGGTTGGATGGCATCATTGACTCAATGGATAGGAGTTAAGAAAATTTCAGGAGAGAGTGAGGGACAGGGAAGCTTGAATTGCTGCAGTTACTGGGATCACAAGGAGTCAGACATGACTTAGTGACCGACCAACAACTACAACAGTCTTCCCATGAGTCCACAAGACCCTGTTCTCATTTTTATATTTTTCCTTTTCTTTACTCATAGCCACCCCCCCATTTTAATTGCAGTTTTTTGTTTTTTGTTTTTTACTATATCTTCAACCTCAGTGTCTACCTTTGTGTATGTTATATGTTCAATTGAAAGCAATGTATCCTATGCAGTTTTTGGTTATACTGCTCTATAAATAAGAGTTAGAATGATTTAGTTAGTAGATTGTTCAAATCTTCTAAGTCTTTACTGATTTCGTCATATACTTTTCCTTGAATTTGAAAAAGGATTTTTAAAATCTCCCACTGTAAATGTATGTGCCACTTTAAAATTTTAGTTCTATGTATTAACTTTTGATTCTTGCATTTTGAATGAATTATCCCAAAATGGAAACATAAATAGTATTAATGAAAATATAATAAAAATTTGCTACATTTTGGGTCTGGTATTTCAACTTAAATTCAATAAATTAACAGTCATGGACTTATGTTTGAACTTAACTATATACAATTACTTCACCAACAAATATTTATATTATGTATGCTAAATATATGTCATTATTTATGTATTTATTCTAATATATATTACATATAGGTAGATGTAAGGTATAACACATGTGTGTGTATATACATGTATATTTATGTCAGTCTATTCATAAGTAGTGCTGGGAAAGCTGGACAATTACATATAAATGAATGAAACTGAACACTCTTTAATACATAAGCAAAAATAAACTCACAATAGATAAGAGACCTAAATAAAAGGTCTGACACTATAAAACTTTTAGAAGAAAACACAGGGAGAACACTCTTTGACATAAATTGCAGCAAGATATTTTTGACCCACCTCCTAGAGTAATGAAAATAAAACAGAAATTTAAAAACGAGATCTAATTAAACTTAAAATCATTTGCATAGCCAAGGAAACCATAAACAAGACAATAATCCACCCTTCAGAATGGGCAAAAATATTTGTAAATGGAGCAACTGACAAGCAAGTAAGCTCCAAAATATACAAAGAGCTGATGCTCAACATCAAAAAACAAATAACCCAATCAAATGAGCAGAAGGCCTAAGTAGACATTTCTCCAAAGACATGCAGGTGGCCAACAAACACAAGAAAGCATGCTCAACATCACTAATTGTGAGAAAAATGCAAATCAAAACTACAATTAGGTATCATCTGTGACCAGTTGTTATCTGTGACCAGATATCACATCGGTCTGAATGGATATCATCAAAAAATCTATACACAATAAATGTTGGACAGCATGTGGAGAAAAGGGAATCCTCTTGCACTGTTAGTAGGAATGCAAATCATCAACCACTACAGAAAACAATGAGGAAGCTCCTTAAAAAATGGAAAAAAAAAATACAACTACCTGTAAGCTGCACTCCTGGGTATATACTCAGAGAAAACCATAATTCAAAAAGATACACGCTCCCCAATGTTGCTTGCAACATTATATGCATAGCCTGGAGATGAGCATAACCTAAATTTCCATCAATAGATGAATGGATAAAGAAGATATTGAGTAATGGAATATTATTCAGCCATAAAGAGTTAAATTGTGCAATTTACAGAGACATGGATGAACCTAGAGACTGTCACACAGAGTGAAGTAAGTCAGAAAGAGAAAAAAATATACCACATAATATTGCTTATATATGCAATCTAGAAAAATCATACAGATGAAATTACTTGCAAAGCAGAAATAGAAACAAAGATATAGAGGAGGGACATATGGATACAAGGGTGGCAGGGGTTTGAGATGAATTGGAAGTTTGCCATTGACACATATACACTACTATGGATAACATAGATAACTAAAGAGAACCTACTACATAGCACAGAGCTCTCTGGTGACCTAAATGGGAAGGAAATCCAAAAAGAGTGGATATATGTGTATGTATAGCTGATTCACTTTGCTGTACAGCAAAAACTAACACCACACTGTAAAACAACTATATTGCAACCAAAATAAATAAAAAGTAATTTTAAAATAATCTATCTTATTATTGCATCCACTTGTATATTGAATATATTTGTCTTATATTAAAAGCACACATAAAGGAGAATTAGGAATTTAAGCATGGCATAATAGCATGTTATACAATGCATTATATTTCCTTATATTTAATATTTTAAAGGCTTAATTCCAAATATAAATATATTTGGAGAAGAAGCCTTTGGGAAATAATTAGGTTTAGATGGGGCCATTTGTTTTACCCTCATAAAGGATTAGAACACTTATAGAAGCCACTAAAGAACTTGATGTCCCTGTCTATCTCTCTTTTCCTTGTTGAGACACAGCAAGAAGGCAGTGATCTGCAAGCCAGGAGGACAGATCTTATCAAACCAGATCCTGTTTGGATCCTAATTTCACACTTTCATTCCAGAAATATGTGAAAAAAAATTCTGCTTTTTAAGCTACCCTGTGTCTGATATTTTGTTTTGGTAGTCTGAATAGACAAAAACATAGAATTATAAGGTTTCCCCATAAAGCCTTTATTTATAGAGGAAAATGTTTCAGAGGGAAACAGATATTGATTGCTAAACAAAGAGGTTCAGTGACAGAGTCAAGTGCATCCAGAGTTTAAAAGCCCAGATAAAGTGAGTGTGTGTGTGTGTGCATGTATGCCCCCTCAGTTGTGTCCAACTCTTTACAACCACAAGAACTGTAGCCTACAAGGTTCCTCTGTCCATGGAGGAGTCCAGGACAAAAGTCTTGTCCAGGCAAAAATATTGGAGCAGGTTTCCATTTCCTTCTCCAAGGGATCATCCTAACCCAGAGATCGAACTTGTGTCTCTTGTGTCTCCAGCATTGACAGACAGATTCTTTACCACTACACGACCTGAGAAGCCTGATAAAGTGAGTATCTGAAACATTTTTAAAGAAGTTCTTTAGGAGATTTAGGAGGGCTCCCCTAGTGACTCAAATGGTACATAATCTGCCTGCAATGTAGGATACCAGGATTCGATCCCTGGGTTGGGAAGACTCCCTGGAGAAAAGAATGGCTACTCATTCCAATATTCTTGGCTGGAGAATTCCATGGGCAGAGGAGCCTGGAGGACTCCTGTCCATGGGCTGTCAAAGAGTCAGACATGACTGAGCAACTAACACTTAGGAGATTTAAGAGGAAAATAATTACACAGCTGAACTCTACAAATTTTTGGTATAAGACATTTTTGTCTCTCTTGTCTCAAAAAGGACTTCCCAGATGGTGCTAGTGGCAAATAACCTGCCTGCCAATGCAGGAGATATAAGAGACACAGGTTGGATCCCTGGGTCAGGAAGATCTCCTGGAGGAGGGCATGGCAACTTATTTCAGTATTCTTGCCTGGAGAATTCCATGAGGACCCTGGCAGGCTACATTTCATAGAGTCACAAAGAGTCAGATATGATTTACCAGCTCAAATAATGTTAACAAACAAGCAAGAAACAAAAATTCCCTCATTTCCATCTCCATGTCTACTCTATTTTTCCCCCATATCTTCTGCTTCAGTGTCCTAGAGCTACTGTAACAATGAAGAACATACTAGGTAATGTAAAATAACATACTTTTTTTTCTTATAGTTCTTGTGTCTAGAAGTTTGAAAACGAGTCTTCAGGTGGGCCATGCTCCTTCTGAAAGTTCTAGGGCAGAATGTGTCCCATGCCTCTCCTCTGCTTTCTGGTGATTGGTGGAAGTCCGTTTTCAACTCTCTGTTCTTTCAGGTTTCACAATTACCTCCTTATACAAAAAAACTATGCATATTTTTCAATATACATCTAACTTGGTCATTTGTTGACTTCTTTTCCTGGGTCTTTTTTCCTCTTACCCTATGTGTTACTACGCTTTTCCTCCATTCTACTGCCACTTTGGGGATCTGTCTCCTCCTTTGCTGGCTCATCCACCTCTTTTTTGTTATTATCTCCTGAAGTTTAAGAAAGTCATATGCCCATTGCTTTAGTCACTTTATATCCATGCATAGTTCTCATTTATATACCATAATTTATGTTATTGTCTTAATGCCTTGCTTCGTATCTGAATATCAGACCCTTGTAAATCGACATCTTATTTTACATGTTAGCAAACCACTTCAATATCAACAAGTAAGAAATGACTGAGTTTTCAACTCAAATCAATGAAAGGCACAGAAATCACTCAGATGTGTAAACCATGAATCTCTAAAATTTTCACAATAGCCTGTTCATCTCTTCTAGTATATCCAGTTCATAACACAGTAGTGATCTTTGATAAACTAGATATCTCAAAACAAGACATGTCTCTGTATCTCTACCATCATCAACCTAGTATGACATTCTATTATTTGTGCTTCATCTTTTTTGATCACCTTTTAGCTCATTTACTTTTATCTCCATTGTGACTCATGAAACCTTGCTTTCACTGCTAGTGTCTAACATATTATCTTTATGCTCAAAAAAACTTTAATAACTTTTAACTTTTCTATCACAAGTTCTAAAATAGTTGTGCATAGTCTTTCATCTAATATTCTACACATCTCCCCTGATTTTGTGTTCTCCATCTATTTTGATCTTATTTCTGTGTCTAACGGGCCTAAATAGATTTCTGAAAATCTCTTCCCTTCCCTACTCACTTAGATTCCATGTATAGTTACTTCTTCAGGAAAGGCCCTTTCTTAACATTTAAGAATTACTCTACTGATGTTTTTACAATGTTAATCACAATCCCTTCAAGGCATTTTTAACTGTTTTAATTTTACATGTATTTATCGAATTCATTACTTAACATGTAACTCGGTACTAAGATGTAATCTCAAAAAAGACAAAGAGGTATTTGTTTTTGTTTGCTGAATAAGAATGGCATTGAATAGGCTTGCTATTAATGTTGATTCAGTGCCACTGAATAAGTGAATATGGTTAGGAATTTTCACCTATATTTTTGACTTCAAAAGTAATGGTAAACTATAGGCAAACAATTTTAGAATAATATAGAAATAAAGCTCTTTTGCTTATACATAAAATATGCTTCCTTGTTTATAAGAATAACTAGTCATTTTTATTATTTATTATGTGCCAGTTGATTTTAACCATCAGTTCTTTTATTACAGCCAATAAACATTCATGGAAGTCATGATTAAACTCAATTTTTGTAGATAAAAATTAAGCGCTTGTGATAAGCAGCATTTTGGGAATGGCTCCCAATAAATATTGTCTTACTAAAATCTTCTTCCTTTTGAATGTCATTGAAACCTGTAAATATAATGAAATGTACTCCAATCATTATGTTAAATTATATAAAGAAATAAAGATTATCTGGACAAATGTAATTTAATTATATGAGCACTTTAGGAGCAGAAAGTTTCCCCCAGATGATGAGAAAAATAGGAAAAGAGATCTAAAGGATTTGATCTATCCTTGCTTGCAGAATGATGGAAAGGGCAACATTTGAAGCCATTCAATTTTCCTTCCAAAGAGTGTCCACGGCTGACACCAGTAAAAAAATGTAAATGTGTACAGAACTGAATTCTACCAACAATATGAATGAGTTTAGAAACCAGATTTCCCTGGAGCCTCCAGATGAGATCCTAGATCGCTCAATAAAATTTATTGTGACCCAAGTTTGTCATCAAAATGAATTTCAACTTTTGTATATGTTCCACTTGTTGTGGCTAACAGTTATATTTTAATGATAACAAATAATGTAGAAGGATTATTTTAAAGCCCTACTGCCTTCATGTCTGTCAATATCATTTGTTACCTAGACAGCATATTAAACCTATGAAGCATATTAAAAAGCAGAGACATTACTTTGCCAACAAAGTTCAGTCTGGTCAAAACTATGGTTTTTCCTGTAGTCATGTATGGATTTGAGAGTTAGACTAGAGAAAGCAGAGTGCCGAAGAATTCATGCTTTTGAGCTGTGGTGTTGGAGAAGACTCTTGAGCATCCCTTGGACTGCAAGGAGATCCATCCAGTCCATCCTAAAGGATATCAGTCCTGAATATTCATTGGAAGGACTGATGCTGAAGCTGAAACTCCAAAACTTTGGCCACCTGATGCGGAGAATAGACTCATTTGAAAAGACCCTGAGGCTAGGGAAGATTGAAGGCAGAAGGAGAAGGGGATGACAGAGGATGAGATGGTTGGATGGCCTCAGTGAGTCAATGGACATGAGTTTGAGCAAGGTCTGGGAGATGGTGATGGACAGGGAAGCCTGGCATGCTGAAGTCCATGGGGTCACAAAGAGTTGGACATGACTGAGCTCCTCAACTGAACTGAACCATTTGTAAATCAGCCAGGGAAAAATACTGTAAGAATATTCAAACTGCATGATTCAAAATGTTCAAGGATTAAATTCCAAACTGAAACAGAAATTTCTAACCTGATAAATAGCATTGAATAAATTACCTAGGTAGAGTCTGTGAGCTCTCATCTTCCTTTGGAACATTAAATATTGGCTACTGTTATAGGAAGGATTTTACACTAGATGGACTTGCACTATGGTCCACAGCAGCGATTTCTGAATTTATCATTCTTCCTTCTCTTTTTCTGTATAACTTACCCAGTTCTTACTATTTACATCAGCTGAATTCTCTTGTTCAGAGTGACTAAGACATTTATCCTCCAGCTCATACACCTGATCTACACTCCCTCCCCCCTCAATTTCCATTGGAAACAAGCTATTTGTCAAAATTCTGTATCCTATGTCTGTTGATTGTTTGAAAACATCAACCCATCATTATATATATATCTATCTCCAATGTCCCAGCAATTCAATCAACTGAAAAGATTTCCCCAGGAATGTTTCTTCCTTTTATAATCTTTACTGTAAAAGCAGTTTCAACTCCTCATAAACAATATTCAAACCTGTAGATCAGTGTTTACAATTCAAGAGCAACTGCTGCAGTGTATGTAAATTCCTGATTTTGCACAATCGAAGTATAGCTTTAGTCCCTGAAATTTATTTAAAATTTTTGATATCCTTCTTAAAATAAATGAAGCAATAAAATGCATTTTTATGGAAAATTATCTGAGAAATCACCAAATTATCTAATAAAATTATCATATTCAAAATAATTATTTCCATACACATTAAAGAGAAAGCAACAGGAATTTGTGCCAGGTACAAGACCTGCTGAAATGAAGTTTTAATGAGATCAGAAACCAGCAAATGAATCATTAGCCTGGTGATAACTGTTCAGCCATACAAAGAAAGGAACTACTATCCTAATGTGTCTCAGAATTATCTAAAAATAACATGGCATATGAGTTCAAAGGAAAACACGCTTCCACAATTTGGAAAGCTAGGGAAAAGGAGTTAAAGCTATGTCGCATTAGGCATTTCCAATGAGTGATAAGAGCATGAATAGAGTTACATTCTGTCTAAGTGGATCACTGTGACATTAAGAGGTAGAGACGATTTGAAGAGTAGTATGCTTCCCTGGTGGCTCAGATGGTAAAGAATCCACCTGCAATACAGGAGACCTGGGTTCAATCCCTGGGTCAGGAAAATCCCCCGGAGAAAGAAATGGCTACTCACTCCAATATTCTTTCCTGGGAAATCCTGTGGACAGGAGCCTGGTGGGCTAGGTTCATGACGTTGCAGTCAGATACAACTCAGTGACTAAATTACACTCATGCTATGATATCTTTTTTTCATAAACAGAAGAAGAAATATTTAAAAGCTATCTAGCAGAAAACATTAAAAGTATTACTTCTATTTTATGCATATAAGTGGAATCTAGAAAGATGGCACCAATGAATGTATTTGCAGGGCAACAATGAAGCTGCAGATGCAGAGAACAGACCTATGGATATGGGTGGGGTGGGGGGAGGAAGGAGAAGGTGGGAAGAAGGGAGAGAGTGCCATGGAAACATATGTACCATATGCAAAATAGATAATCGGTGGGAATTGCCATATGACTCAAGGAACTCAAACCAGGGCTCTGTCACATCTTAGAGGGGTAGGAGAGGGAGGGAGGTAGGAGGGAAGCTCAAAGGGAGGAGATAGATCTATACCTATGGCTGACTCATGCTGAGGTATTACAGAAACCAATGTGATATTGTAAAGCAGCTATTCTTCAATTAAAATTAAATTTAAAAAGAGGAGGTAGGAAGAACACAGATCAGAGAGGAGATTGATGGCAGAAGCAGAGACTCCATGTTTGAGGCCCAACTCTAATAATACTGTAGCTTTTAGAAATCGACATGCACTGGGAAGACCCAGAGTGATCGGGTGGAGAGGGAGGTGGGAGGGGGGACTGGGATGGGGAATACATGTAAATCCATGGCTAATTCATTTCAATGTATGACAAAAACTACTGTAATGATGTAAAGTAATTAGCCTCCAACTAATAAAAAGAAATGAAAAAAAAAAAAACAAAAATAAAAAAAATTTTAAAAATAAATAAATAAAAAAGAAATCAACATGGAAAGCAGTAAATTCTTTCCTGGAGGCTCTGGGAGAAATCCTGATCCATACTTTTATTTTAGCCCTGTAAGATTCAGTTCAGACTTCTGGCCTCTAAAAATGTGCAATATTTTTTTTTCTTGTCATTTAAAGTATATGTGTGTATATATATGTGTTTGTGGATATATATATACATGTATGGATATATATGTGTATATATATATATATATATAGTTTGGGTTTTAGAAAATAAGTTAATATTGTGGGGTTCAGTGTAAATACAAAAAGGATTTTGCTGAAGTACAATTTTTAAAAATCACAGTTTAGACATAATGAACTTCTGAGCTAAAACAGTCTTCAGGGAAATAGAAAAGAAAGTAGACCAACAAAGTATTATTATAGAAAAGTCAGATATGGAATGGAAGCATTTGTGGTTATTTCAGACTTTTAAAATTTGTGCTCCTGAAAGTGAAGTTAAAGACATGTGATGCAAAATAATCAATAGCAGCTATTTAAGAGAAACATTTTTTGTTTAATCACTGTAGTCATTTAAGTATGATAATATCTAGAAAGTCTGAAATACACTTAGCAAAATAGTTAGAAAGTTTGTAATACAGTTAGCATTCTTTACCTGCGGATTCTGGATTCAACAAACCATGGATGAAATTCAAATAATTACTCCATTTATATAAGGGACTTGAGCATCTGCAGATTTTGGTACCTACAAGGAGTTGGGAGGATGGTTCTGGAACCAATTCCCTGTGGATACCAAGGAATGACTGAAACTTACTTATTTTTCTGAGCTGAAATTTTTTTCTCTAGGTTAACTGAAATGTAATTGACATATAGCAATATACAAGTGCACACATGCTGCTGCTGCTGCTGCTAAGTCTCATCAGTCCTGTCCGGCTCTATGCGACCCCATAGATGGCAGCCCACCAGACTCCCGGGTTCCTGGGATTCTCCAGGCAAGAACACTGGAGTGGGTTGCCATTTCCTGCTTCAATGCATGCAAGTGAAAGGTGAAAGTGAAGTCGCTCAGTCTTGCCCGATTCTTCGCGACCCCATGGGCTCCAGCCTAACAGGCTCCTCTGTCCATGGGATCTTCCAAGCAAGAGGACTGGAGTGGTTTGCCATTGCCTTCTCTGTGCACAGCATAATGATTTGATTAACATATATTGTGAAATGATTATAATTTTTTTAACATTTTCTCACATAGTTATTAAAAACAAAGAAGAAAAACAATTTTTCTTGTGATGATAACGCTTAGGATTTACTTCCTTAGCGACTTCCAGATGCAGCCTACAGTCCTGTTAGTCAGCATGTTGTATATTACATCATGGTACTTATTTATCTTATAACTAGAAGTGCGTACTTTTCCACTATCTTCAATTTCCCCTCCTCATACTCTATGTCTGTGTGTCCCTGAGGAACCCCCAAATCCAATCTCTTTTACCTTAAATTCGATTGTGTTTTTCTTAGATTCCACATTGGACTTCTGTGGTGGCTCAGTGGCAAAGAATTCACTTGCCAAGCAGGAGACATGGGTTCAATTCCTGGGTCAGGAAGATCCCCTAGTGTGGGAAATGCAACCCACTCCAGTTTTTTTACCTGGAAAGTCCCATGGGCAAAGGAGCCTGCCAGGTTACAGTCCATTGTGTCATAAGAGCCAGACATGACTTAACTAAACAAAGATTTCTCATTATACACTATTCTGTCTGACATTTCTAGCCTAATACACACTTAGGTCCATCGATATTGTTGTATATGGCAAGATTTCCTTCTTATTTTTCTCATTGGGATGTAACTGAAATACAATGTTATATCAGTTTCAGGTGTACAATGTAGCGGTTTGACACTTATTATGAGATGATTATCACAATTAAGCCTCGTTGCTAACTGTAAAGTTAAAGTTATTTTAAAGTTACTTTGACATTTAAAGTTATTACATCACTGCTGCCTATATAGCTTACTCTGTACATTGCATTACTGGGATATATTTATTTTAAACGTGAATGTCTGTTCATCTTAATCTCCTTCACCTATTTCTCCCATCATAACACTCCATCTTCTCCAGAAACCACCATTTTGTTCTCTGTATCTATAACTCTATCTTTGTGTTGTTGTGTTTGCTCATTTGTTTTTTAGATTCCACATATTAAGTGAAATCACACTGCTCTTATCTTTTTCTGTCCTATTTAACTTAGTATAATACCATCTAGGTCTATCCAAGTTGTTCTGAGTGGCAAGATTTCATTTCTTCATTCCCTTTCTTGATTGAATAATAGTCCATTGTGAGTATGTGTGTGTGTACCTCAACTTTCAACCAATGATGTACTCTTAGATTGTTTTCATGTCTTGATTGCTGTTGATGATAATGCTATGAACATAGGGTTGAAGATAACTCCCTGACATAGTGGATTCTTCCCTTTGAATATATTGTTCACTCACTCAGTCATGTTCAATTCTTTGTGATGTCATAGACAGTAGCATGCCAGGCTTCTTTACACTATCTCCCGGAGTTTGCTCAAACTCATGTCCTTTGAGTTGATGATGCCATCCAACCATCTCACCTTCTGTTGCCCTCTTCTCCTGCCCTCAGTCTTTCCCAGCATCAGGGACTTTTCCAATGAGTCAACTCTTTGAATCATTTGGCCATAGTATTGGAGCTTCAGCATCAGTCCTTCCAATGAATATTCAGGATTGCTTTCTTTTAGGGCTGACTGATATGATCCCCTTGCTGTTCAAGGGACTCTCAAGAGTCTTTACAGCACCATAGTTCAAAAGCATCAATGCTTCAGCTCTCAGCCTTCTTTATGGTCCAACTCTCATATCCATACATGACTACTGGGGAAAAAAAAACAAAAACAAAAACATAGCTTTGACTATATGGACCTTGGATGGCAAAGTGATATCTCTGTTTTTTAATATGCTGTCTAGGTTTGTCATAGCTTTTCTTCCAAGAAGTAAGCATCTTTTAGTTTCATGACTGTAGTCACTGTCTGCAGTGATTTTGGAACCCAAGAAAATAAAGTCTTCCACTGTTTCCATTTTATTTCCCCCTATCTATTTGTCATGAAGTAATGAGATCAGTTTACATGATCTTTGTTTTTTAAATGTTGAGTTTAAGCCAGCTTTTACCCAGGCATTTAATTGCTGGATCATTAGTTCAGTTCAGTGGCTCACTCCTGTCTGATTCTTTGTGACCCTATGAACCACAGCATGCCAGGCCTCCCTGTCCATCACCAACTCCCAGAGTCTACTCAAACCCATGTCCATTGAGTCGGTGATGCCATCCATCCATCTCATCCTCTGTCATCCCCTTCTCCTCCTGCCCTCAATCTTGTCCAACTTTGGTCTTTTCAAATGAGTCAGTTCTTTGCATCAGGTAGTCAAAGTATTGGAGTTTCAGCTTCAACATCAGTCCATCTAATGAACACCAGGACTGATCTCCTTTAGGATGGACTCTTTGGATCTCCTTGCAGTCCAAGGGACTCTCAAGAGTCTTCTCCAACACCACAGCTCAAAAGCATCAATTCTTCGGCACTCAGCTTTCTTTATAGTCCAACTCTCACATCCATACATGACCACTGGAAAAACTATAGTTTTGACTAGACAGACCTTTGCTAGCAAAGTAATGTCTCTCCTTTTTAATATGCTATCTAGGTTGGTCATAACTTTCCTTCCAAGGAGTAAGTGTCTTTTAATTTCATGACTGCAATCACTATCTCCAGTGATTTTGGAGCCCAGAAAATTAAAGCCAGCCACTGTTTTTACTGTTTCCCCATCTATTTGCCATGAAGTGATGGGACCGGATGTCATGATCTTAGTTTTTTGAATGTTGAGCTTTAAGCCAACTTTTTCACTCTCCTGTTTCACTTTCATAAAGAGGCTCTTTAGTTCTTCTTCATTTTCTGCCTTAAGGGTGGTTTCATCTGCATATCTAAGGTTATTGATATTTCTCCCAGCAATCTTGATTCCAGCTTGTGCTTCCTCCAGCCCAGCATTGCTCATGATGTACTCTGTATATAAGTTAAATAAACAGGATGACGTACTGCTTTTCCTATTTGAAACCAACCAATCTATTGTTCCATGTCCAGTTCTAACTTTTGCTTCCTGACCTGCATACAGGTTTCTCAAGAGGCAGGTCAGTTGGTCTGGTATGCCCATCACTTTCAGAACTTTTTCAGAACTTACCACAGTTTATTGTGATCCACACAGTCAAAGGCTTTTGCATGGCCAATAAAGCAGAAACAGACTTTTTTTTTTTTTCCTGGAACTCTTGCTTTTTTGATGATCCAGCAGATGTTGGCAATTTGATCTCTGGTTCCTCTGCCTTTTCTAAAACCAGCTTGAATATCTGGAAGTTCACGGTTCACATATTGCTGATGTCTGGCTTGGAGAATTTTAAGCATCACTTTACTAGCGTGTAAGATGAGTGCAATTGTGCAGTAGTCTGAGCATTCTTTGGGATTGGAATGAAAACTGACCTTTTCCTATCCTGTGGCCACTGCTGAGTTTTACAAATTTCCTGGCATGTTGAGTGCAGCACTTTCACAGCATCATCATTCAGGATTTGAAGTAGCTCCACTGGAATTCCATCACCTCCACTAGCTTTGTTCATAGGGATGCTTCCTAAGGTCCACTTGACTTCACATTCCAGGATGTCTGGCTCTAGGGAGTGATCACACCATCATGATTACCTGGATAGTGAAAATCTTTTTTGTAGAGTTCTGTTTATTCTTGCCACCTCTTCGTAATATCTTCTGCTTCTGTTAGGTCCCTACCATTTCTGTCCTTTATTGAGCTCATCTTTGTATGAAATATTCCCTTGGTATCTCTAATTTTCTTGAGAGATTTCTAGTCTTTCCCATTCTATTGTTGTCCTCTATTTGTTTGCATTGATCACTGAGGAAGGCTTTCTTATTTCTCCTTTCTGTTCTTTGGAACTCTGCAGTCAAACGTGGATATCTTTCCTTTTCTCCTTTGATTTTCACTTCCCTTCTTTTCACAGCTGTTTGTAAGCCTTCCTCAAACAGCCATTTTGTTTTTTTTTTTGCATTTCTTTTTCTTGGGGATGGTCTTGATTCCCATCTTCTGTACAATGCCACATACCTCCATCCATAGTTCATCAGGCATTCTATCAGATCTAGTTCCATAAATCTCACTTCCACTGTATAATCATAAGGGATTTGATTTAGGTAATACCTGAATGGTCTAGTGGTTTTCTCCACTTTCTTCAATTTCAGTCTCAATTTGGTTGGATCATATGGTTGTTGTATTCTCACTTTTTTGAGAAATTCCCATATTGTTTTCCATAATAAATTAATTCTTGATTGGTAACAATATTTAACTGTATTTTATTTTGAATAAAATAATAGAAATCTATAATCTATTTCACATTAATTGCATATAAAAAATCTAATACTTCCTTCAAATGCACTGCATTACCATGTTAAACAATCCCTAAGTACAATGTAATTGCATTAATATGAAAATCAATGGTGACATCTCAATTTAAATTAAAAAAATTCTTATCACTAACATATTAGTTAAATATTCCTTTGATAAAATATAACAGCTAGTAAAGCTAAGAATGTTTCTATATTTTATTAAGGATAAGATTGTATAATCTTTTATACAGCAACTATGAATTCAAACTGTGAAAGATCTTATAAGACTAAAGTTTTTCCAGTTACATTTGCAAGAAACCCTCCCCAAATTGTTATTTCCCATCCCTCCCTCCTGCCAACTCAAATTGCCTAAACAACAGTAGGAGAGCTGTTATAGTTTCCTGGCTGCCCCTGCTCCCTCTCCTGTGACTTACATGCCCTTAGATTCCCAACACCTTCTGAGAATGTGAACAGTGTTCAAGTTTAGGAACAACTGAACTCTAAATAATTTTAATTCTCCCATGTCACAAAGTTTTAATAAAAGACTTTAGATAATGATTTGTTATTATTATTTTTAAATTTCCTTTCACAAAGTTCATTATTGGTAGGATAAACTTTGATTTACTTTTTGCAATGCTAGATGAAACAGAAATGTGGACCCTGCTCTTTACCCTTAGTAATGGATAGTCATTGAAAGGTTTTGAGCCAGGGAATGGCAATACAGAAACTATTTCTAAAAGACAATTGACTCTGTGATGCACAAGTTACATTGAAAAGTATCCAGAAGTCTTCTAGATGATAAAGTAAATAGGAGTTTTATTTGCACTTATGACACTGGAATGGAAAGAGAGGGACAGTTATATAATGCTTCATGCAGCAGTCTTTTTTTCTTTTTTTCCATTTATTTTTATTAGTTGGAGGCTAATTACTTTACATCCTTACAGTAGTTTTTGTCATACATTGAAATGAATTAGCCATGGATTTACATGTATTCCCCATCCTGGTCCCCCATCCCACCTCCCTCTCTACCCGATCCCTCTGGGTCTTCCCAGTGCATCAGGCCCGAGCACTTGTCTCATGCACCCAACCTGGGATGGTGATCTGTTTCACCCTAGATAATATACATGTTTCAATGCTGTTCTCTTGAAACATCCCACCCTCGCCTTCTCCCAGAGTCCACAAGTCTGTTCTATACATCTGAGTCTCTTTTTCTGTTTTGCATATAGGGTTATCGTTACCATCTTTCTAAAGTCCATATATATGTGTTAGTATACTGTAATGGTCTTTATCTTTCTGGCTTACTTTGCTCTGTATAATGGGCTCTAGTTTCATCCATCTCATTAGAACTGATTCAAATGAATTCTTTTTAATGGCTGAGTAATATTCCATGGTGTATATGTACCACAGCCTCCTCATCCATTCGTCTGCTGATGGGCATCTGGGTTGCTTCCATGTCCTGGCTATTATAAACAGTGCTGCGATGAACATTGGGGTGCACGTGTCTCTTTCAGATCTGGTTTCCTAGGTGTGTATGCCCAGAAGTGTGATTGCTGGGTCATATGGCAGTTCTATTTCCAGCTTTTTAAGAAATCTCCACACTGTTTTCCATAGTGGCTGTACTAATTTGCATTCCCACCAACAGTGTAAGAGGGTTCCCTTTTCTCCACACCCTCTCCAGCATTTATTGCTTGTAGACTTTTGGATAGCAGTCATCCTGACTGGCGTATAATGGTACCTCATTGTGGTTTTGATTTGCATTTCTCTGATAATGAGTGATGTTGAGCATCTTTTCTTGTGTTTGTTAGCCATCTGTATGTCTTCCTTGGAGAAATGTCTGTTTAGTTCTTTGGCCCATTTTTTGATTGGGTCATTTATTTTTCTGGAGTTGAGCTGGAGGAGTTGCTTGTATATTTTTGAGATTAATCCTTTGTCTGTTGCTTCGTTTGCTATTATTTTCTCCCAATCTGAGGGCTGTCTTTTCACCTTGCTTAGAGTTTCCTTTGTTGTGCAAAAGCTTTTAAGTTTCATTAGGTCCCATTTGTTTATTTTTGCTTTTATTTCTAAAAGTCTGGGATGTGGGTCATAGAGGATCCTGCTGTGATTTATGTCCGAGAGTGTTTTGCCTATGTTCTCCTCTAGGAGTTTTATAGTTTCTGGTCTTACATTTAGATCTGTAATCCATTTTGAGTTTATTTTTGTGTATGGTGTTAGAAAGTGTTCTAGTTTCATTCTTTTACAGGTGGTTGACCAGTTTTCCCAGCACCACTTGTTAAAGAGGTTATCTTTTTTCCATTTTATATCCTTGCCTCCTTTGTCAAAGATAAGGTGACCATAGGTTCATGGATTTATCTCTGGGCTTTCTATTCCGTTCCATTGATCTATATTTCTGTCTTTGTGCCAGTACCATACTGTCTTGGACTGTGGCTTTGTAGTAGAGTCTGAAGTCAGGCAGATTGATTCCTCCAGTTCCATTCTTCTTTCTCAGGATTACTTTGGCTATTCGAGGTTTTTTGTATTTCCATACCAATTGTGAAATTATTTGTTCTAGTTCTGTGAAAAATACCGTTGGTAGTTTGATAGGCATTGCATTGAATCTATAGATTGCTTTGGGTAGTATAGCCATTTTGACAATATTGATTCTTCCAATCCATGAACACGGTATATTTCTCCATCTGTTTGTGTCCTCTTTGATTTCTTTCATCAGTGTTTTATAGTCTTCTATGTATAGGTCTTTTGTTTCTTTAGGTAGATATACTCCTAAGTATTTTATTTTTTTTGTTGCAATGGTGAATGGTATTGTTTCCTTAATTTCTCTTTCTGTTTTCTCATTGTTAGTGTATAGGAATGCAAGAGATTTCTGTGTGTTAATTTTATATCCTGCAACTTTACTGTATTCATTGATTAGCTCTAGTAATTTTCTGGTAGCGTCTTTAGGGTTTTCTATGTAGAGGATCATGTCATCTGCAAACAGAGAGAGTTTCACTTCTTCTTTTCCTATCTGGATTCCTTTTACTTCTTTTTCCGCCCTGATTGCTGTGGCCAAAACTTCCAAAACTATGTTGAATAGTACTAGTGAGAGTGGGCACCCTTGTCTTGTTCCTGATTTCAGGGGAAATGCTTTCAATTTTTCACCATTGAGGGTAATGCTTGCTGTGGGTTTGTCATATATAGCTTTTATTATGTTGAGGTATGTTCCTTCTATTCCTGCTTTCTGGAGAGTTTTAATCATAAATGGATGTTGAATTTTGTCAAAGGCTTTTTCTGCATCTATTGTGATAATCATATGGTTTTTATCTTTCAATTTGTTAATGTGGTGTATTACATTGATTGACTTGCGGATATTAAAGAATCCTTGCATTCCTGGGATCAAGCCCACTTGGTCATGATGTATGATTTTTTTAATATGTTGTTGGATTCTGTTTGCTAAAATTTTGTTAAGGATTTTTGCATCTATGTTCATCAGTGATATTGGCCTGTAGTTTTCTTTTTTTGTGGCATCTTTGTCTGGTTTTGGAATTAGGGTGATGATGGCCTCATAGAATGAGTTTGGAAGTTTACCTTCTTCTGCAATTTTCTGGAAGAGTTTGAGTAAGATAGGTGTTAGCTCTTCTCTAAATTTTTGGTAGAATTCAGCTGTGAAGCCATCTGGTCCTGGGCTTTTGTTTGCTGGAAGATTTCTGATTACAGTTTCGATTTCCTTGCTTATGATGGGTTTGTTAAGATCTTCTATTTCTTCCTGGTTCAGTTTTGGAAAGTTATACTTCTCTAAGAACTTGTCCATTTCTTCCAAGTTGTCCAGTTTATTGGCATAGAGCTGCTGATAGTAGTCTCTTATGATCCTTTGTATTTCAGTGTTGTCTGTTGTGATCTCTCCATTTTCGTTTCTAATTTTGTTAATTTGGTTCTTCTCCCTTTGTTTCTTACTGAGTCTTGCTAATGGTTTGTCAATTTTGTTTATTTTTTCAAAAAACCAGCTTTTAGCTTTGTTAATTTTTGCTATGATCTCTTTAGTTTCTTTTGCATTTATTTCTGCCCTAATTTTTAAGATTTCTTTCCTTCTACTAACCCTGGGGTTCTTCATTTCTTCCTCCTCTAGTTGCTTTAGGTGTAGAGTTAGGTTATTTATTTGACTTTTTTCTTGTTTCTTGAGGTAGGCCTGTAATGCTATGAATCTTCCCCTTAGCACTGCTTTTACAGTGTCCCATAGGTTTTGCGTTGTTGTGTTTTCATTTTCATTCATTTCTATGCATATTTTGATTTCTTTTTTATTTCTTCTATGATTTGTTGGTTATTCAGAAGCGTGTTGTTTAGCCTCCATATGTTTGAATTTTTAATAATTTTTTTCCTGTAATTGAGATCTAATCTTACTCATGCAGCAGTCTTATAAAAGGATTAGAAATGGAATTTACCTCTAAACTGTTTGAGCATCAAACAATTTACAGTAAAAAAAAAAAAAAAAAAGGAAATTCAGAAAAAGAGAAGAGAAGTTTTCCTTTGTGGAATGGTGAAAGTAGAATGTTGATAAGGAAGGAATTATGGAGGGAAGCTCTGTTTTAAACTTAAAATTAAAATCATGTGGGAGATTTCAAGTAAGTCATCAAAATTGAGGGTATGAAGCTTAAAAAGTAAAAATGATGACAGATGAGTATACATGAATTACTTGCATAAAAAGGATGTGGAATCAAAATATCCCTGAAGAGATTAGGAAGAATGAGAGAAGGAATGAGAGAGAGGACAGTACAAAGTGCAGGCAAAATGAGAGAAGTAGAGAGATCCCTCTATTGGAAGAAACTTGAATAAAATCCACTATGTCTCACCACATCTAAGTGCCCTCTTTTGTAAGACTCACCATTGTTTTATGCACCGTATAGAGTGGGAAATATGTACCAAATATGTACATTACAGAATCAAAGAAATACAGCATGTTTAGGATACAGCAGGGGGATGGCTAAGAGTCTATCATAATTATAAATAAATGCTTTACAATATAGCAATAATTACTAAAAAAAAAAAAAGAAAAAGAAAAAAAAAGATCAAGTATTCTGTAAAACATTGTTTATAATGCTTAGTTCCCTAAGGTGAAAATCTGTGTATATCTGCTATCTGTTTATAGCTGGTGAGTATATATGTATAATAAAATAAATAAATAAATAAATCATTTGAAGTGAAAGAGTCTAAAACTTTGACGTGTAACTCACCCCAAATCATGGTTGTTGGAAGAACCATACAAGGAAGTTGGGAGAAGGTGGTATACATGTCTCTGTTAATTTCCAAAGGAAACTATTTTCATGACGATATTAGAATAAAGGTTTGAACATAAAACAGAAATTACTAGCCCCTTTCTCCTGTTTGAGACTGACCAAAAGAAAGAAAGAACAGCTTCCTCTGGAGAAAATTTCAAAAACTTGGTGTTATCAGGAGAAAGCAGTGTGAACTTGAGAGAGGTTTCAGTTAGAATTAGAAAGTGAAAGGAGGGTCCAGGAAAAAGTCTAAGTACAGAAAAAAAATGATTCACATGGACAGGAGACAGATTTACTTGCTAAAATCTAGCTGAAAAATCTAATGCTATTAGAAAACTTTCCTGGGACTTATCTCTCATAATTGGTGTTATTTGGAAAGTATTTTGAGAAATGATTCACTAATGGACATCAAGGACTGAATCTACACCATTATTCAAAATAAATAAATAAATAAATCAAACAATGTGAGAACTCTAAATTACATTGCTTTATTTCTATTTATTTATCATAGTACTCAATTGTGTGTGTGTGTGTGTGCATACTCAGTTGTGTCTGGCTCTTTGTAATTCCCATGGACTGCAGCCCACCTCTGCCCATATATTTTTTCTGGCAAGAATACTGGAGAGAGTTGCCATTTCCAGCTTCAAGGGATTTTCCTGACCCGGTGATGGAGTCTGCATTTCTTGTGGCTCTTGCATTGGAAGGTAGATTTTTTTTATCATAGTCAGGGTCATACTGAATTATTGACACTATTTTGAGAAAAAAAAAGAAAATGTACAAAATAGCTATACCTCAGTCTATGGTTTTCTCATGATATGTGGAGACCCAGAGAATAGTAAAATCAACACTGACCTTGTTAGGGAACTTCAGCTTAACAGAAAAAGGAAAGACATAGCATACCAGATAACCCTTTTGCATCTATTTTCCGTCTCTTATTGACTTATAGTAGAAAAATGCATCCCATTCCTTAGTTAAATAATGTCCTCCTAGCAAATAATTTTATCTTAATAAAAGTTGTCTCAGTGTTAACTATAAGGCAACACCCTTAGCATTAATGGACCAAATGATAGTTCTTCTGGTGGAGTAGTGATGCCTGGTTCTTGGAATATGAACACTGACTTACAGAAAGTGGTCTCATCAATTCCTACAGTTCATGGAGAAGTTGTTTTTTACCCATTACAGCCAGTTCCTCAAGTACTATAGTTCTAATAGTGGGCTCTGGAATTAGAATACTTGGGTTGAAGAGGTTAATCTGAAAAAATAAAATGCTAATCACTCAGTCAATTCCAACTCTCTGTGACCCCACTGGCTGTAGCCCATCAGGCTCCTTTGTCCATGGAATTACCCAGGCAAGAATAGTGGATTGGGTACTATTCCCATCTCCAGGGGATCTTCCTGACTCAGGATCTTTGGCATTACAGGCAGATTCTTTACTGTCTGAGCCAACCAGGGAAGCAAGGGGGGAAAAAAAAGGAAATCAAACTCCTGATACATAGCATTTTCTGACTTCTGTGGTGAACATAAACCCAGCATCATGACTGATTTCAAACCACCAACATACTGGCATCCATGGCCCACAAAGTTGAAAAAATTTAGATTGACTCTTACGAGTGCCCCCAACACATCACTTATTTAGAAAAAATAATCCTGAAGTTTGTAATGAAAGATATAGACTCTGGCCCTATCTTGACTTTCCACTAATCTTTTAAGTTCTGGTGAACAGGAATTATCCATTTCCTGTTGATTGCCATTCTTCACTTCCTGCTAGGTATGAGGTATTCATTAGAAGGATGGTAGAAATATGGCAGAGTAGCTACTATTGTTATTGTTTCCATTTGTCACAAAAAGTTGAAAGGCATTCAAGGTAAATAATTAGATTTGAGCAATATAACAATAGAGACTAACCTTTAAAATTACCTCTACATTGACACTTTCATTTTAATTTCAACTATTTGCACATCTAGGGAAGTAGCTTTATTTAAATGGGTTGTTTCATAGACTTTATAAATATGAGCACATGGTAGAAGTTGCTCTGCTCCTCCAGGAGTTGGTATGTGTATCAGGTCTATCTCCTTCCCAAGATCTACATCAAGGACTATCACAGGAGGTGGAGGATCTTACTCTTTCTATGTACTAAGCACACATATTTGTGGCATTCAAATTTAATGGTGAGATGTGATTAAGAAAAAAAAAAGTCCACAAGGACTTCTTTTTTTTTTTTTTTTTGTAAGTTGAAGCACACTGGTTTTAAGATTCTGTGTTAAAAGAGGTGTTTTAGCCTCTGCTATGCATAAATTGCAGTAGCCACTAGCTGCATGTGACTATTGAGAAATTGTTACTAGTGTGAATGAGGAAATGAGCTTAAATTACATTTATTTTAAATTAACTTTAAGTATTAATAGCTGCCTGTACCTGTTGCTGCAGTACTGGATAGCACAATTCTAGATCTTAGTAGGAAAAAAAAAAAAGAATTTAAAGACATATATCGATGTCAGTTATGGAAAAACAAAACAAAACAATATTTAAGCAGTTATCTAACAGTTGTTACTGAATAGACTCAACTTTTTTTCATTACACTAGCTCATCTGTTGTCAGTTGGTTTATGGTTTTATACCCTGTAGAGGTATCTTAGTTCTCAAAAGACAGTAGAAGCCTGTATCACTCACAAGTGAATCAAAAATGTTAAGGCTAGTCTTAAGGTGGGAAAGTTCTTGCCACCTTTCCCTTGAAAAACAAAAGTAAAAACATATTTTGAAGGAATAAATAAAATGCACAGAGAAAATAAAATATATGAAAGACTCCAAAATGATGCCCTTCAATCAAGGGGTTCCACCTAGGAACAAACCCACTAAATTAAATGTAGACAAGGAGAATTATCAAAGTCCATTGTTCATTCATTGCTATTTTTGCGACTTTCTCAGAATAGTAAAAAAAGAAAAAAAAATGTTGTGAGATTGACTTTTATTACTTCCATTTGTAATGGCTCATCTGAACCTTTTCCAAGATAGTAGATTAATAATATTTTCTCACTCAATTCCTAGATAATAATATCTAATAGCATTCTATAAAAATAATAGTAAGTATGAGTATTTTTCAGCACCATGCTAGTTAAACTTACAGCAACACTGTGTAAGTAGAAGTCATGACAAGTTTATACATTATAGCAAAATTAAGGTCACATATAGTAGTTAATAAAATAGAAGCAGCAGGATTCTGAGTACCACTTGATATAATATTTGTGTTCATAATCACAATTATATAGTTACTTATCATGAAAGAAAGAGTAAAATACACTATTTAGAATGATCTTGATATGTGAACTGATGTCTATATGTGCACTGTGAGCACAAAAAGAACTAGCCACATATTCTAAACTCCTAAGGATGGTGAATCCAGTTCTTGAAAAGAAGAATTATTTTGAAGGAGTGTATTATTAACAATATTTTTTAATGACAAGCTTATTTGCACAATAAATTTTTACTAGAAATGAATATTCCTATATGTAGTATAATATAGCAATGGTGCACAAAATTTAAAAGAAAAAGTAAGGCAATTCATTTTTATATTTTTCTCGTACTGAAATTACACAAAAAATTATCATGTAACCAATTGTGTCTAAAAAAACATATTTGGAATTGGCAATTATCTAATGACTAATTAAATTTATGCATCCAATCTAACTTTCCAGAATAAAATAATGGCTTTTCATTGTATTTATAGTGAACTATTCAAGCAAAGTTAATTCAATGTGATTAAATTGGATCAATGCAGCAGAAACAAGGCAGATCTAGAAAGCATAGCAAAATATTTTTAATTGCAAGATATTAATCATCAAAAATAATGACGGATATTTTTGTTATATAGAATTGGTAAGATCTCAAAAGGAGATAAAATAAACCATCGTACCTTATTTTGATATATATGTTTCTGTATCTTAATACTGAAATACGGATTACAGTTTACCATAGAACTGTAGCCCCTCCTAGTTGCTTACGGTTTTCATATAAAATGCAATCATGTGTATTATAGGTAGAGTCAAGCATTAAAGAAAAATTATAAAGTGGTCTATAAGGAAACAAAAGGAGAGAATTTCAGTTATGTTGTCCCATATATATCCATTAGAAGATGGATATTTTACAGAAAAATTAAATATACCAATTATTATAACATACATTTAATGAATTAAAGACATATAAGCTGCTTAGTTCAGTTCAGTCACTTAGTTGTGTCTGACTCTTTGCGACCTCATGGACTGCAGCACACCAGGTCTCCCTGTCCATCACCAACTCACAGTTTACCCAAACTCATATCCATTGAGTGGGTGATGCCATCCAACCACCTCATCCTCTGTGGTCCCCTTCTCCTCCCACTTTCAATCTTTCCCAGCATCAGGGTGTTTTCAAATGAGTCAGCTTTTTTTATCAGGTGGCCAAAGTTTTGGAGTTTCAGCTTCAACATCAGTCTTTCCAATGAATATTCAGGACTGATTTCCTTTAGAATGGACTTGCTTGGTCTCCTTGCAGTCTAAGGAACTATCAAGAGTCTTCTTCAATATAAGTTGCTACTACATATGACATATATATATATATATATATTCAGAGAGAGAGACTTACTACACAGTAGTCTACATTCTTACATGTCTTTTATTTTTACAAAACACTCAAATTCATTTTCCAAATGAAAATGGAAAATAATAACAGAAATTTTACTGTATTTGCTAGCCTGAAAATAACATACATAATTGCTTTATTCCCATTAAACAGCACCATCCACCCATAGTCAAAGGGATATATGCAGAACTAGCCACCAAATGAAATACTTCCCTTAGGGGCTTCTGGATTTGGCTTTTCAAACATAAGGATTTCATGTGAAAGTTTTAGCACATCAGCATTAAGTTTGGCAAGAATTTGTCCTGTTTTCTTCTTCTGATAAGTCAGTTCTCAATCTTTACATCAACTTGAGGTTTATATTGATGAAAAAATGAGAACTTGTTCTTGTATCACCAGTTTGTCCAGAACGTCTTTTTACTAGGGCTATTTCACAAGAGCAAAATCATCGGGGTATGTTTTATCCTCCTCCTTGATAATAGCAATATGGGCTCACATAACATAAGGTGTCAGATAGATAAGATCCAAACTTCTATTTAGCTCAAAAACCACATAAAAGTATTTTCACATTTATAGTCTCCAAAAGCATGCTAGCTAAGTGACTTTTTTTCTGTAAAAGAAAACCTGCAGATGTAATATAAATATAGAAAACCACTATCAGGTAACAAAAAAGAATTCCTGAATTTGAATGTAGTGGTAAAAAGAACTCTTAGAATAAGCCTTGGACAGTCATTGATATAAATAAATTCATCACTAAATAAAACAAAACAAAAATAATGATATTACTGAGAATTATTTACTTTTTTCTAAAATAGTTTATAAAATTATAAGATTGGGGTGGCAGAGAGTCAGACATGACTGAGTGACCGAACTGAACTGAACTGAAAATAGTGTAAGACAAAGTAATAATTTAGAGCGTAAAATGGAGTTTAAGATCATACTTTTATGTGATAGACGAATGAAGTAATTGAAAGAATGCTCCTCAATTAAAATCTCTGCCTTTGATATTCTTATTTCTAAAATTATAAAGTTATACCAGCATATGATTCAGCCATAAAAAAGAATGAGATTCTGCCATTTAGAGCATCATTGATGGACATAGAATATATTATGCTTTATGAAATGTCAGACAGAAAAAAACAAGCACTGTATTATATTACGTATATGTAGAATCTGAAGAATAATACAAACAAATATATATAGCAAAATGGAAACAGACTCACAGAGAAAACAAACTAGTCGTTACCAGAGGGGGAAGGTGGGGGTGGGGGGAAGATAGGGGTATAGGATTAAGAGATACAAACTATTATGTATAAAATATATCAGCAACAAGGAAGTGTACTCCACAGAGGAATGTAGCCATTATCTTGTAACAAGTTTCTGTTTAGTTCAGTCGCTCAGTCATGTCTGACTCTTTGCGACCCTATGAATTGCAGCACACTAGGCCTCCCTGTCCAACACCAACTCCCGGAGTCCACCCAAACCCATGTCCATCGAGTCAGTGATGCCATCCAACCATCTCATCATCTGTTGTCCCCTTCTCCTCCTGCCCTCAATCTTTCCCAGCATCAGAGTCTTTTCCAATGAATCAACTCTTCACATGAGGTGGCCAAAGTATTGGAGTTTCAGTTTCAACATCAGTCCTTCCAATGAACACCCAGAACTGATCTCCTTTAGAATGGACTGGTTGGATCTCCTTGCAGTCCAAGGGACTCTCAAGAGTCTTCTCCAACACCACAGTTCAAAAGCATCAATTCTTTGGCTCTCAGCTTTCTTTATAGTCCATCTCTCACATCCATATATGACTACTGGAAAAACCATAGCCTTGACTAAACGGACCTTTGTTGGCAAAGTAATGTCTTTGTTTTTTAATATGCTATCTACATTGATCATAACTTTCCTTCCAAGGAGTAAGCATCTTTCAATTTCATGGCTGCAATTACCATCTGCAGTGATTTTTTTTTTTTTTTAATTTTTATTAGTTGGAGGCTAATTACTTTACATCATTACAGTAGTTTTTGTTATACATTGATATGAATTAGCCATGGATTTACATGTATTCCCCATCCCAGTCCCCCCTCCCACCTCCCTCTCCACCCGATCCCTCTGGGTCTTCCCAGTGCACCAGGCCCGAGCACTTGTCTCATGTACCCAACCTGAGCTGGTTATCCGTTTCACCCTAGATAATATACATGTTTCAATGCTGTTCTCCTGAAACATCCCACCCTCTCCTTCTCCCAGAGTCCACAAGTCTGTTCCATACATCTGAGTCTCTTTTTCTGTTTTGCATATAGGGTTATCGTTACCATCTTTCTAAAGTCCATATATATGTGTTAGTATACTGTAATGGTCTTTATCTTTCTGGCTTACTTCGCTCTGTATAATGGGCTCCAGTTTCATCCATCTCATTAGAACTGATTCAAATGAATTCTTTTTAATGGCTGAGTAGTATTCCATGGTGTATATGTACCACAGCTTCCTCATCCATTCGTCTGCTGATGGGCATCTGGGTTGCTTCCATGTCCTGTGCAGTGATTTTAGAGCCCCAAAAAATAAAGTCTGGCACTGTTTCCACTGTCTCCCCATCTATTTCCCATGAAGTGATGGGACCAGATGTCATGACCTTAGTTTTCTGAATGTTGAACTTTAAGCCAACTTTTTCACTCTCCTCCTTCAGTTTCATTAAGAGTCTTTTTAATTCCTCTTCACTTTCTGCCATAAGGGTGGTGTCATCTGCATATCTGAGGTTATTGATATTTTTCCTGGCAATCTTTATTCCAGCTAGTGCCTCTTCCAGCCCAGATGTTTCTCATGATGTACTCTGCATATAAGTTAAATAAGCAGGGTGACAATATACAGCCTTAACGTACTCCTTTACCTATTTGGAACCAGTCTATCATTCCATGTCCAGTTCTAACTGTTGCTTCCTGATCTGCATACAGATTTCTTGAGAGGCAGGTCAGGTGGTCTGGTATTCCCATCTCTATAAGAATGTTCCACAGTTTATTGTGATCCACATGGTGTAACAACTTTAAATGGTGCATAATCTGTAAAAATAGTGAATAGCAATACTTGTATAACTGAAATTACTATAATATTGTATGTCAACTATTCTTCAATAACATATATATATATATATATATATATATATATATATATATATATATGTCAACGTATGGCAAAAATCATCACAACATTGTAATTATCCTCCAATTAAAACAAATCAATTAAATTAAAAAGATAAATTAAGGAATAACTAAAATTATATAAATATTCAATTTGTTTAACATGAATGTGAATAATATTTAATTCTAATCATTCTTACTGTGTGAGTGAATTCACTCATTCAAATCATTCATTCACTCATTCAGAAATCATAAATTTCATAAAGTGTTATATACTTCTGTCTGGTGCAAAGATAAAAGAGAAAGTCCTCACCTTTCAAGGGGCCCATAGATTAGTGAACAATCTCGACAGCAAAAGTGAGAGAGCGAGAGAAAGGAAATGGAGAGAGCAAAAATTAAAGAAAGACTCTCATAAAGGACTGAATATAGTAAATCTTAAACAAACATAAATGTCTTTAAATTGTCCTCTTAGGAGAAGTCAGCTGAAGCAGATTCAAACCAGTCTGAAGAGATGGTATTTGAAATATCTTACCAAAAAATATTTGAAGAAGAATAATCTACGAGATTGGTTACGCGTAGTCGCTAACAGCAAAGAAAGTTACGAATTGCATTACTTCCAGATTAATCAAGATGAAGAGGAGGAGGAAGATGAGGATTAAAACTTAAACGGGAATATTTGTATAAGTTCTTAAATAAAATTTATCAACCAAAAAAAAAAAAAAAAAAAAAAAACAAAATCCCAAACTAAGCTACTTTTTCAAAACACGTACAAAGCTACGTGACACAGGAAAACACACATACACACACAAACACACACAAAGAAAAGACTAAGCAACAATGCATCAATAATTTTGAATTAAAGCAAGAACAAGTAGTGTTAAAGGTCATTGGAAAACGGTGTGGCTTTTTGGAAAGATATTGGCTAAATAGAAAGGACATGAATATATTCACTCTATTTTTTAGTTAAAAAGTCTATCCTATAAAATATATTTTGTTATAAAAAAGTGATAAATGTGAAAGGTAGATATAGGAAAATAAAATCTCATAAAGGGAAGATTACAGGATACCTACCATCAGAAAGTAACAGTTCTATAGTGCTATAATATTATTTGAACTAGTTTATGCATGACTTGTGGGCTTCGCAGGTGGTTTTAGTGGTAAAGAATCCAGCTGCTGATGTAGGAGACATAGAGACATGGGTATGATCCCTGGGTTGAGAAGATCCCGTGGAGGAGGGCAGGAAAACCACTCCAGTATTCTTGGCTGGAGAATCCCATTGGACAGAGGAGCTTAGCGGGTTACAGTCCATAGGGCTGCAAAGAGTTGGACATGACTGAAGTGACTTAGCACACAGGAACATGCATGACTTGTATCATCTTCACACTCATAGTAGTATAAAATCCTGCCCCAAGTTGCCTTTTTAATTCTCCTACCCATTGCAGTGTTGGTTAGTGACTATGTTTGTGACTGTTGAGAAGAGCCTTTGCCATTCACACACATTATGCAATTTTTTCTCATACCATTACCATACCCCAACAGCCATAGATATCCACCTGGGTGGCCATTCCTGATCTCTATTATGTATATATTTTGAGTTCTCTAAAATCCTGATCAGCCTTAAGTCAGTTCAGTTCAATCGCTCAGTCATGTCCAACTCTTTGCAGCATGCCAGCCCTCCCTGTCCATCACCAACTCTAGGAGTTTACTCAAACTCATGTCCATTGAGTTGGTGATCAAGCTTAAAGTAACAATCAATAAAGTACCTTCCCAGGATTGTAATGGAGCTGGCTTATATTGGCTCAAGGAATGCTGAATATTAATTTTCTGTAACTTTGTGAGCTGTGGTTGACATAATTCTGGCACACTGAGATTAAAAAAAAAAAACAGAAGATGAGACTATTCGCACCAGGGAAATTAGATAATAGTATAAATAAGCCCTCTCCTCCTATTTTTCTCTTTTTTTTTTTCCTCTCAGCAGCCACTTGTTAAACACTTACTGGCAAACTATTATATTTTTGCACTTTTAAGCTCTCTTGATTCTTACAGAACACGTTGGGCTGCTCATTGTAAATCAGAATACATCTTTTTGAAGCTTGCTTTCATGACACATTGAAGTAGAAAGCCGTCGCTCAGCAGGACCTCTCAGTATGCCCCATCTGTCTTCTGTGGATAAAATTGACTTGACAGCTTGGTTAAAGAGTAAATCAAATGAATCCATAGCAAATTCATTTGCAAATCATTTATTGAAATACGAAGGGAAGTGCTGTAATTACCACTTAACATTTCATTTTAACTTGAATTTAAAATTAAATATTTTAGAGACATCATTGTTTTTAAAATGCTGCTCTGGAAACAAGAATGTCTTGCTAAGTTATGAACGAACACACAGCTCATAAGCCATAACCTATACCTTTTATACAAAGAAAATTCTTTGCTATTGATTTAAGGATTAAAACAAGCAGTTAGAATACAGTCCTCTACATTGGAATATTAAATCTGAAAACACCAAGGTCACTGGATATTTTTAACCATGGATCTTAAATTCTATGATGAAACTGACTTAGTTTTAAAGTGTGTTTCTTACTTATGTAAATTGTAGAATTAGGCATATAAGGAACAATAGAAATTGTATTAATTAATTACTTTTTTTAAAAAAATTTCCATGCATCTTGGTATTAAGAACAATAAAACTAGAATGGATTTACTGTGAAACTAATGAGGTTAAACTTTAGGGCACTTCACTTATTAATAGAAGTTGTTTTTTTTAACTTTTTATTTTTAATTTGAGGCTAATTACTTTACAATATTGTAGTGGTTTTTACCATACATTGACATGAATCAGCCATGGGTGTACATGTGTTCCCCATCCTGAACCCCACTCCCACCTCCCTACCCATCCCATCCCTCAGAGTCATCCCAGAGCACCAGCCCTGAGCACCCTGTCTAATGCATTGAACCTGGACTGATGATCTATCTCACATATGGTAATATACATGTTTCAGTGCTATTCTCTCAAATCATCCCACCCTTGCCTTTTTTAAGGTCTTGTGTCTAAGTTTGCATTTGTAATTTAGTGTACTTTTCATTAAAGCAGATCCCCAAATCATAAGAGACCAGGCCCTTTTCCAGTTCTACCCTAAGAGTAATGGTTCACAGCTCAGGCTGAGTGGCTGGTCTCTGTGCCTTGTTTTCCCAGAGGGTCTCTCTGATGTCTTCCACTGATTCAGTGGATCTAAATCAATCTTCATGTCACAATGTGTCTGCCACAACCCAGAGGCTGGAAGGTAAACAAAATCTTTAATCAAGATTCTGGATTCAGGGCTCTTTCAAAAGAAAAATTTAACAAAAAAAAATGAGCATTTCATTGATCTCCAGGTTCTTGATGAAGTTGTCAGAAATGAGAAAAACATAGTTTGCAAAGTGTCATGCATTTTGTTCAGAGCCCAGGACTCTGTAAAGTGCCTCTGTTTGTAAACTTCCAGTCAAAAAATTGTAGACCTTTTAATCTTGCCTTTTATTGTTTTGAATTATTAAAGAAAGATTTCAAGTGCTTAAGATGGATTTCCCCTGTAGCAGTAAAATTTGAACTACTAATGACAATAGACTGACTGGTTCTTTTTGTCAGATTGTTTTTCAGTAGCCAAGTCATGTCTGACTCTTTTGCAGCACGCCAGTCTTCTCTGTCCATCACTATCTCTCTGAGTTTGCTCAAACTAATGTCCATTGAATCACCAATGCCATCCATCCATCTCATCTCTGCCACCCCCTTATGCTCTTGGCCTCAATCTTTCCTGGCATCAGGGTCTTTTCCAATGAGTCAGTTCTTCACATCAGGTGGCCAAAGTATTGGAGCTTCATCTTCACCATCAGTCCTTCCAATGAATATTCCTTTAAGATTGATTTCCTTTAGAACTGACTGCTTTGATCTCCTTGCTGTCCAAGGGACTCTCAAGAATATTTTCTAGCACCACAGTTCAAAAGTATCAGTTCTTCAGCATTCAACCTACTTTATGATACAACTCTCATATCCATACATGACTAATGGAAAAAACATAGCTTTGATTATACAGACCTTTGCTGGCAAACTAATGTCTCAACTTTTTAATATACTGTCTAGGTTTGTAATAGATAATCTTCCAAGGATCAAGTGGCTTTTAATTTCATAGCTGCAGTTACCATCAGCATTGATTTTGGAGCCAAAGAAAATGAAATATGACACTGTTTATTTATTTTCCCCATTTATTTGCCATGAAGTCATGACATATGTCATGATATTAGCTTTTTGAATATTAAGTTTTAAGTCAGCTTTTTCACTATCCTCTTTCACTTTCATCAAGAAGCTCTTCAATGCTGTTCTCTCAGATCATCCCATCCTCGCCTTCTCCCATAGAGTTCAAAAGTCTCTTCTGTACATCTGTGTCTCTTTTTCTGTCTTGCATATAAGATTATCATTACCGTCTTTCTAAATTCCATATATATTCCAGGTTGGATGCATGAGACAAGTGCTAGGGGCTGGTGCACTGGGATGACCCAGAGGGATGGGATAGGGAGGGAGTTGGGAGGAGGGATCGGGATGGGGAACACATGTAAATCCATGGCTGATTCATGTCAATGTGTGGCAAAAATCACTACAATATTGTAAAGTAATTAGCCTCCAAATAATAAAAATAAATGGGGAAAAAAAAGAAGAAGCTCTTCAGTTCCTCCTCACGTTCTTCCATTAAAGTAGTACCATCTGCTTGTCTGAGGTTGTTGATATGTCTCTCAGCAATCTTGATTCCAGCTTATGCTTCATTCAGCCCAACATTTTGCATGATGTTCTCTGCATAGAAGTTAAATAAGCAGGATGACAATATAGAACCTTGACACACTCCTTTCCCAATTTGGAACCAGTCTGTTGTTCTATGTCTTTTTCTAACTGTTGCTTCCTGACCTATATACAAGTTTTGCAGGAGGTAGGTAAGTTGGTCTGGCATTCTAATCTCTTTAAGAATTTTCCAGTTTGTTGTGATCCACACAGTCAAAGGCTTTAGCATAGTGCATAGTCAATGAAGCAAAAGTAGACATTTGTCTGGAATTCTCTAGTTTATCTGTGAATCAACAGATGTTGGCAATTTGCTCTCTGATTCCTCTGCCATTTCTAAATCCAGCTTGCACATCTGGAAGTTCTTGGATCACATACTGCTAAAGCCTAGCCTGAAGGATTTTGAGCCTAATCTTGCTAGCATGTGAAATCAGTGCAATTGTACAATACTTTGAGCATTCTTTGCCATTTCCCTTCTTTGGTATTAGAATGAAAACTGCCTTCTCCAATCCTGTGGCCCCTGCTGAGTTTTCCAAATTTGCTGGCATAATGAGTGCATCACTTTAACAGCATCATTTTCTAATATTTGAAATAGTTCAGCTGGTATTCTATCACACCCACTAGTTTTATTCATAGTAATGCTTCCTAAAGCCCACTGACTTCACTCTCCTGGATGTCTGGCTCTAGGTGAGTGACCATATCATCATGGCTAACTGGGTCATTAAGAGTTTTTTGTACAGTCCTTCTATGTATTCTTTCCATCTTTTCTTAATCTCCTCTACTTCTGTTAGGTCCTGACAAGTTTTTCCCTTTAAGGTGCCTATACTTGTATGAAATCTTCCCTTGGCATCTCCAATTTTCTTAAAGAGATAACTAATTTTTCCCATTCTATTGTTTTCCTTTATTTCTTTGCGTCATTCACTTAAGAAGGCTTTCTTATCTCTGCTTGCTATCCTCTGAAACTCTGAACTCAGTTGGGTATATCTTTCCTTTTCTCTTTGCCTTTCACTTCTCTTCTTTTCTCAGACATTTGTAAGGCCCCCTCAGACAACCACTTTGCTTCTTACAATTTTTCTTGTGGACGGTTTTGGCCATCATCTCGTGTGCATCACTTCCTCTCGGCTCTAGGACAGCCAATGGCAGCAGCGAGGCCAGGGTGCCCTCTGCTCCAGGGCATTATCCAACATCAGCTCCAACCTCCCCCGGCCTCCTTTTCCAGCTCCTCCTGCAGGGCCTTTGTCTCAACTCCTGGCCACATGTTGATGGACACTGGATTGCCAGTGAAGTGTTGAACACTTAACAAGGACCAACAGTGGGGCAACCAGCACACCAGGAACATCATCCAGCTATGCTGAGTGTCTGAAGGGCATGTCCCTGCTAGTTAGGTTCTGACCAAATGTGGTCCACTGCAGAAAGGAATGGCAAACCACTTCAGTATTCCTGCCTTGAGCACCACATGAACAGTATGAAAATGTTCTTTTTTTGATTGTTACAATATAGTAAGAGTAAAAACTAACTAAATCTAGCTTCGGTGATATGAGATACTTTAAAAAAATATTTGCTACATTTATCTTCAGAAGTGATAATAAAATTATGCAATAATTGGTTGACACAAGCAGACCTTAATGTTCCTGGGTACATGTCACCTCTTACTTGCTGAGGGTGAAATCTGGACAGCCAGAGTAGAGAGGCTGGGGCAGCCAGGAAAGCTAACTACACTCAGTGGCTAGTTATATGAATATTTCAATATTTTTACACCAGTCATGCTGTCCTATTATCAGTACTAAATTTAATTATTCTACATTCAGAATTTAAGCATATGAAAGTATTTGTTAAATATAAATGCAAGTAGCTTAAAACCAATTATTTTTAAAGATATTTCTAAGAATACTATTTGCAAGATGCATTGAGACCAGTGATGTGTCAGTGAGTAGAAATTACACTCATCCTTTAACAGGTAAACTATTTAAGAACACTTCTAATAAAAGAGGGCTACTTGCAAGTTGAGTTGAAAATATTGTTATAAATAACTAGTAATATATAAAGCAATGCTATGCCTAATTGTAACAGTGAATGAAAGTTACACCTATTCTTTAATTCATGTAGAGCAAAAAAAAAAATGATGTGCATATAAGATGAAATAAAATCATGATTTTGAAGCAAAATGAATAAGGTATGTACAATCAGAAACAGAAAATTGTATGTGTTTACCTTCATAAATTTTAAACTATGAAATCAAACCAAACAAATGGTCTCAATTCTCATATTTTGAGTTTAAAAGTGGTGCACAGAATTCTAACTTCTGGAACTGTAGTCGTGTTTGAGACACTAATTCAGATGAGTTTATATTCTTCATTCCTGAAGTGTTTCCTTCAAGGTGTTTACAAAATAGTAACTGTGTAGCCACACAACTCTCAAGTAGCTCTGTTGTTGTTCAGTCACTCAGTTGTGTTGATTCTTCAAGATCCCATGACTCTTCGAGACCCTCAAGTAGCCCTGTGAGATATGAAATAGAAATCACCATTTTATACATGATTAAATGTCAGCTTTCATTCTAATCCCAAAGAAAGTCAATGCTAAAGAATGTTCAAACTGCTGCACGATTGTGCTCATCTCACATGCTACCAAATGAATGCTCACAGTTCTCCAAGCTAGGTTCAACAGTACGTGAACCATGAACTTCAAGCTGGGTTTAGAAAGGTCAGAGGAACCAGAGATCAAATTGCAGGCATCCAATGAATCATAGAAAAAGGAAGACAATTCCAGAGGGGAAAATAAAAAGCAAAAATGATTTCTGCTTCATTTACTAAGCTAAAATCTTTGACTGTGTGGATCACAAAAATCTGAGGAAAATACCTCAAGTGATGGGAACATCAGACCAGCTTACCTGCCTCCTGAGAAATCTGTATGCAGGTCAAGAAGCAACAGTTAGAACCAGACATGGAACAATGGATTAGTTCCAAATTGGGAAAGGAGGAAATCAAGGCTGTTTATTGCCACCTTGCATATTTATCTTATATCCAGAGTACACTATGTGAAATGCTGGGCTGGATGAAGCACAAGCTGGATTGCTGGGAGAACTATCAATGACCTCAGATATTCAGAAGACACCACCCTTATGGCAGAAAGCAAGAGAAACTTAAGAGCCTCTTGATGAAAGTGAAAGAGGAGAATGGAAAAGCTGGCTTAAAATTCAACATTAAAAAAACTAAGGTCATGGCATCCAGTGCCATCATTTCATGGCAAATGTGAAAACAATGGAAACAGTGACAGGGTTTATTTTCTTGGGCTCCAAAAATCACTGCATCAGTGATCACAGTCATCACAGTCATCAGTCATCACAGATGATGACTGCAGCCATGAAATTAAAAGATGCTTGCTCCTTGGAAGAAAAGCCATGAGCAACCTAGACAGAGTATTAAAAAGCAGACACACTAATTGGCCAACAAAGGTCAGTCTAGTCGAGGCTATGGTTTTTCCAGTGGTCATGTATGGATGTGAGAGTAGGACTATAAGGAAACCTGAGTGCTGAAGAATTGATGCTTTTGAACTGTGGTGTTGGAGAAGACTCTTGAGAGTCCCTTGGACTGCAAGGAGCTCCAACCAGTCCATACTAAAGGAGATCAGTCCTGAATATTCATTGGAAGGACTGAAGCTGAAGCTGAAACTGCAATACTTGGCCACCTGATATAACGAGCTGACTCATTGGTAAAGACCCTGATGCTGGGAATGATCAAAGGCAGGAGGAGAAAGGGATGACAGAGGATGAGGTGGTTGGATGGCATCATCAACTCGATGGACATGAGTCTGAGCAAGCTCCAGGCGTTGGTAATGGACACGGAATCCTAGCATGCATGGGATCACAAAGAGTTGGATACACCTGAGTGACTGAACTGAACTGTACTGAACATGATTAATAAGATTTTGTTTGTTTTAACTATGGCACAACCTGTTAGGTGAGCAATGCTTCAAAGAATTATCTATTTACTGCATGACATGAGCAAAGGATTGAATAATTTATTTGAAGTAAAATTTCCTGCATTTATTTGGAGTAAAATTGATACATTTTAAAACTTGCATTTTTATGTATGTGCGAATTTCATCAATTCTGAAAATATTTTATCATGTTAGTTTCGGTCAACACAAAAAGCCCTAAAATGATGAGTGTCTATATATTAGAATAGGTTCTGACTCATTTAGAAGCTCTATTATGGATGATAATACCTTTTGTTTGATATACTCCACTTTTAACCTGCTCTCATATATCTGCTTGCAATTATACACGTACTGCTTACCTTTACACTGAACATGTTCTTACTTTTCCAAAGTTCTCAACATAGTTGCCTAATTAAACACATGCCTCATTTAATATGCCTTTCTAGACTCAGTCATTTTGTGTGACTTACAAATAATAAGGAAGGAATATACATGGGTTGGAATTTGCTTGTCCTAGCAGCTTTGTCAAGGGTATTTTGAATTACCCCTTCAAATGTTCCATCTAATGGCATAGTAATTGTTTTCATGAATCTTCCAGTGAACTATGAAGTACTCGCTTGTCAGGGCCCAGTCTTCTGAGGGACTCCCTCATTTAATCCAAAGCTGATATTGAAGTGTTTCTCCCATTCTTTTTATTCAGAAGATATGAAAATATGAGGAGAGATAAGATGCAAATGAGTATCATTAGTACCCTCATTATTTTTATCATCAAATATTTATTGATATTTGTCCTTTACCCAAAGCAGTAAGGACTATTGTAATGATTTCAAAAGCCCCTGTTCAATCTTGGAATATTTATAGGCAGAAAAATAAAGCATCAGCAAAAGTTCCTTGGAGAGCTGTTGAAAATACACATGTACTATATGATATCCCCATAAAATCTTTCCAGACAATGAGAATATTAGCAAAACAGTTATTAAATGCTTAAGCCATCTTATTTAACCCAGTATGTGGTATATTACATTCTTATCGACTGCTAATCCAACATTTAGTTATGTAGGTTACCTCTTGAGATCACTATATAATCTAATTACACTTGTTTTATGGTATTTGGAATATAAATTCAAACTTTTTTTTTTCAAATTTTATCTTTGTATTATTTAGCATTTCCATTTACATATTGTAAAAATAACTTACTTCTCATATTTGATATTCATATATCCAACTGTTTCACTATTTTTGCATATCTGTCATATTCTCAATTCTTTCTCTGATAATTTCAACTTCTGTTTAATTTTTAGGTCTCATTCCATTGATGACAGTTTTTCTTGCTTTTGTTGAATGCCTCATAATTTTTTGTTGATATGCATTGAAAGAACAAGACTCTATGTTTCCCTGGATTATTCCTTAAAGAATGGCATTTGCCTGATGACCAAAATGGAAACATTGTATATATCAGTTGAATTCTTTTAAGTATTGTCAATAATAAAATATCTTGTTATAAAATTCTAATCTTGATTTAAAGAAGCTCTTATTTTTAAAATGGTTACAAGTGGCAATTTTAATTTTCACTTACTGACTCCTAAATTCATTAATCGTGTGATTATTGTGTGACTGTATTAATTTTATTAGGTTAGTCATAAACATAATTTTATTATTTAAGTTGTAATAACTAAATATTACCACTATCTGAATGTATTCAACAGGAAATAAGATTATTTGATCACTGGAAAAGTTTTGTATTTGACATTTTTAATAAAGTAAAAATAGATAAGTATAATCTCTGTCCTCAAATAACTAATAATCAAGTATGAAAGATAAAACAATGATTCAAGTATAATTTAGGTGTAAACTGTTAAATATTGTTAATTCTTTCCTTAGCTGGTATCAGTGGAAATTTATGAAATAGGCTAGAATCTTGATAAGATCTAAATTAAAAACAGGTTTTAAACAAGCTAAAATGAAGACATAACATTCCAGGAAGAACCATCAGGTAAAGAAAATAAATAAGAATATAGGAAAATACAGTGTTTAATTCTAAATTAGTTTTATAAAAGCAGGTGGCCCTCACATTTACCTGTGTTTTAGAACCATCTAGAAATAGTTTTCTT